>NC_133461.1:103498559-104098559 GCF_048565385.1 Saimiri boliviensis
GGCTGGAGTGCAGTGGTACAATCTTGGCTGACTGTAACCTCTGCCTCCTAGTTCAAGCGATTCTCCTGCCTCAGCCTCCTGAGCAGCTGGGATCACAGATTCTTGTCACCGTGCTTGGATAATTTTTTTGTATTTTTAATGGAGATGGTGTTTCACCATGTTGGGCAGGCTGGTCTCGAACTCCTAACTCAGGTGATTTGCCCACCTCAGCTTACCAAAGTGCTGAGACTGCAGGTGTGAGCCACCGCACTGGCCTTAATTTTTGTATTTTTAGTAGAGACGAGGTTTCACCATGTTGGCCAGGCTAGTCTCAAACTCCTGACCTCAAGTGATCTGCCTGCCTTGGCCTCCCAAAGTGCAAGGATCATAGGCGTGAGCCACCATGCCCAGCCTGATTTTTGACTGTTATGCCAGCCTTACTTTCCTTGGATGCATTCCACTTGGCCAGTGTGTATTATTCTTCTTACGTATTACTGGATTTAATTTGTTAATACTTTTTGAAGAGTTTTTGTTTTGTTTTGTTTTTTTTCAAACCAGGAAGAAGTTGAATCCCTGAATAGACCAATAACAAGGTCTGAAGTTGAGGTAGCAATTAATAGCCTACAACCAAAAAAAGTCCAGGTCCAGACAGGTTCACAGCTGAATTCTACCAGATGTACAAAGAGGAGCTGGTACAAATCCTTCTGAAACTATTCCAAACAATACAAAAAGAGGGATCCTCCCTAACTCATTATATGACACCAACATCATCCTGATACCAAAACCTGGCAGAGACACAACTGAAAAAGAAAATTTCAGGCCAATATCCATGATGAACATCAGTGCAAAAATCTTCAATAAAATATTGGCAAACTGAATGCAACAGTACATCAAAAAGCTTAACCATCATGATCAAGTAGGCTTCATCCCAAGGATGCAAGGCTGGTCCAACATATGCAAATCTATAAACACAATCCAGCACATAAACAGAACCAAAGACAAAAACCATGATTATCTCAACTGATGTAGAAATGGCCTTCAACAAAATTCAACAGCCCTTTATGCTAAAAACTCTCAGTAAACTAGATATCAATGGAATGCATCTCAAAATAATAAATGCTATTACAACAAACCCACAGCCAATATCATACTGAATGGGCAAAAACTGGAAGCATTCCCTTTGAAAACTGGCACTAGACAAGGATGCCCTCTCTCACCATTCCTATTCAACATAGTATTGGAAGTTTTAGCCAGAGCAATCAGGCAAGAAAAAGAAATAAAAGAAATAAAGGAAATTGCTTTCAATTAGGAAAGGAGGAAGTCAAACTGTCTCTATTTGCAGACGACATGATTGTATATTTAGAAGACCCCATCATCTCAGCCCCAAATCTCCTTAAGCTGATAAGCAACTTCAGCAAAGTCTCAGGATACAAAACCAATGTGCAAAAATCACAAGCACTCCTATATACCAATAACAAACAAACAGAGAGCTAAATCATGAGCAAACTCCCATTCACAATTGCTACAAAGAGAATAAAATACCTAGGAATACAATTAACAAAGGATATGAAGGACCTCTTCAAGGAGAACTACAAACCACTGCTCAAGGAAATAAGAAAGGACACAAACAGATGGAGAGACATTCCATGCTTGTTGTAAGGAAGAATCAATATCGTGAAAATCGCCACACTGCCCAAAGTAATTTATAGATGACCTTCTTCACAGAATAGGAAAAAAACACCTTAAACTTCATATGGAACAAAAAAGGATCCTGCATAGCCAAGACAATCCTAAGCAAAAAGAATAAAGCTAGAGGCATCACGCTACCTGACTTCAAACTATACTATAAGGCTACAGTAATCAAAACAGAGATATAGACCAATGGAACAGAACAGAGGCCTTGGAAGTAATGCCACACATCTACAACCATCTGATCTTTGACAAATCTGACAAAAACAAGCAATGGGGAAAGGATTCCCTGTTTAATAAATGGTGTTGGGAAGACTGGCTAGCTACGTGCAGAAAGCTGAAACTGGACCCCTTCCTGACACCTTATACTAAAATTAACTCTAGATGGATTAAAGATTTAAACATAAGACCTAACACCATAAAAACCCGAGAAGAAAACCTAGGCAAAACCATTCAGGACATAGGCATAGGCAAGGACTTCATGACTAAAACACCAAAAGCAATGGCAACAAAAGCCAAAATAGGCAAATGGGACCTAATCAAACTCCAGAGCTTCTGCACAGCAAAAGAAACTAGCATTAGAGTGAACCAGCAACCAACAGAATGGGAAAAAATTTTTCCAAGTTACCCATCTGACAAAGGGCTAATATCCAGAATCTACAAAGAACTAAAAGAAATTTACAAGAAAAAAAAACAAACAACCCCATCAAAAAGTGAGTGAAGGATATGAACAGACATTTTTCAAAAGAAAACGTTTATGTGGCCAGCAAACATATGAAAAAATGCTCATCATCACTGGTCATTACAGAAATGAAAATCAAAACCACAATGAGATATAATCTCATGCTAGTTAGAAAGGCCATCATTAAAAAATCTGGAGGCAACAGATGCTGGAGACGCTGTGGAGAAACAGGAACACTTTTACACAGTTGGTGGGAGTGTAAATTAGTTCAACCATTGTGGAAGACAGTGTGGTCATTCCTCAAGGATCTAGAAATACCATCTGGCCCAGCAATACCATTACTGGGCATATACCCAAAGGATTATAAATCATTCTATTATAAAGACACATGAATACATATATTCATTGTGGCACTGTCTACAATAGCATAGACCTGGAACCAACCAAATACCCATCAATGATAGACTGGATAAAGAAAATGTGGCACATATACACCATGGAATACTATGCAGCCATAAAAAACGATGAGTTCATGTCCTTTGCAGGGACATGGATGTATCTGGAAACCAGCATTTTCAGCAAACTGACACAAGAACAGAAAACCAAACACCGCATGTTCTCACTCATAAATGGATGTTGAACAATGAGAACACATGGACACAGGGAGGGGAACATCACACACTGGGGTCTGTTGGGGTGTAGGGGACTAGGGAAGGGATAGCGGTGGGGGGGTGGGGAGACTGGGGAGGGATAACACTGGGAGAAATACCTAACGTAGGTAATGGGGGGATGGAGGCAGCAAACCACCATGGCATGTGTATACCTATTGAACAATCCTGCAAGATCTGCACATGCACTCCAGAACTTAAAGTATAATTTAAAACAAAAATTTTTAATTCTTTTAAAAAGATAAATTGCCTTTTCCCTGCAAGTAAAGATTTTTATGTCTATATTCATGAGGGGTATTTGTCTGCACTTTTGTTTCCTTGAGAAGTCTTTGGTTTTGGAATAAGGGGAATGAGTTGGGAAGTGTTCCCTCTTCCTCTCTTTTCTGAAAGAGGTTGTGTAAAATTGGTATTATTTCTTCCTTGAATGTGTGAGAGAATTTACCAGTGAAGCTATCTGAGTCTGGGGCTTTGTTGAAAATGGAACAATTAATAATTCAATTTTAATTCAATATCGATTCATTCATGCTTTCTATTACTTATGGAGTCAGTTTTGGGAATTTGTCTATTTCATCTAGGTTGTTGAATTCAGAAGCATGAAGCTGTTTATAATATTCTCTCAATCCTTTTAACGTCTAAGAATCTGTAATGATGCCCCTGCTTTCATTCATGGTGTTACTAATTTGTGTTTTCTCTCCTTTTTCTTCATTAGCCTGGCTAGAAATATAGAGATTCTATTTATGTTTTCCAAGAACCACCTTTGGTTTCATTTCTTTCCTCTGATGTTTGTTTTCGATGTCTTTGATTCCAGTTCCTTACTTATTTCTTCCTTCTATCTACTTTGGTTTCATTTCTTCTTCTTTTTCTAGCTGGAAGTCTTTTTGAAATTATGGTTTCCGGCAAATATAGCGTAGGCTTACAGACAGTTTTAAAGATCATTCTAATTCAGCTCTCTCACTTGATTTTTTTTTTTTTTTTCCTAATAGAGACAGTGTCTCCCTACATTGCCCAACCTGGTCTGGAACTCCTGGGCTCAAGTGGTCCTCCTGCCTTAACTTCCCAAAGTGCTGGGATTACAGGCGTGAGCCTCTGTGCCCAGCCAGCCCTCTCATTTTAAGGCTGGGGAAACTAGTATTAACCACTCCCACCTGCTCATAATGTACTTTCACAGTCTCTGCTGGAGCCCATGCCAGGTACAAAGTTCTGGCAGGGAAGAGGGAAGAGGGATGGTGCTTTTGCTTGACGGAAGGTAAATTGTGTCATTGGAGCCACTTCACAGGGAATTATACAAGCATGTGTAATGCTGAAAGTTGACTTTATTGACCTTCATCAGATGACTATTAACTTTAAACTTTCTGACTTAGGGTTATTTCTTTTTCTTTTTCTTTTTTGAGACAGAGTTTCACTCTTGTTGCCCAGGCTGGAGTGCAGTGGTGCAATCTTGGCTCACTGCAACCTCGGCCTCCCAGGTTCAAGCGTTTCTCCTGCCTCAGCCTCTGGAGTAGCTGGGATGACAGGCATGTGCCACCACGTCTGGCTACTTTTGCATTTTTAGTAGAGGTGGGGTTTCTCCATGTTGGTCAGGCTGGTCTCAAACTCCCCACCTCAGGTGATCTGCCCACCTAGGCCTCCCAAAGTGCTGGGATTCCAGGCATGAGCCACTGCACCTCAGGGCTCTTTCTTTAACTGATGGATTTAAGTTTATTAGTTGACTTTCTTAACCTTTCTGACTTAGGTCCATGTCTTTAACAGAATAAAATTTAACTTTCATAGAATAACATATTCCCTGCAGAAATGTAATACCAGGCAAAGAAGGGACAATTTTCTTGCACATAATTTACAACATTCATTTTTTTTTATAATATAGTTATATATAAATACTTTGTGGAAAAGAATTATTGCTGAAAACAAAGCATTAAAATCAGGGGGAAGTGTTTGTTTTTTTGGGGGGGGAAAGATTTTTTTTTTTTTTTTTTTTGAGTCAGAGTCTCACTCTGTCACCCAGGCTGGAGTGTGGCACAACCACAGCTCACTGCAGCCTCGACCTCCTGAGCTCAAGTGATCCTCCCAACTCAGCCTCCCAAGTAGTTGAAACTGCAGGAATGTGCTACTGCACCCAGCTAATTTTTATATTTTCTGTAGAGACAGGGTCTCCCTATGTTATACAAGCTGGTCTCAAACTCCTGGCCTCAAGCAATCCTCCCACCTTGGCCTCCCAAAGTGCTGGGATTACAGGCACAAACCACTGCGCCTGGGCCCAAAATCAGTTACGTATCTAAAACTCACGACTTCTTTTCATTCTACTCGTTGGTTAATCATTTTTCTCTCCTCTGCCCCTGAACAGCCTGAGCTTCAGCTATTGAAGGCCACTCCCTGCTCCCTGAGAAGGAGATGCAAGAGAAGTCTCACTAGGAGAGGAGTCAGAGCTACCAGAATTTTCAAAAGAACTTAAAAAAATCTGCACTTAAAACTCTCCTTTTAAAAGAAATCCTCGTGGAGCATACCAACTACTAAAATCAAAAAGACTTTTATCATCGCAATTGTAACAACATTAATTATGCATAGTTTATTACTGTATTAAGTATAGATGGAGTCTATTTCCAGAAAACGCAATAAAGCCTAAACCGAAATCAGCAAGCTAGGAGTTGACTGTTCATATTTCAAAAGGATTCTCTAGTTTTAACAGGATTCATTGCAGTTTGCTCACAAGCTTTAATACCCCTGTGGCTTTAAAAATCATTTTAAAACTGTAATTTACACATAATTTTTCAGGAACTCATCTATTGTACAAAATGATGCACAAATCTGCCTGTGTATAGAGAATGCTATAAACAAAGGGCTCATAAAATTTTCCCATAAATTATCTCATTAGCTGGGAACTATAAGAGTGAATATAAGCATTTGTTAGAATGCATAGGAAGCCACTAGAAAAATTATTCTAGCATTACTTACTTTTTGTGAATATATGTAAATGTTCTACATTGCTTAGTTCCTAGCAAAAACTAAGAATTCCTTTTTTTTTTTTTTTTTTGTAAGACGGAGTTTCACTCTTGTTGCCCAGCATAGAGTGCAATGGCGTGATCTTGGCTCAGCACAACCTCCTACTCCTGGGTTCAAGTGATTCGCCCCCTCAGCCTTCCGAGTACCTGGGATTACAGGCATGTTCCACCACGCCTGGATAATTTTTTTTGTATTTTTATTAGGTTTCTCCACGTTGGTCAGGCTGGTCTTAAACTCCCGTCCTCAGGTGATCTGCCTGCCTCAGCCTCCCAAAGTGCTGAGATTACAGGTATGAGCCCCTGTGCCAGGCCAAAACTAAGAATTATAATATGCCCATGAGGCCCTTCCCTGATGACTCATTTATTAGAAAACTTTTTCTTATAAACAATATACAAATAAACTTCAGCTCACCCGGTAGAATCATAGAGAATTTGAATTAGTAAAGTAAAACTTGAAGGCCCATAGGTAACAAATACTTCACATTACCCATAGAGTCCCCACGTCAGTACTGTCTGATGTTGACATCAGAGACACAGGAATCAGGGACCTGGACAGAGAAAGAAGTTCTATGCCGGGCGCGGTGGCTCAAGCCTGTAATCCCAGCACTTTGGGAGGCCGAGGTGGGTGGATCGCGAGGTCAAGAGATCGAGACCATCCTGGTCAACATGGTGAAACCCCGTCTCTACTAAAAACACAAAAAATTAGCTGGGCGTGGTGGTGTGTGCCTGTAATCCCAGCTACTCAGGAGGCTGAGGCAGGAGAATTGCCTGAACCTGGGAGGCGGAGGTTGCGGTGAGCCGAGATCGCGCCATTGCACTCCAGCCTGGGCAACAAGAGCGAAACTCCGTCTCAAAAAAAAAAAAAAAAGAAGTTCTAGGCCCTAATCGCCTGCAGGCAACTGTTGTTTGGGAGTGGCAAATGAGGGCTCTCAACTAACATCAGTGTCTTGAAAATGACCATCAAGTCTCAGAAAAGGAGAATTTTGAAATCATAGTATATTTCCTTTGAACTACCTCCCGCCCCCAACTTCCAGTTTGATTCTTTATTCTTAGTTCTAGAATGTGCAAAGAGCCAACATTTGCAAGCTTGCGGCTTTTTGTCTAAAATTCACCTTAGGCTTGGTAACGTGAAGTCCTTTCACCATTTGGATATAGTGCTTCTTCCAGATCCCCTGCTCAAAGGGAGTTGGAGAGAAATTGAGGCACCAGTTGAACCGTAAACATTTCAGCATCCAGAGCTGGTCCAGCTCAGCTAGGTTCTTCCAGTGCCAGCACACCTGGAACAACAATTACAATCGAACAAAACCAACAATTACAATGAAACAAAACCAACAATTACAATGAAACAAAACCAATCAAAAACCTCGTCAGTTGACATGCCCACTTTCTGTAGGTTTGGAGCTGTCATCCTGGACCTGAGATAACTTTTTTGTCCTTTGCCTCCAAACCATAGCTTAAATGGTTACTCCTACCTGAAATGTTTTCTACCCTGGCAGATTTAAAGTAAATTAGCATTTGCTTTAAATGTTAATTCAGACTTAGAATCAGAGTCAATTAATATTTATGGAGCACCTATTAACTATCTTTGTAGCAACCTAGGGAGGTAAGTATAATTATTACTCATATTGCAAATGAGGAAACTGGGGCTCAGATAGATTTTGGAACTTTCTAAAGGTTTCCAAAGGTGATATAAAAGTTGTATAAGGATTATATAAATTCCTGTCTGCACGTTGTTTATTCTTTTCACGGTGTGCTTCCTTTTACCTCCTATACTAGTCCAGTTTCACACTGCTGATAAAAATGTACTCAAGACTTGATAACTTACAAAGAAAAAGAGGTTTAATGGACTCACAGTTCCATGTGGCTGGGGAGGCCTCACAATCATGCAGGGAGGCCTCAAAATCATGGTGGAAGCCAAAAGGCATGTCTCACATGGCGGCAGGCAAGAGAGAATGAGAGCCAAGCAAAAGGGGAAACCCTTTATAAAACCATCAGATCTTGTGAGAGTGATTCACTACCATGAGAACAGTATGGGGGAAACCACTCACGTGATTCAATTATCTCCCACTGGGTCCCTCTCACAACACATGGGAATTAAGGGAGCTACAATTCAAGATGAGACTTGTGTGGGGACACAGCCAAACCATATCATCTCCATTCTTTCAGTTTCACCAAATATAAATTTTATAAATGGAATATAATCACTGACTCTACATGGTGTATAGAGCCTTCAGAATTCTATAAAGCATAAAGCATTTATTCTGTACATACCAGTTCCATAACATTATGGCCAATCTCACCCATCCAGCAAATGGTGGAGTTGGCCCTACTATACATAGCAATACTTATAATAACTTAACCAAGAGTTTGAATAAGTCTTGACAGTAACTAGGATCAAGTTTACATACAAAGCTGAGACGAGGGATTCAGTCTCTTAGTTGAAAGAGTTGCAGAGATGACATATAACCTTCAAGCCCAAATTTCACCCTTAGAAAACTGGCCTCTTTTTCAAGATTAATTAAATTAATAATTTCTGAATGCCCCCTCACCCCCAAGACGAGAACACTCTGTAAGGGCCCTTGCTATCCACACACCCATTTTTCTATCCCTCTCTGCCTCCCTCCTTCTACCCACCATTCATTGAGTTTCTACCATGTTTAGTATCGTTTTATGTGCAGAAGATGAGATGTCGAGGAGGGAGTAGGCACAATTAGAAGAAATCATAGATTCAGGAAATGTTACGGAAGGAGGAAAAAGTTTAGAGGATTTGATAGAACCCTGCAGACAGCAACAGAAATCACATTTAGTTTGTTCCACCCCAAAATGAAACAATACCAAACTTCATCTCCATATGGTAAATTTACTCAGCGTTCACTGGAGAGATGGAGGTTTTGGAAAGAGAAGGGGGAGAAAAGTCTCTCAATTCTCATTCCTTTTCTCCTCTTCTTTAGATCATGTTTTGACCTGAGTACTTAAGTTGTTTTCCTTCCCAAAACAAACAAAGATTTTGGTTTTTTTGTGGCTTTGTTTGTTTAAAGGTAGAGCGGAATGAAGAGAATTGAAAGGTAAGTAGGAGTTTCCATATCTACAAGACACAATTCCTCTACAAGCTTTCATCTTTCACCAGGCTGGAGTGCAGGGGCGCAATCTCAGCTCACTGCAATCTCTGCCTCCCGGGTTCAAACAATTCTCTTGCCTCAGCCTCCCAAGTAGCTGGGACTACAGGTGTGCACCACCACACCCAGCTAATTTTTGTATTTTTAGTAGAGACGGTGTTTCACCATATTGGCCACGTTGGTCTCAAACTCCTGACTTTGTGATCTGCCCACCTTGGCTTCCCAAAGTGCTACGATTACAGGTGTGAGCCACCACCGCTCCCGGCCCCTTCCATCTTTTTAAAACAGCAATGACTTTATATGGTTTACTTTAAATCTAGCTGAAGAATGATGGTCTGTGTCTTCCCCACAGTCAGTAGTGAGAAGCAAATATGACTTATAGTGCATACAGATGATAGAAGCAGCTATTTCAAATAACATTTCCCTCTAATAATAAATTATCCTTATGAAAAATGAAAAATTATGAGAAGTTTAACCCATAGCCCCATTAATCAGAGATGACTATTATTGATAACCTGGTAGAGTTCTTTCCCTTTCAGTCTTTATTTGAAGCATATATAAAAGAAAATTGGGAAACTCTATATACAACTTAAAAATCTTTCTTCATTTTAAGTATCATAGCATCTCCCTTCTTCCAAAACATGTTTACTAATGGTAGCATAATAATGCATCATATATGGCTGTATGATACCCTGTTATTGCTGGACATCCAGATTGCTATGCTCTTTTAAAAAATAATTTCAAGCAGGGCGTGGCGGCTCATGCCTGTAATTCCAGAACTCTGGGAGGCCGAGATGGACAGATCACTTGAGATCAGGAGTTTGAGACCAGACTGGCCAACATGATGAAACCCCATCTCTACTAAAAATACAAAAATTAGCCAGGCATGGTGGCATGCGCCTGTAATCCCAGCTACTTGAGGCTGAGGCACAAGAATTGCTCGAACCCAGGAGGCGGAGGTTGCAGTGAGCTGAGATTGTGCCACTGAACTCCAGCCTGGGCAATAGAGCAAGAATCTGTCTCAAAAAAAGATTCATTTTTGGAATAGATATGTACACATTAATACCAAATTCAAAGAAAGAAAGAAAGTGTTTCTCCTATCACTAACTCCAGACCCCCATTCTTCTCCTTGGATGAGACTACTCTTAACTCTTACCAGTTTCTGGTATATCATTCCAGAAATATTCTAGGCATATAGGAACAAATATGTACATATGTGTGTGTGTGTATATACATATATATATATATATATATATAATTTTCTTTTGAGACAGGGTCTCACCCTGATGGTTGCTCAGGCTGAAGTGCAGAGGCATAATCATAGCTTACCGCAGGCTTCAACCCCTGGGTTCAAGCCATTCTCCTGCCTTAGCCTCTCAAGAAGCAGGGACTCCAGGCGTTGCATACCACCATACCTGGCTAATTTTTTTTTTTTTTTTTTTTTGAGACAGGATCTCACTTTGTCACCCAGGCTACAGTGCAGTGGCATGATCTCGGCTCACTGCAGCTTCGACCTTCCAGATTCAAGCAACTCTCCTGCCTCGGCCCCCCAAGTAGTTTGGACTGCAGGTGCACACCACCAAGCTGGGCTAATTTTTGTATTTATAATAGAGATGAGTCTTGCCATATTGGCCAGGAAACTCCTGACCTCAAGTGATCCACCTACCTCAGCCTCCTAAAATGCCAGGATTACAGGTGTGAGCCACCTTCACGCCTGTCCAACCTGGCTAATTTTTAACTTTCTGTAGAGACAGGGTCTTGCTGTGTTGCCCAGGCTAGGGTGCTGTGCTGCAATCTTGGCTCACTGCAGCTTTAACCTTGTGGGCTCCAGCAATCCTCCCACCTCAGCCTCCCGAGTAGTTGGGACTATGGGCATGTGCCACCACACCTGGCTAATTTTTTGTATTTTTTGTAGATAATGGGAGTCTCGCCATAATGCCCAGGCTAGCCTCAAATTCTTGGCCTCAAGTGATCTGCCTGCCTTGGCCTCTCAGAGTGCTGGGATTACAGGCAAGCCACCGTGCCTGGCCCTTTTTTCTTTTCATAATGGTAGGACAGTTCTACACTTCCACCTTTTTTTAACCAATGATTGGTTAAAATCTTGGAGATAGTCGCAGTTGATTTACCCAGTGTCTCCTGCTAGACATTTTCTTTGTTTCCAACCTGTTGCTAGGACAGACAATGCTGCAATATTCTTACAAGGATATGGCTTTTACCATGTTGCAGGATACCCACCAGGCAAATTCCAAGAATTGGAACTGCTGGGGCAAAGGGAATTTTTATTTGAAATTTTAACACTACCCAGTGGTTCTCCATGGTGGTTACATCAATTTCTCTACCAGTGATATATGAAAGGCCTCACCAATATAGAATATTCTCATTTAAAACAAATCTCAATCTGAGTCATGAAAGATGGCATGCCATAATGAGGCTATGCATCTTACAGATTTTAGAGACATCTGCCTTTCTTTCTCTGTAGATTACTTGTTCACTTCCTTTGCTCATTTTTCTGCTGGATGGTTGATCTTTTTTTTTTTTCTTAATATAGATTTATAAGGGCTCTCTAAAAAATAAAGAAATTAGCCCTTTACATGCAATAATTTTTTTTCCTGCTTACTGTTCAGATTTACTGATGGTGTTCTGTTCCATGAAGAATATTTTAACTTTTATAGTCACAATTTCAAAATCTGTTTTCTTCATTCTTGCTCATAATACATAAAATGAAGCAAGCAAGATTTTAAGTTGTGTATTTTCTTTTAAGGCTTCAGGATTATCATGGAATATTCACAAAGGCTTCCTTTCCTGTTTTCTTTGAGGTCTTTAATGGTTTCCTTTGGTTTCATCTGTCTTTTATCCTACTGAAATTTTTTTTCCAGAGAGTTGCTCAGTTATCCCTACACCATTTACTGAATAATACATATTTTTTTGAGGCAGAGTCTCACTCTGTTGCCCAGGCTGTAGTGCAGTGGCACAGTCACAGCTCGCTGAAGCCTCTACCTTCCAGGTTCAAGTAATTCTCCTACTTCAGCCTCCCAAGTAGCTGGGACCACAGGCACATGTCACCACACCCATCGAATTTTAACATTTTTTTTGTAAAGACAAGGTCTCCCTCTGTTGCCCAGGCTACCCTTGAACTTCCAGGCTCAGGCAATCTTCCCACCTCAGTCTCCCAAAATGCTGGGATTACAGGTTTGAGCCACCACACCCAGACCTATCTTTCCTCCTGCATTCATTTTCTTCATTTTAAAAATTAAAGTTAACATGTCATATCTACATGAATGCACACTGGCAGGTAATCTCTGGTCTTGCCAGACTCTATGAAAAGACTCGAAAGAATGACTGCCAGTTTCGTATCTTAAATAATTTAACTTCACTTTAATACAGAATGGAATTACTTGTAAAAGAAAAAAATAATAACAATCAACTACTTTTCTAAGGCCTCTGTGAGCACACCCGTCCACTCATCTCTTTTAATTTCATTCTCTTTTGCACATATCTCATTAGGCACCTATTTTTTTAAATTTCTTTTTTGTTTTATTAGGCACTTATTTGGAGCTCTTTTATTCATGAATGACCCGAACTCTACAATTAAGGACCTTATTACAGCTGAATCCATTTCTTTTTTTTTTTTTTTTTTTTTTTGAGACGGAGTTTCGCTCTTGTTATCCAGGCTGGAGTGCAATGGCGCGATCTCGGCTCACCACAACCTCCGCCTCCTGGGTTCAGGCAATTCTCCTGCCTCAGCCTCCTGAGTAGCTGGGATTACAGGCACGCGCCACCATGCCCAGCTAATTTTTTTTTGTATTTTTAATAGAGACGGGGTTTCACCATGTTGACCAGGACGGTCTCGATCTCTTGATCTCGTGATCCACCCGCCTCGGCCTCCCAAAGTGTTGGGATTACAGGCTTGAGCCACCGCGCTCAGCCGAGGAACCATTTCTTACGTGTGTATGTATCTCCCAGCCAGCTAATACTTCTTTGTTGGACACGAATGTGGCTTCTACTTTTTTTCCCCATTTGAGTTCTAAATAGAGTTGGACACAAAGATGATGGAGGTTCATTCAAACTCTATGAACATACTGATCATCTCATCTCTTTCTTAGTTTTGTGTATGTATGTATGTGCTTGTATTTGTCCATGTGTTTGTGTGTACTTGTGTATGTGTATGTATGTTTCTCTGTGTTTACATGTGTCTGTGTTTGTGTATATGTGTGTTTATGAGTATACACGTGTGTATGTGTATATGTGTATGTTTGTGTGTAGATGTGTATATGTGTGTTTGTGTGTGCATGTGTGTTTGTGTGTATGTGTATATGTGTGTAGATGTATATATGTGTGTATGTTTGTGTGCTCGTGTATATTTGTGTATGTGTATCTGTGTGTATGTTTGTGTGGATGTGTATATGTGTGTTTGTGTGTATTTGTGTTTGTATGTATGCATGTATGTGTTGTGTTTGTGTGTGTGTATGTGTGTGTTTCCCTTTAACTTCTTCGAGTTTCAAGTTTCCTAAGGCTGTCCTCACAAAACACCACACGCCCCTTCCTTGCCTTTACCTGTGCACAGCGACAAAGGCTCCGGGGGTCCAGGAAAGAAAAGATGTATAAAGATAACACCCTTGGAAGCTTGGTCGTAAAGTCCAGGGCTTCTGCTGGAATTTTCTCCTGAAGTTTTCGACAGCAGAACTTTTGCTGGGACAGCGAGCAGCGCTCCAACAGGCCCGTGAGGATTCTTCTTCTTTGAGAGTCTGTCCACTTGTCAAACTGAAAACACAAAACAAAACAAAATGTAAAAAGCTCCAGGTTTAGCCTGATAGCGGATTCATTAAGAGTGAGAGATGAGAATGGTATAGAAAGCGAGTTTAGTGGTTTATTTCTGGTGCAAGTCAAGTATTTATTTTCCTCATCAGCAAACTCCACACTTTGCCATCTTCCTGTCTTCTCTCACATGTATATGGGAGCATGTGCATGACCTAAGTGTGCACACAGAAGGGCGTGTGACCTCAAAACTTGCAGTCACTGGTCAGGCACAGTGGCTCACGCCTGTAATCCCAGCACTTTGGGAGACTGAGGCGGGTGGATCACTCGGGTCAGGAGTTTGAGACCGGCCTGAGCAACATGGTGAAACCCCGTCTCTACTAAAAATACAAAAATTAGCTGGATGTGGTGGCACACGCCTGTAATCCCACCTACTCAGGAGGTTGAGGCAGGAGAATTGCTTGAACCCGGGAGGTGGAGGCTGCAGTGAGCTGAGATCGTGCCACTGCTCTTTAGCCCGGGTGACAGAGCGAGACTCCATCTCAAAAAAAAAACAAAAACAAAAAACTTGCAGTCACCTATGAGCAGTAAATTGGGAGACAGCCATACACATAAACTAAGAATATATCTGCTTATAAAAGACAATTCCAAAAGAAAACAACACATAGCTCCTCCCCCCACAAATAGTTTCTACATTATCCCATCAGTGCTTAAAACAGCAGGACCTGAAACAAACCCTTGTATTCACAATTGGATAAAGTATCACATGCAAATACCCCTCAGAAGGAAAGTGTATCAGGGTAAATTCTCACTAGTGTGTAAATGACTGACATGATGGGAGAGGATGTGCTGATAAAGGAGGACTCGAAGAGAGGAAGTAAATGCCAAAGGAAGCCATGGTATGTGCCACAACTGGCGACTTTACAATTTTCCTCAGAGATTCCCCTGAACAACACCCCAAATCAGGGAATGACCAAGGATGAGTAGCTTCGGACTGGCCAAAACCAAAAGAAAGGAAGGGCAGAATACCGGCCAGCTCAGTGAGCCACTTTACCGGAAGTCTACATCTCTCTTTTCTTCCCTGGCCCACTGGGGAAGAGAAAATACAGAAGTTTGAGCTGCTTGTATTTTTGTATCTGATTGCATTTCACATACAGATATTCAGTACAGTTATTATAAGCAGAATTTTTTTTTTTTTTTTTTTTTTTTTTTTTAGCTCTGTCACCCAGGCTAGAGAGCAGTGGTGTGATCTTTGCTCACTGCAACCTCCGCCTCCTGGTTCAAGTGATTCTCCTGCCTGAGCCTCCTGAATAGGTGGAATTACAGGCGAGCGCCATCATGCCCAGCTAATTTTTGTGTTTTTAGTAGAGACAGGGTTTCACCATGTTGGCCAGCCTGGTCTTGAACTCCTGACCTTGTGATCCGCCTTTCTTGGCCTCCCAAAGTGCTGGGATGACAGGCATGAGCCACCACACCTGGCTATAAACAGAATTTTAAAATGACTTTTAGTTGTAATCTGACTACCTAAAAAGGCATATAAAACAAAAATTTATTTTATGCAAGTCTTAAAACAAGTTAACTCCATTACAGTTATATAATGTATTTGTAAATTTTATTTGGTGGTTTTCTTCTTTTTGGCTTCTCAAGGGTCAATCTGGTATTTTTTAAATTAGTAGTGTTAAAAAACAAAATTTCAACAAATTGAGTTTAAAGATCTAACTGGCTTTTATTACCAATGCGTGAATCAGGTAGCTTCCCATCGAAAGAACAGATAAGAGCTGAGCAGAGGAGGTTGGCTGCAGGGGCAGAAAAGGATTGAAGAAAGCGGAAAAAGTCCTAGTGTGGTGGCTCATGCCTGTAACCGCAGCACTTTGGGAAACAGAGGCAGGAGAATCCCTTGAGCCCAGGAATTCAAAACCAGCCTGAGCAATACCCAATCTGTACAAAAAAATAAAAAGTTAGCTGGGCATGGTGGTGTACGCCTGTGGTCCCAGCTACTTGGGAGGCTGAGGTGGGAGAACTGTTCGAGCCCACGTGGTGGAGGCTGCAGTGAGCCGTGGTCACGCCGTTGCACTGCAGCCTGGCCAACAGAGAGAGAGATCCTGCTTCAAAAAAAAAACAAAAGCAGAAATAAGGAACGAAAAGTGGATATTGGTTGTTTCAGAATTATTTTCCTTATAAGATTAAAAGAGAGGGAACTTTGCAATGCCGGCTCAGATAAGCTGGGCCCTTCTGATTAGTTGCTCTGAATCTCATGTTTAGGGGGTTTTAGGTTCTATTTTTCATTTTTAATTTAAATTGGCCCTTTTTAAAGTTCCGTTTGATTATGTGGGAATGCCTCTATTCTGCTTTGGTTTGTTCTGCCGGGGCCTGGTATAGGAGCTCAATTCAAAACAATGGTTCTCCATACATTTTAACAGTAGAGGCACGGTGGCTTGCACCTATAATCCCAGCACTTTGGGAGCCTGCGGCAGTGGATCACCTGAGGTCAGGAGTTCGAGACCAGCCTGACCAACACGGTGAAACCCCATCTCTACTAAAAATAACAAATTAGCCAGGCGTGGTGGTACATGCCTATAATCCCAGTTACTTGGGAGGCTGAGGCAGGAGAATTGCTTGAACCCAGGAGGTGGAGGTTGCAGTGAGCCAAGATCGCACCATTGCACTCCGGCCTGGGCAACAAGAGCAAAAACTCTGTCTAAAAAAAAAATTAAAAATTTAACAGTAGCAATATTTCCTAATTAAAACTATCCACTATTATAGATTTATTCAATGATCCACTAATCTCACTTTGGAGACTGTCATTCGGTGGGAAGGAGGAGGACTCTAAAACGAAATCAAAAACAAAAACAAAACTTTAACTGTAAAGACCACAGGAATAAAACTGATTTATGAGTGAGTGTTCCCTGACTTCTCCTTGCCCTATTTCTACACAAGCCACGTCTCCAACCCCCATAAAAGGAGACTTCTTTCCCAGCTTTTTTGGATGGGTTTCTTAGGAAAATGAGGAGAAAGACACCAGGCCAGAATGGCTAAGGCCAGGGGAACTGGGCCTAGAAGCTGAATTGATCTATAAAACAAAGAGTCAAAAGGAAAGTGAGAGGAGAGAGAGGAAGAACAGCTGGAAGGCTGCCCCATGGGACTCGAGGGGCTCCCAGAGGCGATGGTAGCCCCTGCAGCAGTCAGTGTGGGAGAACTGGGGAGTGCAGGAAGATTGGAGGAATATGGCTAGGAGTTTTGAACTGGATCTCTTGAGATTTTTCGTTGGATTGGAATTTGTTTTATGTATGTTTTATTTCATTTTGTTTTTTTAGAAACAGGGTCTTGCCCTGTCGCCCAGGTTGGAGTACAGTGGTACAATCCTAGCTCACTACAGCCTCAATCTCCTGAGCCCAGGGGATCCTCCCACCTCAGCCTCCTGAGTAGCTGGGACTACAGGCACATGCCACCACATTGGCCTGGACTTCATTCTAAAATTACGTTTGGGCAGAGCTAGGTGAGTCTGGTGGGGCTGAGCTACATGAGACCCAGAATGATTAAGGTTACAGCTTCCTCTCTGCCTTTCTCCGCCATCGTGGTGTGTGCTTTTCTCCGTTTCTCGCCATGTCTTCTCACAAGACTTTCAGGATTAAGCGATTCCTGGCCAAGAAACAAAAGCAAAATCGTCCCATTCCCCAGTGGATTCGGATGAAAACTGGTAATAAAATCAGGTACAACTCCAAAATGAGACACTGGAGAAGAACCAAGCTTGGTCTGTAAGAAATCACACATGCGATGGCACACGTATTCATGCTGTCCGAAGGTCACAATCGAGTGTTACTAAACCAAGCTATCGGGAGACGTTTGAATAGATTCCTTTCTGTATCTGTTAGGAAGGCATTAGTTAGTACAACCCACAGTGCTTCCATTATTCATGTTTAAAAAAAAAAAAAGGTTTTGGTTGCCTGGGTTCAGTAATAAATAAGTGAGACCTTTCAAAAAAAAAAAAAAAAGGTTACAAAAATATTTTCCTAAGTTATTATGACTGGCATAAAATCAGAGATAACTCAAAATGTCTAACAGTAGGGCATCAGCTAAACCACAATATATCCACATGATGGGAGAAGACAGGACATTATGGGTTGATGCTGGTTTTGGAATAAGACAATTTGGTGTCTCACTCCCCATATTCTGTGAGTTCTTTTACTCATCAGAAATATGTCAGCCTCGATTTCCTCATTTACACATGAAAAACAATTACATCTACATTGTAGAGTGGTTGAGAGGATTAAGTACAATAATATATGTATAAAATTCCTAATAGAGTGCATGACTCATTGTAGACACGGCAGCTGCTATTAGAAAATGCCATAGTGATGTTAAAAATAATATGTATGTGGGTTAAGTCACTACAAAAAAAGATATGCGCATAAAATTACCATGTTTGTACATTGACAAGGATGGAAAGTGTATTTAGAATCAATGAGGTCAGCTCATCTACTTTCCCGATGCCCACAAAGAGAACCGGCTCAGGCTGCAGAATGAGTAATTTAAGACGAATATAAAAGAACATTAGGATTATAAAATACTGAAGAAATCTATAAAAGAAAACATTAAAACACTCTCTCTAGAGATTAAAAAGATAATTACATTGGTTCCTCATTTATTTCCCTGATTACAATGGTCAGAGGTAATTTGTTTGGCTTTGATAGGTGTTCTTTGCCTCAAGGGATTTTCCTTTCTAATTGTGTTTGTTTAGGCTAATAGAAAACTAATTTACATTCCTTGAACTCCTACCAACTGAAGACGATTGGGAAATGACTCAGAAGAATGCTGAATGGTAGGGGAAAATCCCTTTAGGATTTAGAAGGTGCTAGAAATAATCCAAAAAGTAGATAATCCATGGAAGAGTTAACTGTATAGAAATTCAGTTCTCTCCCACAGCTCTTGCGTCACCTCTCAAGCAAAAATACCCCTAACCTAGTAGCCAGGGACCTCATGCATGAGATTGGGACAGTCAGGACCATTATTCTATTCGAGCATTGCGTATCGTACCTTGCTTCACGATTCATTCCTGAAGGATGTCTTTTTATAAGGCTTTCTTGACTCAATATAACTGTGCGCATCCTATTTTTAGAGTAGTTGTTACAAGGATTCTTGCTGCCGTTTCAGGAAGTGAGAAGGTTGCTGAAGTGATCAGGTTCCACCCACCTCACACTGAATGGCAAAAAGTGGGTGGGAGCGGGATATAGAGGGAGGCTGGCTTCTGTCGGCTTATTGGTTATATGATCTCTTCTGGTTGAGTTTCTGAGTCCTATTATCAAAAATTTAATTTCACAAACTGTAAATATGATTTTGTTTTAAAAATGTCAAACAGGGCTGGGTGGGGTGGCTCACGCCTGTAGTCCCAAGCACTTCAGGATGCCAAGGTGGAAGGACTGCCTGAGCCCAGCAGTTCAAGACCAAAACTAGCCTGGGCAACACAGCGAGACCCTGTCTTTAAAAATAAGCTGGGCATGCTGGCATATGCCCGTAGTCCCAGCTACTTAGGAAGCTGAGGTGATGGAAGCTGAGTGAGCCCAGGAGATGGATGTTGCAGTGAACCAAGATCACACCACTGCACTCAACTCTTGGCTACTCTGTCTCCAAATAAACAACAAAAAAAGAAGTATCAAACAGACACCAAAGGAATAAAAAATGGAAACCTTCTTTAACAACTGCTCCCCATCAAATCTCACTTCATCTCCCAGAGATAACTATCATTCAGACGTTTGATGTTCATGCATTTCCTTTTTCTCAAAAAAAAAAAAAAATTGTTTTTAGAGACAAGGTCTTGCTATGTTGCCCAGGCTGGAGTGCAATAGCTATTCACAGGCATGATCATAGCGCACAAAATCTTCAAGCTCCTGGGCTCAAGCAATTCTCCTGCTTTAGTCTCTGGATTAGCTGGGACTTGAGGTATGTACTGCCATGCCTGGGAGATGTTCATGCATTTCTATACATTCACACACACACATCTGCATCAACTTGGAAGCAGTGAAATAAATTAGAGTATACTCATCCCAGGGAATACTATGTAGCAGTTTAAAAAATAAACAAAATGTAGCCACACATGTCCTGATATGGAATGAACTTCAGAGCATACCATCTTTCACTCAGTCACCCTAGGATGAATATGGTGTTTTCTATTTACTCAATTTACTACAGATACCGTTACTACTGATACCTTTCCAATAGGAAGAAATAAACAAAAGAAAGAGAAGCAATATCTTGGCACATGCTTTTTCATGTTTTTTCATGTTCTGAATGAATATTTCTCTAGTATATATAGAGGCTCAAAGGGTCCATGCATTTAAAATTTTAATAGATTATGTTAAATTATCTTTAGAAGGTCTTTGCCATTTTACATTCCCTCCAAGTGACTTTAAAAGTATCTTCCTGCTTCCCAGTGAA
Organism: Saimiri boliviensis; assembly: GCF_048565385.1. Classification (NCBI taxonomy): domain Eukaryota; kingdom Metazoa; phylum Chordata; class Mammalia; order Primates; family Cebidae; genus Saimiri; species Saimiri boliviensis. The sequence goes on from NC_133461.1 coordinate 103,518,877, forward strand.
TCCTTCCTTACAGGGGATATTATCCAGCTCTTCCATTTTTGTCATATAGGCAAGGAAGAAGAGGGAGAGAGGCTTGAGAATTTCATTTTTTTATTTGCATTTCTCTGATTTTGGTGAAATTGAGCATATTTTATATGCTTATTGTTCATTTTAAAAATATTCCTCATTCTTATATTAGCCCATAATTCTGCAGGGATATTTGTATTTTTCTTATGGACTTGTAGGAACTCTTTATATATCCTAGATAGTAATCATTTTTCTATCATGCAATTTGCAAAATAGTTTTTTTTGTTTCTCTTTTGAATTCTAATTCTGATCATGGCTGTTTCCAGCAAGTGAAAAGTGATGCCATCTACCTTATTAAAATGTGTTATTATATTACTATTATTTTTATTAGCAACAAAGCTGAAGTGGAGAGAAAAATCTGATTCTTTCTCTTTGCACTTCTCCTGTGGTATTTTCTCTCAGTTTGGGAGGCAATCGCCTTTCATTTATTTATTTATTTATTTATTTATTTATTTATTTTTGAGAGGGAGTTTCTCTCTAGTTACCCAGGCTGGAGTGCAATGGCACAGTCTTAGCTCATTGCAACCTCTGGTTCCCAGGTTCAAGCAATTCTCTTGCCTTAGACTCCTGAGTAGCTGGGATTACAGGCACTACCATGCCCAGCTAACTTTTGTTATTTTTTAATAGAGAAAGAGTTTCGTCACGTTGGCCAGGCTAGTCTCAAACTCCTGACCTCAGGTGATCCACCTGGCTTGGCCTTCCAAAGTGCTGGGATTACAGGCGTGAGCCACCGCACCTGGCTGCAATCGCCTTTTCTTTCTTTTTTTTTTTTTTTTGAGACAGAGTTTCGCTCTTGTCACCCAGGCTGGAGTGCAATGGCCCGATCTCAGCTCACCGCAACCTCCGCCTCCTGGGTTCAGGCAATTCTCCTGCCTCAGCCTCCTGAGTAGCTGGGATTACAGGCACGCGCCACCATGCCCAGCTAATTTTTTGTATTTTTAGTAGAGACGGGGTTTCACCACGTTGACCAGGATGGTCTCGATCTCTCAACCTCGTGATCCACCCGCCTCGGCCTCCCAAAGTGCTGGGATTACAGGCTTGAGCCACCGTGCCTGGTGCAATCGCCTTTTCTAACAGGGATTGAAGGGCAGAAAAGATTCGAAAGAAAAGGGATTAAGTAGTAGCATGAAACAGCAAAGTAGAAGAGCTTTTTCATTTCTCTTAATTATTTTGTGTTGTACAAAACATTAGACAGAACCCTGTGCAAATAAATGAACAAAACTGCCAAATTCTATGGCCAAATACAAAAATACTTCCAGACTGTCTATCATTGAACACAGTTCACATTACATTGTATCTCTCATTGTCTAGGTTCTTCTTTTTTTTTTTTTTTTTTAATGACTTTACTTCTAATACTAGATTAAACTTTAAAGCTAAGACAATACTTGATGCCTACAGTGAAAATCCCAAGTAATGCTAAGTAAAAACACTGGTATCTTTATTTCTCCCTTCTTCCCTCCCCTCCCCCCCTTCTTCTTTCTTTCTCTCTTTCTTTCTTTCTTGCATTTCTTAAGTTACTTTCTTGTCCATGAAACACACAAAAAAACAAAAATCTACAAATTAAAATGGAGACACAAATGTAAATAAAGATACATTTGAAATACCTCCCTTAAGCCCTGAAGTTCATTTGGGTTTTGAAGGGGTACATAGGCTACCATATGACATCGTGATGTTAAGCAATAAGTTTGTTTAAGCAAAGGAGAAAAACATGACAGCATTATTTACTGATTTAGAACATATCTGTTAATGCCTGATAAGCATCAAGGAATGTACAATGAAAAAACAGGATAGAAGCCAGCCCTGCCTTCATAGATTATTCTCTTGAAGAAAAGAGAGAATCTCAAAAAAAAAAAATGTCCAGAGATAGATATTTTGATCATCACTGAGGGATGGCCATTGAGACTTTGTATCCCTCCTTTTGAGGAACAGAGGAGAAAGTCCTAGTTTTTGACGAAGGATAGTTGTATCTTGTTAAGTAAAAACACAATGTTGTTACAGTTCTTGTATAGAAGTTTCGGGATCTATACAAAATTATTATTTTTGTAGAAATGGGGTCTTGCTATGTTGCCCAGGCTAGTCTCAAACTCCTGGCCTTAAGCTCTCCTCCTGCCTCAGCCTCCCAAAGTACTGGAATTACAGCTGTGAGCCATTGCACCTGGCCCAAATCCCCCTTTCTATGCTCTACTTTGTGAGCATAGAAGGCAGAATCTCTGGGGCCAGGCACAGTGGCTCACACCTGTAATCCCAGCACTTTGGGAGGTTGAGGTGGGTGGATCACCTGAGGTCAAGAGTCCGAGAGCAGCCTGGCCAACATGGTGAAACCCTGTCTCTACTAAAAATACAACAAACTAGTTGGGCATGGTGGTGGGCACCTGTAATACCAGCTCCTCAGGAGACTGAGGCAAGAGAGTCGCTTGAACCTGGGAGGTGGAGAAGGTTGCGGTGTTCGGAAATCACACCATTGCACTCCAGCCTGGGAAACAAGAGTGAAACTCTGTCTCCAAAAAAAAAAAGGCAGGAAGGATCTCTGTTACTGTATTTCTCCTTTGACAGCTGGCTCCCTGACAAATGCTGCCAATGAGGAGGAAGGTGCTAGAGGGAAACTGAGGGAGGAGAAACTTACTCCTATTTGATTGCTGTTCCAGTCAGGCTCACCTAACTCTTCACCCTGATGGTAGCCATTAATTCTACAGTCCAGCTTTTCTTTTTCATACACCCAGAACCATGCTTCATCAGCTGTATCAGAACCAGCTGGCTATGATGTCATCTACTTTATTCCATAGAAATCTGGGTTCCCTATAGGGTGAAGGTCTTCCCTCTGAGCTCCTTGGTACCAGGAAAGCTGGTGGTGGCTAATTCCCACAGTTCAGTCTCCCTGGAACCTCAGCATTCCCTTGTCTTTTCTATTCTTCAGTATTTGCTTAACCAATCCTTTTCATTTACTTATGTCTGTTAAAATAAGATATGATTTCTGTTTTCCTGACCAGATCCTAACTGATAACTACAGAAAGCCCCTGTCATGCTTCTCAGGAAATGAGGAAACACTCCTTTAAATCCAAGCTGAATTCTCAGGGCTCTGTGGTAATGCTACAAACTGAATGTTTACGTCACCCCCAAATCGATGTTGAAATCTCAACCCCCGCCCCCGTGCGATGGGATTAGGAGGTGGGCCTTTGCGAAGCGATTTGGTCATGTATCATCCTTACAAAGGAGACCCCAGATAACTCATTCCCCCTCTTCTACCATGTGAGGCCACAGTGAGGAGGTGGCTGTCTATGAAGAGAGGCCTCAGCAGACACTGAATCTGCCAGCACCTTGATCTTGAGCTTCCTAAGCCTCTGGAACTGTGAAAAATAAATGTCTGGGTTTTTTGTCTTTCCATCTAAGTTGAGTAAAAAATGTCTGTTCTTTATAAGCCACCCAGTTTGAATTTTTTTTTTTTTTTTTTTTTTTTTTTTTTTTTTTTGAGATGGAGTCTCACTCTGTCACCAGGCTGCAGTGCAGTGGTGCAATCTTGGCTCACTGCAACCTCTGCCTCCTGGGTCCACGCATTTCTCCTGCCTCAGCCTCCCAAGTAGCTGGGACTACAGGCACGTGCTGCCACGCCCAGCTAATTTTTCTATTTTTAGTAGAGACGGGGTTTCATCATGTTGGCTGGGATGGTCTTGATCTCTTGACCTTGTGGTCTGCCCGCCTTGGCCTTCCAAAGTGTTGGGCTTATAGGCGTGCACCACTGCACCCAGCTCAGCCTGATTTTATAATAGCGGCCTGAAAGATGAAAACAGAAAACATAATATAATGCAAAAATAGTATATTTAAAATGTTTACCCATTTTCCAAGCAGGGCTCTTCTTTCTTCAAATACCTACAATAAGGAAAAAAAATATGGTAATTTCACATATCTTATAATACCCATTACAAGGAAGACATCATTACAGGATCTGTGAATAAACATTCATTTTAACAACTGAATATAAAGAGACAGATTTTACTCCTGAGGTTATGTATTTTTACCCAGGACAAGGTTTCTCTTTTTTTTCAGTTTCTACATGTGGAATAATTCACACATGAAAGAAGTAATAACGCTGGGTGCAGTGGCTCACACCTGTAATCCCAGCACTTTGGGAGGCTGAGGCAGCTGATCATTTGAGCTCAGGAGTTTGAGAGCGGCCTGGGAAACACGGCGGGACTCCATCTCTACAAAAATTAGCTGGGCATCGTGGTATGTCCCTATAGTCCCAGCTGAGACTAAAGTAGGAGGTTCACTTGAAACCAGGAAGTTGACGCTGTAGTGAGCTATGATCACGTCACTACTTCTAACCTGGAAGACAGAGCCAGATCCTGTCTCAGAAAAAGAAGGGGCAGGGGGAGGGAAAGAAAGAGGAGGAGCGGGAGGGGGAAGGGATAGTTTTTTAAAGGAAAATAAATTTTAAAAATGGAATTATAGCCAGGCGTGGTGGCTCACGCCTGTAATCCCAGAATGCTGGAAGGCCAAGGCAGGCAGATCACCTGAGGTCAGGAGTTCGAGACCAGCTTGATCAATATGGAGAAACCCCATCTCTATTAAAAATATAAAATTAGCTCAGCATGGTGGTGCAAGCCTGTAATCCCAGCTACTCAGGAGGCTGAAGCAGGAGAATCGCTTGAACTCAGGAGGCGGAGGTTGCGGTGAGCCAAGATCGTGCCATTGCACTCCAGCCTCGGTAACAAGAGTGAAACTCCATCTCAAAAAATAAGTAAATAAATAAAATAAAAATAAATAAAAGTTGAATTATAAAGAGAAATCAATTTTAGAATTTGAAAGATGAAAAAAACAAACAGGAACATGAAACTCCCCCATCTGAAATGTTTCAATATTAATAATATGAGAATTTACAAAATAGATGAATGATCAATGCTGTTTTTCTTTTCTTTCCTTTTTTTGAAATGGAGTCTCATTCTGCTGCCCAGCCTAGAGTACAGTGATGTGATCTCAGCCCACTGCAACCTCCACCTCCTGGGTTGAAGTGATTCTTCTGCCTCAGCCTCCTGAGTAACTGGGATCACAGGCGTGTGCTATCATGCCCAGCTAATTTTTGTATTTTTAGTAGAGACAGGTTTTCACCATGTTGGCCAGGCTGGTTTCGAACTCCTGACCTCAGGTGATCTGCCTGCCTTGGCCTCACAAAGTGCTAGGGTTACAGGCATGAGCCGCCAAGCCTGGCCCAGTTCTGTTTTTCTATTTCAGTGTGTACACATATCAGTGGGTGTACAAGTACGTACATGTCTGTAGGATTAGAAATGTGTGCATGTATGCCTCTGGAGTTTCACTTCAATATTTATTGTTACAGGTTTATTTCATTGATTGATTGATTGATTTTTGTTATTTTCTATTTCTTTTTTTCTTTTTTCCTGGGTACAGGTTTATTATGACATGCTATTTGGGACAGCAACTAAGCCTTATTTACCTTGGCATTTCCAGTAGAGTGCTTACAGAGCATGTTACAGGTATCTATGTTTACTGAACTGAATGACTGTGATTGTGAGAATGAATATCCTTATGGATATGTCAGTACAATGTGAGTATCTTTATATACATTGGAGTCAAGGTACTTTTCTGAGCATCAGCACATGTGTATATTTCAGCGAGGAAAGGAAGACTAATGTGGGTATACGTGGCAGAGAAGGGCGTTATTAAGAGAGGAAGAGAAAGAGCATATGTGAATGTCTCACTTGCTTTATCCCATACACCCTCTGTCAGCTTTCAAAATCGGGATAGATGTTTCTCCCTTCCTCTTGGCACTTGCTACCTTCTCTAGTGCTGTAAGAATGTTCTCACTTGGAGAGGTGGCTCAGCCCTATTTCTTCTCTTTTCATGGAGGAGGCTGAGGAGCTGGTTTTCTGCTTCCCACAGATCATGCTCTCCTTCCTTTTTTAACTCTCAAACTCTGGTTGCTAAGGACATATGAAATAGGAATTGAAATAATTGGTTCAATCGCCACCTTGGGACCAGTGAAATGTCAGTTTTGCTCTTGGCCAGGGAATCTCTTCAGTCACAGACAGACACTTTCTGCACACAGGAGAAGAAAAAGACCCTCCCCCCAGCTAACTGCCACCTGGGCTACGAGAACCCTCAAATAATGGCAATGGATAAACTCAGAATTTCTAGATGAAAAGAAGTAGAAGAGAATCTGTAGAACCCAGAAGATTCAAAATACCTGGATTCAAATATTGTCTGAATTCTCAATCATGCATCGCCCAACCTAAGCAACCAGAGCTGTCTCTTTTCTGATGCCCGGGGATTTCTGCCTCCCAACTCCTACTCCATTTATAGTTCATGCTTCACTTACACTCTATAGTGTTTCTGTTTCTCTATAGTGGTTTCTGTTAATTTTATCTTCCCAAGTAGATTACAACCACTTTCTCTTACATGCTCCACAGAACCCTCAAGTACAGAGTCCATGGAAGACTTTCAACAAACCATTTTGCTGAGTGACTAACAACAACAAAAAAGCTTCAGAAGTCATAGAATTTTAGAGCTGAAAGGAATCCTAAAGGTCTTTTTGTTCGATTCTTGTACTTCAGAGAGGATAAGCAGAGGCCCAAAAAGGTTACATTTATAGATAGTTTAAAAATCGCTTGGTCTAGGCTGGGCGCAGTGGCTCACACCTATAATCCCAGAACTTTGGGAGGCCGAGGCGGGTGGATCATGAGGTCAGTAGATCAAGACCATCCTGGCTAACATGATGAAACCCTGTCTCTACTAAAACTACAAAAAATTAGCCAGGGGTACTGGTGTGTGCCTGTAATCCCAGCTACTTGGGCGACTGAGGCAGGAGAATCACTTGAACCCAGGAGGCGGGGTTACAGTGAGCTGAGATTGCACCACTACACTCCAGCCGGGGTGACAGAGCGAACTCCGTCTCAAAAAAATAAAAAAATAGGCCAGGCGAGGTGGCTCACGCCTATAATACCAGCACTCTGGGAGACCGAGGCAGGTAGATCACAAGGTCAAGAGATCGAGACCATCCTGTTCAACATGGTGAAACCCCGACTCTACTAAAAATACAAAAATTATCTGGGCATGGTGACACACGCCTGTAGTCCCAGCTACTCGGGAGGCTGAGGCAGGAGAAATGCTTGAACCCAGGAGGCGGAGGTTGCGGTGACCCGAGATTGCACCACTGCACTCCAGCCTGGGTGACAAGAGAGAAAGTCCATCTCAAAAAAATAAAATAAATAAAATAAATAAAAACATAAAAAATTGCTGGGTCCAAACTATGCACTGTCCAAACAGCGCACTTGATTCCTCACCAGAACGTTGGTCTTCCCCATTCTGACTTCCAGCCTTACATTCTTGATGAACTTCCACCCGTGCTTTGGTCTGACTGTAGGGAGAAGAGGCTAGGTCCTGAGACCACAGCAGAATCTCAAGAGGAGGCTGAAGCATGGTGTCCAATGATGGTGTGGCCCATTGGGAAAAAAAGGAAACTGACTTGAAGGCGAAGAGATAGTCAACAAGAAGGTAGCAGAAAAGGAATGTGGTGGGAGGTGGGAAGTGCTACGCAGGCTAAACTGCGAGGCAAAGTCTAAGCTCTTTACCAGAAGGCATCTAGACTCAAGCGGAAACTGATGGGACAGAAGAGGTAGAGGAAAGACACTAGACTGAAAGTCAGGAGACCTTGGATCTGGTTCTGACTTCTGCCCTTGACAAGACATAACATTGTGGGCAGATGATTTTGTCATCAGGTTCTCAGCTGGACTTGTAGTCTTATATACGCTGGTTTGGAGCAAGTCTTTATTTCCAAGATTTGCGATCAGGTTCTTCATTTTATCTATGTATGTATATAGGTATCTATGTATTTATTTGAGACAGAGTCTTGCTCTGTGGCCCATGCTGGAGTGCAGTGGTGCGATCTCAGCTCACTGCAGCCTCCACCTCCGATGTTCGAGCAATTCTCCTACCTCAGCCTACCAAGTAGCTGGGAGTACAGGTGTGTGCCACCACACCCAGCTAATTTTTTGTGTTTTTAATAGAGATGGGGTTTCATTGTGTTAGCCAGGATGGTCTCGATCTCCTGATCTCATGATCGGCCCACCTCGGCCTACCAAAGTGCTAGGATTACAGGCGTGAGCCACCGCATCCGGCCAGGTTCTTCATTTTAAAGAGCTGGAAAACTAAGTATCTCTTCCAAATGGAAATATTAAAATGGATCTTCTTTTCCTGCAAGATGCTGCAGTCTGTTTATATCACAGTTTACTCAGAGCCTGCTGGTAAGTCAAAATCCCACGGTTGTTATTTTAGTCTGTTGGCACTGCAGTTACGTAGTTCACCGTGTGACATCATTACAGTGTAGGAGTGAGATAATTAGGGGCCCTAAATAAAGACTGATTGATGGTAACTGGGTACTTTTTCACAGAACGCTTTTATTTATTTATTTATTTTTGAGGTGGAGTCTCGCTCTGTTGCTGAGGCTGGAGTGCAGTGGCACAATCTCGGCTCACTGTAACCTCCACCTCCTGGTTCAAGAGATTCTCCCGCCTCAGCCTTAGGAATAGCTGGGATTACAGGTGTGTGCCTGTAATCCTGGCTCTTTTTTTTTTTTTTTTTTTGAGATGGAGTTTCGCTCTTGTTACCCAGGCTGGAGTGCAATGGCGCGATCTTGGCTCACCGCAACCTCCGCCTCCTGGGTTCAGGCAATTCTCCTGCCTCAGCCTCCTGAGTAGCTGGGATTACAGGCACGTGCCACCATGCCCAGCTAATTTTTTGTATTTTTAGTAGAGACGGGGTTTCACCATGTTGACCAGGATGGTCTTGATCTCTCGACCTCGTGATCCACCTGCCTCGGCCTCCCAAAGTACTGGGATTACAGGCTTGAGCCACCGCGCCCGGCCTCCTGGCTCATTTTTATATTTTTAGTAGAGATGAGGTTTCACCATGTTGGCCAGGCTGGTCTCAAACTCCTGACCTCAAGTGATCTACCCACCTCGGCCTCCCAAAATGTTGAAATTACAGGCGTGAGCCAGTGCACCCGGCCCCAGAACACTTTTTTTTTAACATGTATTGTACAACATGTGTGAACCACACTCTAAAAGAAATGTGGATCACTTTCTTTTCTTTTTAAACACTGTGTATATTTAAGGTATACAACTTAATGTTTTGATATACACAAACATAATAAATGTAAAGCAAATTATCCTATCCATCACCTTCCATAGTTACCTTTCTGTGTGTGTGAGATAAAGAACTCTTTCAATTAAAACACTGGTTGGAAAAGAAATACACACTAAAAACATTCCTTCACTCAAAATTCACAGTGCTTGAGTAACTTACTAATCTGTTACATATGCTTATCCTGATGACACTGGTTTTTTTTTTTAGGCATCTAAATTTGAATTTAGAGAATTCAATCTCTCTGCTTAAAGCCTGCTGTGAAGTTAAAATCCTGTAACTCTTATTTTAGTCTGAGATAGTTACATGTTTCGCATTTTACTACAGAATAGAAGAAAGACAAAATTAAAACAAAAATGAAAAACAGGACCTCAAAATTTCACTGATCATTGGTGACACACTCATTTGGAAGCGTGGAAGCCCTCTGAAATTACTGTCTGGATGCCTTTTGGGCAGCTGTCTCCTTGGGCATCTATTTTTAATTCCTTTCATACTGTCAAAATGTTACATCCAGGAGGAACCTTCAAGGTCATCTGATCCAATCCACTCATTTTACAAAGGAGGATAAAGCCCAGAGGTGGTGAAATTAGTATAGCTGATTTGAAACCAGAGTTTTCAATTCCCAGAGTTACTGTTCTTTCCTTGTATGTACCAGGTGTCTGTGTGTATATACTGTATGATACATATTTATGTTCTAATTTGTTTTAAAATTGGGAACATTACTGCATTATATGAAGTAAGAAAATGAGCTGGGCGTGGTGGCTCAAGCCTGTAATCCCAGCACTTTCGGAGGCCAAGGCGGGTGGATCACAAGGTCGAGAGATCGAGACCAACCTGGTCAACATGGTGAAACCCCATCTCTACTAAAAATACAAAAAATTAGCTGGGCATGGTGGCGCGTGCCTGTAATCACAGCTACTCAGGAGGCTGAGGCAGGAGAATTGCGTGAGCCCAGGAGGCGGAGGTGCGGTGAGCCGAGATCGTGCCATTGCACTCCAGCCTGGGTAACAAGAGCGAAACTCCGTCTCGAAAAAAAAAAAGAAAGAAAATGAAAGTACTCTCTTCTAACAGTGTCTTCTCTAGCCACCAACAGCCATATAAGTCTTTGGTAAAAGCCAGTATTAACAGTTTGATATGGCTGAGCATGGTGGTTGATGCCAGTCATCCCAGAGCTGTGGGAGGCTCACTTGCGCTCAGGAGTTTGAGTTCAGCATGAGCAACATAGTGAGACCTTTTCTCTACTAAAAATTAAAAAAGAAAATTAGCCAGGCATGGTGGTGTGAGCCTGGTGGTCCCAGCTACTTGGAAGGATGAGACAGGAAGATTGCTTGAGGCCATGGGGTGGAGGCTGCAGTGAGCTGTGATTGTGCCACTGCACTCCAGCCTGGGCAACAGAGTGACATCCTCAAAAAAAAAAACAAACAAACAAACCAAAACCAGCTTGGCATAATCATACACAAATTCTATTCATCTGTCTCTGTGCATTCGTACACATACTTATGTGTATATACACACAAAAATATATATATATTTTTTTCGAGACGGAGTTTCGCTCTTGCTACCCAGGCTGGAGTGCAATGGCGTGATCTCGGCTCACCGCAACCTCCGCCTCCTGGGTTCAGGCAATTCTCCTGCCTCAGCCTCCTGAGTAGCTGGGATTACAGGCATGCGCCACCGTGCCCAGCTAATTTTTGTATTTTTAGTAGAGACGGGGTTTCACCATGTTGACCAGGATGGTCTCGATCTCTTGACCTCGTGATCCACCCACCTCGGCCTCCGAAAGTGCTGGGATTACAGGCTTGAGCCACCGCGCCCGGCCTTCACAAAAATATTTTTTAAAATAATTTTACCATACACAAGAACCTAACTAAATCACAAAGTGATTTTTTTGTTTGTTTGTTTGGAATAAAATGGGAGCTCAGGACAATAAAATACATATGACCCCAAGAAGTGAATATTAAACTTGATAAAAATGTATTAACCAATGAATGCTGTGATCCACTCATTCCCCTCCAGAACTAAACGAGTTATTTCCTCCCCTGTTGGGAGGCTGCTGGTTGATAGTCACCAGTTTGAGAGAGCTGCCTTGCCCAAGGTCAGACCTGGCAGGAATGGGGAGGCAGCTAGTACTCACTGAATCGTTAGTCAGTGTAGAAGTATGTGGTTTGGATCTCTGTTGCCACCAAATCTCGTATCAAATTGTAATCCCTGGCCGGGTGCAGTGGTTCATGCCTGTAATCCCAGCACTTTGTGAGGCCAAGGTGAGTGGATCACTGAGGTCAGGAGTTCGAGACCAGCCTGGCCAATATGGTGAAACCCTGTCTCTACTAAAAACATAAAAATTAGCTGGACATGGTGGCGGGCTCCTGTAATCCTAGCTACTCGGGATGCTGAGGCAGGAGCATCGCTTAAACCAGGAGGTGGAAGTTGCAGTGAGACGAGATGGTGCCATTACACTCTAGCCTGAGCAACAGAGTGAACTCCGTCTCAAAACAAAAACAAAAACAAAAACCTTTATAATCCCCCATGTTGGAGGTGGGGCTAGGTAGGAGCTGATTGGATCATGGGGGCAGTTTCTCATGATTTAGCAACATCCCCCTAGTGCTGTCATTAGCGGTAGTGAGTTGCCATGAGACCTGGTTGTTTAAAAGTGTGTGGCACCTCCCCTGTCTCACTCTTCCTCCCATTCCTGCCACATAAGATGCCTCCTCCTGCTTTGTCCTCTCTGACATGACGGAAAGCTCCTTGAGGCCGCCCCAGAAGCAGATGGCATTACGCTTCCTGTATAGCCTGCAGAACTATGAGCCAATTAAACCTCTTTTTTTTTTTTTGAGACGGAATTTCGCTCTTGTTACCCAGGCTGGAGTGCAATGGCACGATCTCGGCTCACCGCAACCTCCGCCTCCTGGGTTCAGGCAATTTTCCTGCCTCAGCCTCCTGAGTAGCTGTGATTACAGGCACGCACCACCATGCCCAGCTAATTTTTTGTATCTTTAGTAGAGACGGGGTTTCACCATGTTGACCAGGATGGTCTCGATCTCTAGACCTCATGATCCACCCGCCTCGGCCTCCCAAAGTGCTGGGATTACAGGCTTGAGCCACTGCGCCCGGCCCAAATCTCTTTTCTTTATAAATTACCCAGCCTCAGGTATTTCTGCATAGCAGTGTGAGCACTGACTAACACCACCAATCTGAAGCATCATGGCAGCTTCAGGGAGTCCTGTGGGGTCAGTGGAGACCTCGCTGAGGCTGCATTCCAGCCCAACTTCTTCCTTTGCCCCACATCTGTCCCTTTTCTTTCCTTTTCCTTTTCTTTACTTCCCTTCCCATGTGCTGATCATGAAAGTTCTCTCCAGTCAATGCTCTACGTGCTAATCTCAGAATCAACTTCTCCAAAAGCTCAACTTCGAGAGGCACTCAGGCAATTTTTGCCTAAGACAGGTTTCTTCTCCACAGCTGCTAAATTGATCAAGACTCATAATTTTTCGAAGAAAATTTCTGAAAATCAAGGAATCCAATCACTGCATATTTGAATTGAAGTCACTTTTTCACATGTGTGTAAAACCTTCACAATTCTATGGGAAGACAGATTTCAAAATGAGCCCCTGAAGTCTTGGTAGGGGAAGCAGATAAGCTGTTATATTAACTGTGGGAGAGCTTCTAGCATTGCAAACAGGTGCTCAGTAAATTATTGTTGAGCTGGATAAAAACAATTTTCTTTCGGTCTTTTTTTAGAGACAGGGTCTCTCTCTGTCACTCAGGCTGGAGTACAGTGGTGCACTCATGGCTTACCCCAACTTCCAGCTCCTGAGCTCAAGCCATCCTCCTGCCTCAGCCTCCCAAGTAGTTGGGACCACAGGCATGCACCAACACACCAGGCTAATATTTTGATTTTTTAAAAATAAAGAGAAGTTCTCACTATGTTGCCCAGGCTGGTCTTGAACCCTTGGCCTCAAACGATCCACCAGCCTCAGCCTCCTTTGGTGCTGGAATTACAGACATGAGCCACTGTGCCTGGCCCCCAGCATATTTTCAATAGATTTATTTGGTGTTCATGGTTAGATGAAGGCTGCATCTCTTTCTCCCTCTTTCTCTGCCTTTCCTTTTGTTTCTTCTAGTCCCTCTATTTTTTTCTCATTGTCTTTCCTCTTTCCTCATTTCCTTTATGGTTTCCCTTTTTCAGTCTCTCTCCATTTTATTTCTTACCATTCCAATCTCTGCCTTGGCTCTTCTGTTCCTCTCCTAAAATTGCTCATCAGTAGAAACTGATGCAAGTAGAAATAGAAAGTACTGAGCAGGAGGGCTCAGGTTTGATGGCAGCTTTGCCAAGGGATGAGCCCAACTGTCGAGTTTCGAGAGGCAGAGGGGCAAATCCAGGCGAAGGCAAAAGTCAGTGAAAGAGGTATCAGGGAGTAGACCTGAACTACTCTGATTCCATTTCTTCTGTTTTTTCCTTCCTTCCTTCCTACATTCCTTCCTTCCTTCGTTCCTTCCCTCCCTTCCTCCCTTCCCCCTCCTTCCCTCCCTCCTTCCCTCCCTCCCACCCTCCTTCCTTCCTTCCTTCCTTTCTCTCTTTTTGACAGAGTCTCGCTCTGTTGCCCAGGCACGGGAGTACAGTGGTGTGATCTGACTCACTGCAACATCCACCTCCTTCCTGGGTTCCAGTGATTTTCCTGCCTCTGCCTCCCAAAAATCTGGGACTACAGGTGTGCATCATCATGCCCAGCTAATATTTGTATTTTATTTTTTTAGATAGAGTCTTGCTCTGTCACGCAGGCTGGAGTGCAGTGGCACGATCTCTGCTCACTGTAACTCTGCCTCCACTCCCCAAGTTCAGTTGATCTCCTGCCTCAGCCTTCTGAGTAGCTGGGATTACAGGCACGCACCACCAGCCTGGCTAATTTTTGTATTTTTAGTAGAGACAAGGTTTCACCATGTTGGTCAGGCTGGTCTCAAACTCCTGACCTTGTGACCCACCCACCTCCCAAAGTGCTCAGCCTCCCAAAGTGCTGGGATTACAGGTGTGAGCCACTGCACGCAGCCTAATTTTTGCTTTTTTCAGTAGAGACAGGGTTTCACCATGTTGGCTAGGCTGGTCTCAAACTCCTGACCTCAGGTGATCCCAAAGTGCTCGGATGACAGGTGTGAGCCACCGCACCCAGCCTTGACTCCATTTCTATGCTACAGGAACCATACCAGGTTCCTGGAGGTACAGAGAGAAAAGACAGAATCTCACCTCTTCATGCATGGGAGTTGACTGGGCAAGTCAGTATACAGTGATGAGAGCAAAGAAAAGGAAGCAGGACGCAGGGGAGGCTTCAAGAGAAAAGGACATTTGAATGGACTCAGACAGGAGGCAAGGGTGAGAGCACAGGCAAAGGAGTGGAGGTGTGGGCGAGCAGTGTTGACCTGAGGCCCTGAGCCGGGCCTGGGCATCGGGTATGAGGGGGCAGGGGTGGATCTGGGAAGCTGCTGAGGTCAGATCATGAAAGACCCTCAATGCTAGGCCTGGGGGTGTTGGAAGTTACTCTTGGGAGTGGAGCCTATGACTGGCTTCGTTGAATAGAATCAGAATCTTAGAAAGATCTCTCTGGGACCAGAATACAGGCTGGATTGGCAGGGACAGAGGTCGTGAAGGCAGCTGGGGGTGACGGCAATGTATCAGGCAAAGAGTGCCAACAGTCTGGGCTGAGGATGGAGCTGGAAGTAGATAGGCGGGTGAAGAGGGGCCTGAATGAGAGATTGGGAAGAGGACTCAGAGAACTGGAAAGCAAACTGGATATGGAGGCAAGGGAGCGTTGGTAAACATCCCTCTGTGTGCCTCTCACACTCTGAAACATCTTGGCATGCCAAGGAAGCACGGCCCTGAGCATGCGTGACTGGGGCCATTCTTGCAGGTGGTGTCTACAGTAAGGTAACCTGGAGGGATGAGGTAATGTCTCCCTGTGGGAGCAAGAGCAGGCGTGCGTACTGCTTACTGTAAAAACCGGTGGATGCCCTGGGCTCACTGTTCCTCAGCTGTGGTGCAAACCACTGTATGTGTAGCCTTTACCTGGGCTCTCTGTGTCACACCTGCGGGACAGGGAGGACCAACAGAACCCACGCAAATGTAACGTTCATGCTGCTCGCTGCTTTGTGGGTACAGTTGTTTTTGACCCAAGAATCTCATCTTTTACAATGAAACAGCAGAGTCTTCTATTCCATAAGTCACAGGCTAACTTATTAGCTGCTAATCAGGGGGAAAATAAATCCCTCACTGGTCAAGGAAAAGGAGAATTACTGGCTTGAATGACTTGGTATAAAGTAGTGCCTCTCGCCGGGGGAGGAACAGGTGTGTAGGAACGAGAGGCTGAGGTCAGTTTTATACACGGTGATTGTGTTTTCCCACCAAATAGGTGTGGTCCTTATATACAGGGATTGGTCACTGGACCTCAAAGACCTGTTGGCAAATTCTGTCCCTAACTGAAGCAGGAATAGAAACCCCTAGAGGTTGGTCAGTCTCACATCCCAGACATCCACCACGATCCTTTAGTGTATTCTACTAGCACCTTCCTAGACGGCAGGTGGAAAATAAATGTCTTTTTCTTTCTTTTTTTTTTTTTGAGAGAGAGGGAGTTTTGTTCTCGTTGCCCAAGCCAGAGTGCAGTGGCGCAATCTCAGCTCACTGCAACCTCCACCTCCAAGGTTCAAGTGATTCTCCTGCCTCAGCCTCCTGAATAGCTGGGATTACAGGTGCCCACCATCACACCTGGATAATTTATTTTTGTTTATTTTTAGCAGAAGCAAGGTTTCACCATGTTAGCCAGGCTGGTCTCGAACTCCTGATTTCAAGATGATCCGCCTGCCTCAGCCTCCCAAAGTGCTGGATTACAGGTGTGAGCCACTATACCTGGCCATGAAAATAAAAGTCTTAAAAGAACCTGAGTAATGTGAATAACCAGTTGAAATGTATTCATTTTGTGTATCTTATTCAATGTGTAGCATTACACAGTGACCTCAACTGTACCAAGAAAACTGGGTTTTTGGAAATACTGTGGACCCCTCTCTCCTTTCTCAGTACTGGTGGTTCCAGGGGAGAACAACTGAAGGAAGGAAAAAGGCAACTGGGGTGGGGGAGGAAGGGGACAGCAAGGGAAAGAACAAATCCAAGACATTTTCTTCTTAGGCAAGGAATCCATGTCTATTGCCAGCCTTGCCCTATAGCAAGGGTTCAATAAAAGCTTTTGAATATATTCATTTTGGTTTTTGTTCATCCATTACACAATCCTTAAATAATTCCTCTTCACATTTTGGCAACTAAAATTTTAATACTTTTTTTCCCTCTATGTCACGGATTCAATTGATAAAACACTTACCCGGTCATTCAAGAGCTGATGGTTTAAGGGTGTCCAGGTGCTCATCTTTGTCTGCATTTTGGGACCATCTGTATTTTTCGGAGGTGCAAATGCCATCATGAAACAACTGGATATCCTTCCATGAGAAAGACAATACCTATCAGAAGAAGTGAATCATATGACCCTCAGAATACAAAAAATACTAACAACGACCAGGCGTGATGGCTCACACCTGTAATCCCAGCACCTTGGGAGGCCGAGGCAGGAAGATCACTTGAGGTCAGGAGTTTGAGACCAGCCTGGCCAACATGGTGAAACCCTATCTCTACTAAGAATACAAAAATTAGCTGGGTGTGATGGCACATGCCTGTAATCCCAGCTAATCAGGAGACTGAGGCAGGAGCATTGCTTGAACTCAGGAGGCAAAGGTTGCAGTGAGCAGAGCTCAAACCATTGCACCCCAGTCTGGGCAACAAGAGAGAAACTTTGTTTAAAAAAAAAAAAAAAAAAAAAAAGAGCCAGGCATGGTGGTGCGTGCCTATCTACTCTAGAGGCTGAGGCAGGGGAATCACTTGAACCCGGAAGGTAGAGGTTGCAGTGAGCCAAGATAGTACCACTGTACTCCAGCCTGGGCAGCAGAGCAAGACTGCATCTCAAAAAGAAAATGTTAATACCATATAATTTTTCAGTATGTCGGCAGAGGGAATGGGTGGGAAGAGCATTTATTGGGAGCATCTTATGTGTCAAGCACTTCATACATCTGCTCAATAGAAGCATACAACTATCAGGCGAGGTGGTAGTTTTTAACTCATTTTACACATGAAGAAAATTCGGCTCATTGACTTTACCCTGTCTGAGGTCATACAGAGAACAAATAGTGGAACTGGTAGTCAGACCCAGGTCAGTTCAATTTCACTGGACTCTGGGGGAAATCCAAAATCACTGCTAGCCAATATACTATATTGGCCAGAAAGAAAAGTATTTTAAATCATAGTGCAATATAAAACACTTCATTCTTGTCCTTTGTGATATTAACTCTCCTCCTTCCTTCTTAACTTCCAGATATCCAAATAACAGGAACTCCCGCCTGACAGCATAATAAAGAGGAAGCCTGGTGGGAAAGACAAAGCTAAGGCTTAGGAGATGAACAGATTTGAGTTCATTGGGGGAAATTTGCTATTTTTAGTTAGCTGGTATATGTCTGCCTCCTGTTGATTAAAACACTTTAGTTTTCAGAAGGAATGACGTTTCCTTCATTGTTTAGAGCCTGATGGTTTAATTAATTAAGGTAGCCTGTCCTTCCCTAGGCCAGAGATGGTCATGAGACTAAGCTAGGCCAGCTGGGCTGACAACAGCTTATTCTTATTCTTATTTTATTGACTTAATTATTTATTTTGAGATGGACTCTTGCTCTGTCACCCAGACTCCAGTGCAGTGGTACCATCTTGCCGCTCTGCAATGAATGTCTACTTCTCAGGTTCAAGCAATCCTCCTGCCTCAGCCTCCCAATTAGCTGGGGTTACAGGTGCGTGCCACAACACCTGTCTAATTTTTGTATTTTTTTTTTTTTTTTTTTTTTAGTAGAGATGGGATTTTGCCATGTTAACCAGGCTGGTCTCGAACTCCCAGCCATAAGTGATCTGCCCGCCTTGGCCTCTCAAAATGTTGGGATTACAGGTGTGAGCCACTGTGACAGCCACTATTTCACAGGTGAGGTGGTCATTCAAAGTAGCATTGTTAACCTGGGCAGACTGTCTGGTTGTCCCTGCTATTTCACTGCTCCTCCCCACTTCCTACAAAAGCCCCATGTCCTTTCTAACATGGGGCTAATGTAAGTAAATAGGAAACTTACTGCGATATCCTTGCAAAAAACTTCCTATTTGCTTACATTAGCTAGAATCTGTTTCTGCTGTTTGCAACCTTTTTTTTTGTTTGTTTGTTTGTTTTACTTTATGCAGGTTTAATCCTGGCCCTAGCCTGTACTAACTGTGTAACTTTGTGCCAGTTATTTAATCTACCTGAGACTCAGTTTCCTCATCTGTAAAATGAAGATGTATACAACCACCCTCAACTGCTGTATCAAAGATGAGAGAAAAAGGGTCCAGCAGAGGGCCTGACATGGAGGTGGTCTTGATAAGCAGGAACCTCCCTGCAGCTTTTCTTAGAACTTGCCAATTGCAGAGTGCCTCAAAACCTGTCCTTTGAGGCCAGGCATGGTGGCTCACGCCTGTAATCCCAGCATTTTGGGAGGCCAAGGCAGGCAGATCTCCTGAGGTCAGGAGTTGGAGACCAGCCTGGCCAATAAGGTGAAACCGAATCTCTACTAAAAACACAAAAATTAGCCAGCGTGCTGGCACATGCCTCTAATCCCAGCTACTCAGGAGGCTGAGGGTGGGAAAATTGCCTGAACCCTGAAGGCAGAGGTTGCAGTGAGCTGAGATTGCACCATTGCACTCCAGCCTGGGCAACAAAAGCAAAACGCTGTCTCAAAAATAATAAAAATAAAAACAAAAACAAAAACACAAAAAACCTGTCCTTTGGAGGGCTGTGACAAAATATTTCAAGGTGAGAGACATTTTTCGGCAGATTGAGAGTAGTTTTGATATATACACTCAGGGTTTCTGCAGCTTTCTGCCTTTTCCACTCTCTGATGGTGGGTGTCCCAGGGACACGTAGCAGAGATGGCGACGTGTCCCCAGACCACCTACACTCGGAGCCAAGCCTGTTAGATAAGGTTATCATGAGACTTTGAATGCCATATTTTTCGAAGATAGAAGCTACTCAAAAACTAATGGAATTGCCTAGAATGGCAGATTAAACACTGTGACTATTAAGCTCTAGGGTCTCAGGCCATTCACGATCTCTCTTCTCATGATATGCAGAGACCATCCAAGAAAACTATCCCTTCAATGAGAGGTCTGTGCCTCACTCATTAACTCCCACATTGCTCTTAGTAGTAAGAGCCCGGGCCTGCTTGCCTGATCAATGGGCTCCACGAATGACCCCACAGCAACATAGGCTGGATTTTTTATTTTTTTGAGAGAGTCTTGCCCTCTCTCCCAGCCTGCAGTGCAATGGCGCAGGCACAGCCCACTGCAACCTCCACTTCCCAGGTCCAAGTGCTTTTCCTGCCTCAGCCTCCTGAGTAGCTAGGACTACAGGCACCTGCCACGCCTGGCTAACTTTTGTATTTTTAGTAGAGATGGGGTTTCATTATGTTGGCCAGCCTGGTCTCAAACTTGTGACCTCATGTGATCTGCCCACCTCAGCCTCCCAAATTGCTGGCATTACAGGCACAAGCCACTGTGCCCAGCCAAATTATTTTTTGGCTGTTATGGGATTTTCCCAAACACTATGTGAAATACTTGAGGTTCTCATTTGACATATAATATTCTCTCTCAAGAAGATAAAGCCCACATTTTAAAATTGGGTTCAAGCGATTCTCCTGCCTCAGCCTCCCTAGTAGCTGAGATTAAAGGCCTGAGTCACCAGGTCTGGCTAATGTTGTATTTTTAAAGAGATGGGATTTTACCACGTAGGTCAGGCTTGTCTCAAATTCCAGATACTAGGTGATCCACCTGCCTCGCCCTCCCAAAGGGCTGGGATTAGAGGCATGACTCTAGATCTGCCCAGCTAAAAAGTGATATATTTGCTTTTGTTGTTGTTATTTGACACCTCCAGGGTGTGAAGACAACACTCTCCAGCAGTTGCCTGCTGCCACTATCCCACTGGAATGAGGTGTGCTCAGATCAGCACTCAGGTTCTTCTCACCCCCAACAGCTAACTATCAGTCACATTCAGGTGAGTTACTAAGGCAAAAGAAATGATTTCATTACAGTAATATTAATTGGCAGCTAATGATAAAAGTACATGTGAGCAGGCAAGTTATAGATACAGGCTGGACATGGTGGTTCATACCTGTAAGCGCAGCACCTTGGGAGGCAGGATCACCTGAGGTCAGGAGTTCGAGACCAGGCTGACCAACATGGTAAAACTCTGTCTCTACTAAAAATACAAAAATTAGCCAGGCATGGTAGCACACCCATAATTCCAACTACTCAGGAGGCCGAGACAGGAGAATTGCTTAAACCCGGGAGGTAGAGATTGCAGTGAGCTGAGGTTGCACCACTGCACTCCAGCCTGGGCGACAGAGCAAGACTCTGTCTGGGGAAAAAAAAAAAAAAAGTTATACATAGAAAGTATAGCCAAGGAGTCTAGATCCGCCCAGCTAAAAAATGATATATTTGTTTTTGTTGTTGTTATTTTCCACATTTCTTTCTCTCTCTCTTTTTTTTTTTTTTTGCACGCAGAGTTTTGCTGTTGTTGCCCAGGCTGGAGTGCAATAGCATGATCTCGGCTCACTGCAACCTGGGTTCAGGTAATTCTTCTGCCTCCCTAGTAATTGAGATTACAGGCATGCAACACCACGCCCAGCTAATTTTATATTTTTAGTAGAGACAGGATTTCACCATGTTGGTCAGGTTGGTCTCGAACTCCTGACCTCAGGTGATCCACCAGCCTCAGCCACCCAAAGTGCTGGGATTACAGGCGTGAGCCACCATACCCAGCCTACATTTCTCTTTTTTTTAACTAGTTATTTTGTTGCCTGTAATCCCAGCACTTGGGAGGCTGAAGCAGGAAGACTGCTTGAGCCCAGGAATTTGAGACTAGCCCGGGCAACATCGTGAGATCTTGTCTCTAAAAAAAAGTTTAAAAACCCCCCAAAATTAGCTGGGCACAGTAGTGCAGGCCTGTGGCCCCAGCTGCTTGGGGTGGGGACAGAGGGCTGAGGTGGGAGAATCACTTGGGACCAGGAGGTTGAGGCTGTGGTGAGCCATGATTGCACCACTGTACTCCAGCCTGGGCAACAAACCAAGATCCTGTTTTTAAAAAATAATAAAAACTTACAAAATAAACAAGCTGTTTTGAGTCCTTTCTTAAGAGCCACATGGCTCTTGGAAAATATGATGAAAGTTATGAATTCTCCCCCTAAAAAAATGCACATACATATAAAATTTTGTTTACCCCTGCTCTATGCTGAGCAACTCTCTTTCTTCACAGTTTGTGTAGGAAACCATGTGACTGATCCTAGGCACAACTTCTGAATGAGGACAAGTAGCTTTCCCTGGTCACTCCTCGCAGGGCCTGCACTGGTTGTTTTCTTTTTCCTGGTTCTTCGGAGCTATATGTCACTTGGGTTAGACTTTCTTCCAACCTGCTTGAAGATGGGTTTTCAGCAGAAGGGCCCTGCCCAGGAAGCAGCCCTCTTGGCCATGTAGGCCTGCTGCAGCGTGCCAGTGTGGATGTCCTGCCTTGTCTCTTGCTGTTATCCTTTTACAGTATTTTCTTCCTTCCTCCATTCCAGAAGATAGGCAGTGTGTGTATTTGCAAGCCCATACATGTTCACAGAAGAGACCACTTGCTACTATTAAGAAGACAGGGGTTTATTTTGGTATTTTTTGTTTTTCTTTTTGAGATGAAGTCTCTCTCTGTTACCCAGGCTGGAGTGCAGTGGCACAATCTCGGCTCACTGCAACCTCTGCCTTCCGGGTTCAAGTGATTCTCCTGCCTGTCTCCCGAGTAGTTGGAATTACAGTCATGCACCACCACGCCCGGCTAATTTTTGTATTTTTAGTAGAGATGGGGTTTCCTCATGTTGGTCAGGCTGGTCTTGAACTCCTGACCTCAAGTGATCCACCCGCCTTGACTTCCCAAAGTGCTGGGATTATAGGCGTGAGTCACTGCACCCAGCTACAGAGATTTTTTTTTCTTTCTTTTTCTTCTTTTTTCCACATCCAGTCTTAAAGTTATACCTGACACAGAGATTTTTATTTAAAACATACAAAACATAATTGTCCCCGCTTCATCAACAAAACAAAGCAAGTTGTCATTCCCTCCTTCCACAGTTGCTTTTTTGTGATGTCCTTCCCTGTAAGGACTACCTTTAAATAGTCATCTTTAATTTTTCTTAGAATGAAAATACAGAAAGAGGGCCTGTGTCCCTAGTTCTTGACATATGGTTCTAGTCTCATTTTCAATAGCAAGGATGGGTCCTCTGGCTACATACTTCCAATTTGATCTTCTAAGCCTTTTTTTTTTTTTTTTTTGGACAGGGTCTTGCCCTGTCAACCCAGGCTGAAGGGTACTGGTATGATCACAGCTCACCACGGTCTCAACCTCCTGGGCTCAAGCAATCCTCCCATGTCAGCCTCCTAAGTAGCAGAAACTATAGGTCTGTTACCACACCTGGCTAATTTTTTTGTATTTTTTGCAGAGACAAGGTCTTGGTTTGTTGCTCAAGCTGGTCTCAAACTTCTGGGCTCAAGCAATCCACCACCTCAGCCTCCCAAAGTGCTGAGATTACAGGCATTAGCCCCCACCTCCTGCCCTAAGCCATTCTTCACACAGTTATCATTATTCAACCACCTTATTAAGTACCTACAAGGCAGGTGTTAGGGGTACAAAGATAAAGGTCTGCTTTAATGAGCTCACTTTCTCTGTTAGGTATTTTTTTTTAACTTTTTTTGTTTGTTTGTTTTTTAAAGACGGGGTTTCACCATGTTGGCGAGGCTGGTCTTGAACTCCTGACCTCAGGTGATCCACCTGCCTCAGCCTCCCAAAGTCCTGGGATTACAGGCATGAGCCACCACACCCGGCCTCTGTTAGGTATTTTTTAAAAGACCAGTTGATCATGTCACTTTTCAGCTCAAAACCTTCAGAAGTTCACTGATGGCTACAGGATCTAGACCTCCTCCTACAGAATTCTAGGTCTGTCATGATTTTACCTCCACCTACCATTTCAGCCTCACCTGGTCCCACCTTCATGCACTTTCTGCTCAGACACACTGAACTCACGGTCATGCTGAGAACATGCCACACCACTCTGATGATTCTTGGCTCACAAGGTTTTCTGATGCTCACTGCTCTCCTGACTCATCACAGTAGTTTATAATAGGTACTTGATAGTTGTTAAATCAATAGAAAAAAATGACTACAGCAGTGGAGGTAGGGAGCAGTTTAAGGATTAAAACTTGTAGAAATGTTTGGGAGGCTAAGGTGGGTGAGTCGCTTGAG
This sequence comes from Saimiri boliviensis, assembly GCF_048565385.1. Taxonomy (NCBI): domain Eukaryota; kingdom Metazoa; phylum Chordata; class Mammalia; order Primates; family Cebidae; genus Saimiri; species Saimiri boliviensis. The sequence continues at coordinate 103,542,501 of NC_133461.1, forward strand.
TTCACGAGTTCAAGACCAGCCTGGGCAACACAATGAAACCCCACCTTTATCAAAAACAAAACTAAAACAAAAAAAAATTAGCAGAGTGTGGTGGTGTGTGCCTGTAGTCCCAGCTACTTTGTAGGCTGAAGTGGGAAGATTGCTTGAACCTGGGAAGCAGAGGTTGTAGTGAGCCAAGATCATGCCCCTGCACTCCACCCTAGGGGAAACAGTGAGACCCCCCCATCTCAAAAAACAAAAAACCACCATCACCACCACCAAAACTTGTAGAAACACAGACTAGCTGTGGTGGCTCACACCTATAATCCCAGCATTTTGGGAGGCCAAGGCAGGAGGCCTTTCTCTACAAAAAAAGAAAATTGCTGGGGGTGGCAGTGGGCACCTCTAGTCCCAGCTACTCAGGAGGCTGAGGTGGAAGGATCGCTTGAGCCCAGAAGTTCAAGGCTGCAGTGAGCTATGACTGCACCACTGCAGTTCAGCCTGGGCTACACAGCGAGACTGTCTCAAAAAACAAAAACAAAAGCAACAACAACAGCAACAAAAAACCTTGTAGAATTGTAGAAATGTAGAGCAAAACTCAGAACATGATAAACTGGGCTCTGGGATTATATAAAGAATTATCGGATTTTTTCATTTGTAGTTTACTTAGCAGAATAGCACTGGGTCTCTCTGCTAACACAGAATATATCCACCGTACACTGTAATATCATCAGACAAGGGAATCTCAAATTATTATCAGGAAATTATCAAGAAATAGAGTATGGGTAGATTCAAACACGAATTCACCTTCCACTTAACTAGCTTTTAAAAAGCAAGAACTATAATACAACGCAAAGAGCAAGTGCTTGGTAAGCATATAATTATCTGTGGGTTGCTAATTTCACAGGTATGAAGTATCTGGCAGTTGCACTGTAGCCCACAAGAGAGAGCACAGTAAAATCCCCAGGAGCACTGCGAAGGCTCATGAGAGGCCCTGGAGCTCTCCAAAGAGAGTCTCCATCTTTTTCATGCACTGCCCACAGTTCTCACCTCTTTTAGCTTGTCTCCCTCTTCAAGCCTCAAGCGCTGACGTTGCCACAGTTGCATTAGGTCACCTTTTTCTCTGACTCCCTCCAGCCCCCTCAGCCCTCCCAGCTTCCAGCAGCCCAATCACCGTCTATAAATCCTCTTGCTGGCATCCGGGGTCTCTTAGGCAACAATGTGTGGGCTCTTGATTGGCCGCGAGATCCAGGCAGGCTGGCTACAAAATTGGGCACGGGGATAAAATTAACAAGCGTGGCGGCCAAGAGCGTGGGAGGGATTGCAATGTCTCGATATAACCCCACAATAAAGATGCGTCAACTCCTGAAACAAGCAGCGTTGAAAGCCTTCATTCAAGATGCAGTGTGTCCCAAATCAGCCCTACCTACGGAGCATGTCCAGTCACATTGTCCCAGTCATTCTGGAGCTGCGAAACGCAGGCTCCAGTGTGCCAGGTTTTAAGCGTGGCCAACAGGTAAACACAGGGTTGGAGGAAAACGAATTCGAGACTGGTTCAATTAAAGAATAGCATCTGCAACCGGAAGTGGAAGGAGGGGGCCGGGAGGAATTGCGCAACACACAGACACACAAATGCTTCAATGCAAATTTCCATGTATTCGATTATAGAATTCACGCTGACTGACAGATACACCAGGGAACCAGCAGATGGCATGCCCTAATAAGAATAACTAAATTTGGGAACTCTTAAAATCCTGTCCAATTCATTAAATTTATTGAGCGCCTGCCTCGTAATAAGCAGAATGAGAATACAAAGATAAAAAAGAAACCGAAAGAGGAAGAGTAGAAACTGCAATATACAAATAACTAATAGAAGGCTCACACAGGTAACAGCTGTTACAGAGTTACGAACAAGTGCTGCAGGTTACCAACAAGTTCAAGATTCCAGAACAGAGGTTCTTTTGTCAATGTAAAGCAGTTCTTACAGGCGGCAGTCAACAACAACAAAAAGCAAAACAAAACAGCAACAAAAGACTGTCCTCACTATCTTTGTTTTCCCAAATACATAAGAATGCATTATCCTCCGACTTAAAGGTACAAACCCTGTGTTTCTGTTGTGTTTTATACTTTTTATTTTTATTTTTTAGGTGACGGGGTTTTGCTCTTCTCACCCAGGCTAGAGTGCAGGGGGGCGATCTCGGGTCACTGCAACCTCTGCCTCTCAAGTTCAAGCGTTTCTCCTGCCTCAGCCTCCAGAGTAGCTGGGGTTATTAGCATGTGCCACCACAGGCCTGTTTTATAGTTTTTAAATAGGAAGCATTTGTATAGCTTCAGTTTAAAAAGAAAAAGTGAAGCTCATAGAAGTTGTTGCTTTCCTTAGGTTAAAAAAGATCAGTGGCCAGGCGCAGTGGCTTGTGCCTGTAATCCTAGCACTTTGGGAGGCCAAGGCGGGCGGATGGCCTGAGCTCAGGAGTTGGAGACGAGCCTGGGCAACACGGTGAAACCCTGTCTCTACTAAAATACAAAAAATTAGCTGGGTGTGGCAGTATGTACCTGTAGTCCCAAGTACTTGGGAGGCTGAGACAGGAGAATTGCTTGAACCTGGGAAGTGAAGGTTGCAGTGAGCCGAGATTGCGCCACTGCACTTGAGCCTTGGCGACGGAGCGAGACTCTGTCTCCAAAATAAAAAAAAGGATCAGTAAGTGGCCAAACTGAAATTACAGCCTAGGTTGTTTGAATTCCAGCCTAGTGGTTTTTTCCACATGACCAGGTTGTACCTAAATGAATAAACAAAGCCTTGGGGGCAGGGGCGGTGAGGGGCGGCCTGGGGGAGTTACTAGATGCAATACTAAATTACCATGCATTACCAGTTAGCTTTTATGGTTTCAAAACAGGTTCATCCAGAAAGAGACCAGTTTTAACAGCATCGGGAGTGCTGTGTGAAGTTCCCGCTCATTAAAGACTTCGTATTGGTGGTTACAACATGGAATGAAACAGACGTGGGATTATAGAGAGCATCTCCTTTAGCCCTGTTGGATTGGAGTATTTTCATCCCTGAAAAGGCGGCCTCTTTCTTCTTGCCTCTCAACCAACGCCTTCTCGGCCTCCGCTTGTCCTGCACCTCATCATCTGACTACTGTCCTCCCAAAAGAACCTGAGCCACCCCATCCACGCCGTCTATGTTCGCAGTGGGCACATAGAGCTCCACGTCTGTGACACTGCAATGTTACTTTCTTTTAAGAGACAGGAATGGCTTCCTCGCGTAGGCCACAGTGTAGTGGCACAACGATAGCTCACTACAGTTTTGAGATTCTGGGCTCAAGCAATCCTCCCAGGCTATTTTTTTTAATTTTAATTTTTGTAGAGACAGGATCTTGCTATGTGCCTACAGGCTGGTCTCCAACTCCTGGCTCAAGAGATCCTCTCTCCTCAGCTTCCCAAAATGCTGGGATTACAGGCGTGCACCACCTTGTTCAGTCCCAAACATTAATTACTTTTAAGGGGGATATTTCAAACATAAAGGTTTGAACACTTTCATAAGAAACACCCTTGATTCTCCACAGAGATTTTTTTTAAATGTTACATTTGTGTGTATTTCATAGATACAGCAGAACCTTCTTTTGTCTCATTCCCCTCCCTGCCTGCCTAGGGCAGTCATTGTCACAAAACTGGTGTGCGGCCTTTCTGTCCTTTTAAAGCTTTTGTTGTATGTACATTTGCTCTCATAAACATTATATAGTATTGCTAGGGTGTTTTTTTTTTTTTCTGAAGAGGCATCATCACTTACATATATTGTGTTGGATATTTTTTCCACTCAATGTTCCTTTTGTGAGATTTAGTCACGACACTACAGTAGTGATCATTACTACATCATTCCCACCTCGCGATGTTGAGCTGTGATGTGTCCTATGCCTCGCAGTCTTTCAAGATGGTGCGTAAATTGAATAAAAAAGCACATCACAGCGCATCTCCGGAGGTTCCCCAGCTACAAGGGATCTGACACACACAGTTCCCCCACACTATCTGCCCCCTCACTCACCCTCCACAGAGGCACCGCTGGCTCCAGAGGATACACCGCTTTGCCTAGAATCAACCAAGAATCGATATTATTATTTTAAACATTGTTTACTGCACAAGAATTTACTTATTAGAGAAACTGTCATCTCAGATCTCATTTATCGTGCCTGTTCACGCAGGTGATCACAAATCACCTGATATGAAACTCTAGGTCTAATTCCGAAACTCTTCAACATTTACTTAACATGTATCAATCAAGCGCCTTTTTTTTTTTTTTTTTTTTTTTTTTTTGAGACGGAGTTTCGCTTGTTACCCAGGCTGGAGTGCAATGGCGTGATCTCGGCTCACCGCAACCTCCGCCTCCTGGGTTCAGGCAATTCTCCTGCCTCAGCTTCCTGAGTAGCTGGGATTACAGGCACGCGCCACCATGCCCAGCTAATTTTTTTTGATTTTTTAGTAGAGACAGGGTTTCACCATGTTGACCAGGATGGAGCCCTCGTGATCCACCCGCCTCGGCCTCCCAAAGTGCTAGGATTACAGGCTTGAGCCACCGCGCCCGGCCAATCAAGCGCCTTTCTAAAAAAAAAAATTGTAAAATACACATAACGTCAATGCACCATCGTAACCATTTTTAAGTGTACAGTTCTAATAGTGTTTAAGTCCATTCACATCGTTCTATTTCTCTAAGTCCTATGTGCTACCAACAGAACAAAATGTCACCCATGAAATCTAGGTTGAGGAGAAACGAAAAAGAAGAGAAAGAAAAGATAGGTTAAACGGTGCAGTGAGAAGAAAAGCAGCCCTAGGTGGGAATGAATCCAGGCCCTGTCGTTAAAACGCGGCATGGTTTTGGGTAAATCTAACCTTTTGGGGCGTTCTCTTCCCCGTCTGAAAAATGAGAGGTTCGGTTTAGATGACCTTGGAGAACTCTTTCAACTCTGAAGCCGCTTATCTAGAAAAGGAGAGGAAAAATACTTCCTAAGGAGCAAAAAAATGGGGCGCGCACCAGTAACGCCCAGCTCCACCTGTTTTCTAAGATCTTGAGAACTATCCCGGGCGAGTAGCCTGTTCTGTCTGCTATCCGGTTTCGCGTGGAGCTCTGCAGCTGGCCAGGTGCCACCACCACCTGCACCCCATGCCACCCTCAGCATCCGGGGATCTGCCTCTTGAGCAGCCCCCCACCCCATCCCCAGGTCCCGAGGTCGGCATCTCTGGTTCTCAGACCAGGTATAGGTGGTCCTGCAATCACAACATCCACGCTGTGTCTATACGGCGAGAGAGTGCATTGCGAGGAGGGCACCAAGTGCAGCTCAGATGAACGCCTCTAGGGCTCAGAACGAGCACGCCGGGGCAGGGCAGCTCCAGGCGTCACTCAGGGTGCGAGGCGAGAGAACAACGAGGCGCGCCCGGCCAGCCCTGCGCGCCGAGGCTCAAGGAGGGAGCGCTCGGCCGAGCGTGCTCAGTGCGCCTGCGCCGTGCGTGAGCGCGTGCTCGTACGCTCGCTCCCAGGGCGGCGCGCCTCGGCGCTCGCGAAAGCTCGCGGTCGCTCCGAGGCGCGCGCCGGCGGTCCTCGGCCGCTCCGGGTACCCGAGGGACGCGCGGCCGCCCCCGGCCGGCGCTGCGGCCCCCACCCCTTGGAGCCAGGGGCCGGGGTCTGAGGTGAGTCCCCCGAAGCGTGCAGGCCCCGAGGCCCGGGCGGCGGGAGAGGGAGCGGCGAGTGTGGAGCCCGAGGAGGCGCCTGCTGCTCCGCCTCAGCCCGCGCTGAGGAGCCAGCAGCAGCGCGGCGCCTCCTCAGGGATCGTTCCCCTCGTCGCGGCCACAACAAAAGCCTTGGGCGCCGGGCTGTGGCTGGCGGCGGAGCGGGGGCCCGGGCCCGCGGTGGCGGCCGGGGGGCGCGGGGACGCCTAGTTTGGGGCTGAGGGCTGACGCGGGGAGCTGCCCCGGGAGACGGTTAACCCTGTCCGTCCTGAGCCGGCGCTCGGCAACCTGTGCGAGTGTGGACCGCGGTTCGCCCGCCTCCATCCCGCCCAGACCCTGCGCGGCTCGGAGAGTGGCGGGGCCGGAGCGGGCGGCTGCGTGGGGCGCCGGGGGGCGTGGGCGGAGGACAATGCGCCGGGGACTCCGGGCCGCCCGAGGCGCGCGCCGCCGAGCTCCCGGCTCCGGCTCGGGTCCGCGTCGGGCCCCCCGTTGCCTGCCCGCGCCTGAAAGTTGTCCCCTCCCGCCCGTCAGTTTCCAAAGTCCCTGCCGCCTTCCGCGCGCTGCCTGCGGCTGCCCCCTCCGCGGGCGGTGGGTTTGCGGTGGAGCCGGCGCTGCTGGGTCCCCGAGGGGCCGCCTCTGAAATCAAGCTGCGGGGAAGCAGCCGGCAAGGTGAAGGAGCCTTGTGCCTTTCAAGACGTGTGACCATCTGCCTAGAGGCGTGTTCCATCTTAGGAGACTTGAGTTCGATCCCCCTGTTGGAGGAGAAGGCAAAGGGGGCTTTTTTCTTCGTTTTGTTTTTAAGAACAAAAGCACGTGCCATGGATTGAGGCCGTGGAGGGGGCTCCAGATTTAGAGAGCTCTGCCCCATCGAAGGCGGTTCGGCGTTTTGCCCAGTGTAGAATGACTCTCTGAATTTCGGTTCCCGTCTGGATTGAGGGCGATGGCAGCAGAGCAGAGCCGCCGCGCCAGTGACTGCTACGGGAAAGTGCTCAGACACAGCCTCGTCTTAGAGCGGTAGTTCTGATCCGGAATGCTTAGTGATGGGAATCGAGTGACTTGGCAAGGCCAATATAATGTGAGCAAGGAAACAAAGACCTGACAACCCCTGGGGATGTCACGTCCCTCCCTCACCTTACTTGAGTCCTTGGCGGTGAGCTGGTGCCGTTCCTGCTTTGTAGGCTGGAAAAGGAATAGAAACCCTTAGTTCTGTTTGTTAAGAAGGGATTACTCCTGAAGATAATGCCTTCCCTCTTTACTTTTAAACAAATCAAAACTATCTTTTTCCTCCAGAAACAAAGAAAAAAAAACCACAAAGATTAAAAAAAAAAAAAATTCAGAGTTGGAGAGCCTAGGAAAGAGATTGAAGAGCTTGACTGGGCAGGGTTGGAAGGATGGAGCTGAAGATAAAATATAATTAAGATGCATCCCTTCTTGTGCCATATCCCCTCGCCCCATTGTTTGAAACTATTAAGAAAATAAGTAAATGTAAAGCCTATCATTCTACTCTCTCTTTCCTCCTGCCCTTTTCCCTCATCCATTACTAATTTTCTCTATCTCCATCTCTCCTCAATCTATGAAAGTGTCCCATTTGGAAAAGAAAGAGGAGGACAATAAGCTGTTTCCTCATCCTAGCTACACTATGCTTCTGAGCTTTATTTTGTACTTTGAGCATTCAGGTGGCTATTTCTTGGGAGTTCTGTGACTGAGATATTTCAAGTAGAGAGGGTGAGGGGAATTTAATAGCAAAGTGCGCGTTATCTCTTTGTAAGTAACAAAGTGAAAGCTTTATCAATAGGGAAGGAGAGAGGAGTTTTTCCGCTCACAATAAGTTATCTGTTTCCCGGGAAACAGACTTAAATTTCATAATAGTTTGACAGTGAAGATCTAAGATTTTATATTCAAAACTTTTTCTGAGGATGTGAATTGATGTTTAGGCTGCTGTTGACTTTCTTTTCCCTCAGAGGCAGGTGGTCAGAAACAGTTCTTACCACTTCATTGAGTATTAGCCTCAAGTTTTTGGCTTTTTTTTTTTTTTTTTTTCCTAACCCTAGAACTCTAGAATTATGCTTGATTAAAACTGCAGCGGTCCACAAAAATAAAAAGAATGACTTTGAAAATATGTACTGAATAAATTATTCAGTATCAATTGGAGAAAAATGCGTGGTAGAGTATCGAGGAAAAAAATTAGATTTTCAGTAGTGATAGTTCTATAATACTAGGAACAAATGAAGAGTGACAGCTTCTCACTGGCTAGGAAAGAGTTTTACCTACTATGTCAAAAATGAATATCTTTTTTTTTTTTTTCCAATTCATCATGTTGGGAACTATTGGCAGTTCCAAGAAGTGCATTACACATGAAGTTTGAGATGAATGTAACTAAGCTAGTGGGCCTAAAAACCAAATCCTGGTCCCCAGATTTTGTCTCTTTGAAATAATGCTGTGTTCAGGGCATGCAAACCATACAACCTTGTTAAGGGGAGGAAAGCAGGGGCTTGGTATTAGAGAACTTTTTTATAGCAGATTTAAGGGAAGCTGGGCTGAAATTTCAGCTCTTTTTTAAGTACAGAATCTGTCTTTTTCCAGTTTTATTTTTGGGTTACTTTTTAAAGATCTTCTATATTCTTTAGTCTTAGTAATAAATAATTTCTAAATTGAACTGAATTTCGATGCCTACCATTCATTTAAATTTTGAATCTAGATGGACTTATTTTTCATCTGTGTGTGTGTGTGTGTGTGCGTGTGTCTTAAGCCTTAATCACTTAACACATCAAAAGATTAGGTTAGTTGTTGTAATCAGTAGATGATAACAAGATGGACTTTAAAAATTAGATGAAGTAGGAGAGTTCAGAAAAAGATTAATCCTAGGTCCTGTGAATTAAATATGAAACCATATAAACTTTCTTAGAACAACCAGTAGGCAAAGGGCCAAAGACTACATAGACTTTAAGAAAAGGAAAGTAACATTCGAGCAATGAGTATACTCTGTATATTTTGTCTAATAAGACAATAATTTCCTTCAGAGAAGAAACTTTTATTTATAGATAGTCATTTCGAATCCTTGCAATGCGTTCTTGATAACGTGTCTGAGAAAAGACAAAGAATATCCCTCCTGTTCCCTCTGTAGGCAGTGTGTAACCAGCATTTACTTTGAGAAAACGTTTAGATGATCTTTCTCAATTGGAAATGCAAAATGTTACTTACATTTATCAGGTGTCAAGAAAATGAAATCTCAACAGGACGGCGAAATGGACCCTTTTCTAAAAGAAAGTGTAAATTGGAATAGAGTTGCTGAACATAATCCTTTGTTGTAGAACCCCTTTGACAAGCCCTTAGGGCCCACTTTTCTGATTATCCTTTCTTCTGGGATTCAGCCTGCTTTCCACTTCACAGTTGCCTCCTCCTGAGTTTTCCACTGAGTTCTTTGGGTCTGATTTTGAAGCCAGCCAAGGAAGACAGTCTTCCAAGACTGGAATCTCTTCCCTTTATTGCTGTCTTTCAGGACAAATACTTAGTTGATTTTATTTTAAGGACCTTTACTTTACTTTTTGTCATCAAAAGAATCCTGATAAATAATGATTGGGAAATATATAATTCCTGATGTTACACATTCATAAAAATAGAAATATGTAAGCTTTAAAGTATCTGGTGCTTTGTATTTTCTGGTGGAGTGTTAACCAAGTAACTTAGTCTGAAATCAGTTTTCCAGATAGTCTGTGTTGCTCTATGGAGAAGTGAGTATGTCTCTTTTCCAACACAAAGGGCATGAGCAACTCTTGCCTAGCATTCACTTTTTACAGGGCCCTGGCCCCTGAAGCTGCTTACTCCAATTATGTTAATCTAGTAGGTCCTTTTTTTCCCCCCAGTTGATATGCTACAGTTTCTTATAATAAAAAATATGATAATGTCAGTAAGAATGCCCAAAACAACTGTTAACCTTTATTTAATGACTTGCTATGTTTTGGTAGGACGTCTTTGGGTCCAGAATCTTTGCTATGTCCTGCAAGTCTGGAACTTCAACTTAAAACTTTTCCATGGATGACCTTACCTTAGGAAAAATGGCATACTCAGTTGATCATGATTAGAAGCAGATAATTCATGATGTTATTGGAGACATATTATTTGGAATGTTTATCAAAAGTTTAAATTTTTTAATTTTATTTTTTTGAGACAGGGTCTCACTCGGTCACCCAGGCTGGAGTGCAATAGTGCATTCTCCACTCACGGTAAACCTCCGCCTCCCACATTCAAGTGATTCTGGAGCCCCAGCCTCCTGAGTAGCTGGGACTACAGGCACATGCCACCATGCCCAGCTAATTTTTGTATTTATAGTAGAGATGGGTTTTTGCCGTGTTGGCCAGGCAGATCTAAGACTCCTGACCTCGAGTGCTCTGCCTGCTTTGGCCTCCCAAAATGCTTGGATTACAGGTGTGAGCCACTATGCCCAGCCAGGAATGTTTATCAGAAGTTTTTAAATTGTGTGTACCGTTTGATTCAGTTGATTGGTTATCTGACTCTTTTTAGTATTGAAAATCAGATTTTGACTCTTACTAAATTGATCATCACTGATTTGCTTTTCTTACTAGGTACAATACAACAGTAGTGTATTCCTTGGCTTGTTGCTTAATTAATAGTCAAGAAACCAGTTATTTTGCTAGTTTTTATTCTTGTCAGCTAGTCAGCATACATTTATAGATTTAGCAGAGTTAATTACTTCATACACAAAATAATGTACTACAGATTTTTTCATTATCTCCCATAAAGCATTTAATATTTTATTTTTAAACAATCAAAATAATTTTACTTTATTACATATACTTATTTTTTTCTGACAAAAATATATACATATACTGAGCTATATACATATACTGTTTTGTGAACTGCTTTTTAATTTTTTTTTTCTATTTATTGTTACTGTCTTACCATATGAACAAATACAGGTTTATGCTCATCGTTTTTAGTAACTATAATATTCTATCATGTGGTTGCACCATAATTAATTTACCACTTTCTTATTGGTAGACTTTTAGGTTGTTTCCAACTTTTAGTATTTTTTTTTTAATTGTTAAAGACAATGTGACACTAATACTTTGGTTGTGCATCATGTGTACATATGTGTTTACTTAGTTATAAGATTGATTTACTGGATGAAATTGTGTACATTTTAATGATTTTTGATATAAGTAGCTACTCTTTTTTTTTTTTTTTTTGAGAGAGAGTCTCACTTTGTTGCCAGGTGCCAGGCTGGAGTACAGTGACTCGATCTCGGCTCACTGCAACCTCCACCTCCCGGGTTCAAGCAATTCTCCTGCCTCAGCCTCCCGGGTAGCTGGGACTACAGGCACATGCCACCAAGCCCAGCTAATTTTTTTTGTATTTTTAGTAGAGATGGAGTTTCACCATGTTGGCCAGGATGGTCTTGATCTCTTGATCTCGTGATCCACCCGCTTCGGCCTCCCAAAGTGCTGGGATTACAGACTTGAGCCTCTGTGCCCGGCCTGCTACTTTTTATTTTAAAGTACCAACTAATTTACTAATAGCATTTGAAAACGCTGAAATGTTGAAGGTGTTCTTTACCCCATATCCCCACCCTATACTGTGTTCTGTCATTATTGTTTTTTCCCATCTGATTGGCAAAAATCTTACCTCACATTTACATTTTTTATTATTAGTGAATGTGAATATCTTTCCATATGTTTCTTGGCTATTTGTATTTCTTTTGTAAATTTATGTCCTTTGCTTATTTTTCTATTAAAATGTTATCCCTTATCTGCTTTTATTTTTAAAATTTATTTTATATTTATGATTACATAAACTATACCTTTATTCTTTTTAATTATTTTGTTCTAGGATAGCATTTCTCAAGACCTGACTCATGGAGCACTTATAACCTTGAGGTAATCATTAGAACGTGTTTCATTCTCCAGGATTCAGATTTCTTAGACCTGTGGGGGAATCCATTAATCTGCTACATTTTAGGATTAGAGAACTGCTATTTTGAGGGAAATGAAAATTCTTTAAATAACACCTGTAGTTTGCCTGTTTTCTTTTTGTCTCACTGCATTCCACTGTTGTTTTTTCCCTTCTTTGAATAATCATAAACTACAGTCTTGCTGTATCAAGATTATTGTCCTTTCACAGCTTAACAGTAGATTTTACAAAAGCGTCTTGGTACATGGTAATTTGAATGTCATGCTACATAAGGAAGCACTTTTATAAGAAGGTAGAATGCTTTACTTTCAAGGCAAAAGGAATAATCAAAAGGAAACCAGGTAAAATAGATAGAATAGACAGAAGTGTAAGGGGACATTACAGCTAGTTTTGAAAGCTCAATGAGATCTGGTCAGTTTCTTCCTCAGGTTTTATGTGGTAGTCTTCTTTGACCCATTGATTTGAAACCCATACCTGTTTGAAAATAGATCAGTCTAAATGAAATTTTTGAAATTCTTGGTGTTACTGTATACATATTCAACAGGGAGTAATGTTCTCTTTAATTTTTTTAGTTGCAAGCAAATAAACATGCTACATAAGCAATAAACTACAAAGACCGAACTTACATGGATATTTTAATACTACAATCAAATAAAACTTTCAACAGTTATTTGACATATTTAATGATATGCATAATTGTTACTATGCTGCATGGTAATTAAGATAAGTATGTTTTTCACTGTGGTTAATATCAGTTTTCTATAGACAGACCTCAACATTTGTGGGGAGAAAAAAAATATGGCAGACCAAGAAGCTGTTTCAGAAATTTCTGATACAGAATGTAAGGGGAGCTTTAAGGCTTCTTGAGCAGGGTTTGCTTTTAACCTCATTTCCTAATTCTAGGGACCACAGACTTTTCTTTTTCCCTTCTGTTAGTCAAGACCATCTACTAAAGGGAGAAATGGGGAAGATTCTGCCACTGTTTTACTTTCTCCGGTAGTTTTCTGCCTGGTGACTGAAGCTTGGGACATAGAGGTCGCAATCATTGATAATTGTGCAAAGGACAGTTTCTTTCCCTGCTTAAATCAAAGCAGTTCCAGGTCTCATGTCTAAGTTATCATGGGTGCTAGTATTTGAGTTGTCCTATTCATCTGGATCTTTTGAGAATTTCTGAACCTGAATTTTTTTATCTTCCCAACCTAGGCTCACCACAACAAACATAAGACTATTCAGTGCATATGAAACAAAATGAAATAAAAGCAAAGTTAACATCATTACTAAACCAAATCAAAATGTGATAGCTTAGAATTTTTTTTTTTTTTTCATACCAGACCTACCTTCCATTCCACTCACACCCTCTCAGCTCCAATTGAGAATCACACGTATTTTTGCCCCTGGAAAGTACATACAAATGAGAAATACTAAAGCTCCGTGGAAATAATAACTGGGAGTTATTCTTATTCTTGCTGTGACTTTTAGGGATGATTTCTCTGTGCAGCATGGCTGTGTGTAATGACCTTTTGTTGATGAAATATTTCTAAGTCTAGTGCTACATCTATGTGACTAAATTTTTGTATTATCTAAAAAAAATGTAATATTGTGAAAATTTCCTAATATTTTAGAACCTTCTATATGTCAGTCTAGTATTAGTTGATAGAGGTAGCATTTGTATAAACTAATTCAGTGATTAAAATGTCTAATGTTTAATACTGAGTTACCATTTATAAAGTATTTTTGCATACATTATTTTATGATTCACCATATCATCCCTGTGAGCAAGGTGGTATGGGAATCATTTTCAAGAAGAAAACTGGGTGCATCGAACTTAAGTGGTATGTTTAGTTCACATGGCTAGAAAGAGGCTTGAATCGGTATCTTTTGACTTACTTTTCAGACCACCTTCACGGATGTCTTCTGCCACATCAGTTAATGCAAAAATATGCTATTAAAGATTAAAACATACAATTTTAAGTTCGATAATTTAGGTTATAAGCATAATATATATCCTTTAAATAAAATTTAGAACAATAGCATAAGAATTTTTCAAAATGGATCAATTATACATTGTGGCCATTGAAAAATTGTCATCATAGATGGAAAGTTAAACCATGTATTATAGAAGCAACTGGGGGAAGAAAATTAAATTTGCATTTAAATGTTATTTAAGGATCATTTCAGCTATAGCATAAATGAAAAAGTAGAAAAATTATGTCTATTAAGTACCCGCATATTATTAACTGTTAGGTCAGTATAATATCTCTCATCAAAGATTTTTAATGTCAAGTCCATAATACTTTGAGAGGAAATGACTAATGTCTCTCATTTTTAAAATAATACTTTTCAGATATTTCAGTCGAAGGAAGAAATAGCTCTTCTCCTAAGATGGAATCTGTGGTTTGGGAATGTGGTTGATCAACTTGATATGTTGGCCAAATGTGCCCCATGTAATAAAATGAAAAGAAGAGACAAGATGATGTCATTTTCCCATATTGTGAAACCAAAAACAAACGCCTTTTGTGAGTCCAAGCTAACAAACCTCTGACGGTGCGAAGAGTATTTAACTGTTTGAAGAACTTAACAGTAAGATATAGAAGAAGTACCTTCAAGCTGAGACCTGCAGGTGTATAAATATCTAAAATACATATTGAATAGGCCTGATTATCCGAATCTCGTTCAGATCCAGGAAGGATGGCTGTGAGTTGGATCGTCTTCTCTTTCTGGCCCTTGACTATGTTCGTGGGGCATATAGGTGGGCACAGTTTGTTTTCTTGTGAACCTATTACCTTGAGGATGTGCCAAGATTTGCCTTATAATACTACCTTCATGCCTAATCTTCTGAATCATTATGACCAACAGACAGCAGCTTTAGCAATGGAGGTAAGACTTGATCTATTATTTGACGTATCTTAGTAAGTGACTCTTACTTTGGCCCATCAACCAAGCTAATGAGTATGTTTGATAAACAACAGGAAAATAATGTGCTATTTTAAATTATATCTTATACATTTAAAATTTTATATGTTTTGCTTCAGACTCTATTAGATTGAAGAATTCATGTTTGGTGTATGTTACTCTTATATTTTAGACATTATACTTTTATAAAGAAATTTGAAACATCAGAAAATGAGACATTAATAGCCATTAAGAAGTTTAAATTTTAAGAATAACTCCCAAGCAATGAAAAAATGTTTGTCAGTATGAGTTATCTGTTCTTGATCTCACAGAATTTTATGAAAGTTTGCTGCCTTATTTGAATTTTTTAATGGTAATTCTTCAGCATTTTTAAATGATTTTAGTTTAGAAACTATTTCAAATTTAGAAACTATGAACACTTTAATTGATATAGTTAATAATAGGTTTAAATAAGTGTATATATGTCTATAATGGCTTTAGAATTGAGGACAGGAGTTTATATATCAGATAGGAACTAGGAGGCAGCAAAAAAAAAAAAAAGAAAAAAGAACTAAGAGACAGTAACCAGTGATAATAATAGCATAGGCTTTAAGTTAGACCAACCTGGGTTTGAATTCTACCTCTACCACTTTCTAGCTGAATACTTTGGCCAAGTTATATCAATTTTCTCTTACAAGCATAGTGCCTTTGCTTGTAACTTAAGAGGCTTCTGTAAGGCACAAAGTGAAAATACATGTATAGTGCTTGGCACATAGTAAGTACTCTGTAAGTGATAGCTTTTACCATTTATTCATATTCTCATATTAACGTGGCTACATAATATAATTTAGAGAGAATGTTTGATACATTAGTCTTTAATCTATTTCTGTAGTGCTTTAAGCAAATGGAAGCCTACATGTTTTGGAATTCTTCACGTTATAATAAAACCAAAAGGTTCATCATTTTGAGGGAGACTACCCTAAGTCTGAGAAAATTTGTAAGATTATTATTCGTAGATTTTGAAGTAAGGAGGGCATCTTATATATTCTATATATTTGAAAATGCTGTAGAGGTTAAGCAAAACATTTTTTGCTTTTCCTCTGAATACATGAGGTCTGATTGGTTGAAGAGAAGACATTTGGTATAGACTATTGGATTAGGATATATAAAAATGGGTATTGGTTTAATACAGTAAGTTTGTTCCAAGCATGGGAGTTTTTGCTGTGGATTAAAGCTGTCGATTTCTCACAGAAAATTGAATTAGAAACATTTTTATTTCTGGTATCATTTTAAATCATAACTCCTTTGGAAAGCAAATAGATTAATAAGAAGCAGGTCATAAAAATGTTTGTCCTGACTTGGGTTCAGATTTTGGCTCTGCCATGTAATAAGGTTTAAGACTTTGGACAAGTTACTTAACACTCTGGATCTTTGTTTTTTTCATTTGTGAAAAGGCAGTATAATGATATACCTGAAGAGCCGTTAGGATTAAATGAGAGGTTTATAAAGTAGCTAGCACAATGATCGTATACAATAGGTGATTCGCAAATGTTAATTCTATTCCAGATTCCATTTCTAAATCATCTAAAGGGAAGTAGGAAAAGTAGCATGTATTTGCTCCAGTGAATTTGCATCCCTCATTGTAGGTTCATAGGACATTCATTTATAGTGATAGCATGATAGGCTCTCTCTGCCTTCTCCAGTATACCCAAGTCTGGATATTTTAGTGACAATCGAGTTGCCTCTGTTTGAATTCAGACATTCTAAGGAGAGCACCTAAGTGAGTAATAGTTTCTAAGAGAAGGCTGTAATGACTTGAAGTAATGTTGGGAATAGTTGCATATTGCATGGTTGTCCTGTCAGGACAGTGATGCCACTGACAGAAGGAATAATCAAACACAATTTGAGAGTGTAATGTTTCTTTAGTAGCAAATGACATGGAAACTCAGCAGACAATACAGCCTGCTCAGTGCTGCTGGTGACACCCTCCACCTCCATCCCTCTGCTGATCCAGGAACCAGCTTAGCAGGCACAAGTAATTGGAGCAAACCCAGCACATTCTTGGGTGTTTGCTGTGAGACTGGATGAATTCAAAGGCAGTTTCCTAGGTGTAACATCTTTCAGCAGCCTCAGGCTTTAAGCCTGCCTAGAGTCCATTCCTTTTTGTTTCTTTGTGCTTTTTTTGAGACATGGTCTCTGTGGCCCACCTTGGAATGCGAAGGTGCAATCACAGCTCACCGCATCCTCAACCTCCCAGGTTCAGGTTATCCTCCTGCCTCAGCCTCTTAAGTAGCTGGGACTACAGGTGTGTACCACCACTCCTGGCCAAGTTTTTTTATTTTTTGTAGTGACAAGGTTTTGCCATGTTGCCCAGGCTGGTCTCAAACTCCTGGGCTAAAGCGATCCACCCACTTGGGCCTCCCAAAGTGCTGGGCTTATACATGTGAGCAACTGCACCTGGTCTAAGTCTATTCCTTTACTGTTTTGTGAGTTAAAATGAGTGCCTGTAACACAATGGCGTATTGGCAGTAAGCTAGAATAACCACGAATAGGAGAAAGGGCAGAATCTGGGTTATTTTAAATTTAATCCACAGTCAACAAGTTGGATGTTCTTATATTGTGTCTACAGGGTTCCTACTCTGTACTTTTATTGAGATTGGATAAGTTTAAATGGATAAGTGTCAATCCATTAAGTTAGAAAGGAAGATCCCTGCTAATATGTTTATTTCTTGATTTCTGTCTTCTAAAACATGCACATCAATATACAAACAGACACGCTAAATTTTTCTAAGTTGTTAACTTGATATTCTCTCTTTTACCTGTAAATGAGTAGCTTTCGATAGGAAAAAAATTCTCATTTCTAAGCCTTACAAACCATTTTGAGCTGTCCAAATTGCTAAGTAAATTTTTGGGAACTGTTCAGCATAGAGCAATAATCAACAAATGTCAGTAGCAGTCTTTACTGAACCACCTATTATCAGGTATTTATGACTCTAGTGGTAATAAAAGATTTGGGCAGACTTTTCCCCATACTGAATAATTAAACATATTGGCTAGGATGGGAACAATTAGTTTAAGAAGCACTAGAATAGGGATAGGAGACTTGTATTCTGTCACTAACTAGTTTCGAGACCTCTTTGTGTTGATTTCCAATAGGAAGTAAATTTTTCCCCTGCCATTTTACAGGGTTGTTGTTAAGATCAAGTGAGATAAGTGGCATTTATGTTAAAGAACTTTGAAAAGTTAAAGTGCTGTGTGAATACAGAGCATTAGTCTGTTGCCTGTCACCCTGTTTTTAAATTTCAGTTAGTATGTGGAAGGACCAATCTAATATCTTTGGGAGGTTGATTGCTTGCCACTCCCCTCCCTGCCATATGTACAGTATAGGAAAGTAGGCCTCTCTATAGGATGATCAGAGGAAAAGCTTCTGGGATGGTTTGTGTTTGCCTCAATTTCCTGTTTTCATTTGTCATTCTCATTAAAGATTTTTTATGATTTAATGTTTTCTTATAATGGGAGTGTGGGAAGCTGGGAGTGGAATAAATCCTAGTAGGAACATAGAGCCTAAAAGCCTGAACATTCTGTATCTTTTATGGTTCATTAAGAACAAAGTATGTCGGTCAGGCGCGGTGGCTCAAGCCTGTAATCCCAGCACTTTGGGAGGCCGAGGCGGGTAGATCACGAGGTCAAGAGATCAAGACCATCCTGGTCAACAAGGTGAAACACCATCTCTACTAAAAATACAAAAAGTTAGCTGGGCATGGTGGTGCGTGCCTGTAATCCCAGCTACTCAGGAGGCTGAGACAGGAGAATTGCCTGAACCCAGGAGGCGGAGGTTGCGGTGAGCCGAGATCGCGCCATTGCACTCCAGCCTGGGTACCAAGAGCAAAACTCCGTCTCAAAAAAAAAAAAAAAAAAGAACAAAGTATGTTTGAACCAGCCTCCCAGTTATCCAAACTCAAATTTGAGCTTTTTACTAAAAAACTTCATTACAGAAATTTTCAGTATATACAAATACAAATAGAGTAATATAATGAAATACCATGTGTCCAGCATTCAGCCTTAAACATTACCAGCTCATAGCTAGTCTTGTTTCGTTATGACTACACGTCCTTCTGGGTCACTTTGAAGCAAATCCCAAATAACAAAATTTCATCCATAAATATTTTGGTGTGTATCTCTGAAAGTAAGATATCTTTCAAAATATATGAACACAATACCTTTATTCTTTATCAGTGTTAGGTATCAAATTAATGTTCAAATTACTGTTGCATATTTCACAATTTTTTTTTCATATTGGCTTTTTCTAATCAGGATTCATACATGCATCCAGTTGATAGGTCTCTTAAGTCTGTTTCAATTTGTAGGTTTTCCTTTCTTGTTCCCCTTTTTCCCTGTAATATATTTGTCTTACAGTTTCTCATAGTCTTTATTTTGCTGATTGTATCCCTGTAGTGTTGTTTACCATATCTCTGTCTCATTTATTTTTGTAAACAGGCACTGTAGAGACTTGATTAGACACCATTTTGGTTTTTTATCGTTGTTTTGGAAGGAATACTTCATAGTTAGTTAACATACTCCTGCCAGGAGCACATAATACTAAGTTGTTACTCTTTTTATAAATGTTCGCAGCCATTGATGAATTCCTAGACCAATAATTTTGTGAGGGGTTTGCAAAATGGTTATATTCTAATTGTCACCCTTTCTTCATTTCCTTTTTTTTTTTTTTTTTTTTTTTCCTGTGGCAGGTAATTGAAGCTTTCTTCATTTCTTAGCTGGAATATTTGGAAACTTCTCGACGACTATTGGATTACTTTCCTGTACAGTTTATATAAGAAAGACAGGATAAGTGCTTGCTTGTTCTCCCTTTATTAGTTTTTAGAATAATGAGTTGATTCCCAAGCATCCATCAAAAGTAATCAATGAGGGTTTTTTTTTTTTGGTTTAAGTTTCATTGTGAACTCAAGGATTTTTTTTTTTTTTTAACATATTTGATGTTTTAAATCTATCACAGTTATTATTCTTATTGACACTCAAAATACTCCATCTTTGGTAGTGGGAGCCTCTGCATGGCAGCTCCTGAGTGTTTTGTTTTTGAGACAAGGTCTTGCTCTGTCACCCAGGCTGGAGTGCAGTTGAAGCAATCATAGCTCACTGTAGCCTCAAGCTCCTAGGCTCAAACAGTCCCCCTACCTCAGTCTCCAAAGCAGGGACTGCAGGTACATGCCATCATGCCTCACTAACTTTAAAGAACTTTTTTTTATAGAGACAGGGTCTCACCATGTTGTCCCAGGTGGTCTTGAACTCTTGGCTTCAAGCTATCCTCCTCCCTTTGCTTCCCAAAGCACTAGTATTACAGGCATGAGCCACTGTGCCTGACTCTCCTTGGTGTTACTGACACCACTCTACCGGTGTTTAATAGTTTCTTTTCTTTCTGGTGTGATTCAAGCTCACTTCATAAAATTCTGCATCAGACCCTGAATCATCAATTTCTTTAGGAAGCACTGGTTTCTTCATTTGGAAATGATACTTAGAGACCACTATCTGCGTGCTAAGTATATTGATACTACATCATTTTTAGGCCTTTTTATGAACATAGCTAGGGAGTACTTTTTTTTTTTAAGAGAAAGTCCATCGTGAGTTTATGCTGATATTTGCAGTTCAAGTAATATTGCAGGATGCTGTTTCATTTTTGAGAAAGGGTCTTGCTCTGTTGCCTGGGTTAGAGTGTAGTAGCACGATCATGGCTCGCTATAGTCCTAATCTCCTGGGCTCAATTAATCCTCCTACCTCAGCCTCCTGAGTAGCTGGGATTACAGGTGCATTCCACCATGCCTGACTAATTTTTGTGTTTTTTTGTTTGTTTGTATGTTTGTTTGTTTGTAGAGACAGGGTTTCACCATGTTGCCCAATCTGGTCTTAAGCTTTTGGTCTCAAGCAGTCCACCTGCCTTGGCCTCCCAAAGTGCTGGGATTATAGATCTGAACCACTGTGGCTGGCCAGGGGTTTTATTTAGTATCTTTAAATTCATGTTTCTCTATTTCCTTATCCTCAAGTTTATTATACATATATGTAGTTTCAGAATAATATTAGCGATATTATTACTAACAATATGATTACAGCAAGCAGTTTAAGATTTCTTTATACTTATTTTTGTTCTTTAGGGATGTCTGTCAGCAAGGATGTACAATCAAATTATTGTGTTTTAAGTCACTGAAATGTTTTTTCTTCACGTGGTTAAACATAATACACTGTTGGGTTCTTAATGTTTTACTTTGATTTTGAGGAATGACTTTTTAAATTTTTTAATCTAAATTTATTTTATAATGATACTTCAAGGTACATTCAGAGAAATCTAGTTTCTATTCCTCTTTCACCTCTATCTTCTATTTTCCTTCCACCTAAAGGTAGCCATTTTTAAAAAAGTTTTTATACTTCCCTTTAAAAACCTTAAATATGACACATATAAAATATTTGTATAATATATAAATATAGTCTTTTATCTTTTTTGATACAGTTATACTGTTTGTTTTCCCTACATTGCTTTTTTTTCTTCACTTAATGTATCTTGGATCTTTCGTAGTAACATTTATAGATATTCCTCATTTTTAAAATTTTAAAAATGTGTGATAAAATATACATAATCCAGTTATGTAACATAATTACAGTTGTATCTCTGGAGTTTTCTCTTCTTCCAAAACTGAAAATCTGTACTCATTAAACAACAAATCAGTGCCCATTTTTTCTTCTCCCTAATCCCTGGCAACTACCATTTTACTTTACTTGCCTCTGACGTTGACCACTCTAGGTATTTGGTATAAGTGGAATCACACAGTATTTGCCCTTTTGCATCTGGCTTATTTCATTTAACATACCGTCCTCAAGGTTCATCAGTGTATCATATGTCAGAATTTTCTTTTTTTAAGGCTGAATAGTATTCCATTTTAGGTATATAACATGCTTTGCTTATCCATTTATCTATCAGTGGACACTTGGGCTGTTTTTACCTTTAAGGTATTACAAATAGTGTTGCTATAAATATACAGTCTGAGTTCCTGCTTTAAATTATTTGGGGTTTGCAGTCAGAAGTGGAATTACTGGGTCATATGTTAATTCCATAGTTAATTTTTTGAGGAACTATCAAAGTGTTTTCCATATGGTGGCACCATTTTACATTTCTACCAGTAATATACAAGGTTCTGATTTCTCCACATCTTGGCTAACACTAGGTATTTTGTGGTTTTTTTTTTTGTTTTTTATAATAGCTGTCTTCATGAGTATGACATGATCCTTATTTTTTTATAGCCAAATTTTACGCCATTGGGTTGGATATACAATGTTATTCATTCAATCTCTGTTGATGGACACAGGAAACAATTGTGTTTTCTGTCTTTTGCTGTTAAAATGTTGCAAGTGTATTTTCACATTTTGACTAGTGTATTTTTAGGATAGGTTTCTAGCAGTGCAAACGTTGTGTTATTTTTCTTGATATTGCTGGACCTCTCTTTAGGGATTGTACCATTTTGCATGTCCACTAATAATGTGTGAGAGTATCTGTTTCTTCACAGCTTTACCAAAATAATGTGTAGTCTTGTTTGTTTGTTTGTTTCTTTAAATAAAAAATTCCTGGCAACTTTCCTTTAATGTTAGTTTGTTTTAAACCAATCTGCTAGGTGGAAAGTGGTGTTTCAATGATTTTCATCACCTATTTTACAGAGACAGAAACACCTTCGTAATTATTGGTATGTGATAGTTCTTAATACTGGCAAGAGTATAAAATTCAGAAACAAAACAGTTCAAGTCCAAGTTTTGCTACTTATCAACTATGCAACAGTAACAATATAATATCCATGTGCCCTTATTAGAATGGAATTGGTTATAAGGATCAAATGAGATATGTAAAAATTACTTTTTAAGATAACAGTGGGCCGGGTGTGGTGGCTCACAGCTGTAATCCTAGCACTTTGGTAGGCCAAGGCAAGTGGATCACCTGAGGTCAGCAATTTGAGACCAGTCTGACCAATGTGGTGAAACCTCTCTCTACTAAAAATACAAAAATTAGCTGGGTGTGGTATTGGGCGCCTGTAGTCCAGCTACTCAGGAAGCTGAGACAGAATTGCTTGAACCCTGGAGGTGGAGGTTGCATTGAGCTGAGATCGTGCAACTGCATTCCAGCCTGGGTGACATAGCAAGACTCTGTCTAAAAATAAATAAATAAATAAATAAATTAACAGTGCCGGCTGGGCATGGTGGCTCATGCCTGTAATCCCAACACTTGGGGAGTCTGAGGTGGCGGAATCACCTGAGGTCAGGAGTTTGCTACCAGTTTGACCAACATGGTGAAACCACGTCTCTACTAAAAATACAAAAATTGGCTGTGCGAGGTGGCTCCTGCCTGTAATTCCAGCACTTTGGGAGGCCATAGTGGGCGGATCATGAGGTAAGGAGATTGAGACCATCCTGGCCAACAGGATGAAACCCTGTGTCCATTAAAAATACAAAAATTAGCTGGGCATGGCGTCACGTGCCTGTAGTTCCAGCTACTTGCGAGGTTGAGGCAAGACAATCGCTTGAACCTGTGAGGTGATGGTTGCGGTGAGTGGAGATCGTGCTACCGCACTCCAGCCTGGGCAACAAGAATGAAACTCTTTTTCAAAAAAAATTAAAAAGAAAAAAGCCGAGCATGGTGGCACGCACCTCTACTACACTCCAGCCTGGCGACAGAGCGAGACTCCATCTCAAAAAAGAAAGACCGAGCATGGTGGTGCACACCTGTAGTCTCAGTTACTTGGTAGGCTGAGGCAGGAGAATCCCTTGAACCTGGGAGGTGGAGTGAGCCGAGATTGCACCATCACTTCAGTCTGGATAACAGAGTGGGATTCCATATCAAAATAAAATAAAATATCAGTGCCAGTCCTTGCTCAGAGGATCAAATCCAAAGCAAAATAGACATTCACAAATTGGCTTCTACTTATTTTCCTAACCTCATTACTCTTCAGAAGTGCTCTTCATCACAGTGAAACAGAATTTAGCATTCCTTTAATGGATGAAGTCTATAAATTCTTTCT
This sequence comes from Saimiri boliviensis, assembly GCF_048565385.1. Classification (NCBI taxonomy): domain Eukaryota; kingdom Metazoa; phylum Chordata; class Mammalia; order Primates; family Cebidae; genus Saimiri; species Saimiri boliviensis. The sequence continues at coordinate 103,566,083 of NC_133461.1, forward strand.
CTGCCTGGAAGGCTTTTACAGTATCCCCTTTGGTAATAAATATCTTAATTTTCAAGGCCTGGTATGGATGTTATTTCCTTGTGAAACCTGGGATGCCTAGAAGTCAGCCACTCTCTCCTCCATATACTCACCAGTGTGTTTTATATTTACCTCTATTTTTGTATGTATATAATTATGTTGGAATTGGTTACATTTTTATTCCTTCTGCTAGAATTTAACCCCTTGAAAGTAGACCTTGTCTTTACTCATCTTCGTATGCCCAGTACCTGACACAGAACCTCACATATAGTACCTGCTAAATACATATTTGAATTAATTCATGAACTTTATAAACCCTAAATCCCTTAGAGGTGGCAGTAGTCATGATTATGGATTTAGTGCTATACCTAAGCTCTTAATCTCCTAGGGTTATAAATAGTTCTGTGGTTTGTGGGGATAGTGATGGTTATCTAGTACCAAGATTACCGCATAGTTTCAAATGCTAGTATTTTACTTTTCTTCTTTTCCTTTTTTTTTGGTGGGAGGCGGGGTGTCAAAGTGACTTGAATTCTTCAGCATTACGTGTTTGTACTTATAAGTGGTATAATTAAGGAAAGAATTAAAGCAACACAACATTCTCATCTCTAAGCCTTTCGTGTTTCTTCTGCATGAATATTCTCCATCTTTGCTTATGACAATTCTGTTTTACTTGATCCATTGTTAGTTTGAAAAAAGAAAGTAAGGTAGATAGCAAAACAGTAATATGGTATTATCCTGGTTTGGGTGAAAAACATATATGCATGTTCATTCACAGTGAGTGAGCTAGTGGGATTTTCACCAGGACCAGCAGTGGTTGTTCCTGAATTAGTACAGTTTCTTTGTGTTTCCTATGTTCTTCATTTTTGTTTGTGTTCTGGTTTGTCTGTAAGGAACACCGTGATACTTTTAAAATAGTAAAACTAGTAAAGAAGTTTTATTTTAAAAAATTTCAACTGTCCTTTTTTGTTCAGCTCCTGGTGCAGGGTCTGAGATTTAGTATTTACTAAATATATTTTGATTGGATAAGTACAGTATAAGAAAGAACTTGGTAAATACCTCAACAAAGCAGAGTGCTAAGGGGATTCAAAGAGAGAGTGGTTGTATGCGGAAGGAATCATGGAAGGCTTCAAATTGCAGATGGTATTTGAATGAACCTTGAAAGACAGATTTTTTTTTACGTCTTGTTTTTATTTTAAGAGAATAGTATAATGTATGCCCATATAACAATAATTATTAACATTTTGTGGATAGGCTTTTTAGAAAATGAAACTTCTTATATTTATTCTTAGAATTCATGATTTTTTTTTTTTTTTTTTTGAGACAGAGTTTTGCTCTTGTTACCCAGGCTGGAGTGCAATGGCACGGTCTCGGCTCACCGCAACCTCCGCCTCCTGGGTTCAGGCAATTCTCCTGCCTCAACCTCCTGAGTAGCTGGGATTACAGGCACACACCACCATGCCCAGCTAATTTTTTGTATTTTTAGTAGATACGGGGTTTCACCATGTTGGCCAGGATGATCTCGATCTCTTGACCTCGTGATCCACCCGCCTCGGCCTCCCAAAGTGCTGGGATTACAGGCTTGAGCCACCGCGCCCGGCCCGAATTCATGATGTTAATCTTTAGAATACATGCATTATCAAACAGATTTACTTTCCTTATTGCCTTTTGAGGTTAATATTAATAAGGTGGTTTTCCCTAAACAAACATCTAGCAAAGTGGCTTAAGAAGCCTGGTGTGAGGAGAAACTAGCCAGGAATTAAGAAGCTTCTAAATTGAAAAAGGCACATACAAGAAGTAGATAATTGCATATAGTCATTTCTGACTTTAGGACAAAAAATAGCAGCTTCTGAAATTTTTAATTGATTTTCTTGTGTGACAAATTACTATAAAGTGATTTGTTTTAAATTATTAAATGTGTTGGAATTTGGTTTGTAAAGCTGTATCTTTTGAGACTTAATCCAAAATTGTCCATGATACTGGAAATATTAAAAGTTTACTTCCTAAAGGAAAGTCAGCTTTATGGACTTCTCTGGGAATTCTGCTTTGACTTATAAAAATAAATATGCTTCTGTGATAATAACAGATTTCTGCAAACCAACTCACTGAAAGAGTATTGAAAGGCATTTAATATGCTATCAAAACGTTTTTAAAAATTAAGATTTTAATAAGAAAATAAATCTTTGGGATTAAAGGTGTTTTTGCAAACCTAGAGTTGTTTTTTTAAAATACAAAATAATTCTTAAAGTTTGGACCTTTTCCCATTCGGCATTTTATTGTTACAGAAAGGAGATATTTTAAAGATCTCATTTTTAGTCACTTACAATTATTCTAAAAAGTTATTTTTGAATAATTTCACATTCTAAGGGATCTGAAATAGCCATTTTTAAATTTTCAAGACTATTCCACATTTGGTTTTATATTTAGCGAATTTAATCATAATACTCCCAAACCCTATAGGGTACGGTTTCTATGGTTACCAGACCCTTTGTAGAGTGACAAAGGTTGGAATTCTGATTCTCATGAGTCAAATTTTGGCCTTTGACTGGGTCCTCTCTGCACATCCTTGCTAAGCTTGGGCTGTTGCTATGCTTGAAGGCTTGTCAGCTAGCAGGTTCCTATGGTAACAGGAATGGAAATTTGAAAGAAGAAAGAATGGTAGCACAGAGGCTTGGTTGATTTGAATTTGAACAAAGAATGGAAGGTTCCCTGTAGTGCACCTTTGTTGTAGAAACCAGAAATTTAATTTTAGAAAGTTACTTTCCAGTTTGTAAACTTCCTATACCCTGGTCTTGATTTAGTGAACAAAAGTATTATGGTTTAGGGAAGTACTTAATAAGAATCTTTTAAAATTCAGTTAGCTACAGTTTCTTTCCTATACTTGATAGAACTTTAATAGTATTTCTTATGTTATACTTTTGTTCTCAGATTTTTAGTGTTTAGCCTACCTCATTTAATTTTGATTTTATGGAAGTCAAAAATTGTTAAGGTTAAAATCAGGGCAATTTGCTTAGTTGAAAAATATTTATATTTGTGTTTGTTTTTATGTAACAGCTTTATTGAGATATAATGTGAATACAGTAAACTGCCCTCATGTAAAGCATTTAGTTTGATGAGTTTTGACAGATCCTGTGAAACCATCACCACAGTCAAGATACAGAGCCATCACCTCAAAAGCTTTCTTGTGCTGCTTTGTAGTCACCCTGCTCTCTGCTGCCTGCTCCAAGCAACACTGATCTGCTTTCTTTCATTATGGATTAGTTTCCATTTTCTAGAGTTTTATATAAATAGAATCATGCAGTATCTACTTTTTTATGTGTGGTTTCTTTCACTCAGCATAATGATTTTGAGATTCATCTGTGTTTTGGTTTGCTTTTTAAAAACTTAATTCCCGTTTTAAAAACTGTCTCACTTGGCATTGAGAACAGGGAATTTAGCAAGGCTCCTCCTTATGCCCACCAAGTAGGCCTGCTGCATCTCTATTAACTTGCACCTGTTCCTCAATCCCTTTCAAGCTATCATTTTTTTATTGTGTTCTGTATGCTAACTATATATTTTTACTTAGGGATTATTAAGACCGTTTTACAGAAGAGGAAACTGAAACTTAGATTAACTACAACAAATTCATTAAGTGCTAGGGCTGGGGATAAGAATACCAAGGTTTGACTTAATCCTGGGTCTGTCTTTGTACTTGTGCGATCTTGGTAAAGTTACTTAGTTTTCTATATCTCATTTTCTTCACATGTATTGTAAAATGATTTAATAATAATAGGATTGTTGTAAAGGTTAAATGAGATAATGTGTGTAAGGCTCTTTGAACAGTGCTTGTATTAGCACTAGAATGTATCCAGGACACACAGCACCAAAGTACATTACCGGTGGCAGCGAATCCATATAGGTCTGCAGCAGCCTCACTTCTTACCTCCTCAAGAGAAAGAATTTGACTGAAGGGATCAGGCAGAGTGGGAGACTGAGGCAAATTTTAGAGGAGAAGTGAAAGTTCTTTAAAAAGCTTTACAGCAGGAATGAAAGGAAGCAAAGTATACTTGGAAGAGGCCCAAGTGGGTGACTTGAGAGATCAAGTCCATGGTTTGATTTGACTTAGGGTTTTATATGTTGGCATACTTCTGAATCTTCTCCCTGAGTCTTCCTTTGGGATGGGCTGTCTGCATACACAGTAGCCTGCTAGCTCTTGGGAGGGGGCTGCATGAACATTGTGTTTACTGGAGTTGTATGTGTGCTCACTTGACACATTCTTCCCTTACCAGTCAGTCTAGCATTGCTCAAGGAAGGTCATATACCGGTAAAACGCTGTTATTTTGCCTCTTAGTGTGCATGTTTGAGCCCACCCCCTCATCTCCTGAGTTCTTGTCAGGAAGCTGCCGATCACCAATTTCAGGTTTTCCTTTTTTTTTTTTTTTTTGAGATGGAGTTTCACTCTTGTTGCCCAAGCTGGGGTGCATGCAAAGGCATGATCTTGGCTCACTGCAACCTCCACCTCCCAGGTTCAGGCGATCCTCCTGCCTCAGCCTCCTGAGTAGCTGGCATTACAGGCACGTACCACCATACTTGGCTAATTTTTTATTTTTAGTAGAGACTGAGTTTCTCCATGTTGGTCAGGCTGGTCTCGAACTCCCAACCTGAGGTGATCCACCTGCCTTGGCCTCCTAAAGTGCTGGGATTATAGGGATGAACCACTGCAGCTGGCCAGGTTTTTCTGATTTGCTGAAAGACTGCCTTTTTCCTGGTACCAGCTGAAACCAATTTTAGTGAGGCAGTTTAACAACCCTGGCCATCAACTGATGGTTGCCTGACATTCCTAGTTCTGGGGGAGGGGTGTGGTGTGGGCCCTCTACTGCCCTGCTCATGTCTGATTAGCTACCTACTGTAACAGTTGGACTGTAGTAAGTGTCAGTAAATGCTAGCTGAGATACAGGTACTTATTGCTAGTAAGCAGAAGCAGCACAAAAGAGTCATTCAAATCAATTTTGTAATTCCTAATAGGGCTCATACATGGAGGTTTTATTAATATGTTAATATAATATATCTGGTTGTTTGGTATTTTATGTATTGGTAAGTACAAAGCAAGTTTGAGACATGCATGTGCATGTATGCATGATGTCTGTACATATATTGGCATGTAAATGTAATGCTTTTTTAACTTTTAAGTTTTAAAATAGAGACTCATGGGAAATTACAAAAATAATACAGAGATTCTGTGTATTTTTTACCTGTTCCCTCCTCCCCAATCTTAGTATGTTCTATAGCTGTAATGCAATATTAAAATCAGGAAATTAACAGTGGTTCAGTCTGCAGGCCTTATATATTTCACCAGTTTTTACTTGTTCTCATGTATATATGTGTAGTTTTATGTGTGAGTGTGTGTATGTGTACAGTCTGTAATTTTTATTACACATATAGATTCTTGTAGCCACCATTATAGTCAAGATACTGTTTTGTCACCTCTGAGGAAGACTCTTGTGCTTCCTCTTGTCCTCTTCCCCTTTCCTAATGCCAGGCAACCACTAATCTGCTCTCTATCTCTATAATTTTGTCATTTTGGGAATGTTATATACATGTGTCTTAGTCCATTTTGTGCTGCTATCACAGAATACCATAAACCAGGTAATTTATAAAGACCAGAAATTTATTTCTTCACAGTTATGAAGGCTAGGAAGTCCAAGATCAAGGTGCTGGCCTCTGACAAAGTCTTTGCCATGTCAACCCATGGCAGAAGGTGGAAGGGCAGGAATGTAAGAGCGAGAGGGGGCTGACCTCATCCGTTTATAACAAACTCACTCCTGTGATAACAGCATTAATCCATTAACAGCATTAATCCATTCATAAAGGCAAAGACTTTGTGGCCTAATCACCTCTAAAAGATCCCACCTCTAACTACTGTTAGGGTGATTACGTTTCAAACACGCTTTTTGGGGGACACATCAGAACCATAGCAATGTGAAATCATATGATATATTATCTTTTGAGATTGGCTTTTTTATTTCTTCCAAAAATAGGTGCCTTCCCCCCGACACACACATACCTCCTGCTTTATTGTGCTTGTAGGATTCCAGTACTGTGTTGAGTAAGGGTGATGAGAGCTGGTGTCCTTGCCTTGTTTACAGTCCTAGGGGTAAGCATCCAGTGTTTCACCATTATCTATGAAGTTAACCGTATGGTTTTTTTGTGGGTACTCTTTATCAAGTTGAAAAAGTTACCCTGTTTTTCTAGTTTGCTGAACACTTTTAAACTTACAAAGGCCTATTCTACATTATTTGATATGACCATATGGTTTTTCTTTATTAGCCTGTTTTTTGGTAGGTTACATTGACTTTTGAATATTGAACCAGCTGGAATTTCTAGAATAAACCCTACTAGGTTTTATTCTTTTAATATATTTCTTATGTTGATTTGCCACAATTTGTTAAGAATTTTTACATTTATTTTCATGAGGGATATTGTCTGTAGTTTTTCTTCTTTTGTGCTGTCTTTTTCTGGTTTTAATATTAAATAATCCTTACATCAGAGAATTAGTTGGGATGTGTTTCCTCCTCTGTTTTCTAGAAGAGATTCTTATATACCAATTGGTGTAATTCTTTAATGTTTTGTTAGAATTCACCAATGAAGCCATCTGACGTGGGCATTTCTTTTTTGGGAGGTTTTTAACTACAAATTCAATTTCTTTAATAGTTCTGGGACTGTTGAGATTGTCAATATCAAATTGGGTGAGTTTGGTCGTTTGTGGCTTTTGCAGAATTAGGCAATTTCATCTAAGTTATGTAGTTTATGTGCATAGAGTTGTTTGTGCAAAAACTGTGTTTTTAATGTCTTTGGAACCTCTGGTGGCATCCTCTTTCATTCTTGATATTGGTAACTTGTGTTTTTCCTTTTTTAAAATCAGCTTTTCTAAAGACTTACCAATTTTATTTTTAAAGAAAGCTCTTGGTTTGCATGATTTTTCTCTATTGCTTTTCTGTTTTCAATTTCATTTCTTCTTTTTATTATTTTGCTTGCTTTTGGTTTATTTTGCTCTTCTTGGCTATTAGGAATAATGCTGCTTTCCTGTAAACATTCATGTATGAATTTTTGCTTGAACATCACATATTTTCTTCCATTCTGTGGGTTGTCCATTCACTCTCCTGATAGTGTCCTTCAGTACATAGGTTTTTGATGAAGTCAAGTCTACCTATTTTTATCTTTTGAGCTTGTTGTGCTTTTGGTGTCATATCTAAGAAACCATTGCTAATCCAAGGTCATGGAAATTTGCCCCTACGTTTTCTTCTATGAGTTTTATAGATTATGCTTTTATACTTAGACCTTCGATACATTTTGAGTTGATTTTTGTATATAATGTAAGAGTCTAATGTTATGCTTTTGCATGTGGATTTTTCTCTTGTTCCAGTATCTTTTGTTGAAGAGACTTTTTTCCTATTGAACAGTCTTGGCATCTTTCTTGAAAATAAATTGGCCATACATGTGATGGTTTAATTCTAGATTCCTAATTCTATCCCATTAAGCTACATGTCTATCCTTACCTAGTACACACTTTTGATTTCCTATAATAGCTTTGTGATAAGTTTTGAAATTGGAAAATATGAGTACTCCAATTGGTTCTTTTTCAAGATTGTTTTGGCTATTCCGAGTCTCTTTTAATTCCATATAAATTTTAGGACCAGCTTTTCCATTTCTGCAACAACAGAAGGCCATTGGGATTTTCAAAGGGATTACACTGAATTTGTATGTCGCTTTTGGCAGGACGGCCATCTGAACAACATTGTTGTCCAAACCATGAACACAGGATGTCTTTCTGTTTATTTAAGTCTTCAGTTTCCACCAACAATATTTTATAGTTTTCTGTCTTACATGTCATTGGATAAATATATTCCTAAGTATTTATTCTTTTTGATGCTCTTAGAAATGGAGTAATTTTTTATAATTTTCTGTTGGTGTTTTTTAAAATTTCCATTTATCTGCTTGGGTTTATATCTACAATCTTACTATTTGATTTTAATTTTTTCAAACTCTTTTGCATTCTTTTTTCTCTCTTATCTTGCCTTCTTTTTATTATTTATTTCCCTCTCTGTTACTTTGTTAGTTGTGCGTTCTTCTATTGTTTACCCTAAAAATTATGATATGCACTTTTGACTCACAATAGTCTAATATAAATAATTATTTCAACCATTCCTCCATTAGTGCTCTTGTGACTCTCCACCTTTTCCACTTTATTATTATGCATGTTAATTTTACATGTATTTTGTATGTATTTTAAGATGATGTTATTTTTGTTGGCACAAAGAATATTCATTTATATTTTCCCACAGTCATCCCTTTTGTTGCTCTTAATTCATTTTGAATTCTCATGTTAGAGCATTTCCCTTTTGTCTAAAGAATTTTCAAGCATTTCTTTTAGTGTGGTTTGCTGATGACTAATTTTTCTTTTTTTGTCTATCTAAAAGTGTATTTGCCTTCATTTGTAAATAATATTTTTACTGCCTAGAGAATTACAGATTTGCATTTATTTTCCCTCAGCTTTTTAAATAAGCCATCCCATTGTTATCTGGTTTTCTGAAGTCAACTCTGAAAGTTACTGTCAGCTTCCTTGAAGGTAATGTCTCTTTTCCACTGAATGCCCTTAACATATTTTTCTTGGGTTTTCAGTCATTTAATATATGCCTAGCTGAGGTTTTCTTGTATTTATCCTTGCAGTTTGCAGAACTTCTCAAATCTGTAGGTTGTTGTCTTTCATCAGTTTTGAAAAATTCTTACCCATCATCATTTTATGTATTGCCTCAGCCTCATTCTTACTGAGCTCTCCTTTTGAGATTGCATTTACATGTGTTAGACCTTTTTTGTGTGTTTTACATGTTTTTCATGCTCTTTCCTGTATTTTGTGGTCTGTGACTCACTTTCTGTTTGCATATTTTCTATTACCTTGTTTTCTGTTTTGCCAGTCCTATATTTTGATATCGCTAATAAGTTCTTAATTTCAGTAATTATGTATTTCAATTATAGAATTTTGATTCTTATAATAAATTCTGATTCTCTGATGAATTTTTTCTCTTTCATTTTACTGAAGATGTTAGTCATCATTACATATAGCCTTGTGTGTTAACTCCAGTAGTTGAATCACCACTTGGAATGCCCAGTAACTTTTACTAAGTGCTAGACATTATAAAATATTAGTGAGGTTCCAGGTACGTTATATTACTGTAGAAAAGATTAATCCTCTTTTCTATTTAGTAGACAAATGGGAAAAGATCAGTTTATTTTTATTTATTTATTTAGAGACAGGATCTCACTCTGTCTTACAGGCTGAATACTTGGTGATCATAGCTCACTGCAGCCTCAGTCATAGCTTACTGCAGCCTTGAACTACTGGGCTAAAGTGATCCTCCTGCCTCTGCCTCCCAAGTAGCTGAGACTACAGGCATATGCCATCATGCCTAGCTTTTTTTTTTTTTTTTTTTTTTAAGTAGAGACAGTTTTGCTATTTTGCCCAGGCTGGTCTCAAATTCCTGAGCTCAGGTGATCCTCCTGTCTTGGCCTCCCAGAATACTCAGATTATAGCCATGAGCCACTGTGTCCGGCCACTAGATCACTTTTATTCAGTCAGGAACTGAACTGAGTAGACGCTACATTGCAGTGTTGGTAAGTCCCTCCCTCTGATTTGTCTCTGCTACTAGGGTGTTAGTCTTTCAGTACATCTCAGCTGAAAGTCTGTGTTGAGTTGCTCTGCAGGGGTTGAACTGTGATTCATGTCTCTTCAGACTGATAAGACTGCCAAAATCTCTACTCTGTTCTTCAGAGACTTTCTGCTTAGCTTCTTAGCGTCCTTCCCTGTGTAGCTTTAGAATTTTCAAATACACAGAGAGAAAACTGGCCCTGTGTTAGGCTCAATCCTTCCCACTTCTCACTTAGATCTTGTTTCTTTCATTTCCAATTTTGTCTCTATAGCCTTGCAAGACCACCTACAGCTCTGCTGGTTTCTCACGTTCTCCAGCACAGCCTAGGCAAAGCTTGATTCCTAGCCTCTTGTCTTACACCCAGTTCAACAAATGCATCCATGGAAAAGTGGCTGTATGTATCAGGCTACTTGTTTGTGCTTTCCTGCTATTTGAATTCTTATTTCCTCCAAAGTTCCTTAGCAGTTCTCCAATGGCTTTAAATAGATAACTTAAAACTTTTTTTCTCTTTAAGTTGTTCTTGATGGAAACATTGGTCTAATACAGACTACTCTATCTTTCTTAGACATGAAAGTCACATATAGTTTATTGTTATATATCAGTTATTATATTTTTATAGTTCTTTGAAACCAGTTTCTTTAAGTGACTCTTGATCTTCCAATTGCATTATGTATAGGAGGCTTCTGGAAAATAATATATATCAATGTAGAAACAAATTGATTGATTCATCCACATTAGAAAGGCCTAGTGGTGAGAGTATCTGTAACCAGTTCAAAATCAGTAATGACTCAAACTATTATATAAATAAATGGGGAAAATATTCCATAGTCAAAAGCCCAGTTGCACATCCTTTGGGATATTTTATCTATTCCTGTGGTTGTAATGATTATTTTACTGTTGTTTTATGTTTGGGGCTGCTATTTTTTTTTCCTTAATGTTAGCTTACAGCATGAGCTTTGTTTTATCATATGATTTCATACTGTAAAGAACTCTGTTTAAAATGTTTTGCAAAATGTAAAAAAGGCATGGTGGCGGCCAGGCGCGGTGGCTCAAGCCTGTAATCCCAGCACTTTGGGAGGCCGAGGCGGGTGGATCACAAAGTCAAGAAATCGAGACCGTCCTGATCAACATAGTGAAACCCCATCTCTACTAAAAATACAAAAAATTAGCTGGGCATGGTGGCACGTGCCTGTAATCCCAGCTACTCAGGAGGCTGAGGCAGGAGAATTGCCTGAACCCGGGAGGCGGAGGTGGCGGTGAGCCGAGATCGTGCCATTGCACTCCAGCCTGGGTAACAAGAGCGAAACTCTGTCTCAAAAAAAAAAAAAAAAAGAAAGAAAGAAAAAAAAAAAGTCATGGTGGCTTGTAATCCCAGCACTTTGGACAGCTGAGGTGGACAGGAGTTTGGGACCACCAGCTTGGGCAACGTGGCAAGACCCTTTCTTTAAAAAAAAATGCAAAAATTAGCCAGTTGTGGTGGTGCATGCCTGTGAGCTACTCAAGAGGCTGAGGTGCGAAAATTGCTTGAGCCTAGGAGGCAGAGATCATGTCCCTGCACTCCACCCTGTGTGACAGGCAAGAAAGGCCCCGTCTAAAAAAAAAAACAAAATCAAAAAACTTTGAAACCAAAATGAGAGACCTTCTCTCACCTAAAATGCCTAAATTACTACTGTGTTATTACTTACCTTTCTCTACTTTTCTCTTTTTTTCTCCTATTACTTGTTGTCCTCTCTCACCTGTTGACAAAAGTTAATTGAAGATTTAGAAACTGAAATACTTAAAAGAGTCCAGGTATGGTGGCTCATGCCTATAATCCCAGCACTTTGGTAGGCCAAGGCCGGTGAATCACTTGAGGTCAGGAATTCAAGAGCAGCCTGGCCAACATAGTGAAAACCTGTCTCTACTGAAAATACAAAAAATTATCCGGTCGTGATGGTGCATTCCTGTAATCCCAGCTGCTCAGCTACTCAGGAGACTGAGGCAGGAGAATTGCTTGAACGTGGGAGATAGAGGATGCAGTAAGCCAAGATCACACCACTGTACTCCAGCCTGGGCAACAGAGCGAGGCTCCCTCTCAAAAAAAAAGGGGAATACTTAAAGAAGAAAACTAAAATTTCTTGTAACGCTATCACCAGTAGTATCACACTTTTGAACACTTGGTGCATGTCTTTTGTGGATTTATTCTTTGTAAAATGGATATTGTCAGTGGTTCTCAACCCTGCTTCTTCATTAGTATCACCTATAATACCTAAAATATACATAGAGATTCTCAGATACACCTCACATTTAACTAAATTAGAATTTTCAAGGGTAGGTAGGGCTGGGACGTTTTATTGAAAAAACCAGAAACTCCCCTTCAGAAAATTTAATAATAACACTCAGAATTTTCTTTTAATGAAAGAGAATGTTGCAGTATTATTCAAAGCTTTAACTTGTTTACAGCTTTTTAACTAATTTTTCAATTTTAACTTTTCCCTAGCCATTCCACCCTATGGTGAATCTGGATTGTTCTCGGGATTTCCGGCCTTTTCTTTGTGCTCTCTATGCTCCTATTTGTATGGAATATGGACGTGTCACACTTCCCTGTCGTAGACTGTGTCAGCGAGCTTACAGTGAGTGCTCGAAGCTCATGGAGATGTTTGGTGTTCCTTGGCCTGAAGATATGGAATGCAGTAGGTGCGAAAATCATAGATTTTTATGCATCATTTCTTATGTTGCAATATGTTTAAAATTATTTGTCTTCTTTTCTGTCTGTTTTGAAAAAAACTATTCTTGAAGTGTACATATTAGTCATTAATTTTGAACAGCAGTTTTATGGCCTCAGAATTGTTTATTTGCGTATACATTTGGAAGCACTAAATGAAAAAGAAAACATTTCTGTGAAGAAGTTTTTTGAAGACTTAAGAATTATGTAATCAAGACAGTTGATTTTTCCTCCTTTAAAACCTTTTTTCTGATTATGAAAATAGTGCTATTTGTGAAAAGTTATACAGAGAAGAAAATCATTTATTACTTCATCATTGCAGGGGCTTAAATACCTTTGTGATTTAGATGGAGACTTGTAGAATGGTTCTGTCATTTCTTTTTTTTCTGTCGTTTATTAACATACCAAATCCAGAAAATGTTAAATACTTTTCAAATTACATCCATTATATAGACCATAAGCATGTCTTAAAGTTTTGAGGATTTATTTGACATTCTTAAAGTTTCATATGAGTGAGCATTATTGTTAGTAATAATATTACCACAGAAGGGTCTGAAAAAAAAAAAAAGCAATATAATATTTTACCTATTTGTATTCTGAACCATTGCAAGGATAAAGAATAAGGTGAATACTTAAATATCTCTTATTATGTAGCTTTGCCCAATTTTAACAGTTTGTAAGATTGACTTCAGATTTTTTTTTAAAGAAACAATACAGGTACAGTTGAAGGTTTTTCCTTGTTATCCATCTTGAGCTCATTATCTTTCCTCCCCAGGAGTGAGATAATCTTTATGTTGAATTTGTATTGAAATCATTCCCATGTTCGCTTTTATGCTCTTAACTACGTATATGCATATCCATAAACAACATAACATTTTTATATGTATCTATGTTTGTATTTATAGGTTTGGTACATTCCTTTTAATTGCCATATAGTAGCCAATTGTATTAAGTTATTTAGCCTTCTCCTACTGATGGTCATTTAGGTTGTTTCTAGGTTTTTGTTATTATAAGCAACATTCTCTTCTCCTTCATATTTAAAAATAATTTTGTTTGTTATCCAGCAATAGCCCTTGGAGGTAAGTAAAGCGACTGTTACTTGACAGATGGAGAGACTTAGAGAGTTAAGAAATAATAAATCATGTACAGTAAGTACTCACTTAACGTTGTTGATAGGTTGTTGGAAAATGTGACTTTAAGCAAAGTGACATTTAATGAAACCAATTTGTTTTCTTTTCTCTTTTCTTTCTTTTTTGAAATGGAATCTCACTCTGTCCGGAGTGCCGTGGCATGATCTTGGCTCGCTGCAACCTTCATCTCCCAGGTTCAAGTGATTCTCCTGCCTTAGCCTGATGGATACCAGTTTGTTTTCTTACAAACATTGTAACAAAATGACATTGAAAAAGCAGTGTTATTTAAGGACCTGCTATATGTTGTCTTGCTTGAAGTCACTATTCACAAGAACCTATCTGTGATATTAAATGAGGACTACTATATTAGCTTCTTGTAGTCAATTCATTAATATTCTGCTTTCTCATATTTGCCTATTTCCCACCTATTTGGCCTGCCCTTTTATTTAGCCCCATCTAACCATTCATCTCTTCTCTCTCCAGACACCTGCAAGTGTTTCTAGTCTCTCTTTTAGAAGTCTGTAAATTGGTGTAAAACAATAATGAATTGCCTGGGCAGGAACTCTGTTTTATGATTCTTGTATTTAACACCTATTGTTTAGATGTCTTTTTGTTTTAATAGCTTATATATCAGCATAGAAATCTCATAATCTTTATTTTTTAAATTTGTTTTGATAGGATTAAACCTATTTTATGTCCTCATTATACCCTGAGACTACCTAACTTTGAAATCTTAAATTCTGACAAAGGGAACTTTCATAGCAACCTTTTATTTTTCTGTAGCTTTCAGACTTTTGTGCCTGCTATACTGATTGCCTTGGTTATTTGTGCTGCTATAACAAAAGACCACAGACTAGATAAGTTATAAACAATAGAAATTTATTTCTCACAGTTTGGAGGCTGGAGAGTTTAAGATCAAGGCACAGGCCGGGCGTGGTGGCTCAAGCCTGTAATCCCAGCACTTTGGGAGGCCGAGGCGGGTGGATCACGAGGTCAAGAGATCGAGACCATCCTGGTCAATATGGTGAAACCCCGTCTCTATTAAAAATACAAAATAGCTGGGCATGGTGGCACATGCCTGTAATCCCAGGTACTCAGGAGGCTGAGGCAAGAGAATTGCCTGAACCCAGGAGGCGGAGATTGCGGTGAGCCGAGATTGTGCCATTGCACTCCAGCCTGGGTAACAAGAGCGAAACTCTGTCTCAAAAAAAAAAATAAAAAAATAAAAAAAATCAAGGTACAGGCAGGTTGTGTTTCTAGTGAGGGCTGCTCTCTGCTTCCAACATGGCACCTTGTTGCTGCATCCACCATTGGGGAGGAGCACTGTATCCTCATGTGGCAGGAGAGCAAGAGAGGCAAGCTCACTCTGCAGCCTCTTTTATAAGGATATTAATCCCTTAATCATCCCAAAGACCCCACCTCATTTTTCTTTTTTGGAGATAAGGTCTCACTCTATTGCGAGGCTGTAGTGCAGAGGCACAGTCATAGCTCACTACAGCCTCAAACTCCTGGGCTCAATCAGTTCTCCTGCCTGAGCCTCCCAAGTAGCTGGGATTACATGTACATGCCACCGTGTCTAGCTAATTTAGAAAAAAAAAAAAAAAAAATTTGTAGAAATGAGATCTTGCTTCATTTCCCAGGTAGGTTATGAACTCCTGGCCTTAAGCAGTCCTCCTGCCTTGGCCTCCTAAAGTGCTGGAATTACAAGCTGAGCCACTGTGCTTGGCCAGGCTCCACCTCTGAATACCACTACAGTGAGGATTGTTTCATGAATATTCATGTCCTCCAAAGTTCATGTATTGGAAACTTAATTCTCAGTGCACCAGTATTGAGAGGTGAGACCTTTAAGAGATCATGAGGACTCTGCCCTCATGAATGGATTAATGCCATGATCTCAGGAGTGTATTAGTTATTGTGGGAGTGGGTTCCTGATAAAAGGATGAGTTTGACCCCTTCTTCCCTGGCTCCTCATGCTCTCTTGCCCTTTTGTCATGGGATCATGCACCAAGGAGGCCCTTCCCAGATGTACACCCCTTGACTTTGGACTTCCAAGCATCTAGAGCTGTAAGAAATAAATCTCAGGTTTTTATAAATTACCGGGTCGCAGGTATTCTGTCATAGCAGCACAAAGTGGACTAACACAGCACCTGTTGTAAAAATTCATGGACATCGCCAGAATTTTTATCTTTTTGTCCTAAATAGGGCCTTCCTAATCTCATTTATTTCTTTCTTTAGCTTAAATGTTGTGGTTTATCACTTGAAATAATGTGTTTGATAGCAGTTTCAACTCGTTCTTCCTACTATACTTATTTAGACCTCCAAATAGACTGATTAATTTCTTACAAATTAATTATGCTATTTATTTATTTATTATTATTATTTTTTTTTTTGAGGTGGAGTTTCACTCTTGTTACCCAGGCTGGAGTGCAATGGCGCGATCTCGGCTCACCGCAACCTCCGCCTCCTGGGTTCAGGCAATTCTCCTGCCTCAGCCTCCTGAGTAGCTAGGATTACAGGCACACACCACCATGCCCAGCTAATTTTTTGTATTTTTAGTAGAGATGGGGTTTCACCATGTTGACCAGGATGGTTTCGATCTCTTGACCTCTTGATCCACCTGCCTCAGCCTCCCAAAGTGCTGGGATTACAGGCTTGAGCCACCGCCCCCGGCTATGCTATTTATTTAATGATTCTGAAATCATAGCAGTTGTATTTTCTATTTGTAACCACTTGTCTTGGTCAGAAAAGTTTCTATTCATTTTCCTCAGCACTTGTGCCAAATCTGTATCACTCACTTTTAAACTTGTATCTCACCTTTATTTCCTTCAACCTCAGCCTGTCCTCCTTTCCTGAAAATGATTCAGTCCATTATGTGATCTGTTATTTTTCAGATTGATCCTTCTCAGTTTCCTTCTTCGATCCTCTTTTTCTTTCTGCCCTTGAATAATGGTGCTTCCCAGAGTTCAGTTCCAGTTCTCTGATTCTACAGCTTTCCCTGGATAATCTCATCTCACTGATTTTAACTTTTATTTATATACTAAAGACTCCTAAATCTAAACCTGTAGCCTCTCCTTGCGAAGCTCAAAACCTGCATATGCCGGGCACAGTGGCTCAAGCCTGTAATCCCAGCACTTTGGGAAGCTGAGGCGGGTGGATCATGAGGTTGAGAGATCGAGACCATCCTGTTGAGAGATCGAGACCATCCTGGTCAACATGGTGAAACCCCGTCTCTACTAAAAAAAAAAAAAAAACCAACTAGCTGGGCGTGGTGGTGTGTGCCTGTAGTCCCAGCTACTTAGGAGGCTGAGGCAGGAGAATTGCCTGAGCCCAGGAGGCGGAGGTTGCGGTGAGCCGAGATCGCGCCATTGCACTCCAGCCTGGGTAACAAGAGCGAAACTCCGTCTCAAAAAAAAAAAAAAAAAAAAAAAAACCTGCATATATCCAGCAGCTGTTAAAAATATTTTAACCTATATCCAGTAGCCATTGGAAATCCTGGCCTTAGTTTGTCTAGCGACCTCAATTTTGACGTATGTAAAATTAATTTTATTTCCTTGCTCACTTTTTTATTCCCTGGAAGTTATCTTCTGTTCCTTCTTCACTGATCTTAACTGCCACATCCAAGTTATGCATTTTATTGCTTTTAGCTAACTAATTTCTTATCTATCTCATTATCACTTCTTTATTTGACTTTCATTTTGGCACAGCTGTATCCCTGCCCCCATTTTTGCCTAGCTCAAGTCTGTCTTTTACACTGCTTCTGTTTATCTTTCTGATAACTTGGTTTAGGGTTATATTAATATATTCACTCAATATTCATTAGTTCTGCAATTGTCAGTTGAATGTCTTTGGTGTGCTAGGCACTATTCTAGATGCTGAAGTTGAGCAGTGAGCAAAACAGAGTTCCTTTTCTTATGGAGTGAAAACTCTAGTGGTGGTAGTAAATAAATGGAAACAGTCAGATGAAAATAAATGCTAATAGGAACAAATGCAGCAGGCTATAGGGATACAGTATAGGAGAGCAAAGCGATTCTATTTTCTGTAGAGTCCTTGGAGAAGGCCTTTTTGATGTGGAGGCTTTGCACCAGGGACTTGAATGAAGTGAGAAAACAAATGATGATACCTGGGGGCAGTCTAGGCAGAGGAAACAGAGCATCAATTACAGAGACTCTGGAATGGAAGCATGCTTCATAAATTCACAGAACAACAGGAGACCAAAGTGGTTGGAGCCAAGTGAGGGAGGCAAAATGGAAGGAAATAAGACGAGAAAAGTACTGGGGCTGAAGGTCTGTGTAGCTCCAGTAGGGAATTTGGATTTGACTCTGAGAGGAGAAGCCATTAGAGGGTTTTAAGCAGAAGAGGCATGATCACAAACACAGGAGCAACATGTCTTTCAAGGATTACTTTGATTGTTGTGTGGAAATGGAGAGCAGTTGGAGGCACCTCTAGAAGTCCAGCAAAGAAATATTGATGGCTCAGACTGGGCACCAATAGGGGAGGAAATGAGAAGAGGTTGGTTTCTTGATATATCACAAAGTAGAATCACAGGAAATGCTGGTAGATTGTGATGTGTATGTGAAAGATAAGGCTCGCCAAGGATAACCCCAAGGTTTTTGGCCTGAGCAACTAGAGGTATACAATAACCACTTAGGGAAATGGGGAAACTGAGGAGAAGTCAAGAATTTGTTTTCAGAAGGTTTGAAGATTGAGGGGCCTATTTGATATCTATTTGAGTTGGCAGTTAGATATGCAAGTATATCTATAGATATATTAGTATCGTATAAAATGGGAAATATATAGTGTTTGCATGGCTTTAAATTGTATGTTAATACTTATACACACACACACACACACACACTTCTGCAACATACTTACCTCTCCAGTCTCTTCTCCTGCCACAAGTCGTAAACACTTTATGTTCCAGCAATACCAAACACATCCTATTTGAACATCTATTCCTATGCTTGTATTTGCTTATTAGAATGCCAGTTGGCATACTGCTAATACTGATTTAAAATCCT
Organism: Saimiri boliviensis; assembly: GCF_048565385.1. Taxonomy (NCBI): domain Eukaryota; kingdom Metazoa; phylum Chordata; class Mammalia; order Primates; family Cebidae; genus Saimiri; species Saimiri boliviensis. Next base: position 103,584,633 of record NC_133461.1, read on the forward strand.
GTATTGGGGGACTTATTCTGTGAAGTCTTTGATCACTCCTTCCCCTTAAGTAATTAATCTGTCTTTATCATTATCATTTTTGTACCTTATATAGATTTTAATTGCTAGCAGAGTATCACACTGCTATATTTTGTGTATGCTGTGTCTATAACTACGTGTCTCCTGGATTTAAGGATAGAGATCCTGTATTTTTATCTTTTTAGCTTCTGGCATACTCAGGGTTCCAATAAATAATTGAATGCGATATATTCTGTCATTTGGCTTTATAATTCTCTGAAGAAAATGATTTGTATTAGAAAATTAAAAAGATTTGAAGATATTAATCAGCTACAGCATAAGGTTATGTTTGTGTCTGGTAAACTTAATGCACTCTATGCTCCTAGTTTTAAGAAACTGTTTGATGCATATAAAACAGTAAACAGCTAGTTACTGGACTCTAAAGTCTTAGAAACAGATATTGGCAAAAAAAAAATTGAAGATGAAGACAGTGGTCTCGAGACCTTAGCTGCATAAATGTCTGCAACACAATCTTGTTTTCTTTGTCTGGAGGCTATCATACTTTCTCAAGACACACAACTAGCATTTTTTGCTCAACTGTCAAAAATCTAGTTGTATGGACCACAAACAAGATACCACCATTTACTTTATTTCTACATCATGTTACATTTGCTCTCCAGGAATAAATAAGGTTGTCATTGCCAAATTTGGAAATCTAAATTGTTAGATTATGGTAGATTTCCCTGTAAATAAAAATAGTTCTCATCTTGTTTTGTTTTTTAGGTTCCCAGATTGTGACGAGCCATATCCTCGACTTGTAGATCTGAATTTAGCTGGAGAACCAACTGAAGGAACCCCAGTGGCAGTGCAGAGAGACTATGGTTTTTGGTGTCCCCGAGAGTTAAAAATTGATCCTGATCTGGGTTACTCTTTTCTGCACGTGCGTGATTGTTCACCTCCTTGTCCAAATATGTACTTTAGGAGAGAAGAACTGTCATTTGCTCGCTATTTCATAGGATTGATTTCAATCATTTGCCTCTCTGCCACGTTGTTTACTTTTTTAACTTTTTTGATTGATGTCACAAGATTCCGTTACCCTGAAAGGCCAATTATATTTTATGCAGTCTGCTACATGATGGTATCATTAATTTTCTTCATTGGGTTTTTGCTAGAGGATCGAGTAGCCTGCAATGCATCCATCCCTGCCCAATATAAGGCTTCCACAGTGACACAAGGATCTCATAATAAAGCCTGTACCATGCTTTTTATGGTACTCTATTTTTTTACTATGGCTGGCAGTGTATGGTGGGTAATTCTTACCATCACATGGTTTTTAGCAGCTGTGCCAAAGTGGGGTAGTGAAGCTATTGAGAAGAAAGCATTGCTGTTTCACGCCAGTGCATGGGGCATCCCCGGAACTCTAACTATCATCCTTTTAGCGATGAATAAAATTGAAGGTGACAATATCAGTGGCGTGTGTTTTGTTGGCCTCTACGATGTTGATGCATTGAGATATTTTGTTCTTGCTCCCCTCTGCCTGTATGTGGTAGTGGGGGTTTCTCTACTCTTAGCTGGCATTATATCCCTAAATAGAGTTCGAATTGAGATTCCATTAGAAAAGGAGAACCAAGATAAATTAGTGAAGTTTATGATCCGGATTGGTGTTTTCAGCATTCTTTATCTCGTACCACTCTTGGTTGTAATTGGATGCTACTTTTATGAGCAAGCTTACCGTGGCATCTGGGAAACAACGTGGATACAAGAACGCTGCAGAGAATATCACATTCCATGTCCCTATCAGGTAAGGGAAACCTTGTTACAAATTTCAGAATGTGTGATAATGAAACAAACATATTATTATAATGAGTTAATATCAGCTGTTTTTTGAAACCTCATGAACCTTCAGCTTATATGTGTTATAGTAAATATGTAATACATATATTTGATAGATATCTTCATTTTAAAAGATGACTTACAAATCTGCACTATGAGCTTTTAAGCAGTATACTTCCATTGTTGATTTTTTGGTTTTTTTTTTAGAAGTCTACAGGTTTGTAGGGGAGAAGCACTTACCAGGATTTATTAAAACATGCTCTTTTTATGGGAATTTTATTGATTGATTAGAAGTTAATTGTTTTATTAACAGCAGTTTTGCAAAAATAACAAGATGCAATTATAAAAACTCTTAATGGTCTTGATTTTTCTTCTTTGCATACTGAATATTTTGTGATTTCTTTTTGAGTTTAAAGAGTTCAGAGTCTCTGGTAGTCTTAGAATTATGGAATTTCAAAACTGGAAAGAACTTTAGAGATCATTTATTCAGATTCCCTCTATAATTTAGAGTTCTTAAACATCTAGTATTTTATTTGAAGCTTTGCAGTGTTAAGTTACTTGCTCATGAGTAGTAAATGAACAGCTGGGATTTAGTCTTAGATAAATGTAGTCAAGGAAAATAGATCAGAGGAGTTAATGCTAAGTATTTCTCTCTCTCATCTTTAGTACTTCTAGACCCTATGTTCCTACTATTACCCTATCTTCTTGTATATATTTATTATTACTATTTGGAGACAGGGTCTTACTAGAATGTAGTGCTGCCATCATAGGTGACTGTAACTTCAAACTCCAGGAGCTTGAGCAATCTTCCTGCCTCAGCCTCCCAATTAGCTAGGACTACAGGTATGCACCACTATGCCCAGATAATTTTTTGTTTTTTATTTTTGAGATGGAGTTTCACTATGTTGCCCAGGCTTGTCTCAAACTGCTGGCCTCAAGTGATTTCCCTCACGGACCTCTCCAAATGCTTGTATTATAGGCGTGAGCCACCATGCTAGCCTCTCTTCTGTCTTTTAAATCAATTTTTCTTAAGAGTACTCTAATGTCGTGTCTCCTGTTCATCATTTTCCAGATTTCCTATTACAAAAGTGCCCAAGCTACGTTTCCATCTCCTCCAACTTTATGTTACTCTAATATTTTTAAATACTTTTATTGAAGTACTTACATATTACAAAGAACTTTTGTTTACTAGTCTATTTCCCCTACTACAAGACAGTGAATTTCTTTTTTGTTTTTTGAAGACATTCTGTAGATTAGTACATGATAGTAATGAGAATGTGGGTATATAGATTGAGAAAAGGGGCCATTTTTAAGACATGGTAACAGAAATGTATATTTAAGAAATGTAATGGTTACTGCTACAAGGAGTGTGGGGTTAGCACATAATAAATGCTGATACATTTTTGATCACTGAGAATGCCAATTTCCCTTTTATTTTGGTATAAATTATCCTATACACATGATATTTTATCACTGTATAATACTTGCTACTGATTTTTAAAAAATAAACCAACTTGTATCTTAGAGACTAGAAAAAAATAATAATTGAAGTTCCATTCAATTTCTTGCCAGAATTGCTTACTAAAATCTCTAATACGAGTTTTCAGACCTAAAGGTAAATAGTCAAATTTTGTCTCTGAGAGAGAGATGTTGAATTATATTTTAGGCTTCCCCATGTCAGTTTTCTAGGATCCCAAATTATTATTTTAGGGCTATTGAAAAAATAATGTTTAACAATGAAGTAATGGTCTTAAAAAATATCAAACCTCAAACATATAAATTAGTAGAGTAGTTGGGATGCTGCTTTTTTCAAAACATTCCTAGAATTCTTTTAGCATCTTTAGAACCAGTTTGAGCTATGCTGAAATATATGTATGTGGGGTGGAGAGGAGGGGATTAATAGTGATTTTTAAGAAATATTTCTAACATGCAGAAATGAATAGCAAATAATAATAACTTAGTTACTAAACTATAAGCTGGAGTAGAAGTCCTAGCTTCTTTTCTTACTATCATTAACTACTTAGCTTTATAACCTTGGATGAACTTCACCTCTCACTGCTTCTGTTCCTCATAGCATGAGGATAGTAACAGAATCTGCCTCCTAGGGTTGTTTTTAGGGTTATGCATGTAAGTACTTAGAAGCGTGGCTACTAGATTATGGCCACCCTATCCTGAATGCTCCCAATATCTTCTGATCTTGGAAGCTAAACAGGGTCAGTCAGGCCTGGTTAGTACTTGGATGGGAAAAGTGTGGCTACTGCATAATAAGTGCTCAAATGTTTACTTGCTGTTGCCTATTTATTATTGTTGTTCCTACCATTATTTACATATGTACACATGTATAAATACGTTTTTTTAAAAGCCATCCAGTACTAAGCTTTATAAAATGCAATCTTTGGTTCAGACTTTTTAAAGTCATATTATAGATTTAGTTGGAACTTCAATGTACTCCTCCCTAATCCTGTTCCTCTTACTCACTCCCCAGAGATAGCCATCATATTGAATTTGGAGTTATTCATTCCCATGAAAGCCTATACAATTGTCAATACATTGGTAGTTATAAAAAAAGTTTGTTTTACTCAGTATATAAATTATATCACACTATACATTTATGTCTTTGACTAAATTTTTTAACTCAAGATTTTTTGAGTTACATTTATGTTAATATTGCAACTCCATTTTTTTTTTTTTTTTTTTTTTTGAGACGGAGTTTCGCTCTCGTTACCCAGGCTGGAGTGCAATGGCACGACCTCGGCTCACCGCAACCTCCACCTCCTGAGTTCACGCAATTCTCCTGCCTCAGCCTCCTGAGTAGCTGGGATTACAGGCACGCACCACCATGCCCAGCTAATTTTTTGTATTTTTAGTAGAGACAGGGTTTCACCATGTTGACCAGGATGGTCTTGATCTCTTGACCTCGTGATCCACCCGCCTCGGCCTCCTGAAGTGCTGGGATTACAGGCTTGAGCCACCGCGCCCGGCCGCAACTCCATTTTTTAATGTTTTCTTTTACTAATATAAAGGAAGTTTATAACATGTTTCAAATATATGGAGATGTAGAAAATAGATACCCATGTACTCACAACACACCTACCTGTATCTGTCTGTTTACCCAGTATCTAGTATTAAAAATACAGTTGATACCTCCTCTGTTCCTTTCCATATTCCCATTCCTCTTCCATTTCCCTCCCTAGAGAAACCCTTCTTATAATTATGCTGTTTTTCATTCTCCTGAATATTTTTATACTGTTGCTGAGTGTTTATGTATCCATAAAATTTGCCGTTAGGCAAGTTTTTTTTTTTTTTTTTGAGACAGAGTTTCGCTCTTCTTACCCAGGCTGGAGTGCAATGGCACGGTCTTGGTTCACCGCAACCTCTGCCTCCTGGGTTCAGGCGATTCTCCTGCCTCAGCCTCCTGAGTAGCTGGGATTACAGGCACGCGCCACCATGCCCAACTAGTTTTTGTATTTGTAGTAGAGTTGGGGTTTCACCTTGCTGACCAGGATGGTCTCGATCTCTTGACCTCGTGATCCACCCGCCTCGGCCTCCCAAAGTGCTAGGATTACAGGCTTGAGCCACCGTGCCCAGCCTAGGCAAGTTTTTAAAATACATGTAAGTGAGATCATTCTGTAGCTCATTTTTAAACTCAGTTTTATGTTTTTGAGAATATACATGTTGATATGTGTACTGATAATTTGTTTTAACTGCAGTGGAGTATGCTATTGTATATTTATTCACTCATCTGATGAATTATATAGTTGTTTCTAATTTTTTGTTATAAGCCATTTTTCAGTGATTATTGTAACATCGTCATTCCTTACATATAAACAAGAGTTTCTATTGGAATTTTTGCATTGTAGGCCATAAGCGTCTTCAACTCAAGTGGTTATTTTAATTTATACTCACACCAGAGTTTGAATTTCCTCTTTTTCCCCATTTTGGCACTCTCAGGCTTTCAAATTTTTGCCAACTTTTGAAATAATCTCTCAATTCTGTACTAATTTACCTTTCCCTTATTATTAGTAAGGTTGGATGTGTTTTGGTATGTTTATTAGCCTTTTGGGGTTTCTCAGGGATTTACCTATTTGTTATCTTTGTCCATTGCTCTGTTAGGTTATTTGCTTTTTACTGTTTAAATATTCTTGATATTAATTCTTTGTTAGTCATTTGCATTACAGATATTCTGCTTTGTGTCTTGTCTTTTCACTTTATTTGTGCTTTCTTTGTATTTTGTGTTTTAAGATAATCCTTCTCTGTCGCTTAAGTCATTAAAATAGCCTGCTATGTTTTTTTTATCAGTTTCTACAATTTGCTTTTTTGATTCGTATCTCTAATTCCATAAAATTCATTTTTGTGAATGTTCTAAGGAACATAATTTTATTTTTCCATGTGGACATGTACTTTCTCCATCTTTTATCAAATAGTTCAGGCCGAGGCGGGTGGATCATGAGGTCAAGAGATTGAGACCATCCTGGTCAACATGGTGAAACCCCATCTCTACTAAATACAAAAAATCAGCTGGGCATGGTGGCACGTGCCTGTAATCCCAGCTACTTGGGAGGCTAAGGCAGGAGAATTGCCTGAACTTAGGAGGCAGAGGTTGCGGTGAGCTGACATCGCACCATTGCACTCCAGCCTGGGTAACAAGAGCGAAACTCCATCTCAAAAAAAATAGAATAAAATAAAATAGTTCATCTCTCTCCATTGTAATGCAACCTCAGTCATGCTCAAGTTTCGTTTTTAGACTCTCTCATTTGTATAAACGTGTCAACTCCTCATCTTCCCTACCTTGTTCTTCTTCAAAACTATTTTAGCTATTCTTGGTACTTTGCTCTTCTGTGTGAATTTTAGAATCAGTGTTCATGAAAAACACTCAGGATTTTGATTGAAATTGTTTTTGATTTATAAATAAATCTGGGGAACATTGCCATTTTTGCAATAGTGAATTTTAATATATTCTTATTTTTTATTCATTAAATTGGTTATTTGTAGTTTACAGGCATGCCATTTAAAAAAGTTATTTATTTATTGTGACAAAATCTTGCTGTGTTGCCCAGGTTGGAGTGCGGTGGCACAGTCATATCTCTGTGTAACCATGAACTCCCAGGCTCAAGTGATCCTCCTGCCTCATCCTCCCAAGTAGGTGGAGCCACAGGCATGTACTACCATGCTTGGCTAACTTTTTTCATGTTTTGTAGAGATGGGTTCTCCCTCTGTTGCCCAGGTTGGTCTCAAGTGATCCTTCCACCTTGGCTTTGTAAAGACTGGGATTATAGGTGTGAGCTACTGTGCCTGGCCTGATTGATTTTGTGTATCGGTTTTATCTCAAACATCCTTGCTGAACTCTTATTAGTTCTGTTTGTGTATAGATTTTCTTAGATATTGTTTCTAGAAATCCTGTTGTTTGCAAACAGGGACAAATTTGTCTCACTTGCTTTCCAGTTATTATATTTTAGATAAGAGCTGTCTGCTCTTGGAAAGTATTTGTGCATCCTCCTGTGAAACTCTGTCCTCATATCTTTGAAGTAAAAGGAAAGAAGTTGGTTAAGAAAGTAGGTTTTTGTAAGTTACTATTTAATCTCTTTAATACTAATGGTTGTATTCAGGTCTTTTATTCTTGAGGCATTTTTGGTCATTTATATTTTTCTGGAACGTTGTTTCATCTACCTTTTCAAATACATTGGCATAAGTTTGTTAATTTTTAAAATGTTTTTACCGTTTCAGTTTTTGCTCCTAATATGTATGTTCTTTTTTTCCCATGATTAGTCTTGTTAAAGGGTTATTCCTTTTTCTGTTTTTTTGGTAGACACAGGGTCTTGTTATGCTGCCCAGGCAGGTTCCAAACTCCTGGCCTCAGGGATAGTCCCTCCTCGGCTTCCCAAAGCACTGGGATAACAGGCCTAAGCCACTGCGCCTACCAAAGATTATTTCTTTGATTCAGTTATTTCTGGTCTTATTTCATTCTTGCAGCTTTTTTTTAGAATTACTTTGTTTTTCTAGATTGTTGTATTGAAAGCTTAACTCATTTATTGTCAATATTTTCTAATTTAAAAAATACATTTAATAGTCACTTTAAATTTAATTAAAAGACTGTTATTAACTAGATTGGTCATTCACACTCATTCTATCTCCTGAACTTAGCTTTAAGCAACTTTACCTTTTTTTTTTTTTTGAGAACCTTTATTTACTGAAGTTTGGGAATCTTTGGCCTTTCGTTCTTCACGGAAAGGTCCCTTCACAAAGTTGATGGAAAAGGATTTTTTTTATCCTAACATCCCATGGGTTAATAACACTTGGATACATTTTAAAAATTCCCTCCAATGTGTATTTTTTCCCCCCAGGGTTTCCTTTCTCTTTAGCATAATAATTCAGAGGCTGTTCTGGAAGACAGTGCTGGTGTGGCTAAAGTTAAATTCTGTATGTGAGTCCCATGAATTCCTTTGTGATTCTTGTGCTTTCCAATCTCACTTGAGTACATAGATGTTGAATTAAACCTGGCCTGTTCCAAAAAGATAAAGTACTATGAACTCTTACTTGTGTAGACTTCATTGTGGGTAAAATCTGTGATTAATGATATCCACAACAGGCTTTTCAAATAGATAACATGGCTTTATTCCTGCCATGCAAAAGCATTTAAAGTGGAAAGAAATAATGTGGTTTACACAGTTACATTGGCTTAAGGGTCAGCAAACTGTAGCCCATCTCAACTGTAGCTTACAAAGTATAGGACCAGCCACCTGTGTTTTTAATTGTAGTTTATAGACACACACATTCATACACACATGCATTATGTATACGTTCTCATTTTAACCATTTTTAAGTGTACACTTCTGTGACATTAAGTAAATTCACATTGTGCAACCATCACCATTATCTATTTCCAGTAACTTTCTCATCTTTTCAAACTGAGAAGACTTAGCAACATAGCAAGACCCCATTTCTACAAAAAATATAAAAATTAGCTAGGAATGTTGGCATGTGCCTGTAATCCTAGCTACTCGGGAGGCTGAGGCAGGAGAATAGTTTCAGCCCAAAAGGTCAAGGTTTCAGAGAGCTGTGATTGCACCACTGCACTCCAGCCTGGGTGACAGAGCAAGACCCTATCTCAATAAAAATCATTCAGTCAATCATTGAGACTCTGCACACATTAATTAATAACTCCCCATTCTTCTCCACATTCCCTGGCAACTACCTTTCTACTTTTTCTCTATGAATTTAATTCTAGGTATCTCATATAAATGGAATCATACAATAATATGCCCTACTTTGATTTTTTTAATATTTGGATATTAGGATATTAATATTTGTTTTTGTTCAGAATTTTCTTTTAGAGGAATCTTACACAGGCTTGTGAATTGAGCACTAGTGATGTGAGATTTTTGTGTTGAAGTAATATCCACACATACTTAAATAAGATCTGCTGTTACTGAGTGTGCCTAAAAGAACACTTAGTAGGCTCTGATGATAATGCCTATTAAGTTTTTTAAATGTTTTAAGTGTGATAGAGCAGTCTCCTCAGGTGACTTAGAAAGAGAAAATATTCGAATATATTTGCTTAAAAACCAGCAAGGTTGCTTTACAGTCATCTTTTAGATTACAAAACCTTTCAGATATTCGAAAAATCAGTTCGTGAAGTCACTTACCACAGTTTTTCAAAATACCAATTGGGTTTAGTGCAAATTACATGAATATAAATTCATAATTTGAAGAAAAATTGGCTGGGTGTAAAGTATTTTAAAATCTTTAAAATGAGTGTTCTTGCAGAAAATAATTTTACTGGCTTTTTTGCTGTTTTCTAAATAAAATTTCAGGTTTTAGCACAGTTTTAGATTGACAGAAAAATTGTGAAGATAACACAGTGAGTTCCCATATGCGTTGTACCAGTTTTCCTTGTTGTTAACATCTTATATTACTGTGGTACATCTGTTACAGTTGGCTAACCAATAGTGATACATTATAATTAACTGAGGTCCATATTTTATTCACATTTCCTTAGTTTTTTATCTAATGTCCTATTTCTGTTCTAAGATCCCACCTCGGAGATGACGTTTAGTAGTCATATCTCCTTGGCCTCCTCTTGGCTATAACAGTATTTCACCCTCTTTGTTTTTGATGTCACTACTTAGATTTTAAAATATATAACTTTTTAGCGAGAACACTCAGTTTTAATGTTTATTAAATGATACTTGAAAAGTATGGCCAGGCGCGGTGGCTCACGCCTGTAATCCCAGCACTTTGGGAGGCCAAGGCGGGTGGATCACGAGGTCAAGAGATCGAGACCATCCTGGTCAACATGGTGAAACCCCGTCTCTACTAAAAATACAGAAATTAGCTGGGCATGGTGGCACACACCTGTAGTCCCAGCAACTCGAGAGGCTGAGGCAGAATTGCTTGAACCCAGGAGGCGGAGGTTGCGGTGAGCTGAGATGGTGCCATTGCACTCCAGCCTGGGTAACAAGAGCAAAACTCTGTCTCAAAAAAAAAAAAAAAAAGTTACATTTCTCAAAGATTCTTGTTATTTTTGGATAAGAATTTGAATTTTGTATAATATTCATTAAAAATGTGGGCTTTAAAGTTAAATGGGCTGGGTTTATGACTTGTTACCACCATTTCTTCATATAAAATTCAGAAAATAGGCCAGATGTGGTGGCTCATGCCTGTAATCCCGGCACTTTGGGAGGCTGAGGCAGGTGGATCACTTGAGGTCAGGAGTTTGAGTCCAGCCTGGCCAACATGGTAATACCCTGCCTCTTAAAAAAAAAAAAAAAAAAAAAAACCCAGAAAATAATATGTTGAATATAGTAATATCTACCTCATGGGTGGCAATGAAGATTAAATGAGAACTTTAAACCTCTTAACAGAGTGCTTTGCCCAAAGTAAAGTTTTGATATTAACTCCTATTACTACAAATACATAATTCTTGAGTCATCGTTTTTTTCTTTTAAACATTGATTTTTGAAAAGCACGTTTCCTTCCTTTCCTAAAATACTCTTTCATTTTTTTCATCTCTTTAATCCATCTAATTTAATACAGTATGTCCCAAGGAGTTTTGACACTAGAACTTTTATTTCAGTCACGGAAATATGTTACCACAGTACAAGCAGCTTAGCCAAGACTGTCAAATTCACATTAGAGCCATTTGTAGAATTCTTTAAAAATTATTTTTAGGGCCGGGCGCGGTGGCTCAAGCCTGTAATCACAGCACTTTGGGAGGCCGAGGTGGGTGGATCACAAGGTCAAGAGATCGAGACCATCCTGGTCAACATGGTGAAACCCCATCTCTACTAAAAATACAAGAAATTAGCTGGGCATGGTGGCGCGTGCCTTTAATCCCAGCTACTCAGGAGGCTGAGGCAGAAGAATTGCCTGAACCCAGGAGGCGGAGGTTGCGATAAGCCGAGATCGTGCCATTGCACTCCAGCCTGGGTAACAAGAGCGAAACTCCGTCTCAAAAAAAAAAAAAAAAGATTATTTTTACAGGCCTGGCACTGTGGCTCACACCTTTAATCCCAGCACTTACAGAGGCCAAGGTTGGTGGATCAGCTGAGATTGGGAGTTCCAGACCAGCCTGACCAATATGGTGAAACCCCATCTCTACTAAAAATACAGAAATTAGCTGGGCTGTTGTGGCACACACTGTAATCCCAGCTACTCAGGAGGCTGAAGCAGGAGAACTGCTTGAACCCAGGAGGTGGAATTTGCAGTGAGCCGAGATCATATCACTGCACTCCAGCCTAGGCGACAGAAGGAGATCCTGTCTCAAAAAAAAGAAAAGAAAAACTTTATAGAAAACAAACAAAAAATATTATTTCTATTCTTCTGAGCACAGAAGACATCCCATCTGCTGTTTTATCAGAAAAATACAAAAATAGCAGAGTAACATTAAATCTAATTTGTTATGATTTTTAGCTTCATTTTCTGATGAGTCTTTCCCTTTACCAGGCAGTTCCAAAAGGAATCAGAATTGTTTATGAAAGGACCATGAGGGAAATGGGTATGTTTTACACTTCCAACATTAGACAATGAGTGATTCTTTTTTTATAAACCATGTAGTGCTGCTAACCTTTTTTTTTTTTTTTTTTTTTTTTTTTTTTGCTACTAATCCTTAAATTGGTAAATATCCTGCCTGTGTATGACTTCCTAGGGCCAAACCTCAAAATCATTTAGTTTCTGTCCTAGAGGAAAAGAGTGAGAATTCCCTGAAAAAATATTCTGTATCTCTTGTTTTGGCAGAAAATATTACAGAATAGAATATGAAGGAAACATAGACTATTATAGAAATTTATAGAAACTGTTAATACTGTTGTGTACTGGTTGAAAAATGCTGTCAAATGACACTTTTGAATCAAAAATATGATAAAATATGCAAGTTATTCTTCTGGCCTCTGTTAAACAGAATAACCTGAGTTGTGTATTTAGTGTAAGTCTTAACACAGAAATACCTGGTATGCAAATAGCTTACACATTTTTAGGAAAAAATTCAGTGTACTTGCCATTATCTACAGTAGGGCATGGCAAACTACCTGTAAATAATCAGCTAATTAGTATTTTAGGCATTGCTGGCCATTGATTTTTGTTGGAACTACTCAGCTTTGCTGCTATGGTACAAAATCAGCCATAGACAGTATGTCAGATAATGGAAGGAAGTATTCTAGTAAAACTTTATTTGTCGAAACAGGCATTGTGACAGATTTGGTCTCCAGGCTATAGTTTGTTAACCCCTCATCTACAGCAAGCATTACTCTATGTCATGTTTGATCATTCTTTTATAACAGTGGTTGACCTATGACATTTTTTTGTCTCATACAAACTGTCACTGTTGGATTATCATTGCTACTTTTGAGGATCATCCTTTTACTCTACTGCATAATAATATTAAAAATATTCAATACAGGCTGGGCGTGATGACTCACACCTGTATTCCCAGCACTTTGGGAGGCCGAGGCGGGTGGATCACCTGAGGTCTGGAGTTTGAGACCAGCCTGGCCAACATGGTGAAACTCCTTCTCTACTAATAATACAAAATAATTAGAGGCATGGTGACATACGCCTGTAATCCCAACTATGCAGGAGGCGGAAGCAGGAGAATCGCTTGAACCTGGGAGGCAGAGGTTGCAGTGAGCCGAGATCTCACCATTGCACTGCACACTGGGCAATGAGAGTGAAACACTGTCGCCCCCCCACCCCCACCCAGAAAAAAGAATTTTATATTTTATATAGCACTGTTGTCACTATAGTAAATAAATAAAAATGAATTCTAATATGTCATTATAATCATATCAATAAGGCATATTTCCAGTAATCTTTGAAGGCATTACCACACCAATTTAAGGAAATAATTTCAGTATTTTATGAGAATAGTAGAGTAGAGGCAACATAGTTTAATAATCATAGTTGCTTCTAGTTTTTTTTTTTTTTTTTTTTTGAAACAGAGTCTCACTCCGTCACTAGGCACCAGGCTAGAGTGCAGTGGCGTGACCTCAGCTCACTGCAACCTCTGCATCCCAGGTTCAAGCAATTCTCCTGCCTCAGCCTCCCAAGTAGCTGGGACTACAGGCGCATGCCACCACGCCCAGCTAATTTTTTTGTTTTTTTGTAGAGATGGGGTTTCACCATGTTGGCCAGGATGGTCTCAATCTCTTGACCTCATGATCCACCCACCTCGGCCTCCCAAAGTGCTGGGATTACAGGCGTGAGCCACTGCACCTGGCCTCTAGTTTTTTTAAGTTATATGCTGTGTGTCATGTCCTATGCTCAACAATTTATACACATCATTTTACTTAATCCTCACATTAGCCCAGTAAGTTACATTGTACTTACTTTTACCAATTAGCAGACCAAGTCTCTCATATTTATACAGCTTATCCAAAGTCATATAGTAAGTTACAGAGCTAAGATGTGAACTGATTCCAAAGCCTACAGACTTAACATCTTTTACACCTCTTTGTATGCAGAAAAACAGGTGCGAGTATTTGCAGAGACATCATCTAGTTCTGGCTGTATCTCTTAACTAGTTTCGTGTGTTTAGGCTAGTCACTAAGTTTATAATTTCTTCATCTCTAAAATTTTAGGGGATTGAATAATCTCTAAGGTCTAATGTTAAATGAATCTGGAAACTTCTCCCATAAACCACAACTTGTTTTTTCCCTTTTTTAAAGTTGATTCATTAATTCAAAACCATTTGTTACATATTTACTATTCTGCCATATTGATAGTTGCTGGAGAAGCAACTGTGAATAAAATACAGCCTCTGCCCTGCCAGAGTTCATAGCCTAGTAGGAGAAAGTAAACATGGAAATCAGATCGTTCTATGACTAACGAGGTTATTTTTTAGTTCTTGCTCTCTTGTTCCTTTAAAAAAAATACGGAGAAACCTAGCAAAAATAAAAAATACCTTACAGAGTATGATAATTATGTACTCTATAGCAGAGATCCCTTACGCTCGGGCCACAGACCAGTACAGGTCCACACAGCAGGAGGTGAGTGGTGGGTGAGCCAGCAAAGCATTATCTGTATTTACTCCCCATCACTTGCCTTACTGCCTGAGCCTCCTGACAGGTAAGCAGTGGCATTAGTTTCTCATAGGGTCACAAATCCTGTTGTGAACTGCACATGTGTCAGATCTAGGTTGCGTGCACCATTGGCTAACTAGTTCATCTTTTCTCTGCTGATGTATAATACTGCCTTAGTCATATATCAAGTTCCCATATGTGAAATTTGTTTTTCTGTTCTATTCCAGGGTCTATTTTTCTGTCCCTGTGCTACATTGTCTTAATTTCTAACACATAATAAGCCTTTATATTTGATAGGGCAAGTAGGTGACTTTTTAAAGCATCATAACGGTAAAGGTTGATAAGCAGTGTAATGTAGTATAGTTAAAAAGTACACAGAAGTGGGAATCAGAAGACTTCCATTCAGGAACTGTTGTCAGTTACCAGTTATATGACAGACTCTGTTATGAACCTGATCAGTAGTTCATTTTTATATATGCTTTCGGTGACCATAGGCTTGGTGTAAGTGGTGGCTCACACCTGTAATCCCAGCACTTTGGGAGGCTAAGGCGGACAGATCACGAGGTCAAGAGATAGAGACTATCCTGGCCAACGGTGAAACCCCGTCTCTACTAAAATACAAAAATTAGCTGAATGTGGTGGTACATGCCTGTAGTCCCAGCTACTCGGGAGGCTGAAGCAGGGAATTGTTTGAACCCGGGAAGCACAGGTTACAGTGAGACGAGATTGTGCCACTGCACTCCAGCCTGGCACCTGACGACAGAGCAAGACTGTCTCCAAAAAAAAAAAAATAATAATAATAATAAATAAATAAATAAAAGCAAACCCAATGCAATATGTACTTCTATTAGTAAAGTATAGATTTCTCTTGATAGGGAACGAAACCAAGGACTCTGCTAACCCGATTCAAAACTAAGGTATCAAAAACAAGTATTGAATTTAGGACACCACAATAATAAAAATATATACCTTAAGTGGTTTTCTTTTTTGGCAGAGTATTTTTCCCCCTTAACATGAGTAACTTTTTTTCTGTTTAATTAAAAATAATTTAAACCCCGGGGTCTTTGGTGGATTATATAGAAAAATCAAAATACAGATAAAATTTTTTGTATGATGGTTGAAAAGGATTACTGCAGTTCTGTAGATTAACTCGTAGCAGTGTTAGTGTAGGTCTGTGATTCAGAAGATAGTGAATGTAGGCTATTTATACCTAGCTAGGCTGTTGTAGAACCAAGACAGTCGTCAAGACACAGGGCTTACAGTAAGCAGATGTTGATGTCTCCCTTCTTTGCCGGGTATTCTCTAGCTAGATTAAAGGAATACATCCGGTAAGTTTTTCCAGTTGTGAGGGTGATACAACATCACTAGGAATATAGTGTTTTCAGGAATACTTATAAAAGAATAGTTGAAAGTTTTCTTATTTGTCTGTTTTAATTATGCAAGGAACTGAAATATTTTGTGAGTTTTTTTTGGTTTGTTTTTTGTTGTTGTTGTTTTTAAGACAGTCTTACTGTGGCGCGATCTCAGCTCACTGCGACCTCTGCTTCCCGGGTTCAAGCAATTCTCCTGCCTCGGCTTCCTCAGTAGGTGGGACTACAGGCACGCGCCACCACTACCAGCTAATTTTTGTACTTTTTAGTAGAGACGGGGTTTCACCATGTTGGCCAGGATGGTCTCTATCTCTTGACCTGGTGATCCATCTGCCTCGGCCTCCCAAAGTGCTGGTATTACAGGCATGAGCCACCGCGCCCGGCAGGTAAGTTTTTTCTTTAAAAATACTGCGTGGTGCCGTGGCTCACCCCTGTAATCCCGCACTTTGGGAGGCCAAGACGGGTCAGGAGTTTGAGACCTGCCTGGCCAATGTGGTGAAACCCCGTGTCTACTAAAAATAGAAAAATTAGCTGGGAG
The DNA here is from genome assembly GCF_048565385.1 of Saimiri boliviensis. NCBI lineage: Eukaryota > Metazoa > Chordata > Mammalia > Primates > Cebidae > Saimiri > Saimiri boliviensis. The sequence continues at coordinate 103,600,883 of NC_133461.1, forward strand.
TGGTGTTGGGTACCTGTAATCCCAGCTACTTAGGAGGCTGAGGCAGGAGAACAGTTTGAACCCAGGAGGTGGGTGTTGCAGTGAGCTGTGACTGCACCACTGCACTGCAGGCTGGGTGACAGAGTGAGACCCTGTCAATAAATAAATAAATAAACAGCATAGACATTCCGTTTACTATAGGGCTTTTTAAAAATAAAAACTAAACACTGTATTCCATTTCCTTTATTTCAATATTTTTCTCTTTGGTGGGCTTTGCCTTTCTAGCTAGTATATGGCCTGTTTTACATACTAACTACCTCACCATTTTGTGTCTCTGTGTGATTTAGAAGTAGATAATATTCTCCCTCTTCTTCTTTGTTCTTCATTTATAAGGGGACACTCTTTCTGTATAGTAGTAGATTGGCTGTTCTTCCTCAGTGTCTTGGCCCTCTGGCTCCAACACTCTACCAATGGCATCTTCAAAAAACAGGTGTTGGTTGAGTTGCTTTCTCCTTGTATTCCTGCCATGGGCAGGTGGTGACTTGTCTTCTCTGGAATTTTGGCTTTAACCAGAACCCTGTAATACAAAATGTTCTGTGTTACATCCCTGCTGTCTTCCAAATCTTCTTGCCTAATTGGAGGTTTTGGTTGTTACTGATTTTGTTTTTATTGGTCCTTCCCTCTTATTCAAGCATTTATGTTATGTGAACAATGTTTCTAATTTACACAGACAATACAGGTTAAGGTGCAGGCGCTAAAGAATCAAAGTTGGAAAATATTTTAGAGTTTCTCTCCTAGGCTCTCTGTTTTCTTTGCCTTCTCCTTTTTTCTGTGTAATCTTATCCATTCCCGTGTTTTAGACTGTACAACCCAACCTTCTTTTTGTGCTCCAGAATGTCTATTTACATGACGCTTCCTTTTGAAAGTCTACAAAGCATTTTAAACTTAGCTAAAACACAGCTCTGAATTTTTCTCAAGTCTGCTTCCTGCATCCTGTTCCCAGTTCTGCCCCATTCAGTGAAGGGTATCATCATCCACTAGTTGCTCAGACCCAAATTTGGAGCTATTTTTGAGCCTGTGTTTCTCACATACCTCAGATCCAATCCTTCAGCTTCTCATTACCTCCACCTCCACCTTAGTCCAAGCCATTCAGTAATTCACAGTGGCCTTCCTATCCATCTTCTTGCCTCTACTTTTGTTTCTTTAGTTTATTTTCAACACAGTAGCCAGAGGGAGTTTTTAAAACATAAGTGACATCATTTTGCTTGTTTGAACAAAACCCTTCTGTGGCTTCCTATTACTCTTAGAATAAAATCTTTTTTTTTCTTTTTTTTTTTTAACCATTCCCTGCAATGCCGTATATGACTTGAACCTTGCCTCCTCCTTTGACTTCATCTCCTACCATTTCTCCTCCATCCATGCTCACTTTTAGCCTAGCTGGCCTCCTTGTTATTCTTCTTTAGAGACAAGAAACTGGTTCTGTCAGGATTATTGTTGCTCCTGTTTCTTCTGCCTAAATCCTTACTTAAATGTCATGTCCTTGAAGAAGCCTTTACTGACCATTTTGATAAAGTTGCTTGCTGGGCGGACACTGTGGCTCACTTCTTAATCCTAGCACTTTGGGAGGCTGAGGTCGGGTGTTTGAGACCAGCCTGGCCAAAGTGGTGAAACTCCATCTCTACTAACAATAAAAAAAATTAGCTGTGTGTGGTGGTGCATGCCTGTAATCCCAGCTATGTGGGAGGCTGAGGCAGGAACATCCTTTCAACCCAGGAGGAGGAGGTAGCAGTGAGCCAAGATCCTGTCACTGTACTCCAGCCTGGGCACAACAGAGTGAGGCTCTGTCTCAAAAAACAAAATAAAATAAAATCTTGCCTCATTCACCACCATACCACACCCACACACTACCTTGTTTTGTTACCTAGTTCTTACTACTGTCTGAAATTGTAAGAGTTCGATAGTTCCCGTACATTGACAGCACTGCATCCTTACCCTGCTCTAGAATAGAAGTTCAACAAGGGCAGGGAATTTTCTGACTCATTTGCTGATATATCTTTTGTACCAGGTCACAGTAGCACTCAGTATTTAAGTGACTCAGTTAATTAGCTGTGTGACCTTGCAGATCAGTTCACTTCCCTAGAGTTTGATTGCATCCATAAAACAAAGGGATAAGACTGGATCTATAAGGATAGGATTTAGACTCTAGAATCAGTCATCTAGAATTGAAGGCAACCTCAAAATCATTAAGTTGAAGCTTCTTATTTTATAAAAAGTGATTTGACCCATGTCACATTGTTCAGGCCAGTGCTCTTCACATCACCCAGTTGTTCTAATTCTGTGATGTACTCTGATTAGCTGTCTTTATCTTTGTTTCATTACAATTGTATTAGTTTTAATTTTTATATTCTTTACCTTCTTCCTCTTCATAGTATTACTTATGTAAGTCATCTCTTTACAAATTCTCATTTTTCTTCAGTCCTTGTTTTCTCACTGTTTATTGGGTAACTGTTTATTGGGTATAAGCAAATGTGATTTGAAGTGTGTTTCCTAGCTCTCATTCTTCCCCTTACCACACTCCACTTTTTTTTTTTTTTTTTTTGAGACACATTCTTGCTCTGTCATCCAGGCTGGTGTGCAGTTGTGCAATCTCAGCTCACTACAACCTCTGACTCCCAGGTTCAAGTGATTCTTCTGCCTCAGTCTCCCGAGTAGCTGAGATTGCAGGTACCTGCCACCACACCTGGCTAATTTTTGTGTATTAGTAGAGACGGTTTTTCGCCATGTTGGCCAGGCTGATCTCCAACTCCTGACCTCAACTGATCTGCCTGCCTCTGCCTCCCAAAGTGCTGGGATTATAGGCTTGAGCCACCGTGCCTGGCCCCCACTCCACTTTTATGAGATGTTCTCTTTTGTGAGCCCCCCTCCAAAAAAAATGTATATAGTCATGGTCAACATGTATATTTTAACTAATATGATAGATTTTTAAATCCTGGAAAAGGAAAATAACTTTGTAGCAAAACTAGTCTCTAATTTCCCCATAAAGTTTTTCCAGATTAATAGGGCTCATAGGCTATTAGAATAAACCTTAGAATTTACCTATTCCAACTCCTTAATTTTTAGTTGGGAAATGCATCTATCAGCATAGAAAACACTGAGCTAAACGAAGATAAACAGTTCTTCAGGACTTCTCAGAACCTTTAATATACTAATGTATAATCCCTCTGGAGGGGGGCGGGGGCGGGAGACTCATAATACCCAAATTTTATTTTACCACAGAATATCTTACTACGGATTGCCTTTTAATGTATTCTGGGATAGTGGTGCCCCTGAGACACATTTTTGAATATTTATTAGGTGTCAAACACAGTTCTAAGTACTTTATGCTTTTCAGCCTATGTTATCTGCCACATTCATGTGTTCCTCCTTAATATTTTGCCAATATCCACCTTTAAGAAGTAGTATGCCATGTTGGAGAATACATGTTGGAAAATGCAAGAAAGGATGTGTGTGTGTATGCAGAAGTCCTATGTACTGATTCATTTACAGATTTATCATGTTTTCTATCTAGTTGATCATGGCTTTATTTATATAGCTTACTTTACATATTTATAATATTCACTGCATACTGTAGATTAAATATCAGTATAATTTTTGATAATTTCTTAGAGAAATTCATTTGTAGAACATTTGCTATCTATCATAATATAAATTTACATTGTATCTCATGAGCTTTTGGCATTCTATTAATACAGTGAAAGTTTTCCTGGTTAAATGTTTTGTCAGTTCATAGTCTTTTCTACTTTTTAAAAAGTTGAAAATATATGGGAAGAAAATGATGAAACAGAGGAAAACCCCCTTACCCCGGCAAATCAGTGTAACCACAATTTACATTTTTACATACTTTTTCGTCCCTATGTGTCCTAGTCTGCTTTCTGTTGAATATAACAGAATACCTGAAACTGGGTAATTTTTAAAGAAAAGGAATTTATTTCTTACGGTTATGGAGGCTAAGAAGTCCAGGCTTGAGGGCTGCATCTGGTGAGGACCTTCTTCCTGATGGGAACTGTGAGTCCTGAGTTGATACAGGGCATTACATAGTGAGAGGGCTCAGTGTGCTAGTTCAGTCCTTCTTCTTCCTCTTACAGTGCCACCTGTCCTGCGCCTGTGATAACCCGTTAGTCTATTTATGGGGCAGAGCCTTCATGTCCCATTACCTCTAAAAGGCCTCACCTCTGAATACTCCCCTACTGAGGTTTAGGTTTCAATAATGAGTTTTGGAGGGGACAAACATTCCAACCCTTTGTAGCAATCACTATGGTAGCTACTCTTCAGAGCGATGTAACCTAGCCCCCCGCCTCCAACCAGAGAACCACATCTCTTGCTCTTGAGTAGTCCCCTTTCCTTAAATCAGGCTGGCACTGTAACTTGCCTTTGATTAGTAGCAGGCAGCAGAAGTGATTCTGTATGACCCCAAGGCTTTGCCGAGATCTCTTGGAATGCTTGCTTTGGGAGAGATCAGCCTCTAGTAAGAAGTCAGACTACCTTGAGACCACAAGATGTGTGGAAGTGCAGGCTAGCCCTAAGCTGTATAGAGAGGCTTCATGAAGGGAAGGAAGTAGAAAGAGAGAAAGGGTGATTGAGAATACCAACCACAGAGAGTGGGAGAGATCTTCTTAGTCAGCTCCCATCTTTTCCAGCCATCCTAGTTGACATTCAAGTGAAGAAGCCATCCTGTTTGTGTGTCTAGCTCAGACTAACATCCAGATGATTTCAGCCCCAGCCATCATCTGACTGCACCTACATGTGATAGCCCAAGTGGGAATCACCCAGCCGAGCCCAGTCAATTCACAGAACTGTGGGAGATAATAAATTCTTCCATTAAGCCATTAAGTTTTGGTGTAGTTTTTTTCACAGTCATAGCCAGAACAGTGCATATTGGTATATTTTAAAACATACCAAAAGTCACATTTAATATATGTATAAATAATGTTACAGATATTACAGTTATGCACCACGTAACAATGTTTCAGTCAACGATGGACTGCATATGGGACCATGGTGATTCTGTAAGATTATAATGTTATATTTTTATTTGACCCTTTCTGCTTTTAAATAGATACCCAAATATTTAACATTGTGATACAATTTGTTGACATTATTCAGTATAGTAACCTGCTATACAAGTTTGTAGCCTAGGAGCAGTAGGCTATACCATACAGCCTGGGTGTGTAATAGGCTATACCATCTAGGTTTAGTCTAAATACCCTCTGATATTCACACAATGACAAAACTGCCTAACGATGCATCTCTCAATATATTCCTGTGGTCAAGTGACACATGACTGTATAATTCTGAATTATAAATATCATATTTGGCACATCAGTCTACACCTAGTTGTGTGCTGTAGCTGGCTTTCAGGCCCATAAGATGCAACTCCACATTCAGTGATGTCACAGTGGTTGCTTGAAAATGACCATTGAACTGGGCATGGTGGCTCACACCTGTAATCCCAGCACTTTGGGAGGCTGAGGCAGGCGGATCACAAAGTCGAGAGATCGAGACCATCCTGGCCAACATAGTGAAACTCCAACTCTACTAAAAATTCAAAAATATCTGGACATGGTGGTGTGCACCTATAATCCCAGCTACTCAGGAGGCTGAGGCAGGAGAATTGCTTGAACCCAGGAGGCAGAGGTTGCAGTTGGCTGAGATTGGGCCACTGCACACCAGCCTGGCAACAGAGCGAGACTCCGTCTCAAAGAAAGAAAGAAAGAAAGAAAATGACCATTGAAATTGGCAGATGCTGCAAATCAGGGCTTCCCTTGACCCAGAGAGCCAGTCGTTGAACAATTACCAGCACACCACTGTCTGTACTCTCCTTTTTTCATTTACGTTACCATTTTTTGAATGGCTGTATATTTGGTAATTTGTATATACCATAATTTATTTAAACAATCTCCTATTATTGATCTGCTATTTCTTTAGGATGTTATTTCTTGAAATAGAATTGCTAAGTCAAATGGAATACACATTTACATTTTTTATAAGTTTTACAAGATTGTATGCTAGTAAGGTTATACCAGTTTACCAACAGTGAGGGTGTTTCCCAGTGCCCCATCCCACACTTATTTTTATATTTAGAATCTTCATATATACATATTTAAAATTCTGTTTCTTTATTCTTAAAAATTTTTAATGGCTCTAAACCCAAAAGCTACAAAAGTTATGGGAAATGTCTCCCTTCTATCATCACCTGTGTTTCCCAGCTTCCCAGTGCCTCTCTCAAGGGTAACTTGGAATTTTACAAGGAATTTGTATATCCTCTTTTCAGAGATGTTCATGCATGTATAAGCAAGTATATTCCTTTGCTCCCTCTTTTTTATTCAGTAGCTCCCAAACACACTTCCCCACCTTGCTCTTGTCATTTAATGATATATTTTGGAGATCAATACCAAAATAGAAAAGGCTTTCTCAGTATCTTTTCTTGCCCTCATAGTATTCCATTGAGTGAATAAATCATATTGCTTCTAATATTTTACTGTTGGTGTATTATATATGTAAAATACTTGTATATACATCATTTCACATATATATGAATTATCTGTAGCATATATTTGTAAAATAATTGCTTAATCAAAAGGTATAATTTTGACATTACCAAATTGTCTTCTGTAGAGGTTTATGAATTTACCTGTCCGTCTCCAGTATATGAGAGTATTTGTCTGTACATTTGCTAATGCAATATACTGTCAAGACTCTTGGATCTTACCTATTTGATAGGTTAAAAATAGAGCCAGCATATAGTTTAACTATGAATCTGAGCTCTAGATTTGTCTTTTGTTTTTCATAAATTGTTCATATATTTTGCCTATTTTTCTTTAGGTCATGGGCTTTTATTTAGTTGTAGGAGTTTATTATTCATTAACAAAATTAGCCCTTTTATCTGCCATGTAATTTGCAACAATTTTATATCAGCTTTTTAATTGTCTTTTGGCTGTTACTACAATAGTTATGGCCATGCAGAAATGTGGGGATTTATGTAGCCACACTTGTCTCTTTTTGAAAGCTTTTTTTGTTTGTTTTACGGGGGCTGGAGTGCAGTGGCATAATCTCACTGCAACCTCAGCTCCTGGGTTCAAGCAATTCTCCTGCCTCAGCCTCCCAAGTAACTAGGACTACAGGTGCGCATCACTACACCCAGCTGATTTTTGTATTTTCAGTAGAGATGGGATTTCACCATATTGGCCAGGCTGGTTTTGAACTCCTGACCTCATGATCCACCCACCTGGGCCTCCCAAAGTGCTGGGATTACAGGTGTGAGCCACCACAACCAACCCTTGATGGCTTCTAAGTTTTGTGTCATTGTTAGAAAGTCACTCTTCACCTCTCTTCCTGATACAAAAGCTTTCATCTAGAACTTTATGGTTTCTTTTTTGTTGTTAATTTTTTCTTACATTTGAATTTTTGTTTTTATTTATTTACTTTAAGACGAGCTTTTACTCTGTCACCCAGGCTGAAGTACAGTGGCATGATGCAACCTCTGCCTTCTGGATTCAAGTGAACCACCTGCCTCAGCCTCCATCAGTGCTGGGATTACAGGCATGAGCCACCGCACCCTGACTGAATTTTCTGTCTTTTAGAAATTCATCTAGTTGTGAAATATCGTATGGCTTCGCCTCTGTTTTTTTCTAGAAGCCTGTCCAGAATCCATTTATTGAATAAACGCATTTTTTCTGAATGGTTTGAAATACCACTTACTTTAATACTGCTTACATTAAATAGTGTTCCATAATTACACAGTTTTAATTCCTATAGCTTAATGATGTATTTATCTTCTCTTTCAGGACTTTCCTGTTTGTTCTTGTTTGTTTTCCCATATGAACTTTAAAATCAGCTTGTCTTAATGCTCAAATAACTCTGTTGGTATTTTTATTGGAATTTTGGGATTGTGTCAAATTCAATAACAAAATTTAGGAGAATCTGCATTCTTACGATAAATTCTGACTAAGAACATGTTTGAAGTGGGGTGTGTTACATTTATAACGTCTTCAAATAGATCACTCATTTTTTTATTAAATTTATTCTTAGGTGTTTTGTCTCCTTTGTTATAGTTTGTATTAGTTATGTTAAGGCTACCATAATGAGATACCACAGACTGGGTAGCTGAAACAATAGAAACTAATTTTCTTGCAGTTCTAGAGGCTGGAAGTCCAAGATGAAAGTGCTGGCAGGGTTGGTTTCCTCTCAGGTCTCTCTCCTTGGCTTGTAGGTGGGAGCCTGCTTGCTGTGTCCTCACATGGTCTTTTCTCTGTGTGTACATATCCCTGGTGTCTTTATGTTCACATTTCCTCCTCATCTAAGGATACCAGTCAGATTGGGTTAGGATCCATGCACATAACCTTAATTACCTCTTTGAAGGCCTCACTTCCAAATACAATCACATTCTGAGGTACTGGGAGTTAGGGATTCAACGTATGAATTTGGATAGGGGAGACAATTTAGCCCATAACAATGGTAAATGAAGAATTTTCTTTCTTATATCTACTAATTGATATTTTTATATATGAAAGTTATTTATGTATTTTATTTCATACCTAGCAACCCTGCTTATAATTTATAATAGCTTTTACTTTATTCTCTTCGTTTTTCCAGGTATAAAATTACATTATTTATAGCCGGGCACGGTGGCTCAAGCCTGTAATCCCAGCACTTTGGGAGGCCGAGGCGGGTGGATCACGAGGTCAAGAGATCAAGACCATCCTTGGTCAACATGGTGAAACCCCGTCTCTACTAAAAATGCAAAAAATTAGCTGGGCATGGGTGGCGTGTGCCTGTAATCCCAGCTACTCAGGAGGCTGAGGCAGGAGAATTGCCTGAACCCAGGAGGCAGAGGTTGCGGTGAGCCGAGATCGCGCCATTGCACTCCAGCCTGGGTAACGAGCGAAACTCTGTCTCAAAAAAAAAAAAAAAGAAAGAAAGAAAATTACATTATTTATAAATAATGGTCACATTGCCTCCTGCCTTCTAGTTTTTAATAACCTTTATTTCTTTTATTTAATCGCAGACTAGAGCTGTTGCGACTGGTTTACTAAGAGTGGTGGCAGTAGATACTCTTCTTGTATTCCATATTTTAATGAAAATATTTCTGGTGGCTTTTGGTGTTTCCATTAAGCATGAAGTTTGCTTTTGGATTGAGATACATGGAGATACAGATACAGTGTCTTTAAGGACTTCACCATCATCTGTTTGTATTTTATTACAGTTTTTAATAATCAAGAATGAATACTTTTGTCAAATGCCTTTGTGGCATTTATGAAGATGATTATATGTTTTCCCTTTGCTATAATAATATGTTGAATTTATAAATAAATTTACTAATGTTGAACCATCCTGGCATATTCTTTTAATTTGCTGTTAAATTCTGTTTGCATACAAATTCCTAAATGAGACATAAATAAATAAGTTTTCTTTCTTTATGGAGCTTTTGTTAAGTACAATTTTATGCTTGCTTTATATAAACTTTTTAATAGTTTCCTTTTTCTGTGTTTTCAGACAATTTGAAATTATGTGTTCTTTAATGCCTTATTAGAATTTTCCTGTGAAACTTTTGGGTCTAGTGCTTTCTAAGAGGAGGTAGCTCTTTGACAACTTTATTCTATAATTATCTGTTCAATTTTTTTTATCTCCTCTGGCAGCATCAATTTTGTTAAATTACATTTTCCTATCATTTATATCCATTGTTTTTTAAGTTTATTTGCCTGGAATTGAGCAAAGTGATCTTTTAAAGATTCTTTTAATTTTTCTCTATTTGTATCTGTTTTAGTTTTTCTCTATTTGTATCTGTTTCATTATTATTTCTGTGTCTGTGTGTTCAGCTGTTTTCATCCCTTTGTTGTTTTGAATAGACTGGAGTCTGGCCTATTCCTTTTTCAAATAATCAACTTTGGGTTTATTAGTTCTGTGACTTTTTTTTTTTTTAATAAATGCTTTATTTCTTTTTTCTTTTCTTTCTTTCTTTTTTTTTTTTTTTTGGAGACAGAGTCCCACTTTGTTACTCAGTGCTGGAGTGCAGTAGCGTGATCTTGACTCACTGCAATCTTCACCTCCCCAATTCAAGCAATTTTCCTGTCTCAGCCTGCTGAGTACCTGGGACTACAAGTGCCCACCACCATGCCCAGCTAATTTTTGTATTTTTAGTAGAGAGAGCGTTTTGTCATGTTGGCCAGGCTGGTTTTGAACTCCTGACCTCAGATGATCTGCCTGCCTCAGCCTCCCAAAGTGCTGGGATTATAGGCGTGAGTCACCACACCTAGCTTATTCTTCATTTTCTTTTTCTTAGATTTGCTTTTTTGATTGATACAGTTAATATTTCTAGTTAATCATTATTCTGTTAATTTGATTTAAGGCTTCTTGTTCTGTAGAAGTTTTAAATTTTTAATAGTCAAACCTGTCAGTCTTTTCCTTCTATGACATCTTATTTTCACATTACTCTTTTAAAAAAAAAGTCCATCTGCATCACCACTGCCCCCACTGCTGTTGTACATATGATCTCCATTCTTTCCTAGTTTACAAGATGGCTAATATCAGCCAAATATCTATCTTCTGTCTATCTAGGTAGATAGATCTGGCTCAGTGTATAAATTTATCGTCAAATTTTCAGGAGTGTATTTTTTCCACATAAGAAGAAAATTACCTTTTAAACCTTACAAATGAAAACATCAAATTTGTAGAATTATTTTACTCTCACTTTATTTAAAAGATTTTATAGTGGTCTTTCATAGAAAGTTATTTTTATATATTTAAGACGTTTTTCTTTCTGTTCTTCTAGGTTACTCAAATGAGTCGTCCAGACTTGATTCTCTTTCTGATGAAATACCTGATGGCTCTCATAGTTGGCATTCCCTCTGTATTTTGGGTTGGAAGCAAAAAGACATGCTTTGAATGGGCCAGTTTTTTTCATGGTCGTAGAAAAAAAGAGTAAGTTAAAATAAATTATCATGATGTTCACAAGCCTCACATTTATGTAAATTTTTTTTGTTTTGCTTATGTGAAAATGACTTGGATTTGGAGAATTATTCAAACAAGACTGTAACATTTTCAGCAATATCCAGTTATGATTGGCACAGTAGTGTGTCTTAATTTATTTTATTATTTATTTATTTATTTATTTTATTTTTCTTTATTGAATTTTAGGTTTTGGGGTACATATGAAGAACATGCAAGATTGTTGCATAGGTACACATGTGGCAGTGTGATTTGCTGCCTTCCTCCCCCTTACCTATATCTGGCATTTCTCCCCATGCCATCCCCCTCCAACTCCCCACCCCTCACCGTCCCTCCCCTATTTCCCTCCAACAGACCCCAGTGTGTAGTGCTCCCCTCCCTGTGTCCATGTGTTCTCATTGTTCAACACCTGCCTATGAGTGAGAACATGCGGTGTTTGATTTTCTGCTCCTGTGTCAGTTTGCTGACAATGATGGCTTCCAGGTTCATCCATGTCCCTACAAAGGACACAAACTCATCGTTTCTGATGGCTGCATAATATTCCATGGTGTATATGTGCCACATTTTCCCTGTCCTGGGCATTTGGGTTGGTTCCAGGTCTTTGCTGTTGTAAACTGTGCTGCAATGAACATTCATGTGCATGTGTCCTTATAGTAGAACGATTTATAATCTTTTGGATATATACCCAGTAGTGGGATTGCTAGGTCAAATGGAATTTTGGTATATATTTCTAGGTCCTTGAGAAATCGCCACACATTCTTCCACAATGGTTGAACTAATTTACATTCCCACCAACAGTGTAAAAGTGTTCCTGTTTCTCCACATCCTCTCCAGCATCTGTTGTCTCGAGATTTTTTAATGATCGCCATTCTAACTGGCATGAGATGGCATCTCAATGTAGTTTTGATTTGCATTTCTCTATTGACCAGTGATGATGAGAATTTTTTCATATGTTTGTTGGCTATGTATGTCTTCTTTTGTAAAGTGTCTGTTCATGTCCTTTGCCCACTTTTGAATGGGCTTGTTTGTTTTTTTCTTGAATTTTTTTCTTAAATCTGTTTTAGTTCTTTGTAAATTCTGGATATCAGTCCTTTGTCAGAAGGGTAAACTGCAAAAGTTTTTTCCCATTCTGTTGGTTGCCAATTCACTCTAATGACTGTTTTGGTGTGCAGAAGCTGTGGAGTTTGATTAGGTCCCATTTGTCTATTTTGGCTTTTGTTGCCAATGCATGTCTTAATTTAAAACTAAAAACTTATTTTGAGAAGATGGCCAAGTAGTCCAGAAGATGAGCAAGCTGCCTGTACTAATTCCGAATATATGAAGGAAGTCCAATCTTTATGAAAAGAATTTAAATTATAATTGTCTTAAAATTAAAAGAAAATTAATGCTTTTCTCTACGTTCTTACCTGATCTTCCTGATACTCCTTTGAAAGTTGGCATGTATTCTCTTCTCTCTTTTACAAATGAGAAAATAAGGTAGAGGTTAAGTGCTTGGCCAAAGTCACACAGGTGTTTACTGTTAGGAGCTAGATTAACTGCTATCTCCAGTTGTCCATTGTTCTTCCAAGCATACCAAAAGTGATATAAAGAAATACTCTTATTCCATTCTAATATAGTACATGTTAAAGCCAAATAGAAAAATGATATTAGTAGATAAATTGAAATGTGTTAGAGGTCATTTTAATTCATAGTTGGCCATACTGCATATTACAGTATCATTTGAGGGCATATTTAAGGATTCTTTATGTTCTTGTACCTCAGTTGTAAAACAAAACAAAAGCCTGCAGTTTTCACAGTGGAACAGAATTTTTACTCAGTTACTCTAAGTTAGTGGATTCTGTATTTCTTTTCTTTTCTTTTTCTTTTTCTTTCTTTTCTTTTCTTTTTTTTCTTCAGTGTCTCACTCTGTCGCCCAGGCTGCAGTCCAGTGGCTCAATCTCGGCTCACTGCAACCTCTCCCACCCTGGTTCAAGCCATTCTCCTGTCTCAGCCTCCCAAGTAGCTGGGATTACAGGCTCCTGCCACCATGCCCAGCTAATTTTTGAATTTTTAGCAGAGACAGGGTTTCACCATTTTGGCCAGGCTGGTCTTGAACTCCTGATCTCGTGATCCACCCTCGGCCTTCCAAAGTGCTGGGATTACAGGCGTGAGCCACCCACTGTGCCTGGTTAGATTCTGTATTTATTATGATTTTACTTAACCTAGGCTCCATGGAAGAATAATGTTTTGGGGAGTAGTCTGTAAATATTTTTAAATAATATGTAGAATGTGCCTTGTATTGGTTAATGTAGTTTTCTTAGATGATACAATTTGAAGTTGCTTTAGTTTCTGCCTCACTAATAAAGTTTGTCTTTACTGAAATACCAGTAATTAGCAAATTATATTAACAGAGATAAGATAATCACAGTTTAATATACAGTCAGCCTTTTGTATCTGGGGATTCCATATCAGTGGATTCAGTCAACAATGGATCAAAAATATTTGGGGAAAAAAATGCCAAGAAAATTCCAAAAAGGAAAATTTAAATTTTTGCATGCTGAGCACTATACTGAATCTATGCAAATAAAGTAACGTACCAAGATCCAACTCTCTTAGAGAGTTTCCTCCCTTGTGGGATTTACTCTGATTTGTTTGTATATTTTTGGGAAACTTTATTGTAATCACAGTAAAACACAATGCTGAGGAAAGGACTTGAATTAAACGTTCCTGGACCATGTATAAATAATTCAACTCTATAAATAGAGTTGCATTAGAAATTCCAAATAGAGCTAAACCCAAGCTTTCCTTATAGAGATTTATCTTAAATAGTTTGGTGGGGTTACTGGTTGGGCGAAAATCCTTTTGAAACTGGTTAAAACTCTCAGGGGCCCTTCCATTTGGTTTTCTGCAGCTGTGGATTCCCAGCCAACAGTCATTGTGATCTTCCAAGCCAGGATGTGCTCTGGGCTGGAGTGGCAGCCCCTTATTCTGGAGTTCAAGAATGTGGGTACCCTTTGGGTATTTCTAGCATTTGTCTGGTTAGCCTTTGAAAACAACTATAAGATAATCATAATAATGGGTATCAATTTATTGGGCACATTTAATACTCAAAGCACTAAGTACTTTACACATTAAATCATTTAATGCTCTAAACACTCTTGTGAGGGAGGACATCGTTTTACAGATAAGGAAACTGAGGCATAGAACCAAGATTTCATAACAAGTGATTGATAACATATAGATTCAAACCCAGACAGTCTGACTCCAGAGCTGTGTTCTTCACTGCTTTTTTACGCTATGCTGTAGGCTGGTTTCTAACATTGTGCTAATCGAATTAATGTTCTCTCCTTGAGTGAAGCCAAATTTAAGACCATGCTTATGCTAATAATTCTGACATAGATTTAAATATTTTTAGAAATTGTCTTTTGAATTACCTGGGTCATTTCACTTTTATCTCTCTGGACATTATCTGTAAAATGAGGTGACAAACCTTCACTGTTTGAAGGTGAATTAAATTTTTAAAATCACTAGAAGCTAGTTTGAACCCAGTTTGGAAAATAAAGTTAGCAACCAATAATGACTTGATGGGATGTATGAATCCAGATTTTATTTATTTATTTTTACTTTTTTTTGACTTGCTCTTTTTTGTGTCATATTTTTGACACTTTGTTTTCCAGATATGTGTAAATACTGTTTTATCATTACCTTGTGATTAGCCCCTAAGACTTTAAACCTAAGTTTGATCCTTGACTGTTGGTTTCATTGTGTGATTTTCTGAAAATTCTGTAATCTCTTGGAACTTTAGTTTCTTTGTCTGTGAAATGGGAATTACAGTATCTATTATTAATAGGTACCCAATGTTCCCTTAGAAATATACTCTTAGAATACAAAATATTAGCTGGGCATGGTGGTGCTTGCCTGTAATCCCAGCTACTCAGGAGGCTGAGGCAGGAGAATTGCCTGAACCCAGGAGGCGGAGGTTGCGGTGAGCCGAGATCGCGCCATTGCACTCCAGCCTGGGTAACAAGAGCGAAACTCCGTCTCAAAAAAAAAAAAAAAAAAAAAGAAATATACTCTTAGGACATGAATCTCTATAATGATGACATTATTAAGAGGATCAAAGGAGAATGTATATAAAGTACTCAATAAATACTAGTCTTCCTTTAGCCTTTCTACCCCAAGGTGAAAACAACGGCAATAATCCTGTTGTAATCTGATAATTTATAATATATGTAATTTCTCAGTATATGATCTAGTCTTTATATGTTGGAGTTTTAGTTTTGAAATGAAGTTGATTATCCAATTTTAACTTCATGATTCTCATAGTAAGTCCTTTACTTATATAAATCAAGACATTGTAATTAGCTCTTATATTAATTTCATTACTGCGTTGTTCATCATCATAAGTCATCTACTTAATCCTTTGATAGTAGTTAAAAATTTTTGTTCTTGAGAATAATTCTTTGCCTAAACGTTTCTCTTTAAGCTTCTACTATGTCTGAGACTTAATTTTAACTTTAATTTTTCATTTTATTTAATTATGACCTCTCACGTTTATTCCAGCACTAGACAGCTGCTTCTGTGTAAAATCAACTCATAGCCTAAAACAACTGCTCTTACAGCTTAAAAAAATATTGTATCCATGCTACAGTGAAGCCTCTACCGCATATATAAACCATGCAAGAAAACAGTTTTTCTGTTTTAGAGTTGTATGTTCATAATATTTCAGTGTCTTAAGAATGACAAATTTCTTTAGCTGAAAGGGACCTTTTAGAAATGTTGAAATTGTATACCTTCATTTTGTGGGTGAAGAAATGAAAGAGAAGGTAGTGACATGCTTAAGATCACATTTTTATTGATAAAGCTGGAAGTAAAATCCTGATTTCCTTATTCTAACACAGGACTTTTTCCATCATACCATCTTAGGGACAGATTGACATGGATTGTTATATTCTTTACTCTGTCAATAATGTCTCTTCATATCAGTCCTATAAGGTCTAACTTGGCAAGCAATTAATTTCAAGAACACTATCAGTGTTGCACAGAAGTATTGCTTATTGGTCTGTAGGAAGGTTGTATGTATCTTAAACTTACTGTTTTGTTGTCTAGGATAGTGAATGAGAGCCGACAAGTACTCCAGGAACCTGATTTTGCTCAGTCTCTCCTGAGAGATCCAAATACTCCTATCATAAGAAAGTCGAGGGGAACTTCCACTCAAGGAACATCCACCCATGCTTCTTCAACTCAGCTGGCTATGGTGGATGATCAAAGAAGCAAAGCAGGGAGCATCCACAGCAAAGTGAGCAGCTACCACGGCAGCCTCCACAGATCACGTGATGGCAGGTGAGTTTTGTTAGTAGCTTAGTTTATTGCATAAGCTAAATTATGATCATCAGCTTAAGAAAGAAGAGCAGCCAATTCTGAAATAGTTGAACGTAATTAAGGCTTTGAACTTTGCTATTGAGTTCACTCAGTAGCAAGCAAAAAAATTTATCTTCTAGGCATTTATTCATTCTTTGAAAGTCTTGTTGAATGCTTACTATGTGCCACCAACTATTTTTGGATACCAATGATTCAATAGCGGACAAAACAGGCTAAGACCATGATCTCTTAAGAGCGTCCTGCCTTACGGGATTTACTCTGATTTATTTGTGTATTCTTTGGGAAACTTTATTGTAATCACAGTAAAACATGATGCTGAGGAAAAGACTTGAATTAAATATTCCTGGGCACCTCTGGACCATATGTAAATAATTCTGTAATAGAGTTGCATTATAAATTCCACATAGAGCTAAACCCAAGCTTTCCATATAGAGCATGTGTTCTCTTATAGTCCGCGTGTTCTGATTGTTGTCCCAGACTGTGGTCAGACTTAAAGTCAGTTAGAATTGTTTGGAGTTTAGATTTGATGCAGTAAGCAATATGGGAGTTATTGCTTATAATGTAACATATAATATGGGGATTGAGCAGGGAGAAGACAGGATGAAAGTGGTTATTTTAGTAAGATTAATTTAGTGAACAGTTATGGAATACCTACTACATCTGGCACTATGCTAGGCTCTGAGAATACAAAGATGACTTAGACATGGTCTTTGCTCTTAATAAGCTCACAGTCTATTTAGAAGAATGGTGTAGTCAGTGTTGTGGTTTAGAACATGGATATGGAAATGATAAGCCTCAGTTTCCTTATCTATAAAATAAATATAGTAGTAATATCTGCCTCTTTAATAATACTGTACAAATTAAATGAGATAGGCATTCTTCCGTACCTAATATCTTGGAAGAATGCCTGTCTCAGTAAGCTCCTCATATCAGCTTCTTTTATTATTGTAATTAACAATTAAAGTAACGTATAAGTATGATATTTTTGGCAAACATTTTCTGTAAAGAGCCAGATAGTAAGTATTTTAGGTCATATGGTCTCCGTTGCAACTATTCAGGTCTGCTGTTGTAGCATAAAAGCAGTCATAGACAATATGTAGTCAAATAGAAATAACTGCTTTCCAATAAAACTATTTGCAAAAATAGGATTTGGCCAACAGGCCTTGCCAACCCCTGTTCACTAGGTACAGTAGTAGCATAGAGGAGGGAGCTATTAATTCTAGTAGCTGAGGAGGGAGTTGATTTCACAGAGAAAATGTGTGAAAGAAACCTGACTGTGGGTTTATTGTTAAATTTGAGAAATGTGATACTAGAATTAGAAGCTGCCTAGGAGCTTTTCAGTAATTCAATTGAGAGTTGATAAAAGCTTATTGGAGAATGGTGGCAGTGGGAAGAGAGGTAGAGCTGACCTGAAAGATATTTAGAAAGAAGAAAGGATAGAGATTATTAATAAATTAATATTAACAGATAAAAGGAATGTGATAAGGATTTTTTGGGGGTGTTTTTTAAAATTTCTATTTGGGAAACTGAAAGAATAAAAATTACAATACCTGAAAGTAGCAGGATTCTGTGTTGTATTGACAACATCTGTTTCCACAGCTGTTTTTATCCTGTCAGTCTCAGTCCTCCTAGTGTAGAATGCGATCCTGTACTCTGTGATCCCTGTCCTGCTAGTGTAGAATGTGATTCCTGTACTCTGTACTTCTTTATTCTTTAAGTTCTGGGGTATGTGTACAGATCGTGCAGGATTGTTAGATAGCTATACACATGCCATGGTGGTTTGCTGCCTCCATTCCCCCATCACCTACATTAGGTATTTCTCCTAATGTTATCCCTCCCTAATCCCCCCACCCCCTGCTATCCCTCCCTGAGTTCCCACCCACCAGCAGACCCTGGTGTATGATGTTCCCCTCCCTGTGTCCATGTGTTCTCATTGTTCAACACCCACTTATGAATGAGAACATGCAGTGTTTGGTTTTCTGTTCTTGTGTCAGTTTGTTGAGAATGATGGTTTCTAGCTTTCTCCATGTCCCTGCAAAGGACATGAACTCATCCTTTTTATGGCTGCATAGTATTCCATGGTGTATATGTGCCACATTTTCTTTGTCCATTCTATCATTGATGGGCATTTCGGTTGGTTCCAAGTCTTTGCTATTGTAAACAGTGCCACAGTGAACATACATGTACATGTGTCTTTATAGTAGAACGATTTGTAATCCTTTGGGTATATGCCCAGTAATGGGATTGCTGGGTCAAATGGTGTTTCTGTTTCTAGGTCCTTGAGGAATCGCCACACTGTCTTCCACAATGGTCGTACTAATTTATACTCCCACCAATAGTGTCAAAGCATTTCTATTTCTCCACATCCTCTCCAGCATCTGTTGTCTCCAGATATTTTAATGATCACCATTCTCACTTGTGTGAGATGGTATCTCAATGTGGTTTTGATTTGTATTTCTCTAATGACCAGTGATGATGAGCTTTCTTTCATATATTTGTTGGCTGCATAAATGTCTCCTTTAGAAAAGTGTCTGTTCATATTCTTTTCCTCCTTTTGATGATGGGGTTGTTTTTTTCTTGTAAATTTGTTTAAGTTCTTTGTAGATTCTGAATATTAGCCCTTTGTCAGATGGGTAGGTTACAAAAATTTTTTCCCATTCTGTTGGTTGCCAGTTCGCTCTATTGCTTGTTTCTTTTGCTGTGCAGAAGCTCTTAAGTTTAATTAGATCCCATTTTTCTATTTTGGCTTTTGTTGCCATTGCTTTTGGTGTTTTGGTGATGAAGTGTTTTGCTTATGCCTGTGTCCTGAATGCCTAGGTTTTCTTCTAGGGTTTTTATGGAGTTAGGTCTTATGTTTAAATCTTTATCCATCTGGAGTTAATTTTTGTATAAGGTATAAGGAAGGGGTCCAGTTTCAGCTTTCTGCACGTAGCTAGCCAGTTTTCCCAACACCGTTTATTAAATAGGGAATCCTTTCCCCATTGCTTGTTCTTGTCAGGTTTGTCAAAGATCAGATGGTTGTAGATGTGTGGCATTACTTCCAAGGCCTCTGTTCTGTCCCATTGGTCTATATCTCTGTTTTGGTACCAGTACCGTGCTGTTTTAATTACTGTAGCTTTCTAGTATAGTTTGAAGTCAGGTCGTGTGTTGCCACCAGCTTTGCGGGCTTTCTTTGTTTTTTTTGTTTTGCTTAGGATCGTCTTGGCTATGTGGGCTCTTTTTTGGTCCCTTATGAAGTTTAAAGTGGTTTTTTCCAGTTCTCTGAAGAAGGTCAGTGGTAGCTTGACGAGGATAGCATTGAATCTATAAATTACTTTGGGTAATATTGGCCATTTTCACAATATCGGTTCTTCCTAACCGTAAGCATAGAATGATTTTCCATCTGTTTGTGTCCTCTCTTATTTCCTTGAGAAACTTTGAGATGGAGTTTCACTCTTATTGCCCAGGCTGGAATGCAATGGCTTGACCTCAGCTGACTGCCACCTCTGCCTCCTGGGTTCAAGCAATTCTCCTGCCTCAGCCTCCCATGTAGCTGGGATTATAGGTGCCTGCCACCATGCCTGGCTAATTTTTTTGTATTTTTAGTAGAGATGGAGTTTCTCCATATTGGTCAGGCTGGTCTCGAACACCTGACCTCAGGTGATCCACCCACCTCAGCCTCCCAAAGTGCTGGAATTACAGGTGTGAGCCACCATGCCTGGCCTATTTTAATCTTCTGTTTTTTCCTCTCAACTTGTTTTCTTTTACCTTATGTTGGTCAGCTACCCTGTGTTTAAAAGAGCAAGTGTCTTTCTTTGATGCTGATATATCTTTTATCCATTTCTTTTTTCTTTCCTGGCTAGATTTTTGAAATGAATATTTTCCTTCTCCCTGAACCATTCTTCATCCCTTGTAAGTTTAGTCTTTTTCTCTTCTCTACCTGCCTCAACTGTACCCTCTAACATCACCAGTGACCTCATTTTAACCACAGGGATCTTTTCTCCTTCCTTCCTTTTTTCATTCCACTTAGTACTCCTATATGAGAAGCATTCTTCTAAGTGCTAGTGATGCAGAGACAGAAGACAGAAGAGTAAACAATCAGTTACAATACACTTCAGTAGGTATAGTAAAAATATGTACAGGGTGCATTGAGATCTCAGAGAAGAAAACCATTTACTACATCACAGAAAGTGAAAGCTTTGCAAAAGAGATGGCACTTCTACATTGAATAGGATTCGGAGGAGGCAGTTGGGAGTCAAAGACAAGGAAACAGCACATGCAGAGGCAAGGAAGACAGACAGGCAGTTAGGTACATGGGTATGGCTAGAGTATAGAGTGCATGTTTCAGCAACTGAAGGAGAGGAATTCATACCGAGGAGTTTGCATTTTTCCCTGACACCAGTAAGAAACTATCATAGGTCTTTGGGCATTGGGGTGAGAAAATCAGATTAGTATTTTAGAAAAATCACTTGGCAATAGCATCTTAATGAGGGAGATCATAAGTAAGCCTAGTTAGAAAGTTTCTACAGTAATTTAGGGGTTCCCAGCTGAAGATACTGATAAGGAGGGAGGGAATTAGACTTCTTTTTTTTTTTTTTTTCCTGGAATTAGAGTTATTTTAGAATATATTTATCAGTCGCCATCCTCCATAAACAGCTTTATTTGCCATTATTGGCCTTAGACTTTCTTTGTTTTTTCTTTTTTTCTTTTTTTGAGGCAGAGTCTCACTCTGTTTTTCAGGTTGGAGTGCAGTGGTACTATCTCAGCTCACTGTAACCTCTGCCTCCCAGGTTCCAGCCATTCTCATGCCTCAGCGCCCTGAGTAGCTAGGATTACAGGCGTGTGCCACCACGCTCAGCTAATGTTTTGTATTTTTATTAGAGCTGGGGTTTTGACATGTTGGCCAGGCTGGTCTTGAACTTCTGGCCTCAAGTGATCTGCCCATCTCAGCCTCCCAAAGTGCTGGGACTACAGGCATGAGCCACCGTGCCCAGGTGGCCTTATCCGTTCAAGGATGAATTAATAATTCATATATATATATATATATATATCTTTATACATTCATCTATGAGTGAATAATTCCATATATATCTTTATACACAGTATGCCACCTATACTTGTGGCATACTGTGTTTAACGATTCATATGGAAGAAAAGTAAGATGTAATTTATGCCTTCTAGGAGCATATAACCTTATAGGAAAGATAAGACACATAAATATGAGCCAGTTAAATAATAGCACAAGTTAGAATATAATTAAGACAGTGAATGTTAAAGATAATAGATGTAGGCTGGGCGCGGTGGCTCACACCTATAATCTCAGCACTTTGGGAGGCTGAGGCAGGCAGATCACCTGAGGTCGAGAGTTCCAGACCAGACTGACCAACATGGAGAAACGCTGTCTTTACTAAAACAAACAAACAAACAAACAAACAAAAACACGAAAAACACTACCTGGGCATGGTGGCACATGCCTGTAATCCTAGCTACTTGGGAGGCTGAGGCTGGAGAATCGCTTGAACCTGGGAGGTGGAGGTTGTGGTGAGCCAGGATCATGCCATTGCACTCCAATCTGGACAACAAGAACAAAACTCCGTCTCAAAAAAGTAAAATAAGAAAATATATTGGCGATAAGCAGGGTGAATGAATAGTAAAAGATGAGTTTATATTAAGTAGAGAATTTCTGAGGGCGGTTAAAATAGATTTAAGCTACTCTCATCTGAACAGAACTTGAGTTTAGATAAGAAAGTTTATAATCATCAATATAAGATAGTTGGCAATTAAAATTGTAAGCTAGAATCCCTTAATTCACTATTAAAATAACAGCTCAAAAACAAGACCTTTGAAAATATTCACAGTAATAATAATACAGGAAGAACAGTGGGCATATGAGTCAGAGAAATTGCGTATCTTTCTTTTTGTTATGATCTGTTTTCCATATAATTGTTTTTCCTCACCTAAGCTTGCAGCTTCTGGAGAATAAGAACTAAGGGATACCATATTCCTTCACCGTATCTAGCACAGTGCTAGGCCTATATATAGAAGGGGATGAACAAATCTATGAAGTAAGTAATGACTTTAGAAATACTGTGGATGTTTCCCAGAAATTCAGGAGCTAGAATGACAATGGCACCCTACTGAAGGTTTCTGTAATGTGGCACATGAATACTTATACTGTAGGATTCTTTGCTGTACCTAGAACTTTAGGGCAGATTTGAGAAGTTCCAAGACTGGTGAACCAGAAGTCTAAACAAGGATTTTCATAGTTTCAAAAGCCGTCTCATGGAGATTTCTTTCTGCTTCAGTCAGTTTTTAACTTTGTGTGCTAACACTATGTTTTGGTCATTTTCTCATCATTTCATGGTATCTTGGCTTTGGGATCATACACACACCCACTTCTCAATACTCACTCTGGCCCAGACTCTTTGCTGGATAATTATTGATCTCTGTACTATGTAAAACAAAATAGGTTGAGGTGAATACACCTACTTATGTATGTCATCTTCAAAGAATAAGTAATTGGTGGTTAGATGAGAGAGTGGGTGAAAAAGAAAGTGGATGAGTAGGTAGGTGGAGGTTTGGGAATGAATGATTAGGTTGGTTAAGTGGGTGACATGACAAGAAAAAGCTAGGGAATATAAAAAGGAGGTATTAGTGAAACTACAGTTAATTGAGTTATTTAGATTAACAATAGCAGATAGTATGGAAACTCAAAAAGAGTAAATCATCTTCAGGGTTTTTTTATGGTGATTTTGAAAGGCACCAAATTATCTTTTTGACAACAGCAACAAATTAACCATCCTAATTGTTTTGCCTAAGCTTATATGAAAATGAATTTACATTTTCACACTATGTATTAATTAGAGTCAGTGGTCACAGTAGTTTAAATGACTGTCAAAAAATAAACTTGGTAATTCTTATATATACAATTGAGATTAAACAGTATATTTATACCTATAATCTCAGCACTTTGGGAGGCCGAGGTGGGTGGATCACGAGGTCAAGAGATCAAGACCATCCTGTTCAACAAGGTGAAACCCCATCTCTACTAAAAATACAAAAATTAGCTGGGCATGGTGGCGCGTGCCTGTAGTCCCAGCTACCAGGGAGGCTGAGGCAGGAGAATTGCTTGAACCCAGGAGGCAGAGGTTGCGGTGAGCCGAGATCGTGCCATTGCACTCCAGTCTGGGTAACAACAGCGAAACTCCGTCTCAGAAAACAAAAACAAAAACAAAAACAGTGTATTTACATTTCTTTTTCTATGTAGTTGACTTTTAGTTATCCATGGTCAGTTTGATTTTTTGTGGATAGCCATATGTGTCACTAAGTAATTTAGATGTAATTATTCAATATAGTAAATTTTTCTGTGAAAAATACATTGAGTTTTCGTAACTCGAAGCTTTATATTTCATTTTAGAAAATACTCAGTTTATATTTTTATATAGTGATTTTTAAAAGATGACTATATTATTACTAGACAACCGCATCATATTTTGCTTTTTTCATTTGCCATATTTATTTGAGACAGATACTCAGGAAGCCATTGAGAGGTGAAAGATCTCCAAATCAGCTGCTAAGTCATATTTGGAAACTTAGAAAAAATCTTCTATTCCATTTTAAGGCAATAATCATTATGCAAAATAATAATTATTAGACTAGAATAACCAGTCCATTCTGAAATGTTTTTATCTGCAAACATGTCATCATTTACCAAAACCTGCAGAACAAATTTAAAACTGTTTTAGGTCCTAAATGTGAAGTATCTTTTAATAAATAAGAATTAAATACCTTTTTACCCACTAACGTGAGAAATGTTTGAAATATTTAAATATTTATCTTTTCATATTTAACTTTTCTTTTTTGCTTTACTGAAACAAAAGACATGTTTTTAAAAAAAAATTCAAAAGACTTCTCAAGTTTTAAACTCTGATCTAATGAAAATATTACTTGACAGGCATCGCTGTAAGACTAAAAGATCACCTCCATGGTGTATGATTCTGTCTTTAAATTTTATAAATAATTCACACTGACTCATGAAATTTGTTATAATTATTTTTGTGAAGGAATGGTAGATTAATGCTCCCTGACAACCAACAGATCTGCAACTGCTTATGATTAGTTTTTTTGATGACTGTTTAAAAAAAAACAAAAACCTAACCTGCTATATTTCATTTTTAGAAATATTAATGTTAAAGTTATAAGTTTTCCTTGAGGTTTATTATCATAAATCAAATACTTTTACAAAATCAAATACTTAGTATAATTTGCAAAATTATACTAGATTTTCTTTGAGGTTTATTATCCTAAATCAAATACTTTTACTTATACACAAAAGTGTATAGGTTTAAGTATAAACAAAAAATAATTTAGACAAATATTTCTTGAGGCACTAGGAATTAAAAGATACAATATGGTTTTTACCTTGAAAGAGCACACTATAAAGCCAGAATCATTGATAAATAGCATGCTGGCTCCATGGGCAAAGGACTAATAAAAAAGTCATAATTGATTTTCCTGACCTTGACTGGCCTAGAGCTAATCTCATTCCTCATGGCAAAGCTCAGTGAGTCAGGACTGCAACAAAAGAAAATTTAATAGCCCCTCTGCTGCCTTTCAAGATAAGTGCAGAGAAGGAGACAGCCCACAGTTAGCAGAGGAGCCCAGCTCACATACTCCAAGCTGGGTCTAGGGCTGGAGGTACAAAGAATTTGCTTTAGTGGGAATATAGGTTACAAAGTGTTAGGATGTAACTTCCAAGCAGATGTCGCTTCTGTGAAGGAGCATCTTCAGAGCCTTAAGCCCTGATAAGAAGTAATTAAGATAATTTACAGGTAGTTAACTCAGTTTTTTTTTTTGTTTTTTTTTTTTTTTTGAGACGGAGTTTCGCTCTTGTTACCCAGGCTGGAGTGCAATGGCACGATCTCGGCTCACCGCAACCTCCGCCTCCTGGGCTCAGGCAATTCTCCTGCCTCAGCCTCCTGAGTAGCTGGGATTACAGGCATGTACCACAATGCCCAGCTAATTTTTTGTATTTTTAGTAGAGACGGGGTTTCACCATGTTGACCAGGATGGTCTCGATCTTTTGACCTCGTGATCTACCCGCCTCAGCCTCCCGAAGTGCTGGGATTACAGGCTTGAGCCA
Organism: Saimiri boliviensis; assembly: GCF_048565385.1. Lineage (NCBI taxonomy): Eukaryota > Metazoa > Chordata > Mammalia > Primates > Cebidae > Saimiri > Saimiri boliviensis. The sequence goes on from NC_133461.1 coordinate 103,626,348, forward strand.
CCACGCCCAGCAACTCAGTTTTTAACTGAAAAGCAGCTTTCAGCACATACTGTCATTGTTGCTTGCCAGTTTATTCATTTATATTTTTTAGGTTACACAGTTTCTCCCCTGATTTTATATGCTCCCTCTTCCAATCATAGTCTTTAATAAAATTTGAGTATACCCCTCTACTGAGTATAACCACTCTTGGCTGCCAGGGGCAATGCCACATTTCTTCTATTTGTTCTTACCCCTCTCCCTGAACCCACCCTGTTCAAAACTCATTTGAAGGCATCCATATCTAGCGCAGCTTCAAATCAGCCTTGTTTAACCTCAGCTTCTGTCCTTTTGCAGGGAATAGAACCTTATTTCTGAGTGGATTATCTCTTTTCTGTTGTTGGCTATGTCAGTAATTCCACAGTGTTAATAAAGTTAAGCAATCAAAAGTTGTTTATTACTTTCTCATGGTTGGTTTCCTAATAATTTCCTGTACTGAGGCATCTTCATAAAAATTATTAGTGTTATTACATTTTCTAGTGTGTTCTGTTAACCCACTTCAAAATAAACTCTCTCATAACAGGTACACGCCCTGCAGTTACAGAGGAATGGAGGAGAGACTACCTCATGGCAGCATGTCACGACTGACAGATCACTCCAGGCATAGTAGTTCTCATCGGCTCAATGAACAGTCACGACATAGCAGCATCAGAGATCTCAGTAATAATCCCATGACTCACATCACACATGGCACCAGCATGAATCGGGTTATTGAAGAAGATGGTACCAGTGCTTAATTTGTCTTGTCTAAGGTGGAAAACTTGTGCTGTTTAAAAAGCAGATTTTATTCTTTGCCTTTGCATGACTGATTGCTGTAACTCGCTGTTAACATGCTTTCAGTCAAGTGCAGATTGTGTCCACTGGAAAGGTAAATGTTTGCTTTTTATATTGCATCAAACTTGGAACATCAGGCATCCAAAACACTAAGAATTAAATCATCATAATAATAATTAGTCTTTCTAGGTTAAGAAGAGATAATTATTTGTCTGGTAAGCATTTTTATAAACCCACTCATTTTATATTTAGAAAAATCCTAAATGTGTGGTGACTGCTTTGTAGTGAACTTTCATATACTATGAACTAGTGGTGAGATAACATTCTGATAGCTCAGTTAATAAAACAATTTCAGAATTAAAGAAATTTTCTATGCAAGGTATACTTCTCAGATGAATAGTAGGACTTTGTAGTTTTATTTCCACTAAGTGAAAAAAGAACTGTGTTTTTAAACTGTAAGGAGAATTTAATAAATCAGCAAGGGTATTTTAGCTAATAGAATAAAAGTGCAACAGAAGAATTTGGTTAGTCTGTGAAAGATTCTCTCAAAATCCCATTGAAATAATCTTCATCCAGAGATATTCAGGATTTGGATTAGTAGTAGAATAAAGAGATGGGCATTCTTTCCCCTATAATTGTGCTGTTTTTATAACTTTTGTAAATATTACTTTTACTGGCTGTGTTTTTATAACTTATCCATGTGCATGATGGAAAATTTTAATTTGTAGCCATCTTTTCCCATGTAATAGTATTGATTCATAGAAAACTTAATGTTCAAAATCTGCTTTGTGGAGGCATGTAATAAGACAAACATCACACATTATAAGGCTCTTTGTGGTAACCACAGTTATAAAATGACAAAGTATTTTCTCTGTATTCGTTGTTGTATTTTTCTACAGTGAGATGTGATCTTGCCAAAGCCACCAGACCTTGGCATCCAGGCCCTCCTATAGTGATTTGATTGTCTGCTCTTGCCTTGCCCTATAGCTAGTAGGCTACAGCTTTTGCCCCACACTCTTATTTTCAGATTCTGGATCATTCTTGTTTACAACTGAAATATATATAACCTCAGTCCAAAGTGGTGGTTGATTTGAGTATTTGAAAATCATTGTAGCTAAATGAAGCATGATTAGTAGTCTTACTATGAATATCATTTAATCTTAAAAAATCAAGTAAAAAATGTTTATCTGGTAATGTTTAAATAATTTACAATATAAACTGTAAACCTTATTAGGCGTGAAATCTATCCAAAGAGAAAGAAAAATGCTGGAACATGCTGGATGTGTTATGTAAAAAGCATATTTAAACAAGGGTCCTCAGCCCTGACTGCAGATAAGAATCACTTGGGTTACTTCAGATACCTAACAACTTCCTCTCATACAAATAAGAATTGGTAGGTTTCTTAAAAAGGACAAAAAGCTTTCCATGTGATTCTAATCTGCAGCCTGGCTTGAAACTCACTACTTTAACTTGCCCCTGATGATCTGATGGCATCATATTATATCATATGAACACCCATCCACATGGATTCAGTCTTTCAATTTTATATCATTATCTAATATTTAATTGTTCTCCACTTTATTATTCATTATAAAATGCAGAATTCTGGGCTCCACTCCTAGAGAGACTTATTCTGTAAGGCCAAAGTGATAGGACTTTAAAATCTTTAGTTATAAAAACACCACAGGTGATTCTTATGCAGGTAATTTAAGAATCATACTTTGGAGAATTATTCTAGACTCTGAAGAGGCCTGGCTCTGCCTTATGCTATTATTGTTTCTGACCTTTAACAATCTAACTCTTCGAGCCTCAGTTCCCTTGTTTGTAAATGAAGATAAAAAATACTTACTCTACCTACCTCACAACATTGTCAAATAAGATCAAGTGAAAAAAATCATATGAAAGCTCTTTGAAAACTGTAAAGCATGAATGATGAGGGATTAGTTTATTGTGGATTTAAGAGTTTTGAGGACTGCTGTAGTACATTCCTTGACATGTGTTGAATTTATGTGTACTTTTCTTTCCCACCCTTTAAAACAGAAACTACCAAGGAATTATGTGTTGAAAAAGAATATTTTCAGGCAGCAGTCAGTTGTCTGATAGTAATAATTTGTCTTATTATGTTATATATTTCAAAAGTACATATATGATATGAATTATTGTTCATGAGATATATTTGAATATTTGGCCTAAAATGTTTTTTGGTTTTCTCTGTGTTCATCGCCTTTCTCTGTGGAACTGGAGTTAACACTCAAGGCAGGCAGGTCTGAATTCCCTCATAACGCAATTAGTAAACATTTTCTCTGAAAGCCAAACATAAAACAACTCATTTATCAATAATTCATGATGCTTTTGTCTGAGAATCTGTCCTGCAAACAGCATGAGAGAACCAAAACAAACATTCACAAACAAAAATAAGTTAAAATAGAAGGTACCAGTTTGAGCCTGAAGATGTTGTCATCCCTTGCCATCTGCATTATATTATCAACTGCCAAGATGTTAATTGGTTTTTTCTTCTACAAGTGGGCCAAGTATAGACAGTTAAGTGAACATCACCATGAAAATCTTAACTTTGTGCTTCCAGATTTTTAGATATTCATTTGTACTTTCCCTTTTAAATTAATTGTTGGTATGTATGGGAACACTATATTGACTTTTCAGTTACTTTCAATAAGTATCTTAATTTTGCCCCACAAAATTTATGTAATACTATGGGGCAAAATTACATAATGTAATCTTGTGAATCCATGGTTTTAAACAACAGTATTTAGTTTGGGCAGCAGTTTCAAGTCTCAGCTAGCTTAAACCGATCTGAAAAAGTCTGGACAGTTTTCGTACCATATGTTTAACTTTGATTGGCATATGATAATGTTTAGTGTTTTCTTTTTTCAGTTGACAACTGAGAAAATAATAGTTCTCTCTAAAATGTTATTATATTATCAAAAGGTTTTCAAAAAGTACTCTGCTTTCAGCAACATTGTTTTACTCGATAACGAGACAAAAGACCTAAGATAATATTAAACTCAGAATAGTTTGTTTCAAAGAACAATTGGTTAATAACTCAGCTGGCACAGGTCTTCATACACAGTTTTTCAATAAATATTTAAATTAACAATTCATGTTACACAACTTGCTTTTACCCTAGTAGTGAGTCTCACATCAAAGAAATTTGTAAGATCTTAATTTAATCTATGTGAAATGAAGTCTCTGCTTTACCAGAATAATATGTGGCAGGTAATAAATATGTAAATGACACCAAATAAAACATTTTGCATAGATGATAGTCCATATCACTATCTTAATTAAAGAAATTTATGTACAAACATGTACCAATCCTTTTAGTTTTAGAAGATGAATAGTGATTCTTACAAGTAAGTAATTAGGCTCCTTTAGTCTTATGCTGTTAGATCTTTGTGGACCAGTTGGGTAAATAAATCTTCAAACCAACCTTGCTTCTTCTGCTGTTGTTAGAGCAGATTTATAAAAATTCTGAGAATGTCTTCAAATTAGAAAAATTTACTGCATTTTAACCTACCTCATCAGTTTCTTTGTGATAACAGCTGGAAATAACTCAAATTGTACCCATCTTAGTTTAGGCTATATTTCTGTGAAATAAAAGGAACAACTTAATTTTTTTATTATATAAATTAGTGAATCATTTGCCGGAACTTAGAAGACATTAACCTACCAAAATTTCATTATGACGATATTTATATTGCTTTTTGACGTGCCAAAGGTACATTTATATATTACCATATTTGGGTGACTTACATAGTCTAATGTAATGAAAATTCCCCTGGGCCTGGAATTTTAAGACTCATAATTTTAGCAGAGTATGGGCCTGAAAAAAAAAAAAAAAAGGCTCATAATTATGATATCAACTGGACTGGTCATTGAATTTCTCTGAATCTTTGTTTCTTCAATGTAAAATGAGGAGAAGGTAATTTTTGATTTTAGCCTCCCTCATTGGATACTGTAAGGATCAAGTGAAATAACATTTATTATAATGCTCTATAACCCATAAATTATTCTACTTGAAAACATTTTTTTAGAGACAGGGTCTTGCTCTGTCACTTGAGCTGGAGAGCAGTGGCACAACGATACCTTGAACTCCTGGGCTCAAGCAGTCTTACAGCTTCAGCCTCCCAAGTAGCTAGGACTATAGGCATGCACCACTACACCTGGCTAATTGTAATTTTTTTTTTCTTTTTTTAAGATGGAGTCTGGCTTTGTTGCCCAGGCTGGAGTGCAGTGGCGCGATCTCAGCTTACTGCAGCCTCGACCTCCCAGGTTCAAGTGATTCTCCTGCCTCAGCCTCCCGAGTAACTGAGCCTACAGGTGCGTGCCACCATGCCTGGCTAATTTTTGTATTTTTAGTAGAGATGGAGTTTTGCCATGTTGTTCTTGAACTCCTGACCTCAAGTGGTCCGCCTGCCTTGGCCTCCCAAAGTACTAGAATTACAGGCATGAGCCACTACACCCAGATTAATTTTAATTTTTTAGATTTTTTTGTAGAGATGGGTTTCGCTTCGTTGATCAGGCTGGTCTTGAACTCCTGGCTTCCTAAAGCATTGGGATTACAAGCATGTCATCATACCTGATCCATAAATTGTTCTACTGATATCATTTGATTTTGTTAGAATTTGGGAGGCTGTAGAAACCAGGATATAGTCTTTAGTAGTATGACTTTTTAGCAATAACAACAAGATAGGCAATTAGACCAGTATTCATTTGGTACAGTCTTTAAATCAGTGATCCCATTAACTTTTAAAAGGTAGGTTATGCTCTTAAATTGTATTGGCTCTTTATTTTATTTTGAGAGGGGGTTTCGCTTTTGTTACCCAGGCTGGAGTGCAATGGTGCGATCTCGGCTCACCGCAACCTCTGCCTCCTGGGTTCAGGCAATTCTCCTGCCTCAGCCTCCTGAGTACCTGAGATTACAGGCACGCACCACCATACCCAGCTAATGTTTCGTATTTTTAGTAGAGACGGAGTTTCACCATGTTGACCAGGATGATCTCGATCTCTTGACCTCGTGATCCACCCCCCTCAGCCTCCCAAAGTGCTGGGATTACAGGCGTGAGCCACTGTGCCCGGCCTGTATTAGCTCTTTAGTATGTGATATACCAGAGTATGCTCTCAAATTTTATGTAGTTGAATTTGTAGAACAAATTTGGGGATATTCATTATATTTTTCCTTTTATATCAAATTGTGTAAGTACATTAGCTTGACTTAAATTATAAGAAAAATATAAAGAAGAATGTAGACCCTCTAATGTTTGTCTTTGACTTTTTGGCTTTTATGTACCTAATTCTTTTTGATTGAGAACAAGTTTTGAAACACTGATTCACTTGTTGGTTTTCATCATTGCAGAACTTTAAATTTTAAGTCATCGTACTATGAGAATTGTTTGTACACGTTATAATTTTTTAAACTGTAAAGATTTTTTTCTCCATTCTTCACTCATAAAGGAATAGCATTTTTATGGAACCTAGATTTACAAAGGAACTCGTGATTCTTTTAAATGTTTTTATGTCTTTTTACAAGTGATTAAGAAAAAGTGTTTACATTTAATGCAGCTGTATTTCCTAGTAGCTGTATAATCTTACACATTATTCTTTTATAATTTTGACCTGTTTTACAGGAAAACAGTTGTGTTGTCATTTCTTCGTAATCGAATTCTCTTCTCCTCTTCTTTTGTTCCAGTTAGATGAGTTTGGGAAAGGAATAGGAAGACTAGGCATCGTTTGCCTTCCATCTGACTGTAATCAGTCTTCTGGGTTTCTTTCTAATTTAATTTTAATCCTGTGCTTCTTTAGTCATCAAATTGATAGAGGATTACAATTTTCTCTCAGGATCTAAATCTTCTAAGAATGAAAATGTTTAAAGTCTACCCTGAACCAGCCATCCTTGCAGACATTTCTATTCAGTTGATTTATAAAGATTTAATCTATAAAGATTTAATATGAATTAAACATCTTTCTTATTCTGTGATCTCTAATTAGAAAGTAAAATTTTGTTGCCATAAATATATAAGTTTTCACTTATATTTTAGTCAAACACCAAACCAGTACATTACGTACTTCCTATAAGACACAGTAGTTGCAATCTGTTGAAATGCGTTGAAGGATAATTTCCTTCAGATTATTTTTTTAATCATCATCTGCCTCAGGAAATCTGCTATGTTCTTTTTTGAATATTTTTGTTGGTGTGAAAGCATTGCTTATACTTTACGTTCATTTTATTTATTGGTCACTGTCACCAGTTTTTCCCGACAGATATTAAACAAGTTTTTTACCTTGAAATAATTCAGGTTTTGAAGATTTACTGCTTTATTATTTTGCTAATTACCTTTTTAAAAAAAAACAAACTTGGAGCTTAGTAATTTCTGTTTTCTATCCCGGAGTCTAAAATTAGACAAAAAAAAAAATTCTATTTTCTAAATTGTCCAGATTTTTTTAATGATTAGTAAAAATGTAGTATGTTATTTATTAAAATACCATAGGATTTTGAGTCAGGAAACCTGATTTCCGGCCTTGCCTCTCTTTGTACTTAGCTGTATAACTTTGGACTGGACATTTTACCTCTTGGTGCCTCCATTTTCTCATTGTCTAGGGAAAAAGAATTTGTTGAGGTAGAATCTTAAATTCTACCCAGTTCTTATTTTGTTCTCCTTTGACCATTTTATAATTATTATCTTGGTCTCATTCCTATTCTTGTTATTCATCCTGTGAATTAGATCAGCTTGTATTATTAGTGCCATTTACATGTAAATTGATGGGATTCAGATATGTTACTGTTTCTCCATTAGTGATTTTAAGTAATTTTAAAGAAGGAAACATATTACAGATAATAAAAATGAAAGAAAGATATAAATATTGGACATGGATTATTTTTAAATGGGAAAGTCTTTTTAAGCACCAATATAAGCACCTTAAATTGGTATCTAGAAAACAATGACATAAAATTTTGTGGTCTTTGTTCTCTTAAATATGAATATAGCTAGTTTGCTTAAACTTTAAACAAAATGTATTCAAGATGAAATTAGTGAACAAAGCAATGATAACACTGGTTCATATGGCTAATTTAAAAGCTATCAGATTTAGCAATATTAAAATAATTTTAAAATGCAAAAGATATTTCAGAGGAATTGATTGAAAATTTTTTGTTCAGTAATTATTCTTAAGCTGCATTATAAGATTTATTACATAAATATAGTTACCAGATTGCTATGGGCAGGTGAATGTCTTCATTTGAAATATTATCAGAGATCAGTGTGGCTTGTTATTTTTAATTTTTTTCTGGCTATACAGAAAGTGTTTCCAGAAAGGTTAATTGTCATCTGATAAAATGTAGAGATTGAGGCCAGGTGCGTGGCTCACTCCTGTAATCCTAGCATTTTGGGAGGCTGAGGCGGGCAGATCACCTGAGTCAGGAGTTCGGGACCAGCCTAGTCAACATGGCAAAACCCTGTCTCTACTAAAAATACAGAAATTAGCTGGGCATAGTGGCGTGTGCCTGTAATCTCAGCTACTCAGGAGGCTGAGGCAGGAGAATCACTTGAACCCAGGCGTGGAGGTTGCAGTGAACCAAGATTGCGTCATTGCACTTCTGTTGCCTGGGCAACAAAAGTGAAACTATGTCTTAAAAAAAAAAAAAAAAAAAGGTAGAGATTGCATTCGTTCTATCTCTCAGCAGAGTTCTCTGGTAGTGTTCTCTGTGGACTAGGCCAAGGATGTTCTTGTTACTTTTAAAGATCATTGTCTGCTCTGATTGTCTACGTTAACTCATATCAATTTTTTGAACACTGGTCTATAGATTTACAATCTAAGTGTTGGGTTAAGATCTGACGAGTAGAGAATAGTGGAAAGTCAATATAGGAAGGTGTACTGGTTTCTGGTGTGATTTCTTTAGCTACACTTGATTCCTTGTGTTACGTCATTTCATGGATCATGTAATTCTCCTAGCTTTCAGAAATTAAATTAGATGTCCAGCCTTTCTCATTCAGAGATGCCTATATTATTATGTTATTTTGATTGCTTACCCACAAAAAAAAAAAAAGATCTGTTTTCAGTTCTCTGGCTCTGCAAGTCTTTGTGATCACATTTGTTAAATTGAATCTGAGGTTCAAATGTTGCATTAAATATTTTCTGGATTTTTGATAATAGGATATTCTGTAAGATAAAGCAACAATCCTAGAGTGATTTACTTTATGTTTAGACATCCACCGTTTTTCTATTTCTCTACTCCTCCCATTCTCCATTTTTAAAAGGAAATTTACAAATGTCTTTCCTTGTCCCTGCCTCAGATAATTTTTCCCTGAACTCATCTTGTCAGCAGAAACATTTAATAGGAAATAATTCTATATTGCTGAGACAAGATCAACACAGTAGTTCTTTACATTGAGCTGAGGTGAATGTATACTTAAAAATACTCTATTTTCTTTCTATATGAACTTAATATTTTAAAATCATATATAGGACTCCCCAGTGTGAAAATATTAGTCTGGACATCATTCTCTTGCCATCAGGTGCTATTTCTATCTTAGCTGTGAGTTAGACTAAATCCGAATTTTGTATCATTCATCTTTTTATAATATTTAACTTCCCTAGAATCATCTCATTTCACATCTTTAACCCCAGCTTCCCACAACTTTTCTGCTTTTATTTTCAAATGCCAGTTTTATTTTTGTGTTTTATTTTCTCATTGAAGTGTAAAGGTATCACATATATGAAGAAATGACTAGTTTAGACATTTACTTTGGCATAATATTGTTATTGATAACACACACCATCCCTTTCCTCTAGCCCCAAAAAGAAAAGTTTGACAACTCAAAAACTATTAAATTATTTTATCTGTATTTAATAGAACAGTGGAAGCTGTTTCTTCAAAATTAAAATGTTTTACCAGGAAAAAAAAAACTTTTCTGTATTTTAATCTGACAGTGAATTTGGGATTATTTATGTAATATATCTATAATTAATAGAAATTATTAGTTATTTCACTCGTAATTTGTGATACCTAAGACTCATATTTATTTAATGTGAACTGTTTTTTGAGCCTTTTTTGTTTCATTTTGTTTTCTTAACTTTTTTTGGTGTTGTTAGATTGTCATGGTCACATCTCAGCAGAAAAACTCTACTGTACATCAGCTGTTCTCAGAGTCAGGCCAAGGAGGTTTTTGCTACACAGTCATAGTTCGATAATACAGCATTATTTTGAACTACATTAAATTGCTGGTTTTATTGGTCAAAAATGAACAGATGCTAGCAATTTCATAATATATATTCAAGAAAGAACCAAACAAAATATCTTTTAGAATAGATATATTGACTTCTCATCATAAACCTTATCAACATACCAGAGCCTTTATGAAGGAGACTCTACAGATAACCACAAGTCTTATCACAAAAATTCTCCTTTAAAACAGTTATCCTTTATTTTGTTGTTAAATTTCCCAGTTTTGAAACATGTTTTATCAAAATGACTTCATAATTGAAGTAAATGCCTTTTGGGAGTATATTTGTTACGTAAGACTTTCAGTAAATCTGTGTGTAGTTTAAAGCTTTTATAATCTGAGATATTGTTTGTATCAGGTTGATGGCAAAAGTAACTGCAGTTTTTGCCATTAAAAAATGAAATTTAAAGAAATTTTTTTTTCTCCCCGAGACGGAGTTTGGCTCTTGTTACCCAGGCTGGAGTGCAATGGCGCGATCTCGGCTCACCGCAACCTCCGCCTCCTGGGTTCAGGCAATTCTCCTGCCTCAGCCTCCTGAGTAGCTGGGATTACAGGCACGCACCACCATGCCCAGCTGATTTTTTTTTGGTATTTTTAGTAGACACGGGGTTTCACCATGTTGACCAGGATGGTCTCGATCTCTTGACCTCGTGATCCACCCGCCTCAGCCTCCCAAACTGCTAGGATTACAGGCGTGAGCCACTGCGCCCGGCCTAAAGAAATTTTTTAAATAGCAAAAACCGCAGTTACTTTTGCACCAACCTAATATAAAAGGATTCATCTGTGTCATTTTGAGGCAAAAATAATTTTCCCTCACATCTACTATGGACTTAAATTTTGGCAACTAGAATTTTATCCTCTTGATAGGCATTCTGAATTAATGAATACTACTATGTTGTATAGTAAACAAATTTGCCATAAAATGCCATTTAAAGATTTTCTTTAGACCTTTATTTCAGGTTATAAAAATAAAAATGTATGAGTGGAAGATCACATAAAAAATATGAAACTCCTACACAGGAAAATCCCCAATTTTATGATTTAATAGGTTGTAAATTGGGTTGTTCCAAATTCAGACTACATCTCATCATATAAAATTATGAATAATAAGGGTAAAGAGTAGCCAACAAAAGCTAATCTAGTACACCATAGAAGTACTCTAGGTGTCTTGGTTTTGGATAAATTTTGATAGTGGAGAAAGGTTACTTTGATCTTTCAGTAATTGCTTGGTACCCTTCTTCCTAGGCAATATGCCCATGTTACCCTCTTCATGTGATCTATTCCTCAAATGCTACATTCTCCAAAACTTCCCTACCTGCCTCTATGTCCCAGTCATCCTTATCAATACTTCTTTTTAGAAAGAAAGAAATTTGCTTTAACTAGTTTATGTTAAAGTGTTAGTGACTGCAGCCCTTTTCTCTCTCTTAAAGAGAAATCTGCATTAAAAGCAAACGTTGCTGTTAGCACAAATTAATCTCAATGAGTAGAAAAGCTTTAAAACAAAAGTGGAAATAATTTAAATTATTGTTGATGAGACTATTTTGATGCAAGAGATACCATTAAGTGACCTAGCTTGGAAATCTTCCCCCTTGCTCAAACCCATGTAATGTGTGAAACTGCTGTATATTTTCAGTGACCTTGAAAAAGGGAGCTAGTTATTTGTACTTATGGGCCTGAAGAAGTCAGGGCCTGCTGATCCTGTTCTTAAGTTCAAGGGCAATGCCTGGAGCATCCTGGATCTCCTTCACCGTCATTCTACATGACCTACAGCTAGGTCTGTCTTCTAGCTCTGCTCATTGATATTAAATTTACAGATGAATACTATCTATGCTTGTTAAAAAAAATTCTTTCCCCATTTTACTGTTACAATTTTTCAAGAGCTATAAAGGTAGAAAAGGTATTCTTTTTCATTATTCTAAAAAAAAATTATCATTTTTAAATAGCTGGCAGTTAGCAGTTTAGTTTTCCAAACTTTATTCTAAGTCAAATTGCTGAGGTGATTCTAAACTTCTAATCTTGATTTATCATATAAACATCTAATTAGAAAGTGTTTATGCTAAAGACTTGTATTTTGTGACATTAGTTTTTCATGTTTTTTATATGCTCATTTAAATTGTTCATTTCCAAATGAGTGAAAAAGTTGCTGTTGTTGGGATGTACAGGGCAAGTGCACTTGGTTAGAGCATGAACTGGGAATTTCACATTAGCTGATGTGCTTTGCACTCTGCTCTTGTAGATTTATTTTGTTTACAGTAGACTGATGTCAGTTTTTGTAAATGTTTTTTCTTAGCACTTTAACTGTGAGTGTACAAACTGATTTTAAATGTAGTGGTTGTATATTTTGGTTATAAATTGGAAATTTTTAATAAAATTAAATAATTTGTTTTCTTTTCTGTCATTAGTACCTGATTAATTATAATTTTCTTTGTCATCTTCCAGACTCTTTAAATGATCTGATTAATATTTCACTGACTTTTTACATGTTTTCATACTTTATATTAAGTTTTTCACATAATAACGTAGGAGCCACAGTAATCTGCCACATAGAAATAAACACACACCATCCTACGTTATATTCCTTTTTCTCATACTTATTTTGTCAATAACAGATAAAACCTATTTCTGTTCATTGTTGTATCTCTAGCACATTACACTGTTAGACACATATTAGAGGCTCAAAAAATATCTGTTGATAACAAATGCATTTAAGTATTGTGTTTCTATCAATTTCCCAATAAGAAATCCCACCCATATAAGCAAATAGATTATCAGGTGATTTATTTTCATGCACAGGAAGGCGGAACTGGATTTAAACTATTTGTAGTACATATTAGTTCCTTATAAGGTCCAGCTTAACCCAGTGCATTCTTCAGAACAGCATCCTTCATAACCCTCTGCTTGAATGATTTCAGTAGCAGGAAGTTCACTAAAGCCTTCCATTTCATTTTGGGACACCTCTAATTGTTATAAAAGACTTTCCATATATTGAGTGGAAATTGTATCTTCATTCACTGATACTGATCTACAGATAGATACACAGCAATCCTATCACAGCATTACTTTCTAGACATTTGAAAAAAGGTATCCTGTTTCCTCCAAATCTTCTCTGCATGCAAAATGTGTCCTATTCTCCAATTCCCATTATCCTGTGACATCTGGTCAGACCCTAGTTCTTCTCCCAAACACTCCAGTTGTGAATATTGCTCTGAAAGTCTTCCACAGAACTGAACACTCATCTCCAAATGCTGTAAAATCAGTGAAGATTGCATTGTACATTATATTCCATACATTACTGTTAATTCTAAGTTAATGCAGAAAAACAGGAGCCACTTTTTATAATCATCTCCCTCTAACCATTGAAGGGTCCAGCCATTTATATGATGAAGATACGTATATATACATACTCATTAATTGTCTGAACTCTAATTTGTCAACTAAAGTCAAATATTTCCCTGAGGCACTGATTATCTACTATGTGCCAGCCAGTGAACCAAATAAAGTTCTTAATCTGACCATTTATTTCTAAGATAAACTGAAGACTTAATTAAGATGGAAAAATATCCTGAATTATTAGAGTTGCTAAATTTAAGGTTTGCCTCTGAGGGAAGGGAGGAGGTTTGTTTTTTATTGTTGTTTTGTTTGTTTTGGTTTTTATTTATTTATTTATTTTTTTAGACGGAGTCTCGCTCTGTTGCCAGGCTTGAGTGCAGTGGCATGATCTTGGCTCACTGCAGCCTCCACCTCCCAGGTTCAAGCAATTCTCCTGCCTCAGCCTTCGAGTAGCTGGGACTACAGGCTCATGCCACCACGCCCAGGTAATTTTTGTTTTTAGTAGAGGCAGGGTTTCACCGTGTTGGCCAGGTTGGTCTTCAACTCCTGACCTTAGGTGATCCACCCATCTCGGCTTCCCAAATTGCTGGGATTACAGGCGTGAGCCACCTCGCCCAGCCAGGAGGAGGGTTTTTTTTTAGTGTTTTATGTTGATCATTGACTAACTTAGTGGGCAAATGCTGGTAATGAGCCAATTGAGAACTAATCAGTGTGTATGCTAGAGCACAGAGGTACATGTGCAGTTTCTTCATCTGCAAAATTAAAGCATTGGACTGAGACAACGGTTTTTAGCTATGGGATCCTTCATCAAATAAAATAGTATATGTAGTCTCAGTACATAAATAAAAGCAGCCTTTTGTTTAAAAGGAAAGTAAGGTCCCTGAATGTCGTGGACCGTCCGGGACGGGTAGGCACGTCTGCCCGGGGGTCTCTCGACCTGCAAGAGGGTCCCAATACCTGGAAGAGATTCCACTTACTTGGCCCAGCCCTTCTTAACCCCTCTCCACTGCAGCATCTAGACAGAACTCTCTTACAGCTCAAAGAGCCCACTTTAAAAATTACTAAACTAGCCTGGGCGCGGTGGCTTAAGCCTGTAATCCCAGCACTTTGGGAGGCCGAGGCAGGTGGATCACGAGGTCAAGAGACCGAGACCATCCTGGTCAACATGGTGAAACCCCGTCTCTACTAAAAATACAAAAAATTAGCTAGGCATGGTGGCGCATGCCTGTAATCCCAGCTACTCAGGAGGCTGAGGCAGGAGAATTGCCTGAACCCAGGAGGCGGAGGTTGCGGTGAGCCGAGATCGCGCCATTGCACTCTCTAGCCTGGGTAGCAAGAGTGAAACTCTGTCTCAAAAAAAAGCCTCATTAAAAAAAAAAATTACTAAACTGATCTTGACTGTTGGTAGTCACACAAATCTGCATGTGATAAAATTGCACAGAATTGTATATACGCACACCCAAATGAGTGCATATAAAACAAATCTGATTAAGATAGATGGATTATATCCATACCAACTGCCTGCTTTTGATATTATAATTACCACTGTGAAAAACTGGGTATGGGTATTCTTTAAACTGCATGTAAATCTACATGTTAAAAAGTGTAAGGCCGGGCGCAGTGGCTCAAGCCTGTAATCCCAGCACTTTGGGAGGCCGAGGCGGGTGGATCACGAGGTCAAGAGATCGAGACCATCCTGGTCAACATGGTGAAACCCCGTGTCTACTAAAAATACAAAAAATTAGCTGGGCATGGTGGTGTGTGCCTGTAGTCCCAGCTACTCAGGAGGCGAGGCAGGAGAATTGCCTGAACCCAGGAGGCGGAGGTTGCGGTGAGCCGAGATCGAGCCATTGCACTCCAGCCTGGATAACAAGAGCGATACTCCGTCTCAAAAAAAAAAAAAAAAGTGTAACAAAATTTTTTGGTAAATTAAGATGATCTCTAGGTCCCTTCTAAAATTCTCTGATTAATGCCCCATTCATTTTCTAGCTGCCTTTTCCTTTCTGCTAATATTAAAGAAATGGTTAGCATTTGTTTTGAAGAGACTCTTTGTAAAAGTATATCACCTGGGAATCTTTCCATTCTTAGCCCTTCTAATTGGGAGTTCTCAGTGAAAACAAGACACTGCTATAATGTCATTTACATAATTAGAAAATAGCCCTCACATTCTACGGATTCCCCCAATCCCCCACTTCCTCTAAGCTTCTCAGGAGCAATGATTCAGAAATCAAATTGCTCAGCACCCCTACTCTGAGAGTAGCAGAAGAATGGCCTCTTAAAGATGTCCACTCCCTGATCCTCAGAATCTGAGAATACCTTACCTTATGTAGGCAAGGGGCTTTGCAGATGCGATTAAGGTTACATCTTGAAATGGGGAGATTATCCTGGATTATCCGTGGAGGCCCTATCTAATTACATGATTCCTTAAAAGAAGAGAACTTTCCCACCTGTGGTCAGAGAGAGCCGTGACAATGGAAGAAGGCTAAGAAAGATTCAATATTGGAATGACTTAACCCAAGGTCACTGGCTTTAAAGATGGAGGAAACAGCCCAGGAGCTAAGGAATGCAGGCAGCCTCTCCAAGCTGGAAATGCCTTTCAGCTGACAATAAAATATGGCTCTCAGTCCTGCAACTGCAAGGAACTAAATTCTGCCAACAACTAGAATGAGCAAAGGTATTAATCTTTCCCGGATGTCTCCAGAAAGGAACCACTGACATCATGACTTTGAGGCAGTGAGACCCACGTCAAGACTTCTTACCTACAGAACGGTAAGATAATAAATTCATGTTGCTTAAACCCCTAAATTTGGGGTAATTTCTTATGGCAGCAATAGAAAACTATTATACTAAGCCTCACACCTCCACATCTGCAAAGTGTAGGCAGTAAACAAATAAGTAATGGAAAATGGCCCAGGGAGGCCATTAAGAGTCAGAAGCAACACAGAGAGCTGGCCAATTGCCCTGACGCAGACTGTGGAGATGGGTGGAGGCAGGCTGGAGGAACTGAGATTAATAAGAGCAATCAATCGCTGCTTCCTTTCTTCTGATTTCATCTCCTTTATTACTCTCTTCACCATCATTTTTTCAGTTTTATTTATTTTCATTATGGTATTCACTTTTCTCTTTTAATCTAATTAAGGATGGTGGGGGTTTTTTTCAACCCCACAGTTCCACCAGCAAATGCACCCATTTGTCAGAAGGAGATGAGGAGCAGCTTAGGCTTTGGAAAAATGTTGAGATCTTCACGTTTAACAACTATTAAAAACGTTAGGAAGCACAGCTTTATTATCTAGCATCTGGATTCTCCTGAGACTGTGAACATCCATGAAAAAGAGTTATACACAAATCCACTTATTTAAACAAACAAAAGCTACACCACCAGGCACTCAAAAAAATATTTTGAAAATAACAAAAGCAGCCGGGCGCGGTGGCTCAAGCCTGTAATCCCAGCACTTTGGGAGGCCGAGGCGGGTGGATCACGAGGTCAAGAGATCGAGACCATCCTGGTCAACTTGGTGAAACCCCGTCTCTACTAAAAATACAAAAAATTAGCTGGGCATGGTGGCGCGTGCCTGTAATCCCAGCTACTCAGGAGGCTGAGGCAGGAGAATTGCCTGAACCCGGGAGGCGGAGGTTGCGATGAGCCGAGATCGCGCCATTGCACTCCAGCCTGGGTAACAAGAGTGAAACTCTGTCTCAAAAAAAAGAAAATAACAAAAGCTCTCTAAGTTACTGATGAGTCACTGTCTTCTATTCTGCAGCTGAAGAATTATGTTGAGCTTTTTTTTACTATCTCTGTAGACAGCTCAAGACTAAAGGCCCTTTGGGGCTAATGGAAAGTCCTCATCAGCCTCAAATAATATTGGACAAGCTACTGTATAATAATAAAGACAGCAGAAGAATTTAAACACCCCATATGCAGTGAATCGTTTTTTGACATCAGACTTGGAAAAGCATTTGCTAAATATGGGAAAGACGTTCATACACTATGTATGCAAGCTTGTCATTTCTCACATGTGCAAGTGACCAGAAAGGCAGAAAGAGGGAAGCTGTTCTCTGACAACAGATTGGGTACAGTTGAGCCAGATTAGGAGAAATACTGCGAACAGCCCCCTAGGGCACAGGTAATGTGCGTGCCTCCATTCATCCAATTGGTGAATTCCAAATGAACCTTCATATATACCCAGTAATGGGTACTTCTGTCTCTAGATCCTTGAGGAATCACCACACTGTCTTTCACAATGGTCAAACTAATTTACACTCCCACCAACAGTGTAAGAGTGTTCCTATTAGCCGGGCGCGGTGGCTCAAGCCTGTAATCCCAGCACTTTGGGAGGCCGAGGCGGGTGGATCACGAGGTCAAGAGATCGAGACCATCCAGGTCAACATGGTGAAACCCCGTCTCTACTAAAATACAAAAAATTAGCTGGGCATGGTGGCGCATGCCTGTAATCCCAGCTACTCAGGAGGCTGAGGCAGGAGAATTGCCTGAACCCAGGAGGCGGAGGTTGCGGTGAGCCGAGATCGCGCCATTGCACTCCAGCCTGGGTAACAAGAGTGAAACTCCGTCTCAAAAAAAAAAAAAAAAGAGTGTTCATATTTCTCCATATCCTCTCCAGCATCTGTCTTCAGATTTTTTAATGATCGCTATTCTACTGGCGTGAGATGGTATCTCAATGTGGTTTTGATTTGCATTTCTCTGATGACCAGTGATGATGAGCACTTTTTCGTATGTTTGTTGGCCACAGAAGTGTCTTCTTTTGAAAAGTGTCTGTTCATATCCTTTGCCCACTTTTTGATGGGGTTGTTTTTTTCTTGTAAACTTGTTTTAGTTCTTTGTAGATTCTGGGTATTAGCCCTTTGTCAGATGGGTAGCTTGCAAAAGTTTTTTCCCATTCTGTTAGTTGCCAGTTCACTCTCATGATTGTTTCTTTACAAAGAAACAAACTAAATCCTTTCATGGAAAAGTCCTTAACATCCTATATTTGGGGAGAAAAAAATTGAAAGATACTTTGTTTCTTCTTGTCCTGTTCATTGATAATAGCTCTTTATATGACATATTTAACTGTAAGTGTGTTTTAGCTGTCATAAGTTTAGTTTTTTTTCAGAGCCAAGGGTCATTTGTATATTATTTCTTGTCTGTTGATGAAAGTTGCTTTAGAAAATCATGTTTCAGGCTGGTCACAGTGGCTCCTGCTTGTAATCCCAGCACTTTGAGAGGCAGAGGCGGGTGGATCACCTGAGGTCGGGAGTTCGAGACCAGCCTGACCAACATGGAGAAACACCATCTCTACTAAAAATACAAAAAAGCTTCATGGAGGCACAAATGCAGAAGAAGTTACTTCTGCCAAAAAACGAAGTCATCTGTTATGACTGAACAAAAAAGGGAAGTGTTTTGAAAGTAGAGGTAGACTTACTAATGTCCTAGATGTGACAGATGAAGGAACAAGATGAATAATAGATGATTTTGTTTTTTGACTAGAGCAGCTTCATGGATTATGGTGTCATTATTATTATATGCCTGTAGTCCCAGCTACTGAAGAGGCTGAGGTAGGAGAATCACTTGAACCTGGAGATAGAGGTTGCAGTGAGCCGAGATGGCTCCACTGTATTCCAGCCTAGGCAACAAGAGCAAAACTCCATCTCAAAAAAAAATAAACAACAAAAAAGAAAAATGATGTTTCAAATATCTGTAACTATTCAATAGCATTCATTCATTCAGTAGAAACTCATTTGTTTACCTACTCCTTATGTAAGACCTGAGGCATGCAAAGGGGAAAATAACATGGTTTCTGCTCTTGCCAAGTTCACACACTCTAGTGAG
Source organism: Saimiri boliviensis (assembly GCF_048565385.1). Taxonomy (NCBI): domain Eukaryota; kingdom Metazoa; phylum Chordata; class Mammalia; order Primates; family Cebidae; genus Saimiri; species Saimiri boliviensis. Next base: position 103,645,551 of record NC_133461.1, read on the forward strand.
GAGAGAGCTCCTAAACACCTGAGTACTGCAATACTGCTGTGCTCAAAGCATCGTGGAGGCACAAATGTGGAAGAAGTTATTTCTGCCATGAGGACTGAGTGTACAGAGGGCTTTAGAGAATAAGAAAGAGTCTCACAGTGAACATGAGTTGAAGGAGTTAAAAGAAAAAAAAAAAGAGAATAAGAAAGTCAATCTACGTTTATTGACCACCTGTTGATTCCTGAGATTACAGTAGGGAACAAAACTCACTTGTTCTGTTGAAGTCCTGTAATCAGAATTTTGAATCTAAAGGGAAAATACAGGTAATAAACATTAATTTCAGATAGTGATCAATATTACAACAGTGTCAGATAAGAGACCCCTAAAGTTCTTCATAAACAATGTGGAGATTGTTTAAAGTCCTAAACAGTGGCTTTAGTGAAGGGATTAACATTATTTTATTTTTTTAATTATTCTGGCAGCTCCTTGGAAAACTGATTATGAGAACCAAGATTGCACACAGGAGCCTGGGCAGAAAATACAAAAAATTAGCAGGACGCCATGGTGTGCACCTGTGGTCCCACCAGCTTTACTCGGGAGGCTGAGGTGGGAGGATCGTTTGAGCCCAGGAAGCAGAGGTTGCAGTGAGCCGAGATTGCACCACTGCACTCCAGCCTGGGTGACCAATCAAGATCCTGTATTTAAAAAAAAAAAAAAAAAAGCTCACAGGGAGACAGACCAATTCAAAAAGCAACCATGCTGGTACATGTAAGAGATAATAGTGTGGCTGGGATTCAGATGGACAGTGAGGCAAGTGTTCTGAAAGCAGAGCCAGACTTACTGATGTACTGTATGTGACAGAGGAAGGAAGGGGATGAATAATAAGATGGTTTCGTTCTTTGACTAGAGCGGCCTCATGGATTATGGTGTTGCTTACTGAAATGAGGACTGGAGGAAGAGCTGGTGCTGGAGAGAGAAAAATCGCATGTTCTATTCTGGACTGGTTAAATGTAAGGTGACTGTTAGCCATCCAAGCGGAAATGGCAAGTAAGCAGGCAGACATAGGAGTCTGGAGCTCTGGTTGAGATTTTGGCCTGAGATAGAAACCTGAGAATCATCAAGATTTAGATGGTACTTAAAGCCATCAGGCTGCATTAGATTGCCTTGGAGAAGACTTTGTAGTGAACAGAATTTATGTAGAGGACAAAAGGTCAGGAAAGGAGAGTGGGAAGGAGAGACCTGTAAGCTAGGGAGACAGTCAAGGCGATGTGTGAATTAGGGAAACCAGGAGAGAAAGGTGCTTGTAAAGGAGAGAGAAGTTCAACCAGTCAAATGATCCTTCAAGATCAAATAAGGCAGCCGGGTGTGGTGACTCATACCTGTAATTCCAGCACTTTGGGAGGATGAGGCCGGTGAATCATCTGAGGTCAGGGGTTCAAGACCAGCCTGGCCAACATGGTGAAACCCCGTCTCTACTAAAAATACAAAAATTAGCCCGGGCTTGGTGGCAGGCACTTGTAATCCCAGCCACTTGGGAGGCTGAGGCAGGAGAATTGCTTGAATCTGGGAGGCAGAGGTTGTAGTGAGCCGAGATTGTGTCCTTGCACTCCAGCCTGGGCAATAAGAGAGAAACTTCATCTCAAAAAAGATTTGGCCGGGCGCGGTGGCTCAAGCCTGTAATCCCAGCACTTTGGGAGGCCGAGGCAGGTGGATCACGAGGTCGAGAGATCGAGACCATCCTGGTCAACATGGTGAAACCCCGTCTCTACTAAAAATACAAAAAATTGGCTGGGCATGGTGGCGCGTGCCTGTAGTCCCAGCTACTCAGGAGGCTGAGGCAGGAGAATTGCTTGAACCCAGGAGGCGGAGGTTGCGGTGAGCCGAGATCGCGCCATTGCACTCCAGCCTGGGTAACAAGAGTGAAACTCCGTCTCAAAAAAAAAAAAAAAAAAAAAAAAAAGATCAGATAAGGCCAGGCACCTGACTCACCTGTAATCCCAGCACTTTGGGAGGTGGAAGTGGGAGGACTGCTTGAAGCCAGGAGTCTGAGACTAGCTAGGCAGCAAAGTGAGACTCCTGTCTCTGCAAAAAGAAATAGATACATTTATTAGCCGGGTGTGGTTGGCTGATAGTCTCAGCTACTCAGGAGTCTGAGGTAGGAGGATCACTTAAAGCCCAGGAGTTTGACGCTGCAGTGAGCTCTGATGCTACCACTGTTCTCCAGCCTGGGTGACAGATAGAGACCCTGTCTTAAAAAAAAAAAAAAGATGGAATAAGATGATGACTGAGAAAGACAATTTCTTTTGACATCATGGAGGTTATTGAAAAGAACAACTTCAGTGGATGGGAATAAAGGCAGTTGCAAATGGATTGAGGAATAACTGGGGAATTTGCATTTCTAGCACTTGGAAGATCACTTTCAGTGACCTTCCCAGTGAAAACAACCCAAATTCTGGACTATGTATGAAAATCTTTGTAATTTGCATTGCTAAACTGCCCTGATCTTACCAATGAAAGTCAAAAACAAAATGAAAGCAAAAATCACTGGTAATAAACAAGCACCAGCACCAGCTTCTGCTGTGAGAGTTCTGCAGAACGCCGGAGACAGCGCAGCATGTCGGGGACAAGAGGCTGAGCCTAAGCTCCAGCCAGTGAGAGAATCTAATAGGAGACTTCTGGGTAAAGCTGGCACTCCAAAGGGGTATACTTCCAATGTGAAGGTGAGGGAGGAAGAAAGAAGTCATGCAGAACAGGACATCAAAGAAACTTTATTGCTTCCAATAGCGATGGTTGGCAGGAGTATGGTGGAATCTCCTCTGAGAATTTGTAACCGTAACTGCCTTCATGCACATTGTTTGGTCCAAATAGACACTGTTCTCCGTGTGTTTAAACCCAAAGCCAAGAATATAACTCAAAGAGTCCTGGATTACTGTAATTTCATGCAACTGGCAGAAGCAAATGAAGTTTCTTTGGAGGAATGCAATTTCAGTTCAGGTGTCAAGGAATTCCCACTGAGAAATTTGCAAGGTAAAGGAAAAGTTCACAGTCAAAACTAGCAAAACACACAAAAGAGAACAAGACATTGTGAGTGAGAGCCTATTCTCCAAAGACTTCCATATTTTAAAATCAGTAAAGAATACAAAATAATATATTTAAAGAAAAAAAGAAGGCATCAGGGGTATAACTAAGGAACAAGAAACTATGAAAAATGGCAGGGCAGATTTGGAAAAAAAAGACCTAATTGAATTTCTAGGTATGAGCAATTTAATTAGAAACAACAGAAAAAAAAACTGGATGAGGATTAGTAAAATTAAAAAGTGATGATTTTTTGGCCGGGCGCGGTGGCTCAAGCCTGTAATCCCAGCACTTTGGGAGGCCGAGGCGGGTGGATCACGAGGTCGAGAGATCGAGACCATTCTGGTCAACATGGTGAAACCCCGTCTCTACTAAAAATACAAAAAATTAGCTGGGCATGGTGGTGCGTGCCTGTAATCCCAGCTACTCAGGAGGCTGAGGCAGGAGAATTGCCTGAACCCAGGAGGCGGAGGTTGCGGTGAGCCAAGATCGCGCCATTGCACTCCAGCCTGGGTAACAAGCGCGAAACTCCGTCTCAAAAAAAAAAAAAAAAAAAAAAAAAAAAAAAGTGATGATTTTTTTTTAATGTCCAGAATTCTTTAGCGTTTTGCTTCTAACTAATAAAACGAAGCAGAAGTGAAGCCTTAGAGATAAGGTCATAGAAGGCACTGTGGCTTCCTGCAGCTTCTTGCTGTTTCTCTTGGATCCCTTTCTGGGGAAGCCAGCTGTCGTGTCATGAGGGCATTCCAGCAGCCCTGTGGAGAGGCCAGGTGACAAGGAGCTGAGGCCTCAGAGCGAGCCAAGGTCTTGGAAGCAGCTACTCTAGCCCTGGTGATGCCCTCACACAACCACAGCCTGGCTGACGGCTCCTTGTGAGACCCTAAACCAGAACCACCAAGCAAGCCACTCCTGGACTCCTGACCTTCAGAAACTGTGAAATGATCAATGTTTGCTGCATTATGCTGAATAATTGGTTATGTCACAATAAATAACACAAGATTAATTTGAAGACGTTACCCCAAATGCAGTACAGAGAGACAAAGAAATAGACAATGTGAAATGACATTAAATCAGCATTCCTGAAAGAGTAATGGGAAAAAGATACATTTCAAATGCTAATAGCTAAGAATTTTCTAGAATTGTTGACAGACATTAATCATCAAGTCCATGGAGCCCAGTGAATGCTAAGATGAGTGATTTTTAAAATGCATTTGGACACCTTATAGGAAAATGGAAGAATAGCAGAAGGGAAAAAAGAAAGCAGCCAGAACGGAGACAGATCAATCACAAAGGAATAGCAATTACACCCAAGGCTGGTTTTCTCTACAACAATAGTGGAAGTCAGGAGTCGGGAATGTATCTTAGTTTATTGAAAGAAAAGCGACTGTAAACCAGGAATTATAAGCCAGCAAAACTACCTCTCAAGAATGAGGGCTCAAATGATCTGGGTAGCCAAGATCGCTGTGGCCACCTACCCCAAGTCCCTCATAACTACCTCTTACTATTTTTCAGCAGGAAGAATACAACCATACTCATCACGAACCTTTAGCATAACAAGACAAACCTCACAAACTTCAAATTACCTAAAGCTGCAAAATAAACACCATCTTTCGGCAGAGGTTTCTCTTGAGGCCCCGCTGTCAAACTTTGCAGAGAGCCAGAGAGTCTAGAAAAACTGCACTTGAGAGAAAAGGGGCCCCAAGCGGTGGCTCACACCCATAATCCCAGCATTTTAGGAGGTTGAGGCAGGCAGATCACTGAAGGTCTGGAGTTCGAGACCAGCTTTGCTAACATAGTGAAATCTGATCTCTACTAAAAATACAGAATTACCAAGGCAGAGTGGTGCACACCTGTAGTCCCAGCTACTTGGGAGGCTAAGGTAGAAGAATTGTTTGAATCTGGGAGGCGGAAGTTGCAGTGAGCCACAATTGCACCACTGCACTTCACCCTGGGCTACAGAGCGAGACTCCGTCTCAAAAAAAAGAGAGAGAAAGCAGATTGAGCTAAAACCGAAGTTCAACTCAAATTGTGAAAATATTAGAAAAGAGTCCAGTCAGATTCTAGAGGTCACAGGCGCTTAAGAGTGCAAGATTCGAGGAGGCAGTCATCTTCTGGGGCAAAGAGAGTAAAAAAATGGGGAGCAGCAGAGGCAGAAGTGCCCTGTGGAAACTGAGCAGTAAAGGGGAAAAGCATCATCAGGGAAAATTGCAGAATCTTGCAAAATGAGATGGAGGTTGCAGTGAGCCCAGATTGTGCCATGGCACTCCAGCCTGGGCAACAAGAACAAAACTCTGTCACACACAGACACACACACACACACACACACACACACACACACACACACACACACCATACCAAAACTTATGGGATGTAGTGAAGAGTGCTTGGAGGGAAATTTATAGCTGTAAACAACATTGAAAAAAAAAAGTTTTCAAATCAATAACCTAAACTTTTACAAAAAAAAAAAAAAAAGGAAAAAAAAAGCACACTAAACCCTAAGGAAGGAGAAGGAAGAAAATGAAAAAGTTACAGCACTCAATATCAGGAAATTAACACTGCTACAGTACCACCAAGTAATCCATTGATCCCTAGCAAATCTTAAGCACTTAGTTTGAGCCCATGTATATATTCTATTCCTCAGCAAATTCTTACCCACTTGCTTTTTTTTTTTAACCCACATCCTTCTATAACTTTTACCTGAATAAATATAAGCAAAGTATTACTAGGACAGCTGCTAAGTTGTTGATTTTGCTAATTCTATCATTCCTTATAGTTTTTTTTTTCTTAGAATATCCCCAGGCTGGTGTGCAGTGGCTCAATCATAGTTCATTGCAACCTCTGCCTCCTGGGCTTACACAATCCTCCCACCTGAGCCTCTCGATAATTGGGACTACAGGTGCGCACCCCCACACTGGCTGAGTTTTTAGTGTTGTTTGTTTGTCTGTTTGTTTTTGTAGAGACAGGGTCTTGCTGTGTTGTCCAGCCTGGTCTTGAACTCCTGGGCTCAAGTGATTCTCCTGCCTCGGCCTCCCAAAGTGCTGAGATTACAAGCATGAGCCACCATGCCCAGCCTGTTTACTTTCTGTTATACTTTATGCTGTATCTTATAATTAATGTTAAAATAATCTGTAATTTGGTGAAACTGTGTTTTCCACAGAATAAGGCTACTTATTTTTAAAATGCTATTTTCCTTTTGAGAGATAGGGTCTCACTTTCTCACTCAGGCTTAAGTTCAACTGTGCAATCGTGGCGCACTACAGCCTCAACCTCATAGACTCAAGTGATCCTCCCTGCTCAGCCTCCTGAGTAGCTGGAACTACAGGCATGCACTACCAAGCCCAGCTAATTTTTAAAAATTTTTTTTAGAGACAGAGCCCAGCTGTGTGGTGCCCAGGCTTGTCTTGAACTTTTGGGCTCAAATAATCCACTTCAGCCTCCCAAAGGGCTGGGATTACAGGCCTGAGCCACTGTGCTATTTGAACTTAAACATTAATGTATTTTACAGGTTGGGCATGGTGGCTCACACCTGTAATCCCAGCACTTCGGAAGGCCAAGGCAGGTGGATTGAGGTTAGGCGTTTCAGACCAGTCTGGCCAACATGGTGAAACCCCCGTCTCTACTAAAAATATAAAAATTAGCCAGGCATGGTGGCACGTAGTCCCAGCTACTCTGGAGGCTGAGGCAGGAGAATTACTTGAACCCAGGAGGCGGAGGTTGCAGTGAGCCAAAATCGTGCCACTGCACTCCAGCCTGGTGACAGAGTGAGACTTTGCCTCAAAAAAACAAATTAATGAGTTATATTAGTGTCACTCATCATTTCAGTGCCCAAACCAACCATCTCTCTCCCCATCTAATAGGTTTTTTTTTGTTTTGTTTTTTTGTTTTTTTTTTTTTTTGAGACAGAGTGTCGCTCTTGTTACCCAGGCTGGAGTGCAATGGCGCGATCTCGGCTCACCGCAACCTCCGCCTCCTGGGTTCAGGCAATTCTCCTGCCTCAGCCTCCCGAGTAGCTGGAATTACAGGCACACGCCACCATGCCCAGCTAATTTTTTGTATTTTTAGTAGAGACGGGGTTTCACCATGTTGACCAGGATGGTCTCGATCTCTTGACCTCATGATCCACCCGCCTCGGCCTCCCAAAGTGCTGGGATTACAGGCTTGAGCCACCGCGCCCGGCCTGCATCTAATAGTTTTGTGGGGCTTCCCAAGGTCCCTTAACCAGACAGATTGCCGACTCTGCTCGCCTTCCTCTTGGCAATACTGGGGCTCTCTTGGCTTCTGTCATGAGCTAATGGTCATGAGGCTCTGTCTGGGTCCTCCCGTCTCCCTAGGCTTGCTGCCTGAGTAAGTTATAATCCTAGGAAGAGTTAACCATGGGCTTAAAAAGTGGGTGACACAAGTTTAAAAGCGGGTGGTATGTGTTGGGCATGGGGACGGTGAGTGGACCCTCCAGGCTTTGAGCGACTCTGGCTCCAGTTTCTGGAAAGTCCAGAGTCTGACTGTGGGAGCAGGTGGCAAGGTGGAGGGGAGGAGATGCTCACGGGAGACGAGGGTAGCAGGTAACCAAGAGGCTTCAGCATTGGACCAATTGTTGACCCACGCTTTGAAGTTGCTGAGAAAGCGGCAGGAGCCAGGTTGCAGAACCAAACTGGCGGGGTGCTGCGGTCTTTAGTGCATGAGGAGGCGGGTGGGGGAAGGAGTGGTGAAGAGAGGCTGTCGCAACAGGAAGTGGGGGAGACTGCTACAGATGGATGCTGCGCCCCTCACAGGAGCAGGGCACATGGCCCCAGCCCAAAACCCAGTAGATGCTCAATTCACTTATTACATTGAAATTCTCAACATCAGAGCGACTCACAGGATAGAGTTGAACCATTAGACAAAAGAGATGCAGTTAAAATTCCTTTTTCTCCTCGAGAGAGCCTTTTTTCCTCTTCCCCATTGGCTTACCAGCATGGATTGATTTATAGATTAACATCTTTATTTCTGAATGGATGAGATAAAGATAGGAAATTGTGTCAGGTAGAAGGCAATACAATGGTTTGGTCTGGGACGTAAGCGCTAAGTCTGCAGAGTGTTCTGAATGAGGCCAGGCAAAAGCTGGTAGGTCCCAAAACCACTTTCATCTATTAGGTTGGTGCAAAAGTAATTGCAGATTTTGACATTACTTTTAATGCCGTTAACATTTGACTTTACTTTTAATGTCAAAACCGCAATTACTTTTGTACCAACCTGATACTTCACAGTTTTGGATCAGATCACTCTTCTTCAGTGGTTGAAAACAAACTCTGCCTTCTCTTCAATTCCCGCTGCGTTCTTCTCAGCGGTACTAATTGCCTAATTCCCAGTCTCCAGTGATGTCTTCTTCCTCTTCCATCTGGGTTTTCCTCACTGTCCCTGGCCACGTCCAAAAGAAAAGAAATTTTCAATGCAGGAACGATAAATGTGTCTATGGAAGGGGCAATTTATTCTCTTGCAAAGAGTCTCAGGATTGAAAAAAAATGCTTAGAAATCATCCAACCTGGGGGCCAGGCGCGGTGGCTCACGCCTGTAATCCCAGCACTTTGGGAGGCTGAGGCGGGTGGATCACGAGGTCAAGAGATCGAGACCATCCTGGTCAACATGGTGAAACCCCGTCTCTACTAAAAATATAAAAATTAGCTGGGCATGGTGGCACGCGCCTGTAGTCCTAGCTACTTGGGAGGCTGAGGTAGGAGAATTGCTTGAACTCAGGAGGCGGAGGTTGCAGTGAGCCGAGATCGTGCCATTGCACTCCAGCCTGGGTAACAAGAGCGAAACTCCGTCTCAAAAAAAAAAGAAATCATCCAACCTGGGGACTGGCAGACCGTCTCTGTAAAAGGCAAATGGGACCCATTTCAGGCTAACTGTGACAGTCATCATGGGCGTGACTGGGGCTGGGGCCCGTGTGGTTACCGGTGGTAAAAGTATTTACCAAGACAGTCCTGGGTGAAGAAAGGCAGATACATTAGAGAAAGGATAAGAGTAAGATGCAGGAGTGCAAAGGGCAGCCCAGCAGAGAAGGGGCTGTCTGTAAAGAGTCAGGGGCCAGAGGGCAATTGTACAAGGTCATGCTAGAGGGGGTTACATGCAAGTAAGCTTGGGCTATACACTTGGAATATGTTGGGATGATTTTTGACTGCCAAGCCTTGCCACGTGCCTGAGGGAAACACTTTGCTGATTTTAGCCTTCTTGCAATTCACATACCTTTATTTCTGGAGTTGCAAGATAGTGGCTGTGGTTTTTCACACAGAAGGGTTGCAAACAGGGTTAGGGTCCTGGATTAGGTCCCTGTCCTGCGAGCCTGGCTCCTTCCCAGTTCCTGTTAACATACTGATTTGTTAGGACCCCACAACAGTCTCTGTCACAACCCCTCATCTCTGCTGTTACAGCACAAAAGTAGTCATGGATAATACAGAAACAAATGAGTAAGGCTGTGTGCCAATAAAACTTTATTTACAAAAGCAGGCTGTGGGCCAGACTGGGTCTAAGGGCTGTGGTTTGCTGACCCCTGATCCAAACCAACAGATACAATGGGGGCCCCATCAGCTTGATGGAAAACCAGGACTCGAAATCCACTTCCAGTGAGCCTCAGAGAAGAGCTCCTTCTGCTAGGACAGAGATCCTCAAATTATACTTTGCATCAACATCACCTGGAGGCTAGAGAGGTGAGGGGCAACGATGAGAAGGGATTTTTGGTTCAGTCGGTCTTCGGTAGGATCCGGGAATCTGAATTTTAAAAGCATACACAATTCTGCCCTGTATGGCCCAGGGGTCATGCTTGAAAAACCATTTCCCCGCATTATAGATTCTTTTATTTGAGACAGGATTTCGCTCTATCGCCCAGGCTGGGGTGCAGCGGCAGTCATAGCTCTCTGCAGCGTTGACCTCCGGGGCTTCAGCGATCCTCCCACCTCAGCCTCCCAAGTAGCTGGGACACAGGCGCCTGCCACCACGCCCGGCTACCTTTTCTTTTTTGTTTAAGAGACAGGGTCTTGCCATGTTTCCCAAGCTGATCTCAAATTCCTGGGCTCAAGTGATCCTCCCACTTTGGCCTCCCAAAGCACTGGGATTAAAGTCATGACTCCCTGTGCTCAGTCCCCACCCCTATCATAGATTTTTGAGTCCCCTGGGCAACAAGTAAACCCTCTGTATCCCAGACAGATGAGCAGGTGATGACAGGATGTCTCTAAAGGGTCTCTGGATTTGTCCTCTCTTCTGCTTTGCCCCAGCAGCCTTTTCTCTTTAGCAGCTGGCCTCAGCCACGGGAGCAGGTGCGGAGTGTGCAGACACACCTGCCTGCAAGCCCAGGGGGTTTCCCCTCTAGGGAGCTTTCCTAATGAGCCCTGCCTGTTGACGGACTGGAGGGGCGGAGCTCATTACTAGCTTTTGGCCCAGAGCCTTGTCTTGTGGGATTGCAAATGAAGGAATGCCTGTGGCTCCCACGTTCTCCTCAGTGGGAAGATCTCAAAGCAACAGTGTAGTTCACACGTCTCACTGAAAAGGGTCAGATCAGCTGGAAGGAAGCTGGTGGAAGTTGTCGGGCACGGAATTTTCACACTTGATCTGCTCCTTTCTTCCTCCATCCATTGCTCCCACCTTGATCCCTTGAATGGGAACATTGTTTGCTCCAAGTCATCTGAAACAAAGCCTCGGTTCTTTTGAACAATACCTGCCCCCAGCCCCCAGATGCTTAGGAAATATAACCCCTAAGAAAATAACACAGGGTTAAGAATAGCATGTGAGCAGCCCTTATTCCTGCAAAGGGGCGGGCCTAATCTAGCCTCTTCAGTCCTTGTATTAGTCCTGCTTCAAACCCCTGGCGGGACCTTTTGCTTGTGACTCTTCTTCTCTTGGCAAATCTCTAGAATGAAAGCTCTAGAGCCAAGCCTAGATATTTGGAGTTAAAAGTTAAGTTGGAATTTATAGACGTCAATTCCAAAATGCCCTCCTGGGTCATCTCCCAGCTCATACCTGAGGAAAGGGCAGAGGTCAGATTTAGACATGAAGTTGATGGCTTCGCTGCAGTAACCACCTTCTTTAATCACAAAACCACGCTTTGCAGGCTGGGCGAGGTGGCTCACGCCTGTAATCCCAGCACTTTGGGAGACCGAGCTGGGTGGATCACCTGAGGTCAGGAGTCTGAGATCAGCCCCGCCAACATGGTGAAACCCCATTTCTACTAAAAATACAAAAAACACCTGGGTGTGGTGGCAGGCGCCTGTAATCCCAGCTACTCGGGCCGCTGAGGCAGGAGAATTGCTTGAACCCAGGAGGTAGAGGTCGCAGTAAGGTGGTGCACGCCTGTAATCCCAGTTACTCAGGAGGCTGAGGCGGGAGAATTGCTTGAACTCGAGAGGCAGAGGTTGCAGTGAACCATGATCATGCCATTGCACTCTAGCCTGGGCGACAGAGAGAGACTATGTTTGGGGGGGGCGGGGGGAAAGGCACTCCTGTAATCCCAGCACTTTGGAAAGCTGAGGTGGGTGGATCACCTGAGGTCAGGAGTTCCAGACCAGCCTGGCCAACATAGCAAAACCCCGTGTCTACTAAAAAATACAAAACTTAGTTTGGTGCGGTGGCAGACGCCTGTAATCTCAGCTGCTTGAGAAGCTGAGGCAGAATTGCTTAAACCGGGGAGGCAGAGGTTGCAGTGAGCCGAGATTGTGCCACTGCACTCCAGCTTGGGAGACAGAGCAAGACTTTGTCTCAAAATACACACACACACACTCACACTCACACGCACACACTCACACATACACACACACACACACATACATACACACACACACACTCTCTATGCAGACTGGATGCAATGGCTCATGCCTGTAATCCCAGCACTTAGGGAGGCCAAGGCAGGTAGATCACCTGAGGTCTCTACGTAAAAAAAAAAAAAAAAAGGACCACGCTATGCAGAAGTACAAAAATGGAGGTTCCTCCCTGCACCAAAAGAGGGAGGTTTCCTTCATTCTGCCCCGGTGTTCCTGCCACCCACAGGTCCTGGAAGAGAGGAAGCCTTCGCTGGTCTTCCTGTGTACCTGCTGGCTGTCCGTGACACCCCGACTCCCACTTCCCCCTGCACTTCTGAGCAGAGATCGTGTTCATTCAGAAATGTCCCCTGTCCTCTACAGATAGGTTCAGCATAACAATTTTTTGACTTAATGATGGTGGTAACAACAATATGAATTCAGTAGAAGCCGTACTTCCCATACCCGTACAACTTTTCTGATTTTCACTAAATTGCATAAGGTATTGAACACTATGTGAAATCGGCTCATTAGATTATTTTGCCCAACTTTCAGGTAATGTAAATGTCCTGAGAACATGTAAGACAGGCATGGCTATGCTGTGCTGTTCTACAGGTGAAGACGTATCCAGTGCATTTTCTGTAGGTTAGGTGTAGCCAATGGAGATGGAGTCTCACTTTGTCTCCCAGGCTGGAGTGCTGTAGCACGATCTTAGCTCACTGAAACCTCCGCCTCCTGGGTTCAAGCGATTCTCCTGCCTCAGCCTCCTGAGTAGCTGGGATTACAGGTGCCCCTCACCACGCCCAGCTAATTTTTGTATTTTTAGTAGAGACGGGCTTTCACCATGTTGGCCAGGCTGGTCCCGAACTCCTGACCTCAAGTGATCTGCCTGCCTCGGCCTCCCAAAGAGCGGGGCTCACAGGAGTGAGCCACTGTGCCTGGCCTCCTCAATGCATTTTCCACGTATGATATTTTGCAGGTATGAAGGGTTTATGGGGCTATAACCCAGTCCTCATTGAGGAGCATCTGTATTTGAAACCTCCTTTGTACAAATGAGAAACGGGGGACTTGAGAGCCAAGATAACACGGCCTGACAGACGGGAGGGCTGTGCGTCCTGCTTCTGCATTGCAATGGGGCACCTAGTGCCTTCTGAGACCATGTGCTCCCTTTCCTGTGGGGAGCCAGCTTTGATAAGGAGAGAGGGGTGGGAAGGGGCAAAGGGAGGCGCTGAGGGAGCCCAGGGTTAGCCTTGCAAGGGCTACAAGCACAAGCAAATGGAGCGGAGGAGCGGAGGGGGAAGAGGCTGGTGGGCCCCCTCCCTGCTGCTCACTCCCTTTCCTTCTGGCTCTTTCTGTCCACGTCTCCATCTTCCTGCCTCTCTGCCTCTTTCCCTCGGCTTCCGCTTCCCTGTAGCTCTGTTTAGACCAGGAGTTGTTAACCTGGGGCTCCCGGATCCCTGGAGTATGGAAACACGTCATCTATTTTATGGGGAAATGGCAGTGAACATTGGAGTACATGTGCTTTTTTGTAGAACAATTTATTTTCATTGAGATATACACCCAGTAATGGGATTGCTGGGTCAAATGGTAGTTCTAAGTTATTTGAGAAATCTCCAAACCGCTTTTCACAGTGGCTGAACTGATTTACATTCCCAAAAACGGTGTGCAAGAGCGCCCTTTCTACCACAGCCTTGCCGGCTTCTGTTTTTGCACTTTTTTTTTTTTTTTTAAATCAGAAGTTTAATAGGTGAAAGAAGCCGGGTGCGGTGACTCACACCTGTAATCCTATCATTTTGGGAGGCCGAGGTGGGTGGATCATGAGGTCAGGAGTTCAAGACCAGCCTGGCCAAGACGGTGAAACCCGTCTTTACTAAAAATACGAACATTAACCAGGCGTGGTGGCATGTGTCTGTAATCCCAGGTACTCGGGAGGCTGAGGCAGAAGAATCGCTGGAACCTGGGAGGCAGAGGTTACAGTGAGCAGACATCATGACTGTACTCCAGCCTGAGTGACAGAACAAGACTCCATCTCAAAAACATAAAATAAAATAGGCAAAAGAAAGAAAAGAGCTCTCTCTTCTGCAGAGAGAGGGGGTCCCAGAGAAACGGGTTGTTGCCTTCACTTTTTGATAGTAGCTGTTTTGACTGGTGTGCAGTGGTATCTCATTTGCGGTTTTGATGTGCGTGATGTTGAACATTTTTTTAATATGTTTCTCGGCTGCTCATATTTCTTCAGAAGTGTCTGTTCATGTCTGTTGCCCACTTTTTAATGGGTTATTTCCTTGTTGAATTGTTTAAGTTCCTTGTAGATTCTGGATATTAGACCTTTGTCAAATACATAATTTCAAATATTTTCTCTTATTGTATAGGTTGTTCACTCTGGTTTTTTTGTTTGTTTTTTTTGAGACAGAGTCTCACTCTGTCCCCCAAGTTGAAGTGCAGTGGTGTGATCTTGGCTCACTGCAACCTCTGCTTCCTGGGTTCAAGCAAATGTCCTGCCTCAGTCTTCCAAGTAGCTGGGACTATAGGCACCACCACGCCCAGCTAATTTTTATCTTTTCAGTAGAGATGGGGTTTCACCATGTTGGCCAGGCTGGTCTCACACTCCTGACCTCAGGTGATCCATCTGTTGATAGTTTGTTTTGCTGTACAGAAGCTCTTTAGTTTAATAAATCCCACTTCTCAATTTTTGTTTTTGTTGCAATTGCTTTTGAGGACTTAATAATAAATTCTTTCCTAAGGTCTATGTCCAGAATGATGTTCCCCAGATTTTCTTCTGGAATTCTTATAGTTTGAGGCCTCATATTTAAATATGTGATCCATCCTGAGTTAATTTTTGTATCTGGTGAAAGGTAGGTGTCCATTCTTCTGCATATGACTAGCCAGCTATCCCAGCACCATTTATTGAATAGAAGTTCCTTTCCCCATTGCTTATTTTTGTCGATTTTGTTGAAGATCAGATGGCTGTAGGTGTGCAGCTTTATTTCTGGGTTCTCTGTTCTGTTCCATTCATCGAAGTGTCTGTTTTTTTGTACCAGTACCATGCTGTTTTGGTTAGGGTAGCTTTGTTATATAGTTTGAGTTTGGGTAATGTGATACCTCTGGTTTTGTTCTTTTTGCTTTGGATTGCTTTGGGGTTTGGGCCCTTTTTTGGTTCCATGCGAAATTTTAGAACAGTTCTGTCTAGTTCTGTGAAAAATGATGCTGGTAGTGTCATGGGAATAGCACTGCATCTATAGATTGCTTTTGGCAGCATGGCCCTTTTAAGGATATTGATTCTTCCGATCCATGAGCATGGAATGGTTTTCTATTTGTTTGTGTCATGTCTGATTTCTGTCAGCAGTGTTTTGTAGTTCTCCTTGCAGAGATCTTTCACCTCCTTAGTTATATGTATTCCTAGGTATTTTGTTTTTGTGTGGGAAAATGGGATTGCATTATTGCTTTGTCTCTCAGCATGAACGTTATTGATGTATAGAAATGCTACTGGCTTTTGTACGTTGTTTTTTTCTTTGAGACAGAGTCTCGCTCTGTCACCCAGGCTGGAGTGCAGCAGTATGATCTCGACTCACTGCAACTTCTGCCTCCCAGGCTAAAACGATTCTTCTGCCTCAGCCTCCTGAGGGATTACAGGTGTGTGTCACCACGCCCGGCTAGTTGTGCACTGATTTTGTATCCTGAAACTTTACAGAAGTCGTTTGTCAGTTCCAGAAGGCTTTTGGTGGAGTCTTTAGGGTTTTCTAGGTATAGAATCGTATGATCAGTGAAGAGACAGAGTTTTGACTTCCTATTTGGATGCCTTTTATTCCTTTCTCTTGCCTAATTGCTCTGGCTAGGACTTCCTATGGTCCTAATTTTAAAATCCACTTAGCTGGATTTGTTTCTCTTAAAATAATTTTTTATGAGGATAGTTGCAGGCTGCTTTTGACTTTCCTGTGACAATTCATGTTGCTCCCCAGGAACCCGGCGAATGGCAAGTTCCCGGGGTTGGCCTACTTAGGCATCTGGAGCGTAATGGCTCCCCCTAGCGTCACTGTTTCAGATTGCACATTGCTCGGGTGCGGAAGGTGAGTAAGAATTCCAGTCCGCGGACAAGATTGGCTTTCAGCAGGCTGTGGGGCTGCCAGGACCGGTGGCTGCAGAGGCAGGGGCAAAAAGCAAGAGCTGATACTGTGCTCCTGAGCAATGCGAGACTTTTCATAATTTGCCTCAACAGTTACAGAGAGCGCCCCTTTGACCCTCAAGGGTACGGACTGCGCTTCCACTTTGTGGCGCTCTGATGTCTTGGCGTATAAACGTTCCTGTAGGCTGTATGATTTTTCGATGCTGAAATATTGGTATTTTTGTTGGCACAATGCTGTCATTGTAGTATGCACTTTGGGAGGCCGAGGCGGGCAGATCAGGAGATCAGGAGTTCGAGACCAGCCTGGCAAACATGGTGAAACCCCACCTCTACTAAAAATACAAAAATTAGCCGGGTGTGGTGGCGCACTCTTGTGATCCCAGCTACTCAGGAGGCTGAGACAGGAGAATCACTTGAACCTGGGAGGCGGCGGTTGCAGTGAGCTGAGATCATGTCACTGTACTCCAGCCTGGGCGACAGAGTGAGACTCTGTCTCAAAAAAAAAAAAAAAAAAAAAAAAAAAAAAAGGGCCGGGCGCGGTGGCTCAAGCCTGTAATCCCAGCACTTCGGGAGGCCGAGGCAGGTGGATCACGAGGTTGAGAGATCGAGACCATCCTGGTCAACATGGTGAAACCCCGTCTCTACTAAAAATACAAAAAATTAGCTGGGCATGGTGGCGCGTGCCTGTAATCCCAGCTACTCAGGAGGCTGAGGCAGGAGAATTGCCTGAACCCAGGAGGCGGAGGTTGCGGTGAGCCGAGATCGCGCCATTGCACTCCAGCCTGGGTAATAAGAGCGAAACTCCGCCTCAAAAAAAAAAAAAAAAAAAAAAAAAAAATCTGGGCTGGGCACAGTGGCTCATGCTTGTAATCCCAGCACTTTGGTAGGCCAAGGTGGGAGGATCACTTAAAGCCCAGAGTTTGAGACCAGCCTGGACAGTATAGCAAGACCCCCACCACTACAAAAAAAATTTAGCTGGGCATGGTGGCATATGCCTGTAATCCCAGTGACTCAGGAGGCTGAGGCAGAGGATCACTTGAGCCGAGGAGTTTAGGTTACAGTGAGTTATGATCGCACCACTGCACTCCAGCCTGGGCAGCAGAGCAATACCCTGTCTCAAAAAAAAGTGAAACCTTTACATCTTGAGATATGTTTAGAAAAGAGTTAAACACTAGCTTGATTTTCAAGTGGAGTAAACGTGCTCTCATCTAGGAAGTGTTCTCAGATGCCTAGGAAAGGAACAAGGACAGAAAGAAAAATAGTAAGAATCTCTGGCAAGAATCAGTCTTACTTTTCAAAGACGTTTGAACCAACACAATACGAACATGACAGCGTTGAAGTTGAAACAGGTAACTCTGTGTTAGAATCTCCAGCTGTCCTTGCCAGAAATAAAGATGATACAAACTATCCAAACAAAACCTCTAAGAGTCAATCCAATGATTGATTGCAGTTCCCGGAAGTAAAGCACGAAGGAGTTGTCCTAAAAAGACTCGTTTCAACGTTATAAAGCAAGACCAAAAACACCAGTGATTGGAAACGGACTCAGAGAAAAAAGTCAAGGCTGTTAAGTCTGAGGATGCCGCCTGCGTAACACAGCATGTCTGGCGCTGAGGTTCTTCCGCCCAGCAGGTGGTTGTGCGTTTGCATTTCCGCTGTCTTCGGTGCAGTACGAGGAAAAGGTACAGAAATGAAGCGCAGAGCAGGGAAAGCTGTGCCTGCCACACCCAGGGGGCGTGGTCTCCAATGAAGCAGTTTCCCTATTGCACGTTTAGGGACTGGCAAAAGTTACCTTGATGACCCAAACTGGAGCGCCTCTTCGTCTAAGGACAATTTTGTTTTGTTTTGTTTTGTTTTGTTTTGTTTTGTTTTGTTTTTTTGAGATGGAGTCTCACTCTGTCGCCCAGGCTGGAGCGAAATGGCCTAATCTCAGCTCACTGCAACCTCCTCCTCGCGGGTTCAAGCAATTCTCCTGCCTCAGCTTCCAGAGTAGCTGGGATTTCAGGTGCCTGCCACCACAGCTGATTTTTGTATTTTTAGTAGGGGCAGGATTTCTCCATGTTGGCCAGGCTGGTCTCAAGCTCATGACCTCAGGTGATCCTCCCGCCTCGGCCTCCCGAAGTGTTGGGATTACAGGCATGAGACACCACCCCCGGCCAATTTTTATGTTATAGATAGGTTTCCGCAGTATTATCACGGTTTCCACTTCATTCTCTCCCTTCACTCTCTCCGCTTTCTTGCACTCAGTCCGATCCGTCCCTGCCTACGTTTCCCCTGACCCTCACATCTTCCCTGCTTCCACCCAACCCTCTTGGTCCCACATAGCTCTCTTCACACCCTCCTATGTTTTCATCCAGTCTCTTTCAACCCTACCCAGTTCCAGAAGAGAGCTCCTTAGAAAATCCATTAGCCAAGAACGCTTCCTTCTGTCTCGAGCGCCCCCCCCCCTCACATACCTTTTTCCTTTTTCCTCTGCTCTTCTCTTGTTTGGGTTATGAAACCCATGTAGGATTTTTCTTCTCGGTCGCTTTGCAAGCCGGGGACCTTGGGCCGGCAACACCCCACCTGGGCCTCGGCTGGCCACACTGTCGTGCCCCAGCTCGCCTGTGTTATAGGTCAGACCTGCATTCACTGGTTGCCAAGCTCTTATACCGCCCCCCCAAAAATGAGGATGCGCTGGACATTGAAGGGTGAGGAGGGTGGAGAAGAATTTTATTAAGCGATGGAACAGTTCTCAGCGGAGAGGGGACAGAGCAGGACGGAGGGCGGGGGGTCGGGTAGTTCCCCATCTGACGGTGGCAAAGTCCCCCCTGTGTGGCTGGGTCCTGGGGCCTTTTGTGGACTCATAATGGGGAGTGCGTGCTGACTGGTTTCTGAGTATGCCGAAAAGGTTAAAGCGAAGCCACCACTCAAAGGTGGGCATGACAGTGCGGAACCCAATTGGGAAAGGGCAGGTATATGTGAAATAGGTGCGGAGTGGGATCAATCAGGGAAAAGCGCGCCAAGTGAGAAGACAGGTTCTCAATCCGGTCCGAGGATTTCACCTGTAGCTTGGCTTTCAGGCTCTAAACTATCTTCAGCTTGGAGGTGGGGTTTCACGGGGGACACACCCCTATCTGCCCAGGCATTTGGCTGCCTCTTGCCACTCTCAAAACTGTCACTGAGTAGCTGGGATTTGAGCTTTGTGGTCAGACACTGCTCGTATAACCCTGTTCTCCAAAAAAGATTGGTGAGAATGTCCGTTGCGTGTCCAGGAATTTGCACTCGTTTCTGTGACTTCCCGAGTGTGAGCCTTGCTCCCACCATGAGCTGAGCTGATGGCTCTCACCCACACCTTGTGGGTCCCGTCTGGGTTCTGCACTGCCTTGACCCGGAAACCAGATTCAGCCATTACCCCACCGCCCGCCTTTTCCACCTCAAACCTACCTTCCAGAGGCATTTGTGTGAAGAATAGACTCAGAAACAGAGAGTAGGTCCTTCAATATAATCCATAGGCTCACAGAAAGGAAAAAAGAGTAGGTCAGCCAGGCGCAGTGGCTCACACCTATAATCCCAGCACTTTGGGAGGCTGAGGCTTGTGGATCACCTGAGGTCAGGAGTTCGAGAGTAGCTTGGCCAACATGATAAAACCCTGTCTCTGCTAATAATACAAACGTTAGCTGGGTCTGGTGGCGCACACCTGCAATCCCAGCTACTCTGGAGGCTGAGGCAGAACAATAGCTTGAACCTGGGAGGTGGAGGCTGCAGTGAGCTGAGATCGCACCATTGCACTCCAGCCTGGGCAACAAGAGCAAAACTCTGTCGCAAAAAAAAAAAGTTACTATTCAAGGCAAACAGCTCAAAACAGACATCAGTAATGTCTGTGTTTAAGAGTCCCTCGGGCAGCCCGTGACTCCGGGTCATTTTGGCCCTTATTGCCCTGTTCTCATGACATCTCATAGCTCTTCTCACACCTGCCTTTCCCATCTCTCCTCCCCCCCACAGTTTCTCAGTTCTTCCCAAGAGCTGCACATGTATTTTTCTCTATTTCACAGAGCAGTTCCACATTCTAGCCCACTGGTTTTCAAAGTGTATCATAATCCATTAGCAGGAAGTAGAATAAGCTTAGTGGACCAAAACAAGATTTTTTTTTTTTTTTTTTTTTTTTTTTTTGAGACGGAATCTCCTTCTATCAGCTAGGCTGGAGTGCCATGGCGCGACCTTGGCTCACTGCAACCTCCGCTTGCCGGGTGCAAGTCATTCTTCTGCCTCAGCCTCCTGAGTAGCCGGGACTACAGGCATGCGCCACCACGCCCAGCTAATTTGTGTATTTTTAGTAGAGATGGAATTTTGCCACGTTGTACAGGCTGGTCTCAAACTTCTGACTTCAGGTGATCTGCCCACTTTGGCCTCCCAAAATGCTGGGATTGCAGGTGTGAGCCACCACCATGCCTGGCCTAAGATTTTCTTTTTTCCTTTTTTTAAAATTGAGATGGTGTCTCACTCTGTTGCCCAGGTTGGAATGCAGTGGCATGATCTCAGCTCACTGCAACTTCTGCTGCCTGGATTCAAGAGAGTCTTATGCCTCAGCTTCCCAAGTAGCTGGGACTACAGGCGCCTGCCACCATGCCCAACTAATTTTTTTTATTTTTTATTTTTTTAAGTGGAGACGGGTTTCACCATGTTTTCCAGGCTGGTCTCAAACTCCTGACCTCAGTTGATCTGCCCACCTCGGACTCCCAAAGTGCTGGGATCACAGGTGTGAGTCCCCCTGCCTGGCCTAGATTTTCTTTTAAGTGAAATAGAATGGAATGGAAAATATCCATGTGGGGGTGGTGGGGGTATAGTTATTGTTGCTGGACGCGGTGGCTCGTGCCTGTAACGCCAGCACTTTGGGAGGCCAAGGTAGGTGGATTGCTTGAGCCCAGGAGTTTGAGACCAGCCTGGGCAACATGGCAAAATCCCATCTCTCCAAAAAATACAAAAAATATCTGGGCATGGTGGCACACACCTGTGGTCCCAGCTACTTGGGGAGCTGTGGGGGAAGAATTTGGGCCCAGGGAGGTGGAGACTACAGTGAGCTGTGACCACGCCACCGCCCTCCAGCCTGGGTGACAGACTGAGACCCTGCCTCGAAAAAACGAAAAGTATTGTTTTGTGAAATGTGTTTGATTTTTGTTTATTGGGGTTTGGGGATTTTTTTAGAGACAGGGCCTGACTCTGTCACCCAGCCTGGAGGGCAGCAGCAAAATCGTAGCTCACTGTATCCTGGAATTCCTGGGTGATCCTCCTGAGTGGCTGGGACTACAGGCACATGCCACCATGACTGGCTAATTTTTTAGTTTTCATATTTTGTAGAGATGGGGTCTCACTGTGTTGTCCAGCCTGGTCTCTAATGGCTGGCCTCAACTGATCCTCCTACCTCGGCTTCCCAAAGTGCTGGGATTGCAGGCATGAGCCACCGTGCCTGGCCAGTTTTGATTATACTACACAAATAAGTGTTATTAAGGGTTGTGATTTTTTTTCTTAAGTCTGTAAAACACTATCTGGTCCCCATGGGTGAACTTACCTGCAGGTCCACTTTTTTTTTCTTTTTTTTGCTCACATTAATAAACTTTTATTTCATTCAAATCAGAGCAATAATCTTCCATATTTAAGTATCATCCCTGCCTAATAATTCAAAGGGAAAAAAATGTAAGAATTAGCAGATCCTTTTAAGTTGTTTTAAATATTTTTAAGGTTTAAAAAGTGCTTAAAGTTTGTTAATTCCTAGCAGAAAAGCATTATCTGAATGAAAACCCTAATGGCAAATCACTGTAAAAAGCTTCAGCTGTGGCCAGGCGCAGTGGCTCACGCCTGTAATGCCAGCAATTTGGGAGGCTGAGGTGGGTAGATCACTTGGGGTCAGGAGTTTGAGACCATCTCGGCCAACATGGCCAAAACCCGTCTCTACTAAAAAAATACAGAAATTAGCTGGGTGTGGTGGCACGTGCTTATAGTCCCAGCTGCTCGGGAGGCTGAAGCAGAAGAATCGCTTGAACCCCAGGAGGCAGAGGTTGCAGTGAGTCGAGATCGTGCCACTACTCTCCAGCCTGGGTGACAGAGCAAGACTCCATCTCACAACCAAACCAAAACAAAAATAATGATTTTTTAAAAAACTGTATCAAAAATGCTCTTGCATCAAAGCAGCCACATCAAGCAGTCAGAAATCTAGTAGAATACGGAGTTCCAGAGACCATCAGCGGGAACCAAGCTGGCTCTGCCCAGGTGCTGGGAGTGTCTCTTAATTGCCAGCCAAGCCGCCGGAAATAAACTTACCAACTCCTCTTGTTTAAGGGGCGTGGAACGAGGAGTGGGATTCCAGTGAGAGAAACAATCGTGGCTGCACACCTACTGTTTACCAGGCCTCGTGTGTCTCGTTTAGCCTCAAAGCGACCCTGTCTGTTGAGCATTATCTCCCTAATCTTGAAGATCTGGGAATTGATAATTACGGGTAAGTGACCAGATTTTTTATATTCTTACTGGGGATTTTTTTGTTTTCTGTCTGAAAGACTTTTTTTTAAATTTTTATTATTTTTATTTATTTATTTATTGTATTTGGGCTCTGGGGTACATGTGCACGTCCTGTATCCTGCAGGATTGTTGCATAGCTACATACATGCCATGGTGGTTTGCTGTCTCAGCCCCCCTCCCCCCTCATCTACATCAGGCATTTCTCTTGGTGTTGTCCCTCCCCATCCTCGACATCCCCCTGCGGTCCCTCCCCTCCCCTTCTCTCCCCTCCACTCCCCCACCCAGCCCAGTGAATGTTGCTCTCTTCCCTGTGCTCAATTGTTCTGATTATTTATTACCCGCCTGTGAGTGAAAACATGTGACGTTTGGTTTTCTGTTCTGTCAGTTTGCTGAGAATGATGGTTTCTAGATTCATCCATGTCTCTACAAAGGACAGGAACTCATCCTTTTTTATGGCTGCATAGTATTACATGGTGTATATGAGCCACATTTTCTTTAGCCAGTCTTATCATTGATGGGCATTTGGGTTGGTTCCAGATATTTGCTATTGTAAATAGCGCTGCAGTGAACATACGTGTGCATGTGCCTTTATAATAGAATGATTTATAATCCTTTGGGAATATACTCCATAATGGGATTGCTGGGTCAAATGGAATTTCTATTTCTAGATCCTTGGGGAATCGCCACACTGTCTTCCATAATGAATGAACTAATTTACACTCCCACCAACGGTGTGAAAGTCTTCCTTTTTCTCCACATCCTCTCCAACATCTGTTGTCTCCAGATTTTTAATGAATGCCATTTTAACTGGCATGAGATGGTATCTCAATGTGGTTTTGATTTGCATTTTTCTCTAATGACTAGTGGTGATAAGCATTTTTTCATGTTCGTTGGCCTTACTGGGCAAAAACTCCCTGCAGGGCTGATTTTAAAGGGTGGGCCAGGGCCACGCATGGTGGCTCACGCCTATAATCCCAACATTTTAGGAGGTTGAAGCAGGAGGATCACTTGAGCCAGGAGTTCAAGACCAGTCTGGGCAACCTATCAAAACTCTGTGTCTATAAAAAACATTTCAAAATAAAGGAACATGATAAAGGCTGAGTCAGTTGCACTGACCCAGACGTTAGTCTCTTAAGAATGTAGATACTGGCCGGGCGCGGTGGCTCAAGCCTGTAATCCCAGCACTTTGGGAGGCCGAGGCGGGTGGATCACGAGGTCAAGAGATCGAGACCATCCCGGTCAACATAGTGAAACCCCGTCTCTACTAAAAATACAAAAAATTAGATGGGCATGGTGGCGCGTGCCTGTAATCCCAGCTACTCAGGAGGCTGAGGCAGGAGAATTGCCTGAACCCAGGAGGCGGAGGTTGCGGTGAGCCGAGATCGCGGATTGCACTTCAGCCTGGGTAACAAGAGCGAAACTCCGTCTCAAAAAAAAAAAAAAAAAAAAAAAAAAGAATGTAGATACCTTATGGGACACATCATGAGGTGAGACTCTTTTCTTGGGGAGAGGAACGTAGACAGCAGATAATAAGACACAGTCAGTGAGTCACATCCCTGGCTGCTAGGCGGAGGGTGGAGCAGGGCCCGATGAGTGCATGGTTTGGGCCGGGTTGCAGCCATACCTGAATCCTCAGGGTAACGGAGGAAATGCTGAGCAGGACCACCAGAGGGTCCCCATCATCCTTCCTCCCGGCAACCCGACCCCATCCCACCATAGGACGTGGCCTTCCTTCCACATACTGAATGCTCTAATGTTTAGAGTGACAGCTATGTAGTTTAAAAATCAAATTTCCACTCATATACAAGAGTCTAAATGAACAGGGGGTGTGTTTTGTAAAACAAAATCTAGCTTTCTCCAAATTCCTTTTTAAAAGGAAATAACTGCCGGTCGAGGAGGCTCACGCCTGTAATCCCAGCATTTTGGAAGGCCAAGGCGAGTGGATCACGAGGTCAGGAGTTTGAGACCAGCCTGGACAACACGGTGAAACCCCGCCTAAAAATACAAAAATTAGCTGGGTGTGGTGGTGTGCACCCGTAATGCCAGCTACTCAGGAGGCTGAGGCAGGAGAATCTCTTGAACCTGGGAGGCACAGGTTGCAGTGAGCTGCGATCACGCCACTGCACTCCAGCCTGGGCGACAGAGCGAGATTCCGTCTCAAAAATAAATAAATAAAATAAAAGGAAATAACTTAGAATGCTGTAAACAGTCACGAGATCTTTCTTCCACAGCCTTGAGGTTTTTTGTGAGGGAAGACTGGGAATCACTGAGAACAGGTGGGGATAAAAAAAGGAGGAAGCCACAGTAGGATGTGTGGGTACAGAGAAGACTCTTGGTTTGAAGGGGAGGCAGGTGATGGGCCTCCTGCGGTCCCGAAACTTGCACCCAGCTCTGCCTCTCAGGAGCGCACAGGCCTCTCCTTGCTGGGGCAGCCTCCCGGGGGCCTCTGCTATCCTCCCAGGCATACCCGGTCTGCGTCTCCTCTCTCTGCAGGTCACACGGAATAAATGAAACAAATCTCCCACAACAGCGCTCCCACCACGAGGCGTTTTGTAAATTACTGTGTATATAAATGGAGGCCATTTAGAAACTGGATGTGATTTTCAGTCGGAGTAAATCTTTTCTGTACTTAATACCAGCATTGCTGTAAATTGTTTTCCTGGGGAGAGAACAGCAAGCCTGCCACACCACAACCCTAACAGGAGTGATTTCTTTATTTTTTTTTAACTTTTAGAGCGACCGCTATGCAGTTTAAAAATAAGATTTCCAGCTGGGCATAGTGGTTCACGCCTGTAATCCAAGCACTTTGGAGGCCAAGGCCGGCGGATCACCTGAGGTTGGGAGTTCAAGACCAGCCTGACCAACATGGTGAAACGCCGTCTTAAAACAAAAAAATCAAATTTCCACATAGTAATGTACATGAGTCTAAATTAACAGGGAACATGTTTGGTAAACCAAAACTGAGCTTCTGTCAAATTCCCTTTTTTTTTTTTTTTTTTTTTTTTTTTGAGACAGAATTTCACTCTTGTTGCCCAGGCTGGAACACAATGGTGCGACCTCAGCTCACTGCAACCTCAGCCTCCCAAGTTCAAGCAATTCTCCTGCCTCAGCCTCCTGAGTAGCTGGGACTACAGGTATGTGCCACCACGCTCAGCTAATTTTTTGTATTTTTAGTAGAGACGGGGTTTCACCATGTTGACCAGGATGGTCTCGATCTCTCGACCTTGTGATCTGCTGGCCTCCGCCTCCCAAAGTGCTGGGATTACAGGCATAAACCGCCATGCCCTGCCGCCAAATTCCTTTTTAAAAGGAAATAGGGCCGGGCGCGGTGGCTCACTCCTGTAATCCCAGCACTTTGGGAGGCCGAGGTGGGCAGATCACGAGATCAAGAGATGGAGACCATCCTGGTCAACATGGTGAAACCCCGTGTCTACTAAAAATACAAAAATTAGCTGGGCATGGTGGCAGACACCTGTGGTCCCAGCTACTCCGGAGGCTGAGGTAGGAGAATTGCTTGAACCCAGGAGGCGGAGGTTGCAGTGAGCCGAAATCAGGCCATTGCACTCCAGCCTGGGTAACAACAGCGAAACTCCGTCTCAAAAAAAAAAAAAAAATAAATAAATAAAAGGAAATAGGCTGGGGGCAGTGGCTTACGCCTATAATCACGCCTGTAATCCCGGTGGTGGGGGCTGAGGCAGGCAGATCACGAGGTCAGGAGTTTGAGGCCAGCCTGGCCAACATAGTGATACTAAAAATACAAAAATTAGCCATGTGTGGTGGCACGCACCTGTAGTCCCAGCTACTCAGGAGGGCTGAGGCAGGAGATTCGCTTGAACCTGGGAGGCAGACGTTGCAGGAGATGATGAGGTAAAGGGAGAGACAGAGGCTTGCTGGGTGCCAGGCCCCTTGCCCATAGTGGATCCCACCAGTAGAAGTGAGACCACAGGTCCTGTGCTTTTTGAGAATTTTCCTTACCTGTGAGATAGAGCATGAGTGTGCAGTCAGGGAAAAAGCAGGGAGAAAAACACAAAGCTGCTTGTTTTATCGCTGTTCTCAGGGCGTACACTCGTCTCCATCCACAGCCTAGGAGATTGCAGAAGTGCCAAGGGAGAGTCCAGATCGCCGCCTCTGGTGGGCGTGTGCTTCCACCTGCTGTGTGCCTGCTTGCCCTGTAGTCACAGCACCCTCAGATGCCACTGGGCACAGACACCAAGCATGCAGTGGAGTGAGAACGTGGGAAGAGGTACAGAGCCCCACGTGTTTGTACTCTGCGATTTGTGATGATCTATGGGTTACTTTATTTTAGATTTCTAAATATATTTTCTTTTTGCTGTTTGAGGCAGGCTCTTGTTCTGTCGACCAGACTGGAGTGCAGTGGTGTGAACACCACTCACTACAGCCTCCCAGCTCACACAATCCTCCCACCTCAGCCTCCAGAGTAGGTGGGACTACAGGTGCAGCACACCACACCAGGCTAATTTTAAAATTTTTTAAAAAGATTTTTTTTTTTTGAGACGGGGTTTCGCTCTTGTTACCTAGGCTGGAGTGCAATCGTGCGGTCTTGGCTCACTGCAACCTCCGCCTCCTGGGTTCAGGCAATTCTCCTGCCTCAGCCTCCTGAGTAGCTGGGATTACAGGCACGTGCCACCATGCCCAGCTAATGTTTTGTATTTTTTAGTAGAGACGGGGTTTCGCCATGTTGACCAGGATGGTCTCCATCTCTTGACCTCGTGATCCACCCGCCTCGGCCTCCCAAAGTGCTGGGATTACAGGCTTGAGCCACCGCGCCCGGCAAAAGATTTTAAAAAAAATAGTAGAGATGAGGTCTTGCTCTGTTGCCCAGGCTGGTCTCAAACTCCCAGGCTCTAGCAATCCTCCTGCCTCAGCTTCCTAAAGTTCTGGGTTACAGGTGTGAGAATCTATTTCCTCACTTCTTAATTGAGGTGTAACTTACATAAAGAGCACAAGTCATGACAATTTCTTGCATGGGTATAGGCCCATGTGGCCGCCAGCTGCATTAAGACACAGGATGCTTCTGGACTCCAGTGGGCTCCTTGTGCCCTCCCAGTCAGTATCCCCAGGAAGTGAACACTTATCTCCATCACTGTGCTTTGGCCTTGCGATGTGATCTCTATATGCGTTCGTTGTTTAGCTTCTTTTGCTCATGCTTGTCTTTGTGATTCATGGCAGATGGTGGTGCATGTAGCAACAGTTCACCCTTTTTCTTGGCTGTGTATCATTCCATGATGTGACTCATCACAGGAGGATCAGCTGAGCTCAGGAGTTCAAGACTAGCCTAGGCAACATGGTGAAACCTGGTCTCTACCAAAAATACAAGAACTTAGCTGGTCATGGTGACATACATCTGTGGTCCCAGCTACTTGGGCGCCTGAGGTGGGAGGATCGCTTGAGCTCTGGTGACAGAGGTTGAGCCAAGATCATGCCACTGTACTGCAGCCTGGGAGACAGAGCAAGATAGTCAAAAACCAAAAAAAAAAAAAAAAAAAAAAAAAAAAAAAAAAACAAAACAAAAAAAACCACCGCACACAAACTCCAAATAAATAACGGTGAAAATTATTTTAAAAAGCAGTAAGAGCTACCGTGAGAATTAAAATAAAATGGCATAACAGTGAATGGGTGGTTTCTTGTGTCGGGTGATCTGAGGCTGTGACGTTAGGCTGAGTTCTGAAGGAGCTTACTGCGGGCATAGCCTCCCAGGCAGAGCCACAGGTCATGCGAAGACCCTCAGGCAGGACTGAGCTTGGCACATTTGAGGCACAGAAACAAGGCTGATTTGTCCAGAGCATGGTGAGTGAACAGGGAGTGGATAGCCTGGGGCCATCACAGACAATCTGTGACTCAGAGACAGGAGTCCGGATTTTTTTCTAAGCGCAGTGGGAAATCTTTGGAAAGCTGGAAACGGGGAAAACTTGATATGCTGCATATTTTTAAAAGGTCACCAGCATGAGGATTTGGCCGGAAGGTAGAGAATGAACTTGGGTGGATTTCAGACATTAATTCCACAAGTAATAAAGAAGATTAAAAAAAACGAAATCTGGGGAAATTCCTAGAGTTTTGGTTTAAGCAATTCAGTGGATTATGTTGCCTTTTTAAAGATGAGGACGTCTGGGGAAGGAGGGCTGGCTGGGCAAGGGAAAGGTGGAATCCAGAGTTCTCTTTTGGCCAGCGAGGTGGCTCACGCCTGTAATCCCAGCACTTTGGGAGGCCAAGAGATCGAGACCATCCTGGCCAACATGGGGAAACCCCTTCTCTACTAAAAATACAAAAATTAGCTGGGTGTGGTGTGTGCACCTGTTATCCCAGCTACTCGGGAGGCTGAGTTGGGAGAATCACTTGAATCCAGGGGGTAGAGGTTGCAGTGAGCCAAGATGGCGCCACTTCACTCCAGCCTGGGAGACAGAGCGAGACTCTGTCTTTCTCTCTCTCTCTATATATATATATACGTATATATATACACACATATATATACACATATATACGTGTATATATACAGATGTGTATATATGTATGTATATATATATACACAGATATGTATATATATATATATATATATATATCTCCTAGCACTATATATATATACATATATGTGTATGTATATATATATGGATGTGAAACAATTCCAGTTTCAGTCGAGTATCCTGGGAAAAGAGGTCAGGACTGAAAATACAGATGTGGGGGATCCTGGGGCGGCAGGGGAAATGTCCTCATCTCTCTGTGTGAACAGGTTGTTAATTGGGTCCAGTTCGGTGTCTTGTGTGCTGGGCAGCCACTGTCACACACCAGGCACATTTTTCACTTCCAGCCTGGCCCGGTCCTGGCAAACACACTACCTGTGGCTGTCATTTTAGACCAGAGGAAACAGGGATGAACTGGAATCGTAGAGCCCAGGCATTGAGGACTGGCTCGGATTTCAGGAACCAAAGAAAAATCATAGCTGTGGGTCACTTTCCTGGGGCAGCACCTGCCAGGTGCTTCCCAGGCTCTCCGTCTTCATTTCCATGCCTGACCTATGCGATGATTCTTACCTTCCCCCATTTACAGATGAAGACATGACTCAGGTTGGTAAAAGGACTTCTTAGTTTGTAAGTCAAGCCCAGATCTCTTTCTTTCTTTCTTTTTTTTTTTAGACGGAGTCTCGCTTTGTCTTCCAGGGTGACGTGCAGTGGTGTGATCTCAGCTCACTGCAACCTCCGCCTTCTGGGTTCAAGTAATTCTTCTCCCTCAGCCTCCTGAGAAGTGGGGACTACAGGTGTACGCCACCACAACTGGCTAATGTTTTTTGTATTTTTGTTTTGTTTTGTTTGAGATGGAGTCTTGCTCTCTCACCCAGGCTAAAATGCAGTGACAACATCTCGGCTCACTGCAGTCTCCACCTCCTGGGTTCAAGTGATGCTTCTACCTCAGCCTCCCAAGTAACTGGGATTACAGGTGCCTGCCACCATGCCTGGCTAATTTTTGTATTTTTAGTGAAGATGTGTTTTCACCGTGTTGACCAGGCTGGTCTCAATTGCTGATCTCAAGTGTTCCACCCACCTCGGCCTCCCAAAGTGCTGGGATTACAGGTGTGAGCCGCCGCGCCCCCAGATCTGTTTGACGCTGTTCTACTGTATCACCTCTCCTTGCTGTGTGCCCTATGCCAGATTTTTAGTCCCTCTGGGCTAGGGTTTCTTCATTTATTAAGTGGGACATTAAAAAACCGATTTTTTTTTTTTTTTTTGAGATGCAGTTTCGCTCTTGTTACCCAGGCTGGAGTGCAATGGCGCCATCTCGGCTCACCACAACCTCTGCCTCCTGGGTTCAGGCAATTCTCCTGCCTCAGCCTCCGGAGTAGCTGGGATTACAGGCACGCGCCACCATGCCCGGCTAGTTTTTTGCACCATTAGTAGAGACAGGGTTTCACCATGTTGACCAGGATGGTCTCGATCTCTTGACCTCGTGATCCACCCGCCTCGGCCTCCCAAAGTGCTGGGATTACAGGCTTGAGCCACCGCACCCGGCCGATTATTAGGATGGGTGCGTTAACTCAGGCCTGTGTAGTCTTAGCATTCTGGGAGGCTGAAGCAGGATAATTGGATAAGCCCAGGAGTTGAAGATCAGCCTGAGCAATATAGTGAGACCTTGTCCCTACAAAAAATAAACAAAATTAGTGTGGTATGGCTGCCTGTAGTCCCAGCCACTTGTTAGGCTGAGGTGGGAGGATCACTTGAGCTCAGGAGGTAGAGGCTATAGTGAGCTGTGGTCGTGCCACTGCACTTCCAGCCTTGGTGACAGATTGAGACCCTGCTTCTAAAAAAAAAAACCACGTTGACTATTATGGTCTCATCTAGCTGTAATATTCTGGATTCTGAATGCATTTGAGTATGTGTATGTTTCAGTTTTCTAAGTGACTTTGACTCTTACTGTAACTAACATGCTTCAGCCAGAGCATGATTTCCACGCTTTCCCTGCAAGAGGGGTGATGACCCAGCAGCTGGGGCACCTGGAATGCAGGGATTTGTTGCTGCGAGCCCGAGGTGAAAGCCTCTTGGAAGCGGAAAGGATTCTGTCACAGCTACTTTGCTCCCTTTGCCCACAGCGCCTTTCTTTCCTTAGCTCTGAAAAATAGTTCTCATTTTCTAAATCCTTGTGCTTTGAAGACCGAGTCTGCTGGGGAATGTCAAAGGGGTCACAGTCTGTTCGCTGTTCCCTGCAAAGCCGGCCGCTGTCACCCACCCCAGCTAGACCTCATCATCGGGGCTCCCTAAAAGAGGACCGTCACTTCCTTTAGGCCTTGGCAACACAAAGGACAAAGGCTTTTTCTTACTGACATGTGCCCACCTGGATCCGGAACAGCATTCTGACAGCAGACAGGAAGAGCCGCTCCAGCTGAGTGGCGTGATGTTTGTTCAAAACCTATCTTCAGTGCAAATGTCCTTCGGATGTTGAAAGCTCCTATCATCACTTTTTGGTCGTTGTGCATTTCTAACATGTCTTAAAACTCTAGCAGGGTGGGGCTGGGCACGGTGGCTCACGCCTGTGATCCCAGCACTTTGGGAGTCTGAGGCAGATCACCTGAGGTCAGGAGTTTGAAACAAGCCTGGCCAATATGGCGAAACCCTGTCTCTACGAAAAATACAAAAATTAGCTGGGCATGGTGGCACACACCTGTAGTCCCAGGTACTGGGGACGCTGAGGCAGGAGAATTGCTTGAACCTGGGAGGCGGAGGTTGCAGTGAGCAGAGATTTTGCCATTGCACTCCAGCCTTGGAGCCTGGGTGACAGAGCAAGACTCCATCTCAAAAAAAACAGCAATACCCAAAACAAAACTCTAGCAAGGTCAGTCAACTTTCCCAGTATGCTTAACCAATAATTTCCCTAGGTAAAAGTTATTGCTATCTGCTTAATCCATATAAAAGCCGCAGGGTGACTTTTTACCATGAATGTGTGGCCAGTGCAGTGGACCTCCATGAAAGGGTGGAGGTTACAGTGAACATAGTTAACGCTATTGAAACTTATATTTAAAAATGATTAAAACGGCAAACTTTACCTTATCTTGAATATTTTACCATAATAAAAAAGACAGTGAGGCTGGCTGGTGGCTCACACCTGTAATCCCAGCTACCTTGGGAGGCCGAGGTGGGTGGATCGTTTGGATTCAGGAGTTCAAGACCAGCCTGACCAATATGGTGACACCCTGTCTGTACTAAAAGAAAAGGTATATTATAATAACAGTAAAACTATAGATGTGACTCGAGATTCCTGGCATGGGAATAGATTGAGGGAAAAACGCAAAAGCCTAGATTTAGAAGCAAATGAAGCTCGTTGGGAAATGGTAACCTGGGTGCAGTGAAGTCACCAGGGGCTAGTGGTGAACAAAGTTGGGCAGGTAAGTGGAGGTCAGATCAGGAGAAGCCTCACGTCCAGCAGGAAAGAGGTTGAACCCAGCACAGCAAGGTTTCTAGGCAGGAAGGAGCATACAGCTGACCAGGTTTGACTGTGGGCAAAATCACTCCAGCAAGTGTCGGGGATTTATGGCCTGAGAACAGGGCTGAAAGCAGTGAGAGAAGCCGGCAGGGTCAGGCCAGGCACAGGAGAATAGGCTCTAGCCTGACTCCCATTCCCCCAAAGCCCCAAGTGCCCCTAAGAGCCAGCGTAAGACACAGGGAACCCAGCTGTGTCTCAGTTCTGTTACCTGCTTTATCACGAGCTTTACCCGCTCTAACAGGAGCCCACATGTCATCCTTGGGACTTCCCTGGATACCAAGTCCTTAAACTGGGGAGGAAGCCCACGTCGAAATTAGCTTAGTGCTGTAATCCCAGCACTTTGGGAGGCCAAGGAGGGCAGAGTACCTTAGGTTGGGAGTTCGAGACCAGCCTGACCAACATGAAGAAACCCCGTCTCTGCTAAAAACACAAAACTAGCCAGGCATGGTGGTGCATGCGTGTAATCCCAGCTACTCAGGAGGCTGAGGCAGGAGAATCGCTTGAATCCGGGAGGCAGAGGTTGTGGTGAGCCAAGATCACGCCATTGTACTCCAGCCTGGGCAACAAGAGTGAAACTCTGTCTCGAAAAAAAGAAATTAGTGATAAAAATCATCTGTGTGAGCCCTGGACGCTCTAACCTAAATGTCTACCTCCCTGGCAAGGTCTGTTGGGGAGTAGCAAAAGAAGGGTGTTTTCTTCCAGTCCGAAAATTCTGTTAACTCAGTTACCTGGGCCCCAGCTCCATGTTCAATGACCTCATGTTAGTAGCTTGAAATTAGCGAGGGCAGCGGTATTACAACACAGGCATCTGCAGGCACCGCACAACAGAGCTTTTATTTCTGGAGAGCCAGCTGTCATCGGCATCCGTGCACCACCAACAGGCCTTCTGGTTCTTGTAGACAGACTCCTGCAAGAAAAACGCCGATCCCACAGTTCCAGGCAGGGCTTTATTTCTCTGAGATCCACTAGATCCCCACCACGTCAGGAGGCAGGGCCAGTGCTCCCTGACATTGTAACGCTTCTCATCCCACCCATGTGGTGGGGCTAACTGATACAGGTGGCTCAGTTCACAAAGACATTCTGCAGGCTCCTGTGGAATTCTTGAAGTAGAGCTTTGAACTCTTCAGCAGGAAGGATTGTGTGTGCAGTTTAAGAACGAGGGTGTTGGCCAGGCTCGGTGGCTCACGCCTGTAATCCCAGCACTTTGGGAGGCTGAGGCGGGCGGATCACGAAGTCAGGGGATCATCATCTGGCCAACATGGTGAAACCTCATCTCTACGAAAAATACAAAAAAATAGCGGAGTGGGGTGGTGTGTGCCTGTAATCCCAGCTACTTGGAGGCTGAGGCACGAGAATTGCTTGAACCCAGGAGGCAGAGGTTGTAGTGAGCTGAGATCTCGCCTCTGCAGTCTGGTCTGGTGACAGAGCAAGACTCCATCTCAAGAAAAAAAAAACAAAAAAAACCAAAAAAAAACAGTGGGGATGCTGTTTCCCATGACTGCCAACCCATGTCTTCTCAGGTTCCTGAGGTTCAAATGCAAAAGCTGCTGCCCCGACACCCGTGGCAGGCATTTGGACTGCAGTCCAGACACATTTGATATGCCGTGTAGGCTGTCGTAGCTCATGAGCTCTTGGAGTTAAACTGGAAAGGCCAGAAAGGTGTTAAACAGAAACAAAAACGTTGTCATCAATTTGGTTTCACTGTATTTAACTGTTTAGCCTTTTTTTTTTTTTTTTTTTTTAAGAGATGGGGTCTCACTCTATCGCCCAGCCTGGAGTGCAGTGATGTGTCATAGCTCACTGCAGCCTTGACCTCCCGGGCTCAAGTGATCCTCCTGCCTCAGCCTACTGAGTAGCCGGGCCGACGGTGGGCACCCTCATCCCTGTATAGCTTCTTACTTTTGTAGAGACTGGGTCTGGCTATCTTGCCCAGGCTGGTCTCTGACTCCTGAGCTCAAGCGATCCTCGCCTCTTAGCCTCCCAAAGCGCTGGGATTTCAGATGTGAGCCACGGCACCCGTTGTTAGCTTTTTGATACATTTAAGATCGCGTACATGATTATTATGATTGCTTTTGTCATTCAGGGTGTGCGATTTTCCACAGATGACGCTGAATCTCCAGCTCCTTCTCCCTCGTGTGTGTTGAATTGTCCCCATCCCTCCCCACTGACAGGCTGAAGTCCTAAGCCCGGGGACCTCAGAATGTGGCCTCATTTGGGAATCGGGTCATTGCAGATGAGGGCATACTGGAGGAGGCGGGTCCCAAATCTCATAGGACTAGTGTTCTTATAAAAGGGGGAAATTTGGATGCAGGGAGAATGCCACGTGTACATGAAGTTGGCCATCTACAACGCGGGAGAGACACCTGGAACCGTCTTCCCTCACAGTCCTCAGAACTGGAACCAACTCTGCCCACACCTTGAATACAGACTTGCAGCCCCCCGGACTGCGACACAGCACACGTCTGCTGATTTAGCCTAACAGCTTATGGCACTTTCTCACAGCAGCGCTTCCAACACGCTCCTCCCCCAAATGTACTTTTCCATTCGTGCCCCACCTGGATTTGCAGACGAGCAAAATCGTCATGGTTCCCTAACGCCTCAGAATGTTTTCTTTCTAGATCACTTCTTAAAATTATTATTACTATTATTATTATTTTTGAGACAGGGTCTCACGCTGTTGCCCAGGCTGGAGTGCAATGGCTCGATCTTGGCTCACTGCAACCTCCGCCTCCCAGGTTCAAGCAATTCTCCTGCCTCAGGCTCCCGAGTAGCTGGGAATACAGGCACGCGCCACCATGCCCCGTTAATTTTTGCATTTTTAGTAGAGATGGGGTTTCACCATGTTGGTCATTCTAGTCTCAAACTCCTAACCTTGTGTTCTGCCTGCCTTGGCCTCCGAAAGTGCTGGGATTACAGGCGTGAGCCACTGCATCCGGCCTTAAAATTATGACTTACATTGAGGGAAAACTGAAAGATTGCAATCCATCCACAATTATGATTAGTTCCAACCACTCAAAGGTTAAAAACGAATCTAACACAAATAAAGAACCTCAAGACACATTAAACTCTAAACCGCTCGGCAACTGCTGCTTGTTTGTGGACGCGCAGATTTGCCACAGTTGGAATCACTGGCCACGTGCTGTCTTGTGTTTGTCACTTCACATGGCTT
Source organism: Saimiri boliviensis (assembly GCF_048565385.1). Classification (NCBI taxonomy): domain Eukaryota; kingdom Metazoa; phylum Chordata; class Mammalia; order Primates; family Cebidae; genus Saimiri; species Saimiri boliviensis. The sequence goes on from NC_133461.1 coordinate 103,681,129, forward strand.
GATAGAAATATTTCCACGTAGTGAGATTTCATATTCTTATTTAAATAGCGTCTTACTAGTCATTTGTTATAGTCTCATTTTTCGCTACATCTCTGTGTAATTTACTTTTTAACTCCATTTAAACCATTTCCTCGGGGCATGTACGGGAAGCGTCCTGGATTCCAGTTCTAGCCCCTGTCACATGGAATCCCGTTCTTCTCTAGACTGAGCCGATCTGTGGTTTCCCCAGAAATAAAACCGACGCGTGCAGGTTTCTCCCTCCCCTTGACGTCATTTCGTTTGATCCTTTGTAATGATTTTCCCTAGTTTGGAAAACCTGCTCTAGTCTGAACGCTGCTTTCGCGTTTTCTCACGACACTAAGCGCGAGGTGGCCCCGCACTCTAAGCATCCAGCTCAGTTTCCTGCTTTACCGGGACCCCCAGCCACCTGCGCCCTCGCCGCCTGCGGTGTGCAGCAGGGTGCGGGTGTTGTTGCAGCGGTGCCCGCCAGGGGGCGGCGCAGGCTCGGAGTTGGCTGCGGCATCCCACAATGCACCCGGCTCTGGGGCCTGCACGACGGTTGTGAATCCCGCCGAGGCCGCGAGGAGGCGGGGCCGGGAGCGGAGGGGGCGTGGCCTCCGAGGAAACGGGCGGGAGCCGCCGCGGAGGCGGTGGGCGGGACGTTAGGGGGCGGGGCCGGGAGCCGCCGAGGGGGCGCTGGGCGGGGCACTCGGAGGCGGGGCCAAGAGACGCCGCGGCGGCGGTGGGCGGGGCTTCCGGGGGCGGGACCGGGAGCAGCCCAGGGGGTAGTGGGTGGGACCGGGAACCGGAGGGGGCGGGGCTGCCCATGAGCAGGGGGCGGGACATTAAAAAGCGGGGCCGTGGAGAGGGAGGGGCGGGGCCTTAAGGGGCGGGGCCGTGGAGAGGGAGGAGCCGGGGCCTCAAGGGGCGGGGCCGTGGCGAGGGCGGGTCTGGGCCGCTTGGGCTGTCGCCCGCCGCAGCGGCCGCCGCCGGAGACCGCGGGACCTGGCGCTGCAGCGAGGTAGGGGCTCTTCGGGATCGTCCTTTTCGGGGGTGGGAAGTCTTTTCTTCATCGTGCCAATGGGAGAAGCGGCGAGCTGCTAAAATTTAGAGACGGTTTCGCACTTGTGGCAGAAGCCCGGGCTTTGCCCCGGGGATCGATTTTAAAACTCTTTGTCTGGCTCCGAGGTCCTGCCCGCGGGCCGGGCGTGGGGCGCCCTGCTCTGGGCGTCTGGGGCAGGCGATTGCAAGCTCGCGCTCCGTGCCCCGTGCCTCGAGGGTGGACGTGAACTCCGGGCTGGGCTGGGCTGGGTTTCTGCAGAGGCGGGAATGCGTGAGTACCGGGAGAGAGTGGCTGTCGTAGGGGTCCGTGTCACACTGTGGGCGGGGGACCCGACCCCTGCTGCCTCGGGTACGGGGTGGCGGCGTCTGCCACGCGCCCGCCTCGCGCGCTGTCAGGAGGCGCTGTCCCGTGGGAGAGCCCGTGCCGTGGGTGCCCTCCCGTCCCTGCAGCCCCAAACACGCCTACCCCAGAGGACACCACTGAATGCGGCCCCCAAAGCCGTACCCGCGAGCCTCTCGGCACAGCTGACTTTAATTTGGGATCCTACAAGTTAAGTTTGGCAAATTGGAAGCCCGGGAATAGGGAACGCTCGGAATGCTGAAGCTTGTTGGTGTCTGTCCTCAGCCTGTTTCTGGGTCACCCTGCGGGGCTCCATCCGTTCAGTCTCATCGCTTGGTAAGAATGTCCCGCCCCGAAGGCTCTAGGCTGACAGTGTAAGGTGACCCTATCTTTGCCTACTTTTCAAGGCTTGGCAAAGCACGTGTGTCTTTTGATCCTTATCCCCCACGTAACATAATTCATGTTTTTAAAGGTATGTTTTTGTTTAAAACCCTCACCCTATATTTTCATTCCCATAAATACAAATTGGTTGATTTTACTTGTGAACTCCTTTAAGCGTTTAGTAATAAAGGTTATAATTAGGAGAACTGAAAGATAGTCATTAGGTAAACAGGATCCTCAACAAATTTGCTGATCGTAAAAGACTGCAGATGGAAAATCAGGTAAGCTTGGTTTTAAAACATTTCTGCCTCTGAGAAGGTTGAACAATTGAAATTTTATTTATTGTTCATTCCAAGTCTAAAATGCTAGCATTGAACTCAGATTCCTTTTTTGTTGGATGTTCGTACTTGTTGACTTTAGATAATAAAAAATAAGAAAATTCTCCCTATCCCCAGAACTGAAGAAAAAAAAATTTTTTTTTTTTAAAGACGGGGTTTCCCCATTTTGGCTAGGCTGGTCTTGAACTCCCGACCTCAGGCGATCCGCCTACCTTGGCCTCCAAAGTGCTTGGATTACGGGCATGAGCCACTATGCCTGGCAGAAAATTCTTTCAAATTGTTCTCACCTTACCTATCCCCGGGGAAGGGAGGTAAGTGTCAGAGTTGTTGAGATCCTGAATATTTTGTTAAGCTAAATTCCTACTGGTCCTTAACGAAATCTGAGTACTTTCCTCTGGAATTATCAGTTCTTTTTCAAAATGTGAAATTATGAGTTGCCTAATACATAAACTAGTTCCCGTCTCACATTAATATTCATTTAAAAACATTGCGAGGCTGGGCGTGGTGGCTCACACCTGTAATCCTAGAACTTCAGGAGGCCGAGGTGGGAGACTCACTTGAGCTCAAGAGTTCAATACCATCTTGGGCAACATGGTGAAACCTCATGTCTATAAAAAAGTAAAAAAAATTAACAGGGTGTGGTAGCGAGTGCCTGTGGTCCCAGATACTCAGAAGGCTGAGGTGGGAAGATCACTTGAGCCTGAGAGGCAGAGGTTGCAGGGAACAGAGAACACCCCACTGCACTCCAGCCTGGGTGATAGATACCCTGTCTCAAAATATAAAAATCATTGTGTATTTGTGAGTAAAAAGCAATCAATCTTTAAAAGATTGAAAACGAGAAAAAAAATTAGCTTGTTAGATTTAAAAGACTTTAATTTTTAAAAATCCTTAAAAGATTAAAAACAAGAAAAAATTAGTATGTTAGTGATTACCATTTTGACTTCTTGGAGTGACAGTAAACCCAAAACAAAACCAAAGTCTAGTCATTAATAGTCACCGACACGTAAGAACTCGAACTCACCATTTGAAGCTTAAAAGGAAGAGTTTAAACACATGTTAAATTCACACAATAACTTTGCACTGTGGTCTGCAAACATCAGTAAGCTGTAGCCTCAAGTGATTCCTATGGAAAGACACACTCAGATCAAGAAATTTAAATACTAATTCGTGGGCTCACTAAAAACATAAGCAGCTGGAATGTCTCCAACATCAGCTGTAAATCCACACACTTTAGGTTAATTTAAAAAACACTTGACCCACTGTTTTTTACAACCTTCCAATTTCCGTAATGCTTCCAAAAAGGCACAGCTGGCATAGTTCTTGCTTCTAAAAGAGGTAAACTTTCAAAACTGAACTGTGCGGGGCGCGGTGGCTCAAGCCTGTAATCCCAGCACTTTGGGAGGCCGAGGCGGGTGGATCACGAGGTCAAGAGATCGAGACCATCCTGGTCAACAAGGTGAAACCCCGTCTCTACTAAAAATACAAAAAATTAGCTGGGCATGGTGGCGCATGCCTGTAATCCCAGCTACTCAGAAGGCTGAGACAGGAGAATTGCCTGAACCCAGGAGGTGGAGGTTGCTGTGAGCCGAGATCGCGCCATTGCACTCCAGCCTGGGTAACAACAGCGAAACTCCGTATCAAAAAAAACCCAAAACACAAAAACAAAAACAAAAAAAAACTGAACTGTAGTTACAGACTGGCACTTAGAGGAGTTAACACAAACAGGTGACTGACTCATCACTTACTCATTTTTTCTGCGGATTATTTACCTACTAAGTGCAAGACTGGACTCATAGCTTTAGCTCACTCCTAGTGAAAACACTGCACATCGTATCCATTAATGGAGGCTGTGTCATCAGGATTCCAGAAGTAGGGGCCCAGCATATTTCTTAGACAGTGATGTAACTGAAGCATCTCTCAGAAGAACCATAAAGACATGAGTAGCTCGGTGTTAAAACACATGATTTATTTTGAAGGGAAAAAGGAGTAGAGAAGAATGACAGGAACTGGGAGCATTTCCTCTGCGGCTTCCACCTTTGTGGTGCCAATTAAAAAAAAAAAAAGTTCTTTGGGTGTGGTGGCTCACGCCTATAATCCTAGCACTTTGGGAGACCAAGGATTATGAGGTCAGGAGATTGAGACCATCCTGGCCAACATGGTGAAACCCCGTCTCTATTAAAGATGCAAAAATTAGCTGGGCGTGGTGGCATGCGCCTGTAGTCCCAGCTACTCAGGAGGCTGAGGCAGGAGAATCACTTGAACCCAGGAGGTGGAGGCTGCAGTGAGCCGAGTTTGGCCACTGCACTCCAGCCTGGGTGAAAGAGCAAGACTTTGTCTCAAAAAAAAAAAAAAAAAGGGTTATGTAATGATACTAATTTTTTAATAATCATGTAATATGAGGCTATAGAAACAGTTATTCTGAAGGAGAGAGTTACTCATACATGAACTATCCAGTTTTCTAATAAAAACACCACTCTATTCCTATTCATGTATTTGCTCAATAAACAATCTAGCACAGTTCTCGGATTAGGAATCTGATAAGTAGTTGAACACCTGACTTTAAGAAGCTGATGTAGTTGGCGAAATCAGCCCAGAGGTAATTCTAGTATGCACGTGGTAGGATGATAGATGTCTATCATAGTGCTATTGGACCTCTGAAAAAGTCAATGCCTGAAATTAGTATTAAAGTCGAAGTTTTAGCCAGAAGTGGGAGGAAAGTACTCCAGGTAGAGGGGACAAACATGAACAGAATGATGGAGGTAAAGGCCAGGCGCGGTGGCTCATGCCTGTAATCTCAGCACTTAGGGAGGCCAAGGTGGGAGGATTGCTTGAGCCTAGGAGTTTGAGACCACCTTGGGCAATATCGTGAGACCACATCTCTATTTAAAAAAAAAAAAAAAAAGATAGCCAGGTGTGATGGTGCACACCTGTTGTCTCAGCTGCTTGGGAGGCTGAGGTGTGAGGATGGCTTGAGCCCAGGAGGTGGAGGTTATAGTGACCTGAGATTGCACCATTGCACTACAATCTGGGCGACAGAGTGAGACCCTGTCTTAAAAAAATTTAAATTAACACATTTTTTAAAATGGTGGAGATAAAGTAGCAAAATATGAGGCCCAGAAAGTTACAGAATAAGACTAAAGGAAGAGGAAGGGGTCACATCATAAAAGATCTTGTAAAGGTGGGGGGAGGCACTGGAAATTTGTTGGGAGAATAACAGGATCAGATCTGCTTTAAGCAGCTCAGTCAGGCTTGGGTGAAGAGCCTTAGGCTTAGGAGGGTAGGAAAGACTGTTAAGACTGCAGGCGTCCCCAGACAACGGCCCGCAGGCTGCATGCGGCCCCCTGAGGCCATTTATCCAGCCCCCCGCTGCACTTCAGGAAGGGGCACCTCTTTCATTGGTGGTCAGTGAGAGGAGCACAGTATGTGGCGGCCCTCCAATGGTCTGAGGGACAGTGAACTGGCCCCTTGTGTAAAAAGTTTGGGGACGCCCGGTTAAGAGGCTGCAGCAACGATTAAGAAAGAAAGAAATGAGGGTGCAGCACTGGTGGAATGTGTGACCAAATGGCCACCTATTCTTAGACAGTCTCAGCTTGCTTAGACATGATTTCATTTGGTTTTTATAACCACCCTCTGCTCTTTGAATGGTAGATTGATAGGTTCATCCCGTAACTGTTTACTTAGATACTTTGTGTCCATCATCCCTGATTGCTATAAAAACCCTATGAACAAGCCAAGGCACTGTGGCTCACACCTGTAATCCCAGCACTTTGGGAGGCCGAGGCGGGTGAATCACGAGGTCAAGAGATCAAGACCATCCTGGCCAATATGGTGAAGCCCCGTCTCTACTAAAATACAAAAAATTAGCAGGGCATAGTGGCACGCATCTCTAGTCCCAGCTACTGGGGAGGCTGAGGCGGAAGAATCACTTGAACCCAGGAGGCGGAGGTTGCAGTGAGCCGAGATTGCGCCACTGCACTCCAGCCTGGCAACAGAGCAAGACTCCATCTCAAAAATAAAAAAATTAAAACTCTATGAATTGAGTATTATTAGCCCACTTCCCAGAAGTGTGTACTAAAGGCAGAGGCAGAATCAGCCCCAGGTGCAGGCTTTCTTACAGGACTCATTCTGATCAGCAGGTGGGTCCTTGCCTCTGAAGACTGAGGCAGGACAGCCCTTCCAGGGAATCCCATACCTCACCTGTCAGCATGGGAATGAGACTGCAGTCCTGCCTTCGCAAGCAATGCTGTTTATGCATTTCAAAGTCCCCTTGAGATGAGTTGCGGTGGCTGACTTACTAATCCCAGCACTTTGGGAGGCTGAGGCAGGCGGATCATTTGAGACCCGGCAACGTGGCAAACCTGTTTCTACAAAAAAATGTAAAAATTAGCCTGACATGGTGGTGTCCCAGCTACTGGGAGTGCTGAGATGGGAGGATCACTTGAGCTGAGGAGGTTGAGGCTGCAGTGAACTGTGATTGCATCACTGCATTCCAGCCTCGGTGATACAGTAAGACTCTGTCTCCAAAAAATAAAAATATAAAAAGAAAAGTCTCCTTGAAAAAGGAAGATAGTATAGAAGTTCTGGAAAAAATGACACATAGAATTATCATGTGATCAGCAATGCCGCTTCTGGATTTAAACCCAAAAGAACTGAAAGCAGGGATTTGAGCAGCTATTTGTAAATCCACATACCTAGCAATGTTCTTTACGATAGCCAAAAGGGGGCTGCAGCCTCAGTGTCCAGGGACATTACCAAATGAATGGGTAAACAAAACGTGTCAGTACAAACAATGGAATATTATTCAGTCTTGAAAAGGAAGTTCCAACACGTGCTACAATATGGATGAGCTTAAAGGACATCACGCTAAGTGAAATAAGCCAGTCACAAAAGGACAGATACTATATGATTCTATTTGTATGAGGTCCCTAAGGCAGTCGAGTTCATAGAGACAGAAATATAGGGGTTGCTAGAAGCTGGAGGAGGAGTGGGGAGTTAGTGTTTAATGGGGTGCAGCATTTCCGCCTGGGGAGATGCAAAATTTCTGGAGAAAGATGACGGTAATGGTTACACAACAATGTGAATGGGCCTAATGTTGTAGACTCTTACACTCCAAAATGGTTCAGATAGGCAAGGCGCGGTGGCTCACGCCTGTAATCCCAGCACTTTGGGAGGCTGAGGTGGGCGGTTCATGAAGTCAGGAGTTCGAGACCAGTCTGGCCAACACAGTGAAATGCTGTCTCCACTTAAAATACAAAAAATTAGCTGGGTGTGGTGTTGATTGCCTGTAATCCCAGTGACTCAGGAGGCTGAGGCAGGAGAATCAGAGGATCCAGGGTGTGGAGGTTGCAGTGAGCCAAGATCACGCCAGGCAAGAGTGTGAGACTCTGTCTCAAGAAAAGAAAAAAAATGGTTAAGATAGGCCTGGTGCGGTGACTAACACCTATAATCCCAGCACTTTGCGGGGGCAAGACAGATGGATTGCCTGAGATCAGGAGTTCAAGACCAGTCTGGCCAACATGTTGAAACCCTGTCTCTACTAAAACACAAAATAATCCGGGTGTGGTGGCATGAGCCTGTAATCCCAGCTTCTCAGGAGGCTCAGGCAGGAGGATCGCTTGAACCCGAGAGGCAGAGGTTGTAGTGAGCCAAGATCTCACCACTACACTCCAGGCTGGGAGACAGAGTAAGACTCCATTGCAAAAAAAAAAAAAAAGAAAAAGAAAAAAATGTTTAAGATAGCTGGGCATGGTGGCTCACACCTGTAATCCCAGTGACTCAGGAGGCTGAGGCAGGAGGAGCACTCGAGCTGAGGTTGAGGCTGCAGTGAGCTATCATTGCGTGCTGTGCCAGCCTGGGGAGCAGAGGAGGACCTCATCTCTTAAGTAAAAAATGGTGCAAATGGTCAATTTTATGTTCAGTCTATTTTACCACACACATAAAGTCCCATGGAACATCACGTTATCAGATTCCCAAGGTCTGGGAGCTTGTGACAAATTTGTTTTTTGTTTGTTTTTTTGAGGCAGAGTCTCACCCTGTTGCTCAGGCTGGAGTGCAGTGGCACAATCTCTGCCCGCTGCAACCTCCGCCTCCCAGGTTCAAGCGACGCTCCTGCCTCAGCCTCCCAAGTAGCTGGGATTACAGGTGCACACTGTCATGCCCTGCCATGTTTTGTATTTTTTGTAGAGATGAGTTTTCAGCGTTGGCCAGGCTGATCTCTAACTCCTGACCTCAAGTGATCCGTTTGCCTCGGCCTCCCAAAGTGCTGGGATTATGGGCCCGAGCCTTCGTGCCCAGCCGACAGATGTGTGATAAAGAAGACAGGAATATGCAATTGGGAAGATTAAAATGAGCATCGCCTAGAACCCAGCCCAGGAAAAGAATGCTGGCTGGATTCCTGGAGGCCAAATCACAAATCAGAACGAGAAGCTGGAAGGTGGCAGAGATGGCATTTAGTTCAACTTCCTCTTTTTGTAAATGAGAACAGTGAGGCCTGAGCCATCCCGTGACTGCCTAGGGTAACTGAGCAACTTCAAGCAAAGGGAGAGTGTGAAACCAAAACCTGTCCACCCTCCCCCGCCTCCACCCTCCCATTCCTCCTGAGGGACAAGCAGTGCCTGGTACTGAGAAGGAATCTCTCGGCTGACCGACAAAGCTGGCTTGCTTTCCAAGCAGAAAACAAACGGGGTTTTCCATCTCCATCAGCCTTGCTACAGCACATTCATAGAGCCACCATGGCTGAAGAGATTTGTGTGCTCAGAATTTGGTGTTTGGTTGCGGGCAGTCTAGGTCTCATGGTGGGAAAGTGGTGATGTTAGAGTTAGTTCATTCATTATCAAATGTTTGAGGGCCAATGATATGTCAAATATCCTCTCCAATCTCCAGTTTTTCTATCTAGCAACAACCAACAACCGTCTGCCATCGTTATTCTGGATGTTCTGCCAGTCGCCCTTGGCCATAAACTCCTGTTATATAAGCCTTCATTGACTCCTGGATGGGGTCACTCAGGAATAGAGGGAGGAAATATGAATGAAGGTGGGGGGTGCCAAATGCCAGAGAAAGTTTCAGTTCCGTCAAGAAAGCCACCAGAGTTATGGGATTCCAATTCGGACGTGTGTCTAGGGACTTGAAGATGCGGGACTGGAATCCTGTTTGTGTAACTCACTCTGGCAGAGACCAGGTATGGGTATTTCCTGGAGGTCTTAGTGCCTGCATGGAGGTTCAGAGTGATACATGCAGCAGAAAATCCAAAAGACAGACTAAAAAGAGAGAGATTCAGAGATAAGCAGAGATGCAAAGAGAGAGAGATGTGGAAAAGAGTACATTGTGGAAGAACCACAGTTTTCCTAAAATGATGTCCCAGTCTTGTAGCCTCAAAGGATAAAGCAAGGTTGACTCTTCACAACAGTGCATAAAGGTGGATAGAGCCTCTGTTTCTTTTTTAATTGATGTCGTTTGGCTATGTCCCCATCCAAATCTCATCTTGAGTTGTAGCTCCCATAATCTCCACATGTCATGGGAGGGACCTGGTGGAAGGTAATTGATACATGGGGGCAGATTTTTCCCGTGCTGTTCTTATGATAGTGAATAAGTCTCACGAGACCTGATGGTTTTATAAAGGGCCGTTCCCCTGCACGCACACTCTTGCTAGCCACCATGTGGGATGTGCCTTTGCTCCTCCTTTGCCTTCTGCCATGATTATAAGAGCTCCCCAGCCATGTGGAACTATGAGTCCATTAAACCTCTTTTTCTTGATAAATTACCCAGTCTCAGGTGTATCTTTATTAGCAGCACTAACACATTAACCCCCATTTATACCTGCCTGCTTTCAGGAGACTTGAGTTGTAGAATACAAGATAAAACATAACTTAAAAAAATAAGGCACTAGGGTAGTTTAATAAAACAACTACCAGCTTTGAAACCTCTTACTAAACTCTGGGACCTTGGAAAAATTACCTAACCTACCAGAATGTTGCATTTCCTCGTCTGTAAAATGCAGATAACAACAACTTTACAGAGTTGGGAGAATTAGAAATCCATTAATGTTTTCATTCAGCACTTTGACTGAATGCCATGTTAGTGGCAATACTGTGTTAGGGCAGGAAAGAAGGATGGGTAAGACATGGTGCCTGCCCTTGAGAAGCTTATAACTGGGGCGAGGGAAGACAGATACGTAGATAGACAAGTAGGTGAGATGTCAAAGAATTTTACTGAAAATGCACATGGGAAAGAAGGTATCAGAAAATGTGTGCCGAAGGAAGGCAGGCATGTGAGGCGTGGCATGGTGCCAGGTGTAAAGGAGACACACAGTAGATGCTAGCTGTTTTTAAAATTATTAAACATAAAAGTGATAAAAGCAGTGAAGCAGAAATAAATCCCATAGTACACCTGAGATGAGACGTCTTGGCAGAGAATTTGGCTTTACATTTCTTAGAAGCCACGACAGAAAAGGAAACAGGTTGGGTGACATCACTTTCTTATTCTAGGAAGAGAAAGTACACAGATTCAACTTTAGAGAGGACGTGTTTGTTTTTTCTGGAACTAAATCAATGAAGGATTTATCACGTGTGCTCCCTTGAATATAATTTTGAAGCTGTGAACCGTACCATCAGTAACATTTTATGAACAGCTCTGATGGTTTTTAGACCACGGCACTCTGGTGGAAGCTATCTGGAGTTATCACTGATGTGTAAAGTGGTTTACTGTTAGAATCCAGGCGTGCTGGGATTCTGGGAGAGTCACTTTCAGGAAGTTACCTGGTGATGAGTCATCAGAAGAACCTGGAGAAGTGAGAGGATTGGAAAGTTCTCATTGTTCTGAGCTCAGTTATTTTCTCTGTACTACGGGGCAGAGGATCCCTTGGCATGGAATAAGAGTTAAGTGGTCCAACAGGCGTTGAAGTGTTGAAACAAGAATAGAATAAGTCCTGTGCTAATCCTGACACAAGATAGCAGGATCTGGGGATGATAATGCCTGCTGATGATGGGCAGACCAGGGATTAGCAACCAACCAGGAAATACGGTTCAGATAAATTAAACAGGAGGTAGGATGATGTTGTGGAAAAGGCATGGACTTTGAAGTCAGGTATATCAGGTTCAGATCCTAGGTCTGCTAGTTGTTAGCCATGTGGTTTCACAAAGTACTTAATTTTCTGATCCTCAATAGGATATTAAGCATTATCTTGGGCCGGGCATGGTGGCTCACGCCTGTAATCCCAGCACTTTGGGAGACCAAGGCCGGTGGATCACCTGAGGTCAGGTGTTCGAGACCAGCCTGGCCAACATGGTGAAACCCCATCTCTGCTAAAAATACAAAAATTAGCCGGGAGTGATGCAATGCCTGTAATCCCAGCTATTTAAAGACAGAGGCAGGAGAATTGCTTGAACCCAGGAGGCGGAGGTTGCAGTGAGCCGAGTTCATGCCATTGCACTCCAGCATGAGCCGAGTTCATGCCATTGCACTCTTCGCTCTTGGGCGACAAGAGTGAAATTCTGTTTTGAAAAAAAATAGTTATGTATTTCTTAGTTGTTTTGCCAATTAAATATAAGGTATATAAACAATAATAATGGTAATAATAACAATGATTGCTGACAATGATCGAGGCCTTAGTGCAGGTCGTCTGCTAAATGCTTACCTGCATTATCTCATTTATTCTTTTTGTTTTTTTTTGAGATGAGGTCATGCTGTGTTGCCCAGGCTGGAGTGCAGTGGCATGATCTCAGCTCGTCGTAACCTCTGCTTCCTGGGTTTAAGGGATTCTCCTGCCTCAGCCTTCCAAGTAGCTGGGATTATAAGCATGCCACTACACCCAGCTAATTTTTGTATTTAATAGAGATGAGTTTCATCATGTTGGCCAGGCTGGTCTCAAACTCCTGACCTCAGGTGATCTGCCTGCCTCAGCCTCCCAAAGTGCTGTGATGACAGGTGTGAGCCACCACGCCCAGCCACATTTATTTATTTATTTATTTATTTTGAGATGGACTTTCGCCCTTGTTACCTAGGCTGGAGTGCAATGGCACGATCTCAGCTCACCGCAACTTCTGTCTCCTGGGTTCAAGCAATTCTCCTGCCTCAGCCTTCCAAGTAGCTGGGAATACAGGCATGCGCCACCATGCGCAGCTAATTTTTGTATTTTTAGTAGAGACAGGGTTTCACCATGTTGACCAGGATGGTCTCGATCTCTTGACCTCGTGATCTACCCGTCTCGGCCTCCCAAAGTGCTGGGATTACAGGCTTGAGCCACCGTGCCCGGCCTCATCTATTCTTAATAGCAACTCTCTGTGGTGCATACTACCTGGAAAATAGAAGATGCTCAGTAGATGCTATATATTAGTATCATTTGTTTCAAATTAATAAATAATAAAAATATGAAATCTGGCCTGTTGTTTGTTTTTGTGCTCCATGAGCTAAGAGTGGTGTGAAAAGTTTTAACTGGTTGGGAAAAAAATCAAAATAGAGGCTGAGTGTGGTGGCTCACACTTGTAATCCCAGTGCTTTGGGAGGCTGAGGCACGAGGATCACTTGAGGCCAGGATTTCAAGACCAGCCTGGGTAACACAGGAAGACCCATTTCCTCAAAAAATTTAAGAAACTAGGCAGGTATATTGGTGCATGCCTTTATTCTCAGCGACTCAGGAGGCTGAGGCGGGAGGATCACTGAAGCCTGCAAGGGTGAGGCTGCCGTGAGCCATGACTGTGCCACTGCACTCCAGCCTGGGCAACAGAGTGAGACCCTGTCTGTAAAAAATTTAAAAAATAAATCAGGCAAGGTGTGGTGACTCATTCCTGAAATCCCACTTTGGGAGGCCGAGGTGGGTGGATCACTTGAGGCCAGGAGTTAGAGACCAGCCTGGCCAGCATGGTAGAACCCCACCTCTACTAAAAAATACAAAAATTTGCCGGGGGTGGTGGTGCGCCTGTAGTCCCAGCTGTTTGGCAGGCTGAAGCACGAGAATCACTTGAACCCGGGAGGTGGAGGTTGCAGTGAGTTGTGATTATCCTGCTACACTCCAGCCTGGGTGACAGAGGGAGACCCTGTCTCAAAAAAAAAAGGGGGGGATAATATTTTGTGACATATGAAAATGATATGAATTTGAATTTCAGTGTTTATAAATGAAGGTTCTTTGGAATACATTCATTCGCTTTTGTTTACATGCCGTCTAAAGATGTTACATGCCATCTAAAGCCTAATCTGCAGTGGTTGTGACAGAGGTACGAATGGCCTCCCCAGCCGAGCATGTTTACTGTGTAGCCCTTGACAGAAAGCGTTCGCTGATCCCTGATTTAGAACCAGACCTCCAGGGGCAGCTACAGAACCGAAACTCCGCCGACCTCTGTATAAGCAAGAGTCAGTCCAGAGTTGACTCTTCAGTCATGGGATCCGGAAGGAGCGGAAATCCCATCTGCCTCCTTGTTGGGACCGACGGCTGGTGCTGGGCAGGCCCGGCGCCCACATGGGCCAGGGTAAGAAGAGAAACAGGGCTGGGACCAAGCCCATCTGGGGCCAGAACTCAGTGGAGCAGGCTGAGAAATCTGCATCTCTGAGCTTTTTGTTTATATGCTTTCGTATTTTTTTTTATTTATTTTTATTTTGTTGAGACGGAGTTTCGCTTTTGTTACCCAGGCTGGAGTGCAATGGCACGATCTCGGGTCACCGCAGCCTCCGCCTCCTGGGTTCAGGCAATTCTCCTGCCTCAGCCTCCTGAGTAGCTGGGATCACAGGCACACGTCACCATGCCCAGCTAATATGCTTTCGTATTTGTTTGCTTTTCTCTTTGTGTTTTAGAAGAAATTCTGTTTTAAAACTCTCATCTTATCTAAGCTGAAGGAAGCGGGAGATGTGATTGATTCACCTCTGGGCCAGGAGAGAGTCCAGACTTCTCTGTTGTTCTTTAGCCATGCGGTGTCTGCCTGGCCCCTGTCAATTCCTTGTCGGGACTCCCCTGCTGATCACTCCCTCTGCCCTGGCTCTGCTCAGGCCCTGCAGCTCACAGCATCCCAGAGGCAGCCTGTTGCACTCCTCATGCTGTTTTATTCTCTGAGATTCCTTCTGTTTCCCACCCCTACACACCTTCCCAGCCTAGCAGACTCTTTAGCCTTCAAGATTCTGCTGAAGTGCCACTCCTCCTCCTCCAGGAGGCCCTCCCTGGTTCTTTTTACTTTTTCTTTTCTTTTTTTTTTTTTTTAGATGGAGTCTCTGTTGCCCAGGCTGGAGTACAGTGGTGCAATCTTGGCTCACTGCAACCTCCACACCCTGGGTTCTAGTGACTCTCCTGCCTCAGCCTCTGGAGTAGCTGGGATTACAGGTAGGTGCCACCACACCCAGCTAATTTTCTGTATTTTTAGTAGAGATGGGGTTTTGCCATGTTGGCCAGGCTGGTCTTGAACTCCTGACCTCAAGTGATGCACTTGCTTCGGCCTCCCAAAGTGTTGAGATTACATGCGTGAGCCACAGCGCCGGGCCAACATCTGCTTTTTTGTTGCAATCTCCCTCTTATCCTACCACAGGTCCCTCTGCACGGGGAGTGTCCTCTGTTTATGGATTCTTTCCTACTAGAGATGGCGTTATAAGCTTAGCACCCAACAGGGCTCCGGGCCGTGGTAACCTAGAGTATGTGAAGGCTGAAACGGAGGATCGGAGTCCTCTGAAGGACCAGGAGGAAAGAACTTTCTAGCTCAAGAACTAGAAATTCCTCAATAAAAGATGATGCTGATAAATGGAAAGTCAAGCAATGGAGTGGCAATGTTCCTGCCTGGGCTTTTTCCTTTTCCTTTATGAAGGATTTTGAATAATTCAGTAGAAAATGCCTTAACTATGAAAGACAGAAAACACTAGGCAAGGAATGGTAGCACGCACCTGTAGTCCCAGCTACTTGGGAGGCTGGGGCATGAGGATCACCTGAGCCCAGGAGTTGGAGACCAGTCTGGGCAATATAGCAACCCATCTCTTAAAACAAAAAAAATTTTAAATTATCTGGCTTCAGTGATGTGCACCTATAGTCACAGCTATTCAGGAGGCTGAGATGGGAGGATCACTTGAGGGCAGGAGTTCAAGACCAGCCTGGGCAATATATGAGATCCCTGACTCTAAACACACACACACACACACACACACACACACACACCCCAAACAGAATATTCATGTAATACTTTATAGCACAAGGCTACGGTGTAATTCAGAGAAGACATTTCCAAGAGGGGCTGAGACAATATTATCGGACAACTTTGTTGATGATAAAATATAAATAAAAAATTTTCTTTCTTCTTCTTCTTTTTTTTTTTTAATAGGTGGGGTTTTGCCATGTTGGCCAGGCTGGTTTTGAACTCCTGAGCTCAAGCAATCCACCCAGCTAGTCTCTCAAAGTGCTAGCATTGCAAGCATGAGACGCTGCACCCTGCCAAGGATAGAATTTGAAAAATACAAATGTTGACCCAGTGCGGTGGCTCACACCTATAATCCCAGCACATTGGGAGGCTGAGGCAGATGGATCACCTGAGGTCAGGAGTTCAAGACCAGCCTGGTCAACACAGTGAAACCCTGTCTCTACTAAAACACAAAAAATTAGCCAGGTGTGGTGGTGTGTGCCTGTAGTCCCAGCTGCTTGGGAGGCTGAGACAGGAGAATCAACTGAACTCGGGAGCGGGAGGTTGCAGTGAGCCGAGATCACACCACTGCACTTCAGCCTGGGCGACAGAGTGAGATTCTATCTCAAAAAAAAAGCAAGTGTCTAACTTGGCCAGGAGACAAGATCTTTCAAGTACAGATGTCTCACATGAGCTCTTATCACTCCCAACGGAATCTTGTCACAAGACAAGGAAGGATATGGGGCTGGAAGGATCTTATCTAATAGCCTCTTGGTATCTGCTCTCTCGGAGGGCAATATCTACCCTTAAGAAAACTGTTGTCTGTAACTTTGATCTCAACCGAGTGATTGCTGAGCTCTCAAGACCTTTAACTTATAAGCACATTTTGAGTTGTTTTTTTTCCTGCTCTCTCTCTAGCGTAGGAATCCTTTCGGCCACTTTGGGCCTGTTTTGAGTTCCTGGGGTGGCAGATCGCCATCAGCTTGGACATCTACTCTGCAGAAAACTTAGTGTTACAGCAGGTTGGTGCGTGGTGGCTCATGCCTATGACTCCAGCACTTTGGGAGGCTGAGGCGGGCGGATCACCTGAGGTCAGGAGTTCGAGACCAGCCTGGCCAACATGGTGAAACCCTGTCTCCACTAAAAATACAAAAATTAGCCACACAGTGGCACGTGCCTGTAATCCCTGCTTGAAACCAGGAGGTAGAGGCTGCAGTGAGCTGAGATCCCGCCACCACACTCCAGACTGGGTAGCCGAGCGAGACTCTGTCACAGAAAAAAGAAAAAGGAAACATAGTGTTATATCTGCCAACCCCAAAGTTCCTCTTTCAAGTCATTACTGAAAAATACCCCAGTAATAACATTTCTTTGTAAAAGAGACCTGTTATAAATCAGTCATCTCATTGTAATCAAACTTCTAGATTCCATTCTTTCTCACCAGGTTCTGGTAAAATGGAATGGTTTCTATGGAGTCTCCTAGCTTAGTCAGTTTCTAGCCAGCTTTCTCTCTCTCCTGTTTTTCACAGCAGATTCTCAAACAGCCCCATTCCCCTGAAACCTCCCAGGCTTCCATGGCTCCCAGCAAAGAGCCAGCCCACTACCTTATAGAGACAGGAGAGACCGTCAGACAGTTCCCGCTGCCATGCAGGTGTGTCTGAGTAAATTTCTCTCTTTTTAGCTCATTCCAGCGGAAGAAGTATCATTCCTTTGGTTAGGGCCAACCTTTAAATCCGTTCATTGATTCAGCATGATAATGGCCTATGTCTGTAATCCCAGCTACTCAGGGGGCTGAGGTGGGAGGATCACTGGAGCCCAGGAGTTTGAGACCAGCCTGGGCAACATAGAAACACCGCACGTCTTTTTAAAAAACAAAAATCGCCGGGCGCGGTGGCTCAAGCCTGTAATCCCAGCACTTTGGGAGGCCGAGGCGGGCGGATCACGAGGTCAAGAGATCGAGACCATCCCGGTCAACATGGTGAGACCCCGTCTCTACTAAAAATACAAAAGTTAGCTGGGCATGGTGGCGCGTGCCTGTAATCCCAGCTACTCAGAAGGCTGAGGCAGGAGAATTGCCTGAACCCAGGGGGCGGAGGTTGCGGTGAGCCGAGATCGCGCCATTGCACTCCAGCCTGGGCAACAAGAGCGAAACTCCGTCTCAGAGAAAAAAAAAAAAAAAAAAAAAAAATATCAGTCAGTCTGTGGATTGGCCTGTGCTCTAGGCCTTCTCCCTCCTCCCTCCTCTAGGGTCTCTGTCACTCATGGTCTCCTCTCTTGCATCCTTCCCATTGGCCTTTGCACCTTGTCCCATCTCCTCTGTCAACATTCGTCTTCCTCCAGCAACCCTCCCTTTCATAGCTCAGCTTCTTGACTTACAATTCTTTTTATCCAGGGACCTCCTTCCTCCTGGACTCCCCCTACCTTCCCAGTGGCTTCTGTTCCCCTGACTCCACTGAAACCATCCTCCCCAAAGTCACAACTACTTCCCTGCTGCTAAGCCCCGTGTATATGTCTTGGTCGTTATCTCACTTATCTTCCCAAAGCCTCCGGCTTTCCTGACTCAGGTTTCTTTGAGAAGTTCTCTTCTGCCGGCCCTGTCCTCTCCCGCTTTCTTTCCTCCTTTTCCTCGTGCTGTTTGTTCTTGGTCTTATCTTCCTGATCCCTTCCTCCCTGGCAGTTCTACCCTGGGCCCCCTACTCTCCCTCTACCCATCTTCCTGGAGTTCTTTTGGTTCCAAGCGACAGAACCCAAACTCACGGTTTTGTTGGTGGTGGTGTTCTGCTTGGTTGCTTGTAACAGCCAAGCAAAGGGATTTTTGAGTTTATGGAGTTAATTATACTTGTGGTTGCATGATTAGCTCCAGAAACTCAACCAATTAAAGCACTATGACCAACAAAACCTATGAAAAAGGAAATGCATTGTTTCACGCACCTGAAAATCCAGAGGTAGATCTGTGACATCTGGCCCAGAGACATAAAGCAAGGTTGTCGCGCCCAGCCTCCCTCTGCCTGCTTCGTGGCACTGTTTTCCTCCGTTTGCTCCACTCTCAGGCAGCCTCTTTCCAAGTGATGGCAAAATGTCTGGCAGCATCTCCAGGCTGAGACCCAGTCCACTTAGCAAACACAGGGCAACCTTCTTCTACCCAACGCCTTCAGCTGGAAGTCTAAGAATCTTTATTTATTTATTTATTTTTGAGACAGAGTTTTGCTCTTGTCGCCCGGGCTGGAGTGCACTGGTGCAATCTCAGCTCACTGCAACGTCCGCTGCCAGCTTCAAGTGATTCTCCTTCCTCAGCCTCCTGAGTATCTGAGACTACAGGCATGCGCCACCACACCCGGCTAATTTCTGTATTTTTAGTACAGACGGGGTCTCACTATGTTGGCCAGGTTGGTCTCGAACTCCTGACCTTAAGTGATCACCCACCCCAGCCTCCCAAAGTGCTGGGGATTACAGGTATGAGCCACCGTTCCCAGCTAGGAATCACTTTGGACTCCTCTTTCCCGACATTGGCTTAGTCACCAACTCCAGTCCTGGGTTCTCAATCTTCCTGCCTCCCTGCTCCCACTAATTCAGGTTACTGTCCATTGTCTTCGTCCCTGCCCGGACTCCTGGGGGGTTCAGGTCCTGCTGGTCTACATGCAGTCCACTCTTCCCATCACAGCCAGGACCATCTTTGGAAAACGTTAATCTGCTCCCGTCCCTTCGGTATACAGAGCCCCCATTAGTAGGAAGCTGAAAGCAAAGCTCCCCGTTATGTTTTCTGTAAGGTGCTGCCTGCTGCGGTCCTTGCCTGCCTACCTACCTCATTTTGCTTCCCCTCTTGGTCCCAGGGGTTCAGCCTCTGATGCCAGATGAGCTACTTCCTCCCGGTTTTCTCTCCATCCTGCTCCCTCCACCTGGACTGTTCCGGTTCCCCTCCTGAGTCCCTCCTGACAGCTTTCTTTTGGGTCGCAGGTTAGACGTAACTTCACCGAGGACAGCTTTCCACACTGCAGTATGTACATACTCTTCCTGTTAGAACATTCTGCTTTTTCCGTCTTAGCACTTACCACCCTTTCTCATAATTGCTTGTTAACTCATCCATACCCACAGGACGTGCGCTGTGGCTCAGGCCTGTAACCTAGCACTTTGGGAGGCCAAAGTCTGCAGATCATTTGAGGCTAGGAGTTCTAGACTAGTCCAGCCAACATGGCAAAACCCTGTC
The DNA here is from genome assembly GCF_048565385.1 of Saimiri boliviensis. Taxonomy (NCBI): domain Eukaryota; kingdom Metazoa; phylum Chordata; class Mammalia; order Primates; family Cebidae; genus Saimiri; species Saimiri boliviensis. The sequence continues at coordinate 103,700,530 of NC_133461.1, forward strand.
TCTGCTAAAAATACACTTAGCCAAGTGTTGTGGTATGTGCCTGTAATTCCAGCTACTTGGGAGCCTAAAGCAGGAGAATCACTTGAACCAAGGAGACAGAGGTTGCAGTGAGCTGAGATCACGCCACTGCACTGCAGCCTGAGCGACAGAGTGAGACTCTGTCTCAACAAAATAAAACAAAACCATACCCCTCTGCAGACTCGCTAAGGATCATGAGGGCAGATAATTGCTTTGTGAAATATCCCCAATATCACAGAGTGGAACTCCGTATGTGTCTGTTGACTTACACCATAAAATGAGATGCAATTGTGCTAGTGATTTTCCAGTTCACTTCTAGATTTTAGAATTTAGATGGATTCCATAAACTACTGGAAAAATCTAAAAACACAATGTCTACTCTTTCTATTTATTTATATGCTTATGGTTCCCCCTTAGCAAACAGTAAAGTTTGAGAATTGAAAAGATCTTAGTAAAACCTAGCCCTAATTCACTTCATTCGACAGCTTAGAAAGGGGAGGCTCAGAGCGCCTCAGTAACGTGCACAAACCACAGAGCTATTTATGGTTGCATAATTAGCTCCATAAACTCAAACTCAGAGCCCCCAGCTTTCAGTCCAGGGCTTCACCATGGTATTAACACTTTTATTAGCACTTTTATATATTTTTAATTTAATTATTATTATTTTTTGAGGCAAGGTCTTGCTCTGTTGCCCAGGCTGGGGTGCAGCGGCGTGATCGTAGCTCACTGCAGCTTCAACCTCCTGAGCTCAAGCGATTCTCCTGCCTCAGCCTCCCAAGTAGATGGGACCACAGGCATATACCCCACCACACCCGGCTACTTTTTTATATTTTGTGGAGATGGGGCCTCCATATGCTCCCCAGGCTGATCTCAAACTCCTGGGCTCACACGATCCTCCTGTCTCAGTCTCCCAAGGTGCTGGGATTATAGGCGGGAGCCACTGCGCCTGGCTATTATTAGCACTTTTAACAGACTAGTGTAGTATGACTTTTTTATATCAACACAAAGGAATCGTATTGCTTATAGCCTCACATCTTACTTTTTTAAATGTACTTTTGGATCCTGTACATCTCAACAGATTTTCAGGAGGAAAATCACTCCTGGGTCTGTAGATGCCTGGGCACCCTCTAAGGTTCTGTGCTAGGGGTTTGGGTTAATACCTAACACATAGCTCGCAAAGAGCCACAATGTTCCACACTGTATTCAGTTCTCCTACAGTTTCGCCTCAGAAGGATAATTACTGTGTAGATGCCATCTGGATTTGATGATCTGGGGAATGCTCATGTCATGTAAAAGAAGTAACAGACTTTGGTGTAACTCTTTGTATTAACAGGTCCTCATTGCTTCTGTCAAGTTTACAGGACTCACTGTCAGCTTCGCAGTGGCATTGGAACAGGCCATTGTGAAATATGAGCTTGAAAAGAGAGTTGTTTCTATAAAAACCAAGTTAAGGTTTGGAAAGGACTGGGCAAGAGTAACACTTGGAAAATAATTGTTTTAGAATTGATTATGTATTAAAAAACAAATATTGGGGAAAAGTATTTAGTTAACTTTTTTTTTTTTTTTTTTTAAGGCGGAGTTTCACTCTCCTCCAGGCTGGAGTGCAGTGGTGCGATCTCAGGTCACTGCAACTTGTGCCTCTCGAGCTAAAGCAATTCTCCTGCCTTAGCCTCCCAAGTAGCTGGGATTACAGGTGTGTGCCACCACGCCTGGCTAGTTTTTGTATATTTGGTAGAGATGGGGTTTCACCATGTTGGCCAGGCTAATCTCAAACTTAAGACCTCAAGTTTGAGACGAGAGGTCAAACTTCTACCTGCTTTGGCCTCCCAAAGTGCTGGGATTACAGGTGTGAGCCCTGGCACCCGGCCATAATTTTTTTTTTTTTTTTTTTAATTAAAAATTTAGGCCAGTCATGGTGGTTCATGCCTGTAAATTCTAACACTTTGGGAGGCCTAGGTGGGCTGATTGCTTGAGTCCAGGGGTTCGAGTCCAGCCTGGGCAACATGATGAAACTTCATCTCTACAAAAAAATACAAAAATTAGCAGGGCATGGGGATATGCACCTGTGTTCCCAGCCGCTTGGGAAATTGAGGCAGGAGGATCACTTGAACCCAGGAGGTAAAGGCTGTGGTGAGTTGAGATTACACCACTACCTTCCAGACTGGGTGACAGAGTGAGACACTGTTTTTTTTTTTTAAAAAAAAATAGGGTTAGGTGTGGTAGCTCACATCTGTAATCCCAGCATTTTGGGAGGCAGAGGTGGGAGGACTGCTTGAGCCCAGGAGTTTGAGGCTGCAGTGAGCTATGATTATGCCACTGTACTCCAGTCTGGGCGACAGAGCAAGACCCTAGCTCTTACAGAAGAAACGTTTTAAGGAAACCAAAAGTGGAAGCGATTGACCAATATGTTATGAAACACTAATGAATGGACCTATTCCAAAAAGAAATTCCTTGGCCACAGATGGTGCATAAGTGTTCTTCAGATATTAATTATTTTTTACCATAACTTTTTTTTTACTTTGAAATTTTATTTTAAAAAATGACATATAAAAAATTGACTTTTGGGATATATAGTTATAGACATTTTAATTTTAAATTTAGCATGTAGAAGCTACTTTTAAAATGTCTTTTATATAAATATTGAGTCGATGGCAAAACCCTGTCTCTACGAAAAATACAGATTAGCTGTGCGCGGTGGTACACGTCTGTAATCCCAGCTACTCAGGAGGCTGAGGCAGGACAATCACTTGAACCCGGGAGGCAGAAGTTGCCGTAAGCGGAGGTCAAGCCTCTGCACGCCACCCTGGGCGACAGAGCAAGACACTGTCTCAGAAAGAAAAAAAAGAAATAATACCACCGAGCATCCTGTGTACTCATCGATCATTTTAAGAAAATGATGGCTTGTCTCAGAGCCTCCCCTCCCCATGGGCCCATTCTCCTCCGTGTCTTCCCCCTAAGAAATAACCACTGTCTTCCATTTTGAACCTATTATTCTCCTGCTTTATTTAACCACATGGCTTTGTATTTCTTACCCATACGAGGTTTTTTTGGTTTTGGTTTTGGTTTTACGATACAGGGTCTTTCCTTGCCACCCAAGCTGGAATACAGTGTCACAATCACAGCTCACTGTAGGTTCAACCTCCCAGGCCTAAGTGATCTTCCTGCCTGAGCCTCCCGAGGAGCTGGGACCACAGGTCGTCACCACCACATCTGGCTAATTAAAAAAAAAAAAAATTTTTTTTTGGATGTGAAATCCATAGGTCCAGTACTGGCCCTTGAGAAGCTCAAAATTCATTTCAAAAGCAAAATTATAATAAATGAAAAGATTCAGAAGTATAGAACAAGCTCTATCTCAGCTTCCCCAAATGCTGGGATTACAGGCATGAGCCACTGTGCCCAGCCTAAGCAATGTGTTTTTAAAACATTTTTGCAGTTTGATATTTTTGTTAGTTTGACTTACATGAATGAAATTATGCTATTTGCATACTTAATGAGCTTTTTTTGTTCGTTATTATGTTTTTGAGAGATGTTGGGTGTGATTCATTTATTTAGACTAGGCCTCTGTTATATAAAGAGATCACAACTTACCAGTTTTACTGTTGGACTTTTAGGACACTTAATTTGTTTTTCTTTTTTGCTAGTAAATTAGTGCGCTATGTACATTACTCTGGGCATGTGCTTGGACGTAGAATCTCTGGACTGCGGTCTCAACTGTTAATTTAAAATAAAATGGCCAGTGTGGTGGCTCACACCTGCAGTCCCAGCACTTTGGGAGGCCAAGGCAGGAGGCTCACTAGAGGACAGGAGTTTGAGACCAGCGTGCTCAAGAGAGTGAGACCCCCATCTCTACAAAAAAAAATGTAAAATTAGCCAGGCAGTGGGGTGCGGTGGCTCATGCCTGTATTCCCAGTACTTCGGGAGGCAGAGGCAGGCAGATCATGAGGTCAAGAGATGGAAACCATATTGGCCAACATGGTAAAACCCCATCTCTACTAAAATACAAAAATTAGCTGGGCATGGTGGTATGCACCTGTAGTCCCAACTACTTGGGAGGCTGAGGCAGGAGAATCGCTTGAACCCAGGAAGCAGAGGTTAGAGTGAGCCAAGATCACGCCACTCCACCCCAGCCTGGGTGACAGGGTGAGAGACTCCGTCTCAAAAAAAAAAGAAAATGTTCAATGTATCTTTTCGTTATGATTCCTTGCTTCAACTGGTTATTTTACTTAGTAGAACTACCTACTCTTACTGTATGTATGTAAGCCTGTTCTATGCTTCTGAATCTTTTCATTTATTATAATTTTGCTTCTGAAATGAATTTTAAGTGTCTCAAGGGCTAGTACTGGACCTGTGGGTTTCACATGTCTTAGATATTACCATGGTGCCTGATGCAATGTTCTGTATGTGCCTGTGGTGATGGAGTGTTCTTTCCCTAGATATTGGTCAGGTCAACTAGTCTTTCTCATTTGGGGTTAACATTATCATATTGTTTTCATCTTTTCTCCTTTTATCTTTTCTTCTTAACTTGGAGACATTGTTTCTTCGGAAGTGGGGAGCAAGAAGGGTGATAATAGAAGGAACTGCTCAATCGTCTCTACGGGGGGCCTGCCCTATATTCGTCATAGTACTTGACACTAAAAAAAACTAATGTGAAATGAAAGACAAGTTTAGAATATATTTAAAACAGATGTTTGTGCTTTAATTTAAAAATTCCAAATGCAACCCTTTGACCCAGCAAGTCTACTTCTGGAAATCTATCTTATGGAAATAATTAAAACTCTTACGAAAAGATTTAGGTATAACATGTTCTTCTCAGCCTTGTTTATAGTGGAGAAGAATTAAAAACAACTTTTCAACCATGGGGATTTAACACAAATAAAATGGAATTCCTCTGTTAAAAATAATATATATATACTGGCATAGATGTTTATTACTTGGAAAACATGAGCTGTCATGTCCAGTGTCATCCTATTTTTGTAAAAGACAACAATGTCTAGGAGGACAGTCACAAAGAATGTTTGATGGTGATGAAGTTAAACTTTTTTGCTTATCTGTATTTTAAACTTTTCTGCAATAAACCTTTATTTTTTATTTTTATTTTTTGTAACTGCCTATAGTCTTACCATAAAATATGCCTTTCTAAAGTTTTTTTTTTTGTTGTTGTTTGTTTTTCTCGAGATGGAGTCTCACTCTGTATCCCAGGCTGGAGTGCAGTGGCAGGATCTCAGCTCACTGCAACCTCTGCCTCCTGGGTCCTGGTTCAAGCGATTCTCCTGCCTCGGCCTCCTGAGTAGCTGGGATTATAGGCACATGCCACCATGCCCAGCTAATTTTTGTATTTTTAGTAGAGACAGGGTTTCACCATGTTGGCTAGGCTGGTCTTGAACTCCTGACCTTGTGATCCGCCTGTCTCGGCCTCCCAAAGTGCTGGAATTATGGGCGTGAGCTACTGCGCCTGGTCTTTTTCCTTTTTTTAAGAGATGGGGACTTGCTATGTTGCCCAGACTGGTCTCAAACTCCTGGGCTCAAGCAATCTACCCACCTTGGCCTCCTGAAGTGCTGGGATTACAAGCTTCAGCCACTGCTCTTGAACTTTTAAAAAAAAGTTATTCTTTTATTGATTGGTAGATTGAGAGAGGTTCTTTATCACCCAGGCTAGAGTGTGGTGTTGAGATCATGACTCACTATAGCCTGAACTTCTCAGGCTCCAGCAATCCTCCCACCTTAGCCTCCTGAGTAGCTGGGACCACAGGTGTGTGCCACCGCACTGGGCTAATTTTTGTATGTTTGGTAGAGATGGGTTTTGCCATGTTGCCCAGGCTGATCTTGAACTCCTAGGCTCAAGTGATCCACCCACCTCGGCTTCCCAAAGTGTTGGGACTACAGGTGTGAGGCACTGTGCCTAGCCTAAAGTTATTCTTTTTTTTTGAGACGGAGTTTTCGCTCTTGTTACCCAGGCTGGAGTGCCATGGCGCGATCTCGGCTCACCGCAACCTCCGCCTCCTTGGTTCAGGCAATTCTCCTGCTTCAGCCTCCTGAGTAGCTGGGATTACAGGCACGCGACACCATGCCCAGCTGATTTTTTGTATTTTTAGTAGAGACGGGGTTTCACCATGTTGACCAGGACGGTCTCGATCTCTTGACCTCGTGATCCACCCGCCTCGGCCTCCCAAAGTGCTGGGATTACAGGCTTGAGCCACAGCGCCCGGCCTAAAGTTATTCTTAAAAGCTGCTGCAGTCACCATAGCTTCTGTTAATGTCGTTATTTTATATAGCTGCTTTTCCTCAGAAGTAATCAATTACAAATAAATAACTGTTAATAGTTGAGGTCTGTGAAAAGGAACGCATTTCTTTTACCTTCTTGCATTGATAACACTTTTTCCCCAGCTGCAGTTGGCTCCAAATCCACAGCTCTGCTAAGTTAGAGCCTTGTGGAAAGAGAAGAAGTGACTTGGATTTTGCTTAGGATTGACATACTAATTCTTTTTATAAACTTTGGCATATTTACTTTTCTACTTTTTGTCCAGTAACTCTCTGTGAAATGTGGAGAATGCCTTTCTCATTACTACCTTAGCAGATGTATTAAAAGTCTCCAAGGACTCCCCTCCAGGAATGAAACATGGCCCATCCTGGCCAGCGGGAAGTTATAAGGTAACTGGCCAGGTTACCTTGCAACTTTCAGTGTGACTACAGTGCACATTCACTAAATTATCTGGTTAAATCTTAGTCATTACTCATTCATAAATGCAACAGATATCTGAATATTAGCAGCCTGGATTCACATGCCAGCTTAGCTATTTAACTCTGTGAGCTTGGGGAAGTCAGTTAATTTCTCTGGGCTGCCATTTCCTCATTTATAAAACGAATAGTAAGCATACATAATTGTTGTAAGGATTAAATGAGATACAAAATACATCACACCCAGTACCATGGTAAATTCTCCACAAATTACAGCTAGGTGCCAAGTACTGAGCCTTAAGCCCCATTCATTCAGCAATGAATTCATTCACTAACTGAATCTTACTATGGGCCAGTGTTCTAGGCTCTGAGTCATTTCAGTGAACAAAACAGAAAAAAATCTCTCTTCTTTTGAGGCTTACATTCAAGTAGATGCAAACATGACATAAACTGTGTTCTAATCCATGGCTGTTGCTAATCATTCCTATTAATTTAGTTCTTTTTATGTGACAGCCACTGTGTGGAGTGATTGCCTGCATAATCACTCAGACATAATCTCATTTTCTCATTAACTCTATGAGGCAGGGATTCCTGTTGTCATCTGATGGTATGGCAGCTGAGCGTCAGAGAGGTTATGTTAAGTTCAGGAGACAAGTTAGTGGAGGAGATGGTATTCAAACCCAGGCTGTCTGTCTCTGAAACTCCTGCCTGATCCCTGCATGTTGGGAGTCTTGCTTCCAGCCTCTGTGTGAGGCTGTTATTTTTGCTGATGGTTCTTTTCTGACATTCTTGTCAACACTTTTTTGCTAGGCAGCAGGAGCTGTCGGGAAAAGACACTTGAGTTTTCCACATTTTATATTAAAATATTTAATTATCTCTGCAGGAAATGATCAGAGAAGGTATAAATGACAGCTCTGCTTAGAATGTTTCTTTGATCAGTCAGGAATTGCAGGTGACTCTGTGTGTGTGGAAAAGAGGTCTCAATTAGAGGGAGAAGTCGGGGTGCAGCCTTGAGGGCCCACTAGGCAGTTTGGGGGTGGGGGCTGCTAGGGGAGACCACTAGTGGAGGTCCTTTGATGCCGGTCATGCCACCAGGCTAAGGTGAAGAAATCCAAGAGTTGATGCCTCCTGTATACACCGCACACTGTTGTATGGGTATTGGATAATGGATTGGTCCAGCACCTTTATTGTATTTATTTATTTTTGAGGCGGAGTTTCACTCTTGTAGTCCAGGCTGGAGTGCAATGGCATGATCTCAGCTCACTGCAACCTCCACCTCCTGGGTTCAAGTGATTCTCCTGCCTCAGCCTCCCAAGTAGCTGAGATTTCATGCAAGCGCCACTACACCCGGCTAATTTTGTATTTTTTTAGTAGAGACTGGATTTCACTGTGTTGGTCGGGCTGGTCTCAAACTCCTGACCTCAGGCGATCAGGGCCCAACCTCCCAAAGTGCTGGGATTACAGGCATGAGCCACTGCACCTAGCCTATTGTATTTCTTCTTTACTGACTATTTCTCTATTCTTTCCCTGTCTGATGGTGAGTTTCCATACAGGTAGCAGTTTGTTTTGGGCCCTTTGACTGATTGATCTGATTATCTGTTTCTGGGCTAATATTGTACAGCCTAATTCTATGCTTTGTAATTTTGGGGTTTTTTCCTGGAAAGGTGTGGCTCCTCAGCTCCTCCAGCTCCCTGTATCCCTCTTTGTCTGCTGGTCTGCAGTTCCTCAACCCTCTGGAATGTTCACATCCTCCAGAGGTGATGTTGAATAAGTCCTGCACCAATTTTAAAAGTTATCATTTGGAGATATTTCAAGTATTCAGAAAATTATGAGGAATAACATCACGTCGTCACCACTTACTTTGATGCATCCTAACATTCTGCCTTTTTGCTCCAGATCCTGTTTTTAAGTAATAAAAGAAACAGTCATGAATGTCCCCTGTACGCCACTTCCAATTCCACTCTCCTCCCTCCCTCCCTCCCTCCCTTCCAGAGGCCACCACTGTCCTGAGTGAGGTGTGTGTCATTACAGGCCATGCTGTCCCGTTACTTACTACATATGCATGCACAGATCATAAGGTACATTCTGTTATTTTTAATCTCTTTTTGTTAGAGATAGGGTTTTGCAATGTTGCCCAAGCTGGGCTCAAACTCCTGGGCTTAAGTGATCCTCCCACCTCAGCATTTGAGTAGTTGGGACTGTAGACATGCACCACCAAACCCAGCTAAGGTTTTTGTTTGTTTGTTGTGACAAAGTCTTGCTGTGTCACCCAGGTTGGAGTGCAGTGGTGAGATCGCAGCTCACTGCAACCTCTACATCCTGGGTTCAAGCGATTCTCCTGCCTCACCCTCCTGAGTAGCTGGGATTACAGGTGCCTACCACCACACGCCCGGCTAAGGTTTTTTTCGTTTTCATTTTATAGAGACAGCATCTTACTATGTTGCCTAGCCTGGACTTGAACTCCTGGGCTCAAGTGGTCTTTCGACCTCTTCCTCCCATGTGGCTGGGAATACAGGCATGTGCTACTGCGCCCCGCATAAGTCATATTCATGTATCATTTCCTTGTATGCAATTATTTCTCTAGGGTACTTATCTAGAGCTGCAATTGCTGGGGTTTAGTGAGTGCACACTGATCTGGTGAAATTTCTCTCTGCAGTGCTTGTCCTAGCTGATGGTGTGTGTGACAGCTTTTGCTTCTCCTCTATCTCCACCATGCTTACTCCTGTTGGCTGACTTAATTTTTTGGCCAGTCTGATGCCTGTGAAATTGTGTCTTGTAATTGTTTGTATGTGCCTTATTACTAATGAAGTTGAGCATCTTTCCATGTGTTTATTGACCATTTTCACCTCTTTGTTGAATGATCTGTTGATATCCTTTGCTTTTTCTGTCCATGTGTCATCATTTTTCTGATTGGTTGCGGTAGTTAATTACACATTCTAGTTACGAATCCTTTACGAGCTATACACCAGGCAGATATCTTCTCCAAGTCTCTTGCTTCCTTACTTTGTTAATGGTGTATTTCAATGTGTAGGTAAGTTTAGTTTTGATGTCATTAGCCATTTCACAATAATTTCTTTGTTGTTTATACTTTCAAGTCTTATTTTTAAAATTCTTCCCTTAACTTTCAAGTTTTATTTTAAAAATTCTTCCCCAACTCCCAGATCATGTATACACCATTCTATATTTTCTTTCTGAAATTCTTTAAGGTTTTGATTTTTTTTTTTACATCAAGCATACAAGCAATAAGCAGATAGTCCAAAATACAGATGTTATTGAAAGGCCGAGTGCAGTGGCACACACCTGTAATCCCAGCTACTCTGGAGGCTGAGGCAGGCAGATCACCTGAAGTCGGGATTTGAGACCAGCATGACCAACATGGTGAAACCCCATCTCTACTAAAATTACAAAACTTAGCTAGGTGTGATGGTACACACTTGTAATCCCAGCTACTCTGGAGGCTGAGGCAGGAGAATCACTTGAGCCCATGAGGCAGAGGTTGCAGTGAGCTGAGGTCACACCACTGCACTCCAGCCTGGTTAACAGATTGAGATTCTGTCTCAAAAAAAAAAAAAAGAAAAAGAAAAAATCCAGATGTTGTTGAAGGCCTCTCTGTACCTCTCCCCAGTTTCAGAATTTATTCTGTGATTGATGTAAGGTACGGGTCCATCATTCTTTTCTTTTTAATATGGATAATTGATTGGTTCAGCACCCTTATTGTATTTATTTATTTATTGATTGATTTTTTTTTGAGACGGAGTCTTACTTACTCTGTTGCCTGGGCTGAAGTGCAGTGGTGTGATCTTGGCTCACTGCAACCTCCACCTCCCAGGTTAAAGCGATTCTTATGCCTCAGCCTACCAAGTAGCTGGGATTACAGGCACATGCCACCACACCTGGCTAATTTTCGTATTTTCAGTACAGACAGAAGACAGGGTTTCACTATATTGGCCAGGCTGGTCTCGGAAATGCTGACCTCATGATCTGCCTACCTCAGCCTCCCAACTACTGGGATTACAGGTGTGAGCCACTGTGCCCAGCCTGTATTTATTCTTTACTGATTATTTCTCTGTTCTTTCCCTACTAGTTTCGTATGTCTGTCTATTGCCAAGTTTCCATATGGGTAGGAGTTTATTTTGGGCTCCTTCATTGATTGATCTGGTTATCTACTCTGGGCTAATATTGTACAGTCTAAACACTATACCTTGTTAAAAGCCTTGATATCTCATAGGGATAATGAAGGCTACCTTCTTTTTCTTTTTTCAAAATTACTTCTTATTTTCAGTTCTTTGTTTTTCCATATGTATTTTAGAATCAGCTTATCTACTACAGGTTGAGTCTTCCTTATGAGAAAAGCTTGGGACAAGAAGTGTTTTGAATTTTCTTTTTCTTTTTTTTCTCCTTTCCTTAGATGTTTAATGTTTTGGATTTTTGATTTTTTGGATCTTGGAATATTTGCACTGTTACCAGTTAAGCACCCCTAATCCCAAACTGCAAAATCCAGAATGCTGCAATCAGCGTGTCCTTTCAGTGCCATGTCGTTGCTCAGAAGTTTAGGATTTCGGATTTTCGGTTTTGTGATGTTTGATCTGAACCTTAAAAAATAGAATACGGCTGGGCTCAGTGGCTCACACCTGTAATCCCTGCACTTTGGGAGGCCGAGGTGGGCAGATTGTCTGAGGTCAGGAGCTCAAGACCAGCCTGGCCAGCATGGTGAAACCACATCGCTACTAAAAATACAAAAATTATCTGGGCGTGGTGGCACATGCCTATAATCCCAGCTACTTAGGAATCTGAGGCAGGAGAATCCCTTGAACCCTGGAGGTGGAGCTTGCAGTGAGCCAAGATTGTGCCATTGCACTCTAGCCTGGGCAACAGAGCGAGACTCCATCTCAGCACACATACACACACACACCCCAGAATACATGATCCTGAGTACTTTCCTAGGCTTCATCTAGACCACCTTGCTGCTGTTTGCACTAGACGCCATGACATTATCCTTCCTGATAAGCTTTTGGAACAATTTCTTCTGTTTTTTTCAAAGACAGGGTCTTACTTTGTCCCTCATGCTGGAGTGCAGTGGCATGACCATGGCTCATTGCAACCTTGAATTCCTAGGCTTAAGCAACCTTCCTGCCTCAGACTCCAGAGTAGCTAGCACTACAGACATGTGCCACTATCCCCGGCTCATTTTTTATTCTTTTGTAGAGACATGCTCTCCCTATGTTGCTCAGGCTAGTCTTGAACTCCTAGGCTCCAGTGATCCTTCTGCCTCAGCCTCCCAAAAAGTGCTGGGATGACAAGCATAAGCCACCACACCTGGCCAGCAACAGTCTCTAATTTCTGTAGTCACAGGTCATTTTGCACAGATCACTTTTTTCTTAAAAAAAAATGGTGTTCAAAAAATTTAAAAAATTTTAAAATCAAAAAAATTATGTTCAAATACATATAACATAAATTTTTCCATTTTAGCCACTTTTGTGTATATCTCAGTGGTACTCATTACATTCAGAATCTGTGCAAAACTCTCTTCCCATTAACCAAGGTTCATAACTGCCAATTCCTTTCTCCTCCCAGCTTCTGGTAATTACCATGAGACTGCTCTATGAATTTGTGCCTCTTGTTATATGTGGAATCATACAATAGGGTCCTTTTGTGTCTAGCGTCTTTCACTTAGCTCGTCTTCAGGGTCCATCCCTATTGTAGCATGCATCGGAATGTAATATTCATGGCTGAATGAGAGTCCATGGTGTGTCTATAGCTCCTTCACCACGTTTTGTTTCTTCCCATGTTGGACATTTCAATTGTTTTTACCTTTTGGCTCCTGTGAATAACACCTCAGTGAACATTGGTGTGCAAGTATTTGTCCGAGTCCTTTCTATTTCTTCTGGATATTTTTGTAGGAGTGAAGTTGCTGGATCATATGGTAATTCTATATTTAACTTCCTGAGGAACTGCCAGACTGTTTTCCACAGTGTCCCCATTGCTACATTCCCACCAATGTCCAAGGGTTCCCGTTTTTCTACATCCTCTTCAACACTTGCTGTTTTCCTTAAAAAAAAAAAAAAAAAAAAAAAATGTAGTCAGCCTGGCGTGGTGGCTCATGCCTGTAATCTCAGCATTGGGTGGGAGAGTGGGGGGAGTGGGCCAAGGTGGGAGGATTGCTTGAGCCCAGGAGTTCCAGGCCAGCCTGGGCAACATAAGGAGACCCCATAGCAATCAATCAATGGGTGTAGTGATACATGCCTGTGGACTCAGCTACTGAAGAGGCTGAGGTGGGAGGGTCACTTGAGCCCAAGAAGTAGAGGCTACTGTGAGCCATGATTGTGCCAGTGCTTTGTAGCCCAGACAACAAAGTGAGATCCTGTCTCAAGAAAAAAAGCCATCTTAGTAGGTGTGAAGTGCTATCTCATCATGGTTTTCATTTGCGTTTCCGTAATGATTGGCAGTGTGGAGCATCTTTTCCTGTGCTTGTTGGTCATTTGGATATCTTCTTTGAGATATGTCTGTTCAAGCTCTTGGTCCTCTTTTCTTCCCCACTTTATTATTATTATTATTATTATTATTTATTATTATTATTTTTGAGACGGAGTTTCACTCTTGTTACCCAGGATGGAGTGCAATGGCGCGATCTCGGCTCACCACAACCTCCGCCTCCTGGATTCAAGCAATTCTCCTGCCTCAGCCTCCTGAGTAGCTGGGATTACAGGCACGTGCCACCACGCCCAGCTAATTTTTTTGTATCTTTAGTAGAGACGGGGTTTCACCATGTTGACCAGGATGGTCTCGATCTCTTGACCTCATGATCCACCCGCCTCGGCCTCCCAAAGTGCTGGGATTACAGGCTTGAGCCAGCGCGCCCGGCCCACTTTATTATTTTTTGAAGTAGTTTTTAAGTTAACAGCAAAACTGAGCAGAAAGTAGAGAATTCCCATATACCTGTCACCTCCACACATACATAGGCTCAGTCACATTCAACATCCCTAGTCAGAGCGGTACATCTGTTACAGTTGATGAACCAGATTGACACATCATTCGCATCCAGAGGGCATATTGACATTAGAGTTCAATCTTGGTGTTGGTATGCAGGTTTTGATGCATGTATAATGCCATGAATCCACATTACAGTAGCATATAGAATAGTTTTACTGCCCTAAAAATCCTCTGTGCTCATCCTATTCATTTCTTCCTTCCTGCTCATCCCTCCCTTTGCACATTTTAAAATGGGATTGTTTTTGTGTTCTTCAGTCGTAGGAGTTTTTAATGTATTCTGGACATTAAACCCTTATTGGATTTATGATTTACACGTTTTTTCTCCCATTCTGTGGATTGTTTTCACTCTCTGGATGGTGTCCATTGGTGCATACAAGGTTTTTATTTTCACATAGTTGATATTTTCTTTTGTTATCTGTGCTTTTTAAGTGTCATATTTAAGAAACCACTGCCTAATCTAAGACCATTCAAATTTCCCCCTGTGTTTTCTTCTGAGAGTTTTACAGTTCTACCTCTTAAATTTAGGCTTTTGATTCACTGTGAGTTTTTATATATGGTATAAGGCAAGGGTCCAACTTCATTCTTTTGCATGTGAATATCCAGTTTTTTTCAGCACCATTTGGTGAAAACACTATCCTTTTTCTATTGAGTGGTCTTGGCACTCTTGCTGAACTCAATTGACCGTAGACATGGGGGTTTATTTCTGGGGTCTAAATTTTATTCCATTGGTTGATATGGCTATTCTTTTTTTTCCTTTTCTTTTGTGTGTAAGATGGAGTCTTGCTCTGTTGCCTAGACTGGAGTGCAGTGGCGCAATCTCAGCTGACTGCAACCTCTACCTCCCAGATTCGAGAGGTTCTTCTGCCCCAGCCTCCCAAGTAGCTGGGACTACAGGCACATGCTACCATGCCTGGCTAATTTTTTGTGTTTTTAGTAGAGACAGGGTTTCACCGTGTTAGCCAGGATGGTCTTGATCTCCTGACCTCGTGATCTGCCCGCCTCAGCCTCCCAAAGTGCCGGGATTACTGGTGTGAGCCCGTACCCAGCCACCATGCCTGTTCTTAGGTCTGTACCACACTTCATGCTGTTTTGATTGCACTTTTTTGATTACTGTAGCTTTGTAATAAGTTTTGAAATCAGAAAGTGTAAGCCCTCTAACTTTTTCTTTTTCCAGATTATTTTTGGCTGTTTTGGGTTTCTTAATTATGTATTTTAGGATGGGATTTTTCATTTCTACCAAGGATGCTCTTGAGATTTTGATAGGGATTGCATTGGATCTATATAACGGTTTGGATAGTATTGTCATCCTAACAGTATTAAGTCTTCTCATACATAAACATGGGTTGTCTTTCAATTTATTTGGGTCTTTTAAAATTTCTTTTGGCAATGTTTTATATTTTTTCATTGATTGCATTTTAAGTTAGTTGCTTGCTGATGCTCTGTAGAAAGTCCCTAGAATATAAGAGGGTCTTTCTGAGATGCTGAGTCTTATAAAATTTAACTAAAAAGGGAGAAAGCAATATTTATTTTTAATACCAGAATTCGTTTCCCCAGTCATGATTTTTGAGAATCCTTCAACCACAGTGGAAAAGAAACTTGTCTGGCTTTCAGAGTCTTGGGAGATTTTGTTGATTTCATTATGTTTGGCAGGTCACAGTGAGATAAATCTACCCTGTGCTGAATGGTTTTATTCTTTGTGGGGTTTTTTTTTGTTTGTATTGCTATTGTTGTTGTTTTTAAAGACAGGGTCTTGCTTTGTTGTCCAGGCTGGAGTGCAGTAGCATCATCATAGCTTACGGCAGCCTCAATCTCTTGGGCTCAAGCAATTCTCCTGCCTCAGCCACCTGAGTAGCTAGGACCATATAGGCATGTGACATCACTTCTAGCCAACTTTTTATTTCTTTTGTAAAGATGGGGTCTTACTCTGTTGCCCAGGCTGGGAGTCTGGCTTAACAAGAAGTTTCAGGAAGATGTTACTGTTGCATCCATGTTCAATATTGTAGTATCTTCTCTAATACCATCTTCTATCCTTATATCCACATTGCAATCGATATCATGTGATAATATAGAATAAACACTTTGGATGTTTGACTTTCTGGAGCCCAGTCTTCTTTCTCATATCCCAATTTTGTTGTAATTCTGCAAACCTTCAAACCTGAATTCGAACATTCTAACCCTCTTCCAAGAATGACTCTTGACTGCTTTCTTCAGGTGATGGTACCACATAAAACACTGCTTAACAAGGCAGACGGAGAACTATTATTTTGTCAGACTTTTTGGGCTTGGAGAAATAAAATGATCACAGACCTTTGTCTGGGAGCCAAAGCAAGGTGAGACTCGTGCTTGTTTATGGACTTTTATACGGTTAGCATGAGGCCTCTGATATTAGTAGCACATATTGAATATTCTCTCAATATTCTGAGCACTTTAATAACCTGCCACATGATTTAACCCTTCATAATAAATTCACAAGGCCAGGCGTGGTGGCTCCCACCTGTAATCCCAGCACTTTGGGAGGCCAAGGTGGGAGGATCACTTGAGTCCAGGAATTCAAGACCAGCCTGTGTGACAGAGTGAGGCCCTGTCTATATTTAAGAAAAAGAAGAAGAAAGAAAAAAAAAATCTGCAAGGTGAATATTTTGCCTATTTTATAAGAAAGTCAGAGTCAGAGAGATTGAATACTTTGCCATGGTCATCCGTAGAGTAAGTGATATAGCTGCATTTAAGCCCGAGCTACCTCATTCTGAAACCCATGCTCTTGTGATTTTCCTAGTCTTGGCTTCCTTCATGTACTTTGAGAATAAAAAATCATTTTTTTTTGAGACAGGGTCTCACTCCTGTTGCACAGGCAGTGGCACGATCATATCTCACTGCATCTTTGACCTTCCTGGGGTTAGGCGATCCTCCCACCTCAGCCTCTGGAGAAGCCGGGACTACGGGTATGTGCCACCACACCTGGCTAGGTTTTTGTATTTTTAGGAGAGGACAGGGTTTTGCTTTGTTTCCTAGGCTTGTCACAAACTCTTGGGCTCAAGGGATCTGCCATCCTCAGCCTCTGAAAGCACTGGGATTGCAGGCATGAGAAGCACTGGGATTGCAGGCATGAAAGCACTGGGATTGCAGGCCATTGCTGGCCTAAATGGGTATTTAGCTACCAAGCCCAGGCATCACATTTCTTAATCTACTATTTACAGAATGATTCAACCTGTTCATGACGGGGGCTTGAATAAGGACAGTAGTTGAGAGAGAGGAAGGGACTAATTGGAGACCTATCACTGACCTAGAAACAATAGAAGTTAGTTGATGATGGCGTGCGTGAGAAAGAGCAGATGGTGTCAAGATGTGTCCAGATGCAGGATCATTGAGAACCCTTCTGCCTTTTACACAATACATCTATGCATTTCAGGGAAGCGCCTGCCATTAAAACTTCTTTTCTCTGTGGCATGCTAGACTGGGGTCATTTATAATTTATCATCCGTGAGTAATCAGAAGGTTGATGACACATAGAAGTTTGGATTTTGCTAAGGTGGAATGATTTTAAGTTACGTGTGAGCTGCGAGGCTAGGGCATGGCAGGGAAGCTCTTGGTACTGGGAGAGCCCAGGGGAAGACCCAGCTCTTTGGCCTCACTGCAGTTCTGCTGCATAAGTGACTTCCAGAAAGATCTGAAATGCCACTCACAGCTTTCAGTTATACCGTATTCCTTTTTAACTGGATGCCTGTAGACCTCTACATGTTTGAGTATCTATCTTGGTCTGTCCGGCACCCTCTGTATTCTGGTAAGTCCTGTTGCTTCTCCCCAGCTGTTCATTTCTGGCAGGAGTTACCACGTTCTTCCAGCTGGTCAGTCCGAGGTGGACACCTAACCCAAGCTGGCCAATAGACAGCTCTTCTCCAGATTTTTTTTTTTTTTTTTTTGAGATGGAGTTTCACTCTTGTTGCCGAGGCTGGAGTGCAATGGCGCGATCTCGCCGCTGCAACCTCTGCCTCCCAGGAGGTTCAAGCGATCTTCCTGCCACTGCAACCTCTGCCTCCTGGGTTCAAGCAATTCTCCTGCCTCAGCCTCCTGAGTAGCTGGGATTACAGGCACGCGCCACCACACCCAGCTAATTTTTTGTATTTTTAGTAGAGATGGGGGTTTCACCATGTTGGCCAGGCTGGTCTCAAACACCCTACCTCAGGTGATCCTCCCGCCTTGGCCTCCCAGAATGCTGGGATTACAGGTTGAGACACTGCACCCGGCCTGTTCTCCAGATTTTTGAACTTACAACTAGAAAAGTCTTGAGGAACTCCTTGCCAGTGGCACCTCTTGATCTCTCAATGGCCACATTTCCTGCCATGAGGAGAAGACCATGGCAGAGCGTCACAGGGAGGAGCATAAATGAGTAGCAGAGAATTCTGCTGTGTGGTCTCAGTTCCTGTTTTTATGGAAGCCAGCTGCACATTGTCTTTTCCTAGATTTGATTGTTCACTCTTTTTTTTTTTGAGACAGGGTTTCTCTCCTGTCATCCAGGCTGGTGTTCAGTGGCATGATCTTGGCTCACTTGCAACCTCCGCCTCCCAGGAGGTTCAAGCAATTGTCTTGCCTCCGCCTCCCGAGTTGCTAGGACTAGAGGCACGTGCCACCACACCTGGCTAATTTTTTAATTTTTAGTAGAGACAGGATTTCATCATGTTGCCCAGGCTGGTCTTGAACTCCTGACCTCAAGTGATCTGCCTGCCTCAGTCTCCCAAGGTGCTGGGATTACAGGCATGAGCCGTCACGCCCACCCTGTTCAACCATTCTTTGAATTTTATCCTCCAGTTTATTTCCCTCTCTGTCATTTGAGTTTCTATAATTTATAATCAAAAGCATCCTGACTAACAAAGGGGGAACTTTTGTGCTATAAGGCTGTTCCCAAGCTTGGGATTAGGAAAGGTTTTAGGATAAATACCTTGCACATGTCAAGGACTACTGTATTTTTTCAAGCATTAAGGGTCTTGATTTTGCATCAAATTTTACTGACTTTCCCTTAAATAAAGCCTTGTGCTGGAGGGAAACTTTGCTGGCTTCAAATATGCCCAAACCTCCTCAAGTGGTTTAAATATTTGCTTACTCCTTCTGTAACCCCTAAAGAACTGAGGAAAAAAAAAAAAACTGGTGAAAACTCAAAAATTATTTGTTGTTTCTGAGATGAATGTCACCATCATGATGCTCTCTCTCTCTCTCTCTCTCTCTCTCTCTCTCTCTCTCTCATTTTGAGACAAGGTCCCACTCTGTTGCTGAGGTTGGAATGCAGTGGCATGATCTTGGCTCACTGCAGCCTCCGCCTCCAGAGTCAAGTGATTCTCCCACCTCAGCCTCCTGAGTGGCTAGGATTCTAGGCGTCTGCCACCACCACAGTGGTTAATTTTTTTTTGTATTTTTTGGTAGAGAGGGGGTTTTGCCATGTTGGCCAGGCTGCTCTTCTTGAACCCCTGACCTCAGGTGATCCGCCCGCCTTGGCCTCTCAAAGTGCTGGTATTACAGGCATGAGCTATCATGCCCAGCCTCATTATGGACTTCAGCAATTGGAAGGAAGAAAGTGCTTTGAAGTGCTGGATAGGGAGTTTTAAACTCAGTGTGAGGAAGACTGGGGAGGAGCTATTGGCCTGGCCAGTGCACTGAGTAACACAGTCATCTGCATCCACCGCCCTTTCTTATCTTGGCACCTTGGACAGCTCCACATTGCCTGGCCCCACTAAGTGGGCCCCACTGACCTGAAGTCCAGACATCCTCAGCGTTATGAGAACTTTTTTTTTATTGTAATATTTTAATTTTAATTATTTACAACTGTAACATTCTTATGCCGCCCATCTGAGCTTCCTGTTTTATCCTTCAAGGTTTCTGGACTGCAGGGTTTGGTTACAATCATGGTTTGGTTATTATTTCTAACTTACACATCTTTCACATTGTACACTCTATATTTTTGGTTTATAAGAGTCATTTGTGCTCATTTAAAAAAAAAATTGGAAAGCATATCAAAGCATAAAGACTAAGGGGAAAAACAAACCTACCCATCATTACACAACTTGAAGCCAGTAGCATTCGCCTTTGGGCATCTTTCTCTGTGGTATCTTTGGGGAATGTTCCAAGCTTGGCTTGGCAGCTGGCCTTGCTTCTATCCTGGGCTCTTTGACCTCCTGGGCTTCACTCCTCCCTTAATAGAGGTTTACTTAATCGACCTTCCCTCCACTTTCTGCCTTCCCATAGATAGAATTAAAGCCAGCTGCTTGAGGATTCTGGTAACTGGTGAGGACAGCTGATCGTGAGCCCCCTGGCAAGAGGGCAGGCTGAAGCAGAGGCATGGGGCAGGAAGCTCGGCAGCTGGGCAGGGGAATGCGGGCTGCCCTCGCAGAAGCCACGTGGTCCTGTGCTCACATGTTCAGAGCCGGCCAAAGCTGAGGGCATATTCTTGACACTGGAAGGGGAATGGGGGGGTCCCCCAGAAACCAACTTCCTGCTCATTATGTCAGGCCTCAGCAGGGGATCTTTTCATTATTCTCTTAATTGTTTTGAGTAGAAACAGTCACGTGGCTCATGGAGCGGAAGTCTCCCTCCTGCTCAGCCCCATCCACCCTGTTTCCACCCTCCCTAACCCATTCCAGATAATCAGCTTTTCATTTTTGTATGTATTCATCTAGATTTCATTTGTGAATACTAAAGCACATACAAATATATTCTACTGTTTTTTCCTTCCTCGTAAACAAAAGAGAAGTATCTCATACACCTTTCCTATACCTTGCTGTTTTTTTTTCCTACTTAATATATCTTGGAGACTTTGAAAATGTCTGTACATTGAAAGCTTCTTCATGCGCTTTTTTTTTTTTTTTTTTTCAGACAGTGTCTTGCTCTATTGCCCAGGCTGGAGTGCAGTGGCATGATCTTGGCTCACTGCAACCTCTGTCTCCTGGGTTCAAGGGATTCTCCTGCCTCAGCCTCCTGAGTAGCTGGGATTACAGGTGCCCGCCATCACGCCCAGCTAATTTTTGTATTTTTAGTAGAGATGGGGTTCGCTGTGTTGGTCAGGCTTGTCTTGAACTCCCAACCTCAAGTGATCCACCCACCTTAGCCTCCCAAAGTTCCGGGATTACAGGCATGAGCCACAGTGCCTGGCCCTCCTCATGCACTTTTATTCCTTCAAAATATTCCATTGTACATATGTATTTCATCAGTCTCCTATTCGAGGGCATTTGCCTTCTCTCCAATCTTTAGTTATTTTGAGCAATGCCGCAGTGAGTAACTTAGAGTATATGTTATTTCCTAAGTATGGCTGAAGGTTAAATTCCCGGAAGTTAAATTACCGGGTCAAAGGAGATATACTCATTTGTAATTTTGATCTCTGTGGCCCAGTTCTCTCCATGGGGCGCTCTGGCAATTTGTACTTCTACCGGGAAAGTATGCGATGCATTCCTTGTTTCTCTTGGGTGATGACTGCATACTTCTTATATGTTGCCTTTAACGGTTCTTCATTTTTTTTTTTTTTTTCCATTTGGATGCTGTCCTCCCAGTTGGAGGGCAAGTTTATTGAGAGCAAGAGCCAAGCGTTTTACTGCTTTTGAAGTGTCTGCATTCATAAATAATATAATACTGCACCCTAGGAGTCTAAGAACTGCTTCTGCCTTCAGTATCATTTGGGAGATTAAGCCAATTAAACTTGAATGACAAGAGGGTTTTCACGCCTGGTTAGAGTTCAGCTGAACTGATTTCAGTTTCTGCCTCTGAAATCAAGGTATTCCAAATCCTTGTTTCAGGTAGTTATAGGAGGAATCCTGAGGCCCCTTGACTGGGGCCTACAGAAGTTTTGCTTGCTTCTATATCAGATTCTATCCTGGATCCGAGTGTCGGTTTCCCAGATGCAACCCCAGGGTCACCCCAACATCAGCAAGTCTAATTGCTGCCAGTGCTGTCACTTATTTCCCTCAATTTGTGCCAGTGCCTGCCCCAAACTCAGCAAGAGGACAAAGAGCTGCTTTTAAGCCTTTTGTATCTGCCACATATGCAAACATGACATCATTGCAGTCTCGTTTGCCTATTTCCTGGTAGTGAACATGTCCTTGGGGTTTCTTTGTTGTTTCAGTTGCCATTGCACTAGGGTCTCCCCTATGTCTGATCTGCCTGGGGTCCAGGGGTCTTCAGACTCTTTGGCTTGAATATCCCCTGAAAGAATTTTGTAAAATTGCATGCCCCCTCACATGTCGACAATCTACATCCAACATTTTATTATATGTTTAAATAGTTGTAAGAATGTATTTTATAGAATATTGTTAATATTGACCCTCAGCTTTAAAAAATAAAGTTGGACCGGGTATAACAGCTCATGCCTGTAATAACAGTGCTTTGGGAGGCCAGGGCAGGAGGATCGGTTGAGGCCAGGAATTCAAGACCAGGCTGGATAACATAGCAAGACTTTGTTGCTACAAAAAATTTTAAAAATTAGCCCGGTATAGTGGCATGCACTTATAGTCTCAGCTACTTATAAGGCTGAGGTGGAAGGATTACTTGAGCTAGTGAGGTTGAGGCTTCAGTGAGCTGAGATTGCACTCCAGTCTGGGCGACAGAGCAGTGAGACCCTGTCTTCAAAAAAGAAATTGTTAGGTAGACATGTACACATGTATATATATGATTAAGTTATATAAACATATAAATATACTCTTTCTATATATATACACAGCCCCAATTTTATATATGTGTGTGTGTGTGTACATATATATGTACACACACACACACTCTCTCTCTCTCTAATTTTTTATTGTGTCAAAATATACATAACACAATTTATCATCTTTTTGTTTGTTTGTTTGTTTGATTGTTTTTTGTTTTTTTTGAGATGGAGTTTCGCTCTTGTTACCCAGGCTGGAGTGCAATGGCGCGATCTCGGCTCACTGCAACCTCCGTCTCCTGGGTTCAAGCAATTCTCCTGCCTCAGCCTCCCAAGTAGCTGGGACTACAGGCATGTGCCACCATGCCCAGCTAACTTTTGTATTTTTAGTAGAGACGGGGTTTCACCATGTTGACCAGGATGGTCTCGATCTCTTGACCCCGTGATCCACCCGTCTCAGCCTCCCAAAGTGCTGGGAATCATCTTACTTTTAAGTGTGTAGTTCAGTGGTATTAAATGCATTCATAATGTGCAACCATCGCCACTATCCTTCTCTAGAACTCTTTTCAGCTTGTCAAACTGAAACTCTATGTCCACTAAACACTAACTCTCCACTCCATGCTGCTGGCAGTCCCCACTCCACTCTGCCTCCAATTCTCACTACTCTGTGTGCCTCACATAGGCATGTACAATATTACTCACTTATCATATACTAAAGAAATAGCCCTCTATTCCGGTGTTTTGCTTTTTTTCTATTGCTGTTTTAATCGGGAAAGTTTTCCTCTCTTTTGTTTGTTTATATTATTTAGGTACAATAAAGTCTACCAATTTAAAGTGTATAACTGGATGAGTTTTGGTAATTGGTATAGAATTGTATAATCACGTCACAATCAACACATATTCATGTTGAGGCTTTATTATATATATAATATGAGCTTTATTATATATACACACATATATACATACAGTATGTGTATTATAGGATATAAAGCCTTAGCCTAAATAGAAATGCATATATGCATATACATAGATGTGTATATGTATATATAATAAATATCTAAATACGCATACCTAAATATAAGGCCTTAACATAAATATATGTATGTTGGGGTATATATAAGCACACATGTGTATTGAACACATATGTATTGATATTAAGGCTGTATGTTATATAAATTATATATGTAGGCTGGGTGAGGTGGCTCATACCTCTAATTCCAGCACTTTGGGAGGCCGAGGTGGGTGGATCATTTGAGGTCTGGAGTTCTAGGCCAGCCTGGCCAACGTGATGAAACCCTGCTTCTACTAAAAAAATGAAAAAAAGCATCTACTAAAAAAATGGAAAACAAAAAAAATAGCCAGGGGTGGTGGCAGGCACTTGTACTCCCAGCTACTCGGGAGGCTGAAGCAGGAGAATGACTGGAGCCCAGGAGGTGGAGGTCGCAGTGAGCTGAGGTTGCGCCACTGCACTCCAGCCTAGGCAACAGAGTGAGACTCCATCTCAAAAAAAGAAAGAAATGAATAAAAACAAAATAAATAAATTATAAATGTATATATGACGTATTGTTTTACATATTACATTAATAATATTAAATATGTAAAATAAATATATATAATACCATATAAAATATATGTTTATATAAACTATAGAGGGTAAATGATAGGTCCTTAACATGAATATGTGTACAGATGTATCCATGGGTGTAACATATACATACACAGAGACCTGTTAGATTATTATTTTTTTGATGGTTACAAAGGAATCTCATAGTGTTTGACTCCTGCCATCCTCCATTGAAATAATACCTGGACAAGCTCTCCTTTAAGAAATGTATCATTCTTTTTTTTTTCTAAATTTGAATTTCCATTCCACTTCCCATACAGCCTTTTCTCATCTATATTTTTATCCTTGAAAGTCTTTTGCTGGTCACCCTACCATAATGCACAAAAAGGATAGAGCTGAACTGATATTTTTATTTCCTGTGACCATTGAACACACATTTAATCATTTCTTCTGATGAAGTTGTCTTCAGTAGTAGTAACACAAATTGGTCAAAACAATAATATGTGTTTCCAGTGACTAAATCCTTATTAAATAGGATGTTAGATTTAAGTTAGAAATATATTCCTTAAGCCGGGCGCGGTGGCTCAAGCCTGTAATCCCAGCACTTTGGGAGGCCGAGGCGGGTGGATCACGAGGTCAAGAGATCGAGACCATCCTGGTCAACATGGTGAAACCCCGTCTCTACTAAAAATACAAAAAAAAAAAAAAAAAATAGCTGGGCATGGTGGCACGTGCCTGTAATCCCAGCTACTCAGGAGGCTGAGGCAGGAGAATTGCTTGAACCCAGGAGGCGGAGGTTGCGGTGAGCCGAGATCGCGCCATTGCACTCCAGCCTGGGTAACAAGAGTGAAACTCCGTCTCAAAAAAAAAAAAAAAAAAAAAGAAATATATTCCTTAATGAGATAGTTAGCCTTTTTACTCCACTTAGTTTACATGTCTAGGTTTGGTTCCTACTCACTGCTAGAATCAGTTCTGTTTCTCAACGACACTGCAGAGGAAACTTGTCTGCATAAAAAGTAGAGCCAGGCTTGGTGGTTCACCCTGTAATCCCAGCACTTTGGGAGGCTAAGGTGGGTGGATAGTTTGAGTCCAGGAGTTCGAGACCAGCCTGGGCAACATGGTGAAACCCTGTCTCTGTAGAAAATACAAAAATTAGCTGGGTGTGGTGGCATGTGCCTGTGGTCTCAGCTACTGGGGAGGCTTAGGTGGGAGGATTGTTTGAGCCTGGAAGGTCCAGGCTGCAGTGAGCGGAGCTGTGATTGCGCCATTGCCCAGGTGTTTGAGGCTGCAGTGAACCGTGATTTTGCCAATGCACTCTAACCTGGAAGACAGAGTGAGTCTCTGTCTCCAAAAATTAAAAAGAGGATAGAAATGGAAATAATTGTATTACTGGACTGTCAGTTAATTCTTTGATCTCATTCTGAGCCAAAAATCCTATTCTGATTTACTGTCAAAAATAATTTTTAATGCTCTATCCACATGCAATTCAATGAGATCTCCTTGGGCTTGAGGGAAAGGAAAAATGTTGGAAAGCCCTGACTTTGCAAAAACGAATTTTACTTGGTCCTCCCAGTTATATGTTGGTTCAGCACTAGCACTGGGATTGGGTTTGGTGCCCCATGGTAAGGTTAGGATGGCTGAGGGATGTTCTCGTCTTTTTATAAAGTGGAGGAAGGGCTCCTGGGGAAAGAAAGAGCCTGTTCCTCCCTCGCAGGCAAGGGCTCAGGCAGATCAGTTGCAGAAAAGAGGGTCTGGTGAATACCTGGAAATCAGTTCCTTTAAAACTGTTGCTACCCTCGTACTAAAGAGGAAATGTTCTTATTCCTCCATTTGAAGACCACTATTCTTTTTTTCCTTTTTTTTTTTTTTTAATTTTGTGATGGAGTCTCGCTCTGTCACCCAGGCTAGAGTGCAGTGGTGCAATCTAGGCTCACTGTGACCTCTGCTTCCTGGGTTCAGGCAAGTCTCCTGTCTCAGCCTCCCGAGTAGCTAGAATTACAAGTGCATGCCACCATGCCTGGCTAATTTTTAAATTTTCATTAGAGATGGGCTTTCACCTTGTTGGCCAGGCTGATCTCAAATTCCTGACCTCAAGCATTCCACCCACCTCAGCCTCCCAAAGTGCTGGGATTCCAGGCATGAGCCATTGCACCTGGCCTGAAGACCACTATTCTTTGAAACCTCTTATCTCTTCTGCTTTACAAGACAGTGTTCTCCAATCTCCTCAGCAGGATGGTTTCAGGCAGAAGCTGGTTTCTGGGCTTTTCTCTCTGGGGCAGGGCTGAGGAGGCTGCCATTGCAGGCTGCCCGTGGGACTGAGACACGTGTTTGACAGCTCCTTCCCGTAGCAAAAAATGCATGCTAAGGAATTTGGCTGCTCAGTAGACAGGCATTACGCAGTGAATAGACCCCTGGGAAAAGAGGAAGAAAATAGGTGAGAAAACGTCGCTGTCTCCTTATCCTTCAAAAATACACATGGGCCCTGACTAGGTGACACCTTCTTTACTGATCGCTGTCTCCTTATCCTTCAAAAAATACACATGGGCCCTGACTAGGTGACACCTTCTTCACTGATCGCTGTCTCCTTATCCTTCAAAAATACATATGGGCCCTGACTAGGTGACACTTTCTTCACCGGTGACAGAATGACCATTATTGAAGACACACTTGACAGGCAGTGGGCTAGAGAATGAGCAGAGAGAAGGACCCGGCTTTGGTGGGCTGTCATGGTCTGCTTGGGCTGCCCTAACAAAATACAACGGTCTGGGTGGCTTCAACATCCAGCATTTATTTTCTCACCATTCTAGAGGCTGGAAGTCTGGGATCAGGGTGCCAGCATGGTCACTTTCTGGTAGGGACCCTCTCCCTGGCTTGCAGGTGGCTGCCTCTCATTGTGTGTCCATGTGGCCTTTCCTTGGTGAGTGCATGGGCAGAGACAGAATCTTTCTCTCCATCTTTGTTTGTTTGTTTGAGACAGAGTCTTGCTGTGTCACCCAGGCTGGAGTGAGGTAGTGTGATCATGGCTCACTGAAGCCTCAGTCTCCTGGACTCCATTGATCTTTCTGCCTTAGCCCCCAAAACAGCAAAGCCCACAGGTGTGCGCCACCAAGCCCAGCTAATTTTTAAAATTTTCCTAAGGGGGGGGGGGTCTCAC
The DNA here is from genome assembly GCF_048565385.1 of Saimiri boliviensis. Taxonomy (NCBI): domain Eukaryota; kingdom Metazoa; phylum Chordata; class Mammalia; order Primates; family Cebidae; genus Saimiri; species Saimiri boliviensis. The sequence goes on from NC_133461.1 coordinate 103,727,551, forward strand.
TGTGTTGCCTCCCTTTTCTTATAAAGCTGCCAAACAGCACCAATTTTTATCAAATTAGGATCCTAGCCGATAACCTCATCTAACCTTAATTAACTCCTGAAAGCTCTATCATAATTAGTCACATTGGAGGTTAGGGTTTGATATTGTTTGGCTGTGTCCCCACCCAAATCTCATCTTGAATTGTAGCTCCCATAATTCCTATGTGTTGTGGGAGGGACCCAGTGGGAGGAAATTGAATCATGGGGGTGGGTCTTTCCCTTGCTGTTCTCACAATAGTAAGTCTCATGAGATCTGATGGTTTTATAAAGAGGAATTCCCCTCCACACGCTCTCTGTCTTTTCCTGCTACCAACCATGTAAGACATGACTTGCTCTTCCTTGCTTTCCACCATGATTATGAGGCTTGCCCAGCCATGTGAACTGTGAGTCTATTAAACCTCTTTCCTTTATAAATTACCCTTACCTTTATAAAGTCTCAGGTATGCCTTTGTCAGCAATGTGAGAATGGACTAATCTAGGGTTTCAATATATGAATTTTGGGGCACAATTCACTGGTTCACTGAGAATCAGGATGTGACCTGACTCTGCCACTAAGTGGCTGTGATCCTAATGGACTTGCTTGGTTTTCTGGGTTTCAAGGCAGGCACGTGTGATTATGGGGAAACGCTGACCCATTCGTGGTTATGTATACGAGATTCTGTGTTGAGAAGCAAATTGCATTCTGTTCACTGTGTTGTTTACTGTGACAGAGTTGGAGATAACATATTCAAGTTTTGTTTTGCTTTTTTTTTGAGACAGGGTCTTGCTCTGTCATGCAGGCTGGCGTGCAGTGGTGTGATAACAGCTTATTGCAACCTCCACCTCTTGGGCTCAAGCAGTCCTCCCCCCTCAGCCTCCTGAGTGGTTGGGACTACAGGCATGTGCCACTATGCCCAGCTAATTTCTGTAATTTTTTTGTAGACATGGGGTTTTACCATGTTGCCCAGGCTGGTCTTGAACTCCTGGGTTCAACCTATCCATCTGCCTTGCTCTCCCAAAGTGCTGGGATTATAGATGTGAGCAACTGTGCTCGATCAAAAAAGTATTTTAAAAATAATAACTATTTAAAGAGAGTTGGGCATTAATACGAAAAGTCTTATTTAAGGCATTAACAAGAAAAGTTTAATTTTCCGGAGACCCCCGCCAACCCCGTATAAGTCAAGTTTTACAGAATACCAGCCCCAGAAGGATGACAAAAAGGACCAAAAAATCTGTGTGGGGTTGGGTTCATTAAAGGAAAATAATAAGCCCAAAGTCTGAATTTGAGTTTTTTAACTGATCTCTCAGCCCTCACCAGGGCAGAAAGAAGATGAATGGCCCACAGAAAAATGGTGAGCATCTCATCTGTAAAATTAGTTTTTACACTGGTGGTTCCAGGACACACAGGCCATCCTCCTTCTGGGGTGTTTTTCTTTCTTTCTTTTGAGATGGAGTCTTGCTCTGTTGCCCAGGCTGGAGTGCAGTGGCGTGCTCTCAGCTCACTACAACTTCCACCTCCTAGATTCTCCTGAGTAGCTGAGATTACAAGCACATGCCACCATACCTGGCTGATTTTTGTATTTTTAGTAGAGGCAGGGTTTCATCATGTTGGTCAGGCTGGTCTGGAACCCCTGACCTCAGGTGATCCATCCACGTCGGCCTCCCAAAGTGCTGGGATTATAGCCCTGAGCCACTGTGCCCGGCCTCTGGGGTCTTTTTCATTTTGAGTAAGCAAACACCTAAAGTACTTTTTTTCATGTAGAATGAGTGGTGGGAAACAATGTGAGTTTTGACAGGTCTGAATATATTCTTTTTAATATTGATTCTTGAACTGTATCAGATGTCTCTTTAGAGACTCCAGAGTTCAGAATGTTCCTTTCCCCAGGCATTTGAAGATACTGTTCCATTGTCTTCCAGCAACCAGTATTGTTGATGATATTCGATGGCAGTTTAATTCCTTTTCCTTTTTATAGACATCGCCCCCACTGGAAGCTTTCAAAGTTTCCCAGCGTTCTGAAATTTCACAAGAACGCAACACAGTTATGTCTTTTTTAAATTCACTCTGTACAGCAGTCAGTGGCCATTGTCATCTGAAGATGAGTTCCTCTTCAGCTCAGGGACTTTTTCCCTCATATCATTGCTTATTTCCTCCCATTCCTCCTTTTTCTCATTTGGAATTCCTAGGAAGGGAATATTGGACTCCCTGACGCTTTCATCCTGGAGCCTCTTCTCTCACATTTACCTATTTTTGTCTATTTCCTTCTTATTCTGAAAGTTTTTCTTTACTTTCTTTCTTTTTTTTGAGAGGGAGTCTCACTCTGTCACCCAAGCTGGACTATGGTGGCGCCATCTTGGCTTACCGCAGCCTCCACCTCCCGGGTTCAAGTGATTCTCCTGCCTCAGCCTCCTGAGTAGCTGGGATTACAGGTGCCTGCCACCACCATGCCTGACTAATTTTTATATTTCTGGTGGAGATGGGGTTTTGCCATGTTGGTCAGGCTAGTCTCAAACTCCTGACTTTAGGTGATCTGCCCACCTCAGCCTTCTGAAGTCCTGGGGTTATAGGCATGAGCCACTGTGGCCGGCCACCTTTACTTTCATATCTCAAGCTCAGTCTTACTTTTGTACTTTTTTTTTTTTTTTTTTTTTTTTTTTTTTTTTTTTTGAGATAGGGTCTTGCTCTGTGGCCCAGGCTGGAGTACAGTGGTGTGATCATGGCTCACTCCAGTCTCAGCCTTCTGGGCTCCAGCGATCCTCCCACCTCAGCCTCCCAAGTAGTCGGAATCACAGGCACATGCCACCACACCCCACTAATCTTTGTATTTCTTGTAGAGATTTGGTCTTAACATATTTCCCAGGGCTCAAACTCCTAGGCTCCAGCAATCCGCCCATCTCGACCTCCCAAAGTGCTGGGATTGCAAGTGTGAGCCACTGTGCCTGGTCTACTCGTGTACATTCTGGAGTGCACAAGTAGGCAGTCCTTCTATTTGATTTTTTTTTTTTTCTTTTTGCCCTGTAATCATACCTTAATTACCAAGTACTCTTTTTCATTCTTTTTTGGATGAGTATTCTGTTTAGCTGGAGGGTAAAAGCTGAATGTGTTTAGGACGATGGAGGTCCCAACTCTTCCAGCTTTAATGAATTACCCTAATGATCGTGGGGGTGCCCTCAACCCAGTTAGAAGCTTCCGTGGACTTCTTTTCAAGACCTGGCCTTCCTGGTGGTGTTCGAGTCTGCAGTTTTCTTGTCTGCTTCTTTGCCGGTCTCATCCTAATGCTTTCTGCCTTCCAGGTGTTTCTGGCCTGCTGATGGCAGCCTTTCTTATTTTTGTACCTCTTATTATTTCATTCTTTTTCAAAATATCTGTTTCATCATTTCAGTGGTCCTTGAATAGGAGAGGAGAGAGAGATCTTAGGTATTCAGTGCATCCGTTTAAACTCTGGAAGCTCCTTTCTTTTTTTTTTTTTTTTTTTTTTCTTTTAGACAAGGTCTTACTCTGTCACCTAGGCTGGACTGCAGTAGTATGATCATGGCTCACTACATTCTCAAGCTGGGCTCAAGTGATCCTCCTGCCTCAGTCCTCCGAGTAGCTGGGACCACAAGCATGTACCACCATGCCTGGCTAATTTTTTTTTGATGGAGACAAACTCCTGGACTCAAGCAGTCCTCCCACCTCAGCCTCACAGAGTGCTGGGATTACAGGTGTGCTCACACCAGCCACTCTTTTTTGTTTGTTTGTTTTTTGAGACACAGTTTCACTCTGTCGCCCAGGCTGGAGTACAGTGACGCAGTCTTGGCTCACTGAAACCTCCGCCTCCCAAGTTCAAGCAATTCTCGTGCCTCAGCCTCCCTAGTACCTGGGATTATAGGCACATGCCACCATGCCCAGCTAATTTTTGTATTATTAGTAGAGATGGGGTTTCACCATGTTGACTAGGCTGGTCTCGAACTCCTGACCTCAGTTGATCTGCCTGCCTTGGCCTCCCAAAGTGCTGGAATTACAGGTGTGAGCCACCATGCCTGGCCCCAGCCACTCCTTTCTTAATAAAATTGTATTCCAGTTCTCTTCTCCTGCCTTTGACTCCCTGGTTTATCTCCTTACTTTGCATAAAGGTCCCCGTGGCAATGCATCCTGGACAGTCCTCCTTGCAGATGCTACTTGAAGGTGTGGGAGCTCCCTTAGCTGGTTGGTCTGTTGACCCAGACACCAGATCCTCTGGGGCGGCAAGAAGGAAAGACTTTGGTTGTGGTAATGGCGCTCCTCCATTGTTTACCTGTCAGAGAAAAATTTTGCACCAGACCAGTTAAGTAGGCAAAGAAGACTTTTTTAGACTGTCACATTGGGGGTCAAGACTCAACTCTGAATATAACAGGGGCAGCTGGGGATTTGTAGACAATGGACAGGGTGTGAACGCCAGTGGATGGAAAGGTAATGTGGTGAACTTGGCAAAGTAACAAGGGTAGGGGAGTCTTGCAGAACCAGATTCAGCAGGCCAAGGATGAGGCCTGGTCAACAAGAGCACTCAGGCCAGGCGGGTGGCTCACGCCTGTAATCCCAGAACTTTGGGAGGTTGAGCCAAGTGGATCATGAGGTCAGGAGTTCAAGATCAGCCTGGCCAACATGGTGGAACCCCTCTTCTACTAGTAATACAAATATTAGCCGGGTGTGGTGGCAGGCGTCTGTCATCCCAGTTGCTCAGGAAGCTGAGGCAGGAGAATTGCTTGAACCCGGGAGGCAGAGGTTGCAGTGAGCTGAGATTGTGCTGCTGCACTCCAGCCTGGGCAACACAGCAAGACTCTGTCTCAGAAGAAAAAAGGAGGGGCGTGAAACAGCGCTCACAGGAGCCTGACTCAAGTTCGGTGAAGGACAGGGAGTCACTGTTGGCCCCTCCTTTGCTCAAGGTACTGTAAATATTTCTGTTCAATACTGCATTTCCTGGCCAAGTGGCTACCCTCCGCACTGGATTTGATAGCTCAGGCCTCTGATGTTTCTTTGTTTTGCATGGTTCTGATTGGTGAGGTTCCCTTTAAAGCCTACTTGGCTCCAATGCTTTGGCAAGCAGAATCAAATTGTGTTTAAGCCCAGGTTTTGAAATCGGAAGCACTTGGGTTCGGATCTTGTCTCTGCCACTTGTTAGCCGTGTGATTTTGGGCAGGTCATTTAAGAATGTTTTCTTCCCTTGGCCAGGTGTGGTGGTTCACGCCTGTAATGCCAGCACTTTGGGGGGTTGAGGCAGGAGAATCTCTTGATCCCAGGAGTTCAAGACCAGCCTGGGGAAGATGGTGAGACATGGTCTTTACAAAATAAAAGTGAAAAAATTAGATGGGCATGGTGGCATGTACTTGCAGTGCCAGCTACTTGGGAGGCTGAGGCTAGAGGATTGCTTGAGCCCAGGAGTTAAAGGCTGCAGTGAAGTATGATTGCACCACTGCACTCCAGCAACAAAGTGAGATCCGGTCTCAAAGAAAGAGAAAAGAAAAAGAATACTTTCTTTCCAGAGTTGTTAACTATTGATGTTATTATCATTGTTCACGAAATGAACACTACCATTAATTTTTGCCTTTCATCGTCCCAGCCTCACACCATGTAGTTCTCCTGAAGCCAGCCCCAACGTACTTCCTAGATCATGGCTAATGTACAAGTTTACCTAGGCTTGGAAGTCTGGCAAGCATTTAATATGTACCAGTAACCAGTAGCATGCCCTTGTTTCCTTTGATAGAAGCAGAATCTCTCTCTCTTTTTCTTTCTCTCTCTGTCTTTTTTTTTTTTTTTTTTTTTTTTGGAGACAGAGTCACTCTGTTGCCCAGACTGGAGTGCAGTGGCGCAATCTCAACTCACTGCAACCTCCGCCTCCTGGGTTTAAGCAATTCTCCTGCCTCAGCCTCCTGAGTAGCTGGGACTACAGGTGTGTGCCACCATACCCAGCTATTTTTTGTATTGTTAATAGAGATGGAATTTCACCATGTTGGCCAGGCTGGTCTCAAACTCTTGACCTCAAGTGATCCACCTGCCTTGGCCTCCCAAAGTGCTGGGATTATAGGTATAAGTCACCATGCCCGTCCTGATAGAAGCAAATCTCTGGGGCCCTCTATGGTACCTCTCGTACTCTGAAAAGCATTCTGGGGCTGCTTCAACTCGCACTGCATTAACTATAAGGAAAATCTCCTAACTTGATTCCAGTAGCAGCATGTATCAAGGCCATTGGAAGACTTTTTTTTAATGGCATAGTTATTACAGCAGTTACCTACATCAGTCCTTAAGTGGAGTGTGTGTTAATGTTACGCAGCTTCGCTGCTCTGTTAACGCCTATCATCAAATGCTTCTCGTCAAGTTACCATTTCCTGCGTAATGCTATTACCCTATTAGATTAATTGATATGTCCTCTATGGCCTCCCTCCTTTCAAAAGTATGTCTGAGAGCTTTCAGAAGTTTGAGAAGGGATGTGCGTGTTTTGCAAAATAAGGGGAAAATGTGGGGCAGAAAGCTCTGTCTTTTTTTTTTTTTTTTTGAGTCGGAGCCTCTCTGTCGCCAGGCTGGAGTGCAATGGCACAATCTCAGCTCACTGTAACCTCTGCCTCCCAGATTCAAGCTATTCTTCTGTCTCAGGCTCCCAAGCAGCTGGGACTACAGGCATCTTCCACCACACCCAGCTAACTTTGTATTTTTAGTAGAGACAGGGTTTCACCATATTGGCCAGGATGGTCTCGATCTCTTGACCTCAAGATCCACCTGCCCTGGCCTCCCAAAGTGCTGGGATTACAGGCGTGAGCCACCACACCCAGCCAAGTACTGTCATTTTTGTAGTTGTTCACATAGAAGATTCAAGACAAACAACAGAAATGGAACAGGATCCCCACAAATTATGGGGACTGTAGATAGTGTTTCCACTGTTGATATCATCTCTTAACTTCTCTGTTCTTGGATATTAAGCAAGAAAAATTAGCATCACCCAGAGTATTACAGTGGGTGTCTAAATCAACATGTATTCCCCTCCAGCAAGCCTCAACCTTGACTTCACTTCTAGGGCTGATGGCGCAACAGGGCTGAAATCACCACTGACTCATTGAATCTGAATCACCTGTACTGAGATGCCAAGTTACAGATGTCCTTTAAAGGGACTTTGAGGCTGGGCAAGATGGCTGATGCCTGTGATCCCAGCACGTTGGGAGGCTGAGGCAGGTGGATCGCCTGAGGGCAGGAATTTGAGAGCAACCTGGGCAACGTGGCAAGACCCCGTCTCTATCGAAAATTCAAAAACTAGCTGGTCATGGTTGTGTATGCCTGCGGTCCCAGCTACTTGTGGGGCTGAGGCAGGAGGGTCACTTGAGCCGGGGAGGCAGAGGTTGCAGTGAGCCGAGATCACCCCGCTGTACTCCAGCTTAGGCGGCAGAGTGAGACTCTGTCTCATTAAAAAAAAAGTGGTGGGGTCTTTGAGAGAGATTGCTAGGAATAGTGCTAATTTTTAGTGAGGTAGAAATTAAGGCAGCAGACAGTGATTTAGAAAGAATTTTTTGTCCAGTGCTGTATTAAGGGATTGCCAGAGAAACAGATCCAATCGAGTATGTGGGTGTGTAAGGATATTATTATAGAATTGACTCACGTGGTTATGAAGGCTGACAAGTCCCAGGATTTGCAGTTGGATGACCAGAGACCCGGAAGAGCCAGTGGTGTAAATTCCAGTTTGAAAGCCAGCAGGCTTGAGACTCAGGAAGAGCCGATGTCTCAGTTCAGGTCTGAAGGCAGGAAAAAGCTGATGTTCCAGCTCAACCGTGAGGGAGGAGGAGTTCTTTTGTGCTCAGCCATTTTGTTCTGGGCGGGTCTTCTGCTGTTCGGATGAGGCCCAACCATAGCAGGCTGTATTCAGTCACTCACTTCTACCGTTAATGTCATCCCCAGACACCTGAATATAACATCTGACCCAACGTTTGGCCACTCCTGACCCAATCAAGTTGATACATAAAATAGCCATCACCCAGTGCTTCCTCCTCAGTATCATTTTGGTATTTGGGTAGTCCCTTCAACTTTCTGAAACATAAATGGGGAGAAAATAGAATGAGAGCAAATCTTCACTCCCTTTCCTGACAGAACCGTAGCGTCTGTTTTACTTTTTAAAATGTAATTAAATTAATTAATTAATTTATTGAGATGGAGTCTCGCTCTGTTACCCAGGCTAGAGTGCAGTGGCACAATCTTGGCTTACTGCAGCTTCCGCCCCATGGGTAGAAGTGAATCTTCTGCCTCAGCCTCCTGAGTAGTTGGGATTACAGGTGTGCACTACCACACCTGGCTAATTTTTTGTACTTTTAGTCGACATAGGGTTTCTTCACCAGGGTTGGCCAGCCTGTTCTTGAACTCCTGACCTTGGGTGATCTGCCCACCTCGGCCTCCCAAAGTGCTGGGATTACAGGCATGAGCCATTGTGCCTGGCCTAATTTTATTTTTATTATTATTATTTTTTAGACCAACTCTCTCTCTGTGGCCCAGGCTGGAGTACAGTGGAACGATCTTGGCTCACTGCAACCTCTGCTCCTGGGTTCAAGTGATTCTCATGCCTCAACCTCCAAGGTAGGTGGGATTACAGGCTGGCACCATCATGCTTGCCTGATTTGTGTATTTTTAGTAGAGATGGGGTTTCATCATGGTGGCCAGATGGGGTTTCACCATGTTGGCCAGGCTGGTCTTGAACTCCCGACCTCAGGTTATCCTCACGCCTTGGCCTTCCTAAGTGCTCAGATTACAGGCATAAGCCACTATGCCCGGCCCATAGCTCCATAGCAGGCTTTACTCAGTCGCTCAATTCCAACATTAATGTCATCCTCAGACACCTAATAACATCAGACCCAATGTTTGGACACTCCTGACCCAATCAAGTTGCCACATAAAATTAGCCTGTAAATGTTGGCTGCACACCTTGATCAAACTCACCCCATGTTAACACATCAGTCACTAAACTAAGATAAAGGCTGAAATGCTTCTTTCCACTGGCACCACTTTGTGAGGAAAAGGGAACCCCAGAAGAATAACATTGTGGGCATAATTTCTTTATTGTACAGTGTGTTCAGCCATTCTTGCAGTGATTTTTCAGAGATGAACGAATTTAAAATGTTAGAACTTATTTGGGAGGCTAAGGCAGGCAAAGGGCTTGAGCCCAGGAGTTCAAGACCAGCCTGGGTAACATAGTGAGACCCTCGTCTCTACAAACAAAACAAAACAAAAACTTATATTCCTTCGCTTTTCAAACGTTTAGCTTTTACATACCCAGCTGATGTTTTCCTCCTGTAAGTAGCATGGAGGAGGTGGAGGGTGCTGAAGTGTGTAATTGTGATGACTGCTTTCCTTAGAACATGGTTTTCTGACCAGGTGTGGTGGCTCACACCTGTAATCCTGGCACTTTGGGAGGCCAAGGTGGGTAAATCACCTGAGGTCGGAGTTCAAGACCAGCCTGGCCAACAAGGTGAAACCCCATCTCTACTAAAAATACAAAAAATTAGCCGGATGTGGTGGTGCATGCCTGTCGTCCCAGCTACTCAGGAGGCTATGGCAGGAGAATCGCTTGAATCTGGGAGGCAGAGATTGCAGTGAGCCGAGATTGCACCACTGCACTCCAGCCTGGGCACTGTCTTAAAAATATATATATGGTTTTTCTAAGGGAGATCAGATTAGTTTCTCTTGGTGGTGAAGACTATCAGGTATGGCAGTTATGCTCTTGAATTTACTGGTTCTCAAAGTGTAGTCCTTTGATCAGCATCACCTGGGGATTAATTTGTTAGAACGAGGAAATCTCAGGTCCTATCCGAAAACAACTACATCAACTCTAGGGGTGGACCCTCGAAATCTGCATGGTAAGAAGCCACCCAGGTGATTCCGATGCATGCTCCTGTTTCAGAATCACGGATTGAGTATTTTTGCCATACAGTTACTTGGTGGTGATGCGTACATCTTGAAATTGACCTAAGACCTAGAAAGGCAACCGACATGGCTTAGCTGTGTCCCCGTCCAAATCTCATCCTGAATTGTAGCTTCCACAATTCTCACTTGTCTTGGGAGGGACCCGGTGGGAGGTAATTGAATCACGGGGGTGGGTCTTTCCTGTGCAGTTCCTGTGATGGTGAGAGCTGATAGTTTCAGAAAGGAGAGTTTCCTGCACAAACTCTCATTCCCTCTTGCCTGCGGCCATGTAAGATGCACCTTCTGCCTTCCACCACATGAAACTGTGAGTCCATTAAACCTCTTTTTCTTTATAAATTACCCAGTCTTGGGTATGTCTTTATCCACAGCATGAAAATGGACTAATACAGTAACAAACCGTAATTCTAGAGAACTTCAAAACTGTGCAGATGACACTCGTCCTTTCAGTAGACATTTTCATCACTGTCTGGTTGCTCAGTTTAGTCATATGCCTATGAAATGGTTAATTTTATGTGCCAATTTGACTGGCCATGGGATACCCAGAATAAATATTTCCTGATGTGTCTTTGAGGTTGTTTCTGGATAAGATTGACTTTGGAATTGGTGGGCTCTGTAAAGTAGATTGCCTGCCCCAATGGGAGCGGGCATCATCTGATCCATGGATCAGATGAATAGAACAAAAGGCAGAGGAAGGAGGAGTTCGCGCTGTTTTTGTTTCCTGCCTGCCTGCTTGAGCTGGAACATCTCCAGACTGGGATTTACCACACCATTGGTTCCCTGGTTCTCAGGGCTTGGATGCAGACTTAATTATATCACAGGCTTTCCTGGGTCTCTGGCTTGCAGAAAGGCAGGTCATGGGACTTAACTATCCATAATCATGTGGGCCAATTCCTTTTAATCAATCTCCCTCTCTTTCATTGTGTCTTTGAGGGTGTTTGTGGATGAGACTAGCTCTCTGTATCTATATACAGAACCAGAAGGAGATATCTCTATGTCTGTCTATATATAGAGATATCTCCTTCTTGTTCTGTTTCTCTGGAAAACTTTGACTGTATAGATTCTGGCACTGAGGTTGCTTCTAGAGGAACAGAATTTTAAGGATGAATTTTCTGAACTGGTTCTGGGGTTTCTAGAATTGGCTCTCTAACCTGCTTAGATTTAAAGGGACTAATGACTCTATCTCCAGTAGTAAAATGAGTGCTAATAGTCCATAGTGTGAGCTGTTTGTAGAGATACACAGAATACTGTGTTGGATACTCCTAATCAGCCAACTATAGAATCAAGGAGCTCACCAATGTTATATATAATACCTTTTTTTTTTTTTTTTTTTTTTTTTAAGATAGAGTCTTACTCTGTCACCGCAGCTCGAGTGCGGTAGCACAATCACAGCTCACTGCAGCCTTGACGGCTTAGGCTCAAATGATCCTCCCACCTCAGCCTCTTGAGTAGCTAGATATGCGATATGTGCTACCTTGTCCAGCTTTTCTTTCTTTTTTTTTACTTTCTTTTTTTTTTTTTAGAGACAGGGTCTTACGACGTGGCCCAGGCTATTCTCAAACTCCTGGGCTCAAATGGTCTTCCCACTTTGGCCTCCCCAAATCCTGGGATTACAGGTGTGAGCCACCACGCCTGGCATACATGTGATACTTTCTAACATTTTGGAAAGGAATGAATAGAATGATGTTGGTTGGAACCCTGATGTCATGCTACTGGAAGGAAAGGATGAGTTCAGGGATTCACATTCCTAGTCTGTGCACCCCATAAGTGACCTAGGAGCTTCTATGTGTGCCCTGAGGGAGACCTCTGTTTACTGCACAGAAGGGCTGAAATTGCTGAAAATCAAACACAGAACCTCATCCTGCCACTGGCTGAATTACAACACAAGTTGAACTCACAGCTTCGCAGGCTACATACAGTTAAAGTGAAAGCGTTAATTGGGAAAGAATGGGATCTTGCAAGTTGGGATGGGGGTGTTTGGGAACACTTTGATAAATCTGGGGATGGGGCTGGACACAGTGGCTCACACCTGTAATCCCAGCACTTTGGGAGGCCATAGCCGGTAGACCATGAGGTCACGGGATGGCCGTGGTGCCTCATACCTGTAGTCCCAGCTACTCAGGAGGCTGAGGCAGTGGAATCGCATGAACCTGGGAGGCAGAGGTTGCAGTGAGCTGAGATTATGTCACCGCACTGCAGCCTGGGGACAGAGAAAGACTCCATCTAAAAAAACAAAAAACAAAAAGAACAACAACAAAAATGGGACCTTGAGCCCCTAAATTCTGATGTCTCCTTTATCAGTGAAAGAGCGGTCCCACCTTTGCTTCCTCACCCCAGCAACGGTGGCATCCCCACCCCCAGTGGTACTGGCCTTTCCACCTCTGAGAGGATGAACCCTGCGTTGCCTGAGGAAATAGTAATGGCCTCCCTGGAGACAGGTGCCAAGCAACACAGTGTTGCACTCCTGAGGACCGCCCCCCCCGCCCACTGCTTTTTGTTAGACATCAGTCCCGCAGCCCCTACAGATGAGGTCCTCTGTAGGACTGGCCCAGAAGAGGTATGCCACACTCCATTCAACTACTTGAGTTTTTTAATTTCTAAAGACAGAAATTCAGGGAATGTGCATGGGAATGGATACTATGAGTGTGGGGCCATGGTGGTGGAAGAGCAGAGGTCACCTGGGAGCCACCAAGCAGCCCATCCAGAGGCCAGACTCCTCACCTGGGGAATGTAGAATGTAATGAGACTTCCCTATGATCGAAAGCAGGCATCTGGTATGGGGCTTCTTTCCCAAAAATTGATAAGTAACTAGAACGTCTATACATCTCCAGAACGCATGCATGTCGAAACTCATTGTGCGACCCTTGCTGACATCAAGGCACCAAAATGTCCACAAATGTAATCATTTCTCATGACCTGTGTGGCTGGTGTAGTCCAAATTAGCCTTAAGCTCCCGCAAGGTCCATAAATACCCCAAGGAACAGTCCGCTGCAGCACGCTCAGCCCTCTCCTGTGGAAGCACCCCGCTGCACTCTTCTATCTGATGAAACTGTCCTTTTCCAACCTATACTGTTGTCAGTAAATTCTTACCAGCCTTCTACCCACAAGCCAACCACTTTCTGATGCTAGGCCTCTGACACTTCACCTAGCAGGTAGAAGGAATATAAAGTTGGTTGGGGCTGAATGTTTTGATGTGGGCTGACTAAGCAGAGATTCTTGTTTAGTGTTGCAGCTTGGGGCATTAGGAAATGTTGAATCTGGCTGGGCACGGTGGCTTATGCCTGTATTCCCAGCACTTTGGGAGGCTGAGGTAGGTGGATCACTTGAGGTCAGGAGTTTGAGACCAGCCTGGCCAACATGGTAAAACACTGTCTCTACTAAAAATACAAAAATTAGCCTGGCATGGTGGCACACGTCTGTAATCCCAGCTTCTTGGGAGGCTGAGGCTGTAGAATCAGTTGAACCTGGGAGGCAGAGGTTGCAGTGAGCTGAGATCACACTGCACTGCAGCCTGGATGACAGAGTGAGACTCGGTCTCAAAAAAAAAAAAAAAAAAGGTGTTGAGTCTGATTGGTTGCTTGGCTGGCTGAAACATGGACTCAAAGGTGGTCCACGTGAGTGACTTGGAAATGGTGGGCATGTCTTGGTTTAATGTGGAGACAGAGATTCAGACTTAGGCGGTTGGCAGGTTAGAGTGCATTGTCATTTGAGACCTACTCACCCACCCTGGGAGAGTCTAGAAGGCATTCGTTTCATCAATATTGTGATAAATAAATGCGTGAGGGTTGCCCTGGCATCTTTGAAGAAGCTGCGATTGTGCATCTGTAGGCCAGGCCTCAAGGTGCGAACTTCAGTCAGTGAACTGGGAGCACAGATGCAATGGGTGTAGCTGGCTTCAGGAGTGGCAGAGCTGTCATACCACCCAGATTGTTGATGTTGATGCAGAGTGGGTTTAGGAGATACTGAGTTGGTTTTAGACATTCTGACTTGAGAGAACGGTGCAACGTTTTGGTAAGCAAGTCCAGAAAGTAACCGGACCTTCTGAGGGCTCAGAGAAAGAGGCCAGGGATAGAGACATAAATTTGAGAATCACTGGTATAAACCTGTGTTAAAACACACAAATAACCAAATCAACCTTTGGTGGCTGAGATTACGTAGGGAAATGATAGACTGCAATGAAGCCAAGGCCCAGGACCGAGCCGTGGGGAAGGTGCTAAGCTGAAGGGGACAGAAGAAGATGGCCCAAGATGGTGAGCAGAGACAGGAAGTGGAGGCGGTGCTTCTCAGACTTAGCTAAGCACCACCTGGAGAGTGTATGGAAAGAGATTCTTAGGCCCCACCCCAGAGATTTGGATTCGGTAGGTCTGGGAGCCTAAGAACTGCGTGTCAAATCTGGCTCCCTTGGGATGCTGATGCTCCTGGTCCACAGACCATGCTTTGGGTAGCCCTGGAATAGGCTCGTCCCTTGACTGTCAAGAGAGAAGGGAAGAGAGAGAGAGGACTGAGGGTGGCTGGAAGTTTCTGGGGATGTAAGAAACTTGTATATGTTTATAGGTCAAGATGAAGGAGGCAGTAGAGACAGGGAGAAATTGAACATCCTGGAGAGGAAAGGGATGGTGACTGAAGGAAATGCGTGGAAGAGATGAGAGGGAAAAGACAATGAAAGCACTGGAGACGTGCTCAGTAAAAATAGTAAAGAACTATGGTGCCTGCTTTTAGAAAACTAAAGCCCCTTGAGGAAGATGATTTCTTCTCACTTCCCCTCCTTCTATTATTTTTTTAAAAATCTCCTAACTCCTTGGAGCTACTGTTTACTTGTACCTTTCTGACTCTCCCACTGTGCCTAGGAGCCTTTGTCTCTCTGCCAAAATCCTCCCAGGGCTGTCACTTCCAGGTACAGAGACCTAAAGGGATGACTGGCTACAGACGACTGAACAGTAATGAATAGATTTTCGACAACACAAGGCATTTCAAGGATAAAGGAAAATTTCAAAAAACGTATGATCATTATTGCAAAATTGTGTTTCTACCACTTCTGGCTAGAATTGCTGTCAAGCTGTTTGACAGCTCCCCTGGGAGATCACTGTCTGGCATTGCAATCATGGTGAAGCACAAAGACACAGCTCGCTCTCCTCTGTTCACTAAAGCTGCTTCCTTACAGCCTCAGAGCCCTCTGACAAACTAGAAAAGCATCAAAAATCACTTTGTTCTGTTAAAAAAAAACCACACAACCACCCCAA
This sequence comes from Saimiri boliviensis, assembly GCF_048565385.1. Lineage (NCBI taxonomy): Eukaryota > Metazoa > Chordata > Mammalia > Primates > Cebidae > Saimiri > Saimiri boliviensis. The sequence continues at coordinate 103,742,715 of NC_133461.1, forward strand.
TAATAGCAGTGAGCAGCTATCTGCTTGTGTGCTACACACTCTGAGTTCAAGACAACAAAAATTTATTGAGGGCTTGTAATAGAACAAGCACCAGGAGAGGTGCTGGGATTCACAGATTAGTAAAATACTGTTAGGGTTCTGAGAGGCCCTTCATCTTCCTCTCTCTTTCAAGTCCTGAACCAAATGATACAGTCATAGGAATCAGACTGGGTTGAAAATGTCAGCTTGATTGCTACTGAAGCCAGCCCGAAGAAGGTGGCTTGGCTCCAAGGCCAGAACAGGCTTCTCGTTTCTTTCTCCATGAATTGAACTTGGCCCTGGAAATAGGCATAGTCGCTGGAAACCCCTGTTATCTGCTGCCGAATGGAGGAGAGAAGAATGCGTGTGGCCTGTGGACAGACATGTGCAAAAGAGGAATTCAAAGAGACCCTGGGCGGTGAGTGTGCACTCGATCATGCATTTAATCGTTTTCTTCTATAAGGAAGAGTAAGTAAGCAGAGTGGGCAGAGAGAAGGATGGATGCTGAGATAGTTTGGATGTTGGTCCCCTCCAAATCTCATGTTGAAATTTGATTCCCAGTGTTGGAGGTGGAGCCTAATGAGAGATGCTTGGGTCACAGCGGTGGATCCCTTAGGAAGAGACTAATGGTAGGAGGAGGGGTGAGTTATCACTCTTAGTTTCTGAAAGGGCTGGTGTTAAGAAGAGCCTGGCACCCCCTCCCCTCTCTCTGATCTCTGCCCACGCTGGCTGCCCTTCAACTTCCCCCATGAGTGAAAGCAGCCTGAGGCCCTCACCAGATGCAGATGTTGGTGCCATGCTTCTTGTGCAGCCTGCAGAATCATGAGCCAAAGAAACCTTTTTTTCTTTATAAATTAATCATCCAGCCTCAGATCTTCCTTTATAGCAACACAAATGGACAAAGACAGATGCCCTCGCTTCAATACTGCAGAGAAGAGAAGATTTCCTAGATTCTCGATCAAAGCAAGCATGGGGAGAAGGGAAGAGCATGACTTCCCCTCTATGTTCCAGCTGTTTGGTCTCTTAACTGATGGGTTTTAAAATAAAACCTCTGGCCAACCGAGGATGGGCTGCCCTCCTGCAGTGTGTCTGGTGGCAGTGATAAAACAAATACCAGGGGCTGCAATCCTAGGCATCAACGGCAAATTCAGCTCCAGTTTTCATGAGGCCTCTCCCTCACACCAGCTCCTTTGCGCATCTGCCGGGGACCAGGGGTGGGCTCTTCAGTCTTGCCTGTGGAAGGCTCTGGGAAGACACAGACCAGCATGTTGAGTAGATTAATGCCAGCACTGTGCTGTGCTCCAAACCAAAGGGTCATTTTCTGTTCTTGTTTCCATTTTAAGAATGTCCAGTCCAAGTGTGGTGGCTCATGCCTATAATTCCAGCACTTTGGGAGGCCAAGGTGGGATTCATGGAGGGCAGGTATTCAAGACCAGCCTGGGCAACATAGCAAGACCCTGTTTCTACAAAAAACTAAATATAGCTGGGTGTTGCAAGGCACTCACATAGTCCCAGCTATGCAGGAGGATTGCTTGAGGCCAGGAGTTCGAGGCTGCAGTGAGCTGTGATCATACCGCTGCATTCTAGCCTAAGTGACAAAGCAAGACCCTACCTCTTAAAAAAAAAAAAGTCCAGCCTTGTTTACTATGATCCTAAATTGTAGCATAAAAGTACTCTTAATAACACCATGCCAGGAAGAAATAGTGCCCTGAATTAGGATACTTGTCTCATTATTCAATTCCAAAAGGCAATTTAAATTATTGCTTCAAGAAGCTCTCAATCTAATAGAATAAGACAAATGCTTAAAACCAATAATTACAACCCAATCCAGGCTTTTTGTAGTAAAAATAAAAACATTGACAGCAGCTTAAACCAAGCAGCATTAGTTGTTTTCTCCTTTTTGAAGAGCAAGCTAGAATGTAATATTTGTGCTTTTTTTTTTTTGGTGTAGGTTAATAGTACGTAGACAAAATACTGTTGCCTTAAAGAAGTAAATCCTCAGCCAAGCTCAGTGGCTCACACCTGTAATCCCAGCACTTTGGGAGGCCGAGGTGGGTGGACCACCTGAGGTCAGGAGTTTAAGACCAGCCTGGCCAACATGGTGAAAACCCATCTCTACAAAAGTACAAAAATTAGCTGGGCATGATGGCAGGTGCCTGTAATCCCAGCTACTCAGGAGGCTGAGGCAGGAAGATTGCTTGAACCTGGGAGGTGGAGGTTGCAGTGAGCCAAGATCACACCACTGCACTCCAGCCTGGGCAATACAGTGAGACTTTGTCTAAAAAAAAAAAGGCTGAGCCGAGATTGCGCCATTGCACTCCAGCCTGGGTAACAAGAGCGAAACCCCGTCTCAAAAAAAAAAAAAAAAAAAAAAAAGGCATACCCAGAGAAGAAGTATTTGCTTCCTATATTTCTTCTTTTCTTCCCTCCAGCTTTATTAGAGTGTAACTGACAAATAAAAATTGTGTATATTTACAGGGTATGACACGATGTTTTAGTATATGTACACATTGTAAAATGAGTAAATCAAATGAATTAACATATCTCTTCACATACTTATTTTTGTGTGTGTGGTGAGGACATTTAAGATGTATCTCTTAGCAATTTATAAATATATATGAACTGTAGTCACCATGCCATACAGTAGATCTCCAGAATGAACTCATCCTGTCTAACTGCAACTTGGTACCCTATGACCAACATCTCCCCTCACAACCCTCACAACCACCATTCTACTCTTTTCTTTTTTTTTTTTTTTTTTTTTTTGAGACGGAGTTTCGCTCTTGTTACCCAGGCTGGAGTGCAATGGCGCGATCTCGGCTCACCGCAACCTCCGCCTCCTGGGTTCAGGCAATTCTCCTGCCTCAGCCTCCTGAGTAGCTGGGATTACAGGCACGCACCACCATGCCCAGCTACTTTTTTTTTTTTTTTTTTGTATTTTTAGTAGAGACGGGGTTTCACCATGTTGACCAGGATAGTCTCGATCTCTTGACCTCGTGATCCACCCGCCTCAGCCTCCCAAAGTGCTGGGATTACAGGCTTGAGCCACCGTGCCCGGCTACTCTCTTCTTTTAAGAGTTTGACTTATCTAGATTCTACATGTAAGTGAGATCAGTTCTCAGCCCTCACAACCATCATTCTACTCTCTTCTTTTAAGAGTTTGACTTATTTAGATTCTACATATAAGTGAGATCAGTACAGTATTTGCCTTTCTGTGCTTGGCTTATTTCACTTAGCATAATGTCTCTAGGTTCATCCTTGTTGTTGCGAATGATAAGATCTCCTTATTTTTAAAAGGCTGAATAGTATTCCACATTTAAAAATTGACTGTATCCTGGCTGGACGCAGTGGCTCACTCCTGTAATCCCAGCACTTTGGGAGGCCAAGGTGGGCGGATCACCTGAGATTGGGAGTTCCAGACCAGCCTGGCCAATATTGTGAAACGCTGTGTCTACTAAAAATAGCCAAAATTAGCTGGGCCTGGTGGCGCATGCCTGTAATCCCAGCTATCAGGAGGCTGAGACATGAGAATTGTTTGAACCATGGAGGCAGAGGTTGCAGTGAGCTGAGACTGTGCCACTGTGTTCCAGCCTGGACAACAGAACAAGACTCTGTCTCAATAAATAAATAAATAAAATTCATGCATCCCTCGATGGACACTTGGGTTGTTTTCATATTTTGGCTATTGTAAATAGCGCTGCAATGAACATGAGAGTGTAAATATATCTTTAACATGCTGATTTCATTTCCTTTGGGTAAATACTACAGAAGTATGATTGCTGGGTCATATGGTAGTTCTATTTTTAATTTTTTGAGGAACCTCTGTACTGTTTTGCAACAATGATTGTGACAATTTCATTGATTGATTCATTGATTGATTGATTGAGCTGGAGTCTTGCTCTGTTGCCCAGGCTGGAGTACAGTGGAACAGTCTAGGCTCACTGCAACCTCTGCTTCCTGGGCTGAAGTGATTCTCCTGCCTCAGTGCCCTGAGTAGCTGGGATTACAGGTGTACACCATCACACCCAGCTACTTTTATATTTTTAGTAGAGACAGGGTTTCACCATGTTAGCGAGGCTGGTCTGGAACTCCTGACCTCGAGTGACTTGCCTGCCTCTGCCTTCCAAAATGCTGGGGTTACAGGCATGAGCCACGGCGCAGCCCAATTATGTATTTTATAGCAATTTTTTAAATGCCGAGTTAACATTTAATCCAGGATCACACATTGCACTTAGCTCTCGTGTTTCTTTGGTCTCCTGCAATCTTGAATGTTTCTTCAGCTTCACCTTCTTTCTTCCTGTCTCCCTTTCCTTTCCCTTCCCCCTCCCCTTCTCCTTTTTCCTCCCTCCATTCCTTTTTTCCTTCCTTCCGCCCTTGCTTCTTTTCATGACACTGACATTTTTAAACATAGGCTAGTTGTCTGGCCCCATTGTCCAGGCTGGAGTAAAGTGGCAGGATCATAACTCACTGTAGCCTTGAACTCCTGGAATCAAGTGATCCTCCTGCCTCTGCTTCCCAAAGGCCTGGGATTACAGGCACAAGCCACCCTGCCCCTCCTTTTTTTCTTTTGAAATATTTTCAAACTGACAGAAACGTCACCAGAATTGTATAGCATTTTGCAACTTTTTGTACATTTGAAATTATTTTTACTGAGATTCACCAATTTTTGATGTTTTGCCACATCTACATTTGTTTTAGCATTTTTTTCTCTCTCTCTCTTTTTTTTTTTTTTTGAGACAGAGTCTTGCTCTGTTGCCCAGGCTGGAGAGCAGTGGCATAATCTCAGCTCACTGCAACCTCCGCCTCCCAGATTCAAGTGATCCTCCTGCCTCAGCCTCCTGAGGAGCTGGGATTATAGGTGCCTGCCATCATGCCTGGTTAAAGTAGAGAAGGGGTTTCACCATGTTGTCCAGGCTGGTCTCAAACTCCTGACCTTAAGTGATCTGCCTTCCTTGCTCTCCCAAAGTGCTGGAATTACAGGCATGAGCCACCACGCCCGGCCTATGTTTGTGTATATGTAAAAAGTCATTTCAAAAAATTGAACCAGGCCAGGTACAGGGGACTCACACTTATAATCCCAGCATTTTGGGAGGTTGATGGTGGGGGAGGATCATTTGAGCTAGGAGTTCAAGACCAGTGTGAGCAACATAACAAGACCCTCTCTTTCAAAAAGAAAAAGAAAAAGAAAAAAATGGAACTACTTAAGAATAGGTGTTGGCCGGGTGCGGTGGCTCAAGCCTGTAATCCCAGCACTTTGGGAGGCCGAGGCGGGTGGATCACAAGGTCAAGAGATCGAGACCATCCTGGTCAATATGGTGAAACCCCATCTCTACTAAAAATACAAAAAAGTAGCTGGGCATGGTGGCACGTGCCTGTAATCCCAGCTACTCAGGAGGCTGAGGCAGGAGAATTGCCTGAACCCAGGAGGCGGAGGTTGCGGTGAGCCGAGATCGCGCCATTGCACTCCAGCCTGGGTAACAAGAGCGAAACTCTGTCTCACAAAAAAAAAAAAAAAAAAAAAAAAAGAATAGGTGTCACCCTTAATGTGGTAGTTTTTGAAGTGGGCCATGAGATTCTTGCCAGTTGGACAAAACTTGATGTGGGGAAGGGAATTAGCCAAAGGGCTCTGCATGTGTGGAGTTTAAGCCTGTATGTACATGAAGTGGTTGGCAAAAAGCCAAAATTTTGGAATAAATGGGCTGGGGGAGCAGGGACCAGAAAGGCAGCTGAAACTTACCACTTATGTTAAGGAATTGGGACTTTCTTCCATAGGAAAAAAGAAAATGTTGAAGATTTTAAAGCCAGAGATGATAGTACCAGATTGATTGATTGATTTGAGAAAAATTAACTCTAGGGCAATTAAGAGGAGAAAGGACAAGATAGACCAAGAGGTAGATACTGCATTCCACCAGGGAGCGACGGAGACCCACACGAAGGGGATGCAGCAGAATGTTTGTTGAGTGCTTACTGTGTGCCAACTCTTTTACATATGATATCTCATTACGGCAAAAACAGGTTAGAGAGGTTAAGTCACTGAGCAAAAACAGTCATTAGTAAGTTGATGGCATAGTTAATATTTGAACCCAGGTGTATGTGACTCTGAAGCCCACTCTCAAATACAGTGGGGTCACGTAGGGTGGAGTTGGACTTGTGGGGGGAGGTATGAGACTCTGAGGTGGCGCCGTTGGGCCCTGATGGCCAGATGGACATGGTGGGTGAGGAAGACATAACAGCCGGTGTTTCCAGCTTGGAATCCTGGCTGGACTGTAACAGTGACATTCCAGTCCAAGCTGGAAACTTGAGGAAGTGATTACTAGGGCCTGGGTGTGGTGGCACACGCCGGTGAGCCACTTTGGGAGGCCAAGGTGGGCAGATCACTTGACGGCAGTAGTTTGAGACCAGTCTGGCCAAGACAGTGAAACTCTGCCTCTGCCAAATATATAAAAAATTAGCCGGGTGTGGTGGTATGTACCTGTAATCCCAGCTACTTGGGAGGCTGAGGCAGTAGAATCACCTGAACCCAGGAGGCGGAGGTTGCAGTGAGCTCAGATTGCACCACTGCACTCCAGCCTGGGCAGCAGAGCAAGAATGTCTCAAAAAGAAAGAAAAAAAAAAAGAAAATGATTAATAGGGAAAGGAAAGAATTGGGGAAGGGAGATAAAATAATGATTTTGTTAACAGTCTCTATAAATTTGGCCTGCGTGACTGGGTTTGGGAAAACCTTGGACAAGATATCTAGTGGACAGTTTGGGTCAAGAGCGCAGAAGAAAAGTCTGGGCTAAAGAAAGAGATTTGGCTGCTGAAGTCTTAGAAGTGTTCACCTAGTGAAGAAAAGATGGCTAAGGGTGGAGACCCAGGCACACAGGTCTATTAAGTTCTAAAGAAGAGTTCCAAAGGGAGGCCTGAAAGATTCAGTGGGATTAATGAATTAGGAAGTTACTGATTATCTTTTTTTTCATTTTGTTTCTTTATTTTTCTATAACCTCATATTAGAAGTGATCACTGGTCTTTTTTTTTTTTTTTTTTTTTTTTTTTTGAGACGGAGTTTCACTCTTGTTAATCCAGGCTGGAGTGCAATGGCGCGATCTCGGCTCACCGCAACCTCCGCCTCCTGGGTTCAGGCAATTCTCCTGCCTCAGCCTCCTGAGTAGCTGGGATTACAGGCACACACCACCATGCCCAGCTAATTTTTTGTATTTTTAGTAGAGACGGAGTTTGACCATGTTGACCAGGATGGTCTCGATCTCTCGACCTCGTGATCCACCCGCCTCGGCCTCCCAAAGTGCTGGGATTACAGGCTTGAGCCACCGCGCCCGGCCCCACTGGTCTTAATGAGAGCAGTTTCAGTAGATTGGCAGCAGCCAGCACCCCCCAGGGATTAAAGAGTGAATGGTGGTAGAGAGGAGATGACTCTTTTTCTCTTTTTTTAAAAATTGAGACAGAGTTTTGCTCTTATCTCCCAGGCTGGAGTGCAGTGGCACGATCTTGGCACACTGCAACCTTCACCTACCAGGTTCAAGCAATTCTCCTGTCTCACTTTCCCAAGTAGCTGAGATTGCAGGCACCCACCACCATGCCCAACTAAATTTTTTTTTTGTATTTTTAGTAGAGATGAGGTTTCACCACATTGGCCAGGCTGGTCTAGAACTCCTGACCTCAGGTGATTCGTCCACCTCTTCCTCTCAAAGTGCTGGGATTATAGGAGTGAGCCACTGTGCCCAGCCTGAGATGATTCTTAAGAATTTGGGCAAATGGTGATGACAGCAGTTGATGTTACTGAAGGCTTACTGTATACCAGGCCCTGGGCCAGCAATTTACATGCATTATCTGGGATGATCCTTACAATACTCCAATGAGGTAGGTACCATTATTATCCCCATGTTCTGATGAGGAAACTGTAGTGGAGAGAGTACAGAGAGGTTATGTAATATGCCTAAGGTGTTCTACCATGAATACATAGTGGAACGCGGATTCACATCTAAATCTGTCTGGGTTGAATGCCAGTATTGTAAGATGATGATAGCTTGAGCTGAGTTATTCTCTTATTTCCCCCCTATCCCTGAGCCTGAGCCTGTTTACAAACAGATTGGGAGTAAAACCCTATAGTGAGGAGGATATTGACCATGTATATAGCAAAGAGAATAATTGATCAACCAAGATTTAAAGGAAGGATATTAGATCACATTCAAAACTGAAGCACCTAACTTTCAGAAAGGAGTTAGGGACATCTCTTTGACAAGGGCCAGAATAGATGATGGAAGAAGAATCAATGAATATGTACTCAGCTGTCAGCTAAAGGCAACATTCTTTTCTAAGATTTGAGTAACATTGGCTTAAGTCCCCATTCCGCATCCATTGGGAAACTCAGTCCAAGATTTCTGTGAATTCCTGGAAGCTCCTCTTCTTATGGTTTCTTTGGCTTTGAGTGTCTGCTTCCACTAAATTCTTTATCTTACTTGTAACTGAACTCTGTGGCTGTTCTCATTTCTTGGTTCTTTGCTGATCAAGTTGTGGAACTCAGCCTCTCGCAATCTTTTTTCTTATTTCTCCCCTAAATCACTCACATAAGGCATTTGTGCATGTGACAGATATTACAGAAGGCTGAGGGGATTATATATCCTTAGCAACACAAATAACTTAAAATTCTGACAATAGATACCTCTATTTTAAACATTCTCCAGCTCCCCTATCACTGGGAACTCTCTCCCCCCAGCTCCAGCCTCCCACACTGTTATTTGAGCCCCATCTCTTCTTATCCGCCCCCATTTCCTCTCCTCAGTCCCCATGTTTTTTGGATTTTAAAAAATGTAGATCTGACTAGCTGTCTCTTTGCTTCAGAGTTTTATTCTAAGCCATCTTCTCTTCTTCCATACTTAAAATGTCATTTCAAAGTAGTTTCCTAAATAAGACATTTTCCATTCTAAGAAAAACTTTAGTATCTACTAAAATAATAGTTTTTCACCTCAATACTTATAGATAGGCTTAAAGGTAGAAGGAAGACATTTCAAAGAGTTCATATATGTTGTTTTCTACTTTCTTAGTGAAATATAAGACACGCTCCTCTTTTGAGGATGGGATGAGTCTAACAAAGATTAGGACAGCTGGGGTTAGGGATTCTGTCAATAGAAATTCACCAGTTTTCTAAAATTTCATAAAATACCATATTTACATAAGGTAATTCCTTTAAGCACATAAACTTGTAGGATTGGTTTCCTTGCTAGAGATGGATTATTCGGTTTACTGAGTATTCTGGTCAATACAAGAAAAGCAGAAAAAGCAACAGAGAAGAAAGAGTATGTAAACTAAAGCCAGGGTAAAGGAGATCACAGGCTTTGCTGATCTGATCTCTCTTCTAACTCAGCCATAAATAACAGTTTCTGCACTGTACCGAATTGCCTTCCTGGGGGGCTACAGGGATGTTCGTTTTGCAGCTGAAATAGGATTAAAGGGTTGTATTTATTAGCTATTGCTCCATAACAAATTATCTCAAACTTGGTGGTTGAAAGTACAAATATTTATTTATTTAATTTTAATTAAAAAAAATATTCTAGACCTTTCTTTCTTCTTTTTTTTTTTTTTTTTTTTTTTTTTTGAGACGGAGTTTCGCTCTTGTTACCCAGGCTGGAGTGCAATGGCGCGATCTCGGCTCACCGCAACCTCCGCCTCCTGGGTTCAGGCAATTCTCCTGCCTCAGCCTCCTGAGTAGCTGGGATTACAGGCACGCGCCACCATGCCCAGCTATTTTTTTTGTATTTTTAGTAGAGACGGGGTTTCACCATGTTGACCAAGATGGTCTCGATCTCTTGACCTTGTGATCCACCCGCCTCGGCCTCCCAAAGTGCTGGGATTACAGGCTTGAGCCACCGCGCCCGGCCCTTTCTTCTTTTTTTTTTTTTTAAGACAGTCTCACTCTGTCACCCAGGCTGGAGTGCAGTGGCATGATCCCAGCTCACTGCAACCTCTGCTTCCTGGGTTCAAGTGATTCTCATGCCTCAGCCTCCCAAATAGCTGGGATTATAGGTATCCGCCACCATACCCAGCTAATTTTGAAAATACAAATATTTATTATTTCACAGTTTCTGTAGGTTAGGAATTCCGAAGTGGCTTAGCTGGGTGTTTGTTGTTGTTGTTGGTGGTGGTGGTGGTGGTTTTGTTAGTTAGTTTCTTCTTTCTTTTTTTTTTTTCTTCCTATTGCTTGGAGCAAAAATTGTTTTTGTTTTAAGTTCAGGGGTACACATGCAGGTTTGTTATAGGTAAACTTGTGTCATGGGGGTTTGTTGTTCAGATTATTTTGTCAAGCTAGGTGGTTTTGGTGCAGGGTCTTTCATGAGACTGCAGTTATCTGAAGGCTTGACTGGCACTGGAGGATCTGTTCTCAATCGTATGCCTGTGGCTGTTGGCAGGAAGCCTCAGTCCCTCACCTGGGCCTCTCCATACTGTCTCACAACATGGCAGTGAGTTTCTCCTAGCGTGATCGGAGAAGGAGAAAGCAACCAAGATGGAAGCTGGAATGTCTCATGTCTCTTAATCCTGGGAGTGACATGCCATCACTTTTGCTGTGCTCCATGGGCCGCACAGATGGACCCTGGTTATGGTGTGGGTGGAGACTTCACACCAGTGTGAATACCAGGGGGCAGGGATCACTGGGGGCCCTTTCAGAGGCTGGATGCCATGGGAGTCTCCAAACGTATTTTGTGTTGGGGGGTGAGATGGTGGGAAGTGTATGTCTTAATATATATGTGTGTTGTTAGACAGGCTAGACTGGTATTACAGTTAACAAATTTTTAGATTTAATAAACCAGTAAAATAAAAAATAACTGGAGAGGGGATACCAAAATTAGTATATTTCAGTGTTTTGTTAAGTGAGAAAGAAAAAGAAAAAGCTGCCGTTGACCACTACCACGATCATTTCATAAAAACACATTTTAACATTAAAAAAGGGAGAAGGATATAATCTCAGAATAAAGGCTAATCCTTTCAATAGAATCATTCAACTTTGTTAAAAACTCACAAACTTGGCCAGGCGCGGTGGCTCAAGCCTGTAATCCCAGCACTTTGGGAGGCCGAGGCGGGTGGATCACGAGGTCAAGAGATCGAGACCATCCTGGTCAACATGGTGAAACCCCGTCTCTACTAAAAGTGCAAAAAATTAGCTGGGCATGGTGGCACATGCCTGTAATCCCAGCTACTCAGGAGGCTGAGGCAGGAGAATTGCCTGAACCCGGGAGGCGGAGGTTGCGGTGAGCCGAGATCGCACCATTGCACTCCAGCCTGGGTAACAAGAGCGAAACTCCGCCTCAAAAAACAAACAAACAAACAAAAAACAAAAAAAAAAAACCTCACAAACTTGTCAGAGCTTTTCACATTTGACTGTGGACTGATGAAAACTTCATCCTATCTTGGTTCACAAATGGTTACTCAGGAACCGCTGAGCTACACCATAGGGTGCTCCAGTAACTTTCGAGATGACTATGAGAATCGTGTGGAAACATAATAGTTTAAAGTAAGTGAAAAAGAAGGACTTGAAATGGTTGACACATAGAGACAGCAATTTTATAAAATTGTGCTCATGAGCTGGATAGAAGCCAAAGAGTTGACAAATATTTAATGTATCAGTTTTTGTGATTTTTTTTTTTTTTGCTACCTGTGTTCCTACTAATATTTAGATTTTTATTATTTAAGCTAATTAATGAATAAAGATAAATAGAGCATTACTGCAGCCTGGTTAAATGTACATAAAAGTAATACAAGTCTCAGCATGACCTTTTATTTTATTATTTCTTTTTATTATACTTTAAGTTCTGGGGCACATGTGCAGAGCATGCAGGTTTGTTACATAGGTATATATGTGCCAGGGTGGTTTCCTGCATCCATCCCCTCGTCATCTACATTAGGTATTTCTCCTAATGCTAACCCTCCCCTAGCCTCCCACCCCCTGACATTAGCTTTTAAACAGCTTTCATAGTTCATAAACTTCACAGATATTTAATATGTTTTTTGATTATTTGCTTCATTGATGTCAAGTATCCTTTTCTAAATAATCACCTCTTCACCTTAAAGATATGCTTTTCTTAGTAACTTAGATAATGTAATTATACATGTTTCTTTTGACATGAGGGTGAAATATCTGACATTCTATCCATTAGAGATAGACTTTGGATTGTTAGTGTTTTGCCCTCCAATTGATGGATTTGTAGAAATGTGGTCACATTTTCATTTGGTTCCATTTTTTAATCTATGACCTAGTGTTTGCAAGGCTGAAGGCTTGGGTTGGGGAAGGGATCAATTATTATTTTGTTCTGGGGTTGACTTGGACCCTACTAGAATCATGCTGTCACCGTTTAGATTGATAATTAATTTTGAGTAATATTTAAGAAAATAAGGGAAATCTTTCTCTGCGATTAAATCTTGTTGCAGATCTTCATCAATCGGTTTAAAACCTATACTCTTTTTTTTTTTTTTTTTTTGAGACGGAGTTTCGCTCTTGTTACCCAGGCTGGAGTGCAATGGCGCGATCTCGGCTCACCGCAACCTCCGCCTCCTGGGTTCAAGCAATTCTCTTGCCTCAGCCTCCTGAGTAGCTGGGATTACAGGCATGTGCCACCATGCCCAGCTAATTTTTTTGTATTTTTAGTAGAGACGGGGTTTCACCATGTTGACCAGGATGGTCTCGATCTCTCGACCTCGTGATCCACCCACCTCGGCCTCCCAAAGTGCTGGGATTACAGGCGTGAGCCACCGCGCCTGGCATACCTATACTTTTTTTATTTTGATAATCCCTTTGGTGAAAACTACTGTTTCATTCCATACATAAAGTCCAAATGTTATGAACAAGTTATATATATATATCTAAAAGTATTTAGCATAGTTAGTTTTGGAAATTGCGCTTTTGGTTTTGATTTTACAGCCAAATTGGTTGACTAAGAAGCTAATTGATGTTCTTTGAGAACCTCTATGAATTTTGCCAGTTTTCGGTTGGAATGCCTTGTTAACACAAGGCATATTTAAATGAAAGTAGTGAGCAGTTATTTTTTGAAGACATGAATAACTTTTCTTTTGGTGTAAGGACAATTCTAGAGTCACTGAGCTGTATATAAATGTGACACTGGAACTCAGCCATCAACACTCTGCCTAATTTTACTTCTTTCCTCTGGGTATAGCTCTCACTGCACTAAGTTCTTCCAACAGTCAGACCATGTTGTGACATGTTGCGTCTAACTGAGCACATTTTTGCTACTCACTGGCATAATTTAGGGTAAATGTTAGATGCGTTTATGCTTGCCTTAGGGAACATTTGTAGGTGCAAGCCTAGGAATTTTTGATGGCATTTTGATACCTGCTGTTGGTGCTAGCTAATTTGACTCTTAATTGGTCATTACAGGTTAGGTGTGTTACACAGATAACAGCTTTTTTTTTTTTTTTTTTTTTTTTTTTTTTTGAGATGGAATCTCACTCTGTCGCCCAGGATGGAGTGCAATGTTTCAATCTCAGCTAACTGCAATCTCCGCCTCCTAGGTTCAAGCAATTCTCTTGCCTCAGCCTCCCAAGTAGCTGGGATTACAGGGTGCCTGCCACCACACCCACCTGATTTTTGTATTTTCAGAAGAGTCGGAGTTGTGCCATGTTGGTCCGTCTGGTCTTGAACTCCTGAACTCAGGTGATCCACCATCTCAGCCTCCCAAAAGTGCTGGGATTACAGGCATGAGCCACAGCACCCAGCTGCAGATAACATTTTTGAATCAGGCTAAGCTTTCTGATGTGAAACTTGAATGTTTTTTTTTTTTACAGCCACATGGCCAGGCAGAGAATACTATGACATGAGTTAACAAATACTCTTTTAGCAATAAAAGAGGTAATGAGTTAACAAATACTCTTTTAGCAATAAAATGTGTTTTGACTTAAAACTGATGTTAACTCAGTGTTCTTGCCTCAAATTATCTGTGGGCCACCCAAATGGCCCCACCTTTGGCCAGACAAAAAGCAACCACCTTTAAAAAGTAACATCAAAGCCAGGACTTCTAAATGGGCCATTTATCAGGGTAATGAGTGCTACCCCTGGAGCCTTAGAAGATGACCTTTTTGTCTTTTTGGTGCTGATAGACCAAAGAGAGGAGTAACCTTGGAACCTCAATCTAGAAATTGTCGTGCTTTGTTCTAATTATAAGCCACAAAATTGCTCAGTCATTTATGTATAGAAAAGATCTTGAATAGTGAGTGTCAGCACTTTCTTTAAAATCAAAGCCTTGCAACAGATAGACTAAATTCTTATCTGACTTAACCTCACTGATCATTCCTTTTGAAGATTGCTGGTGGTCACCAATGGCTTGTTTGAGAGTGATCTGGAAAGCTTGCTGAGTGGATTGTGGGACTGGCCATTCGCCTGGAAGATGACCCAGGCACCTCCCTCCCGGACACTTGAAGTAATGGTTATCACCAGTTTCTCCTTGCCTGGGACTCAAACTCCCTACTCCTGGATATTAAACACTTGGGGAAAAATAAGCAATCAGTCGGGGCCCCCAAGAGAGCATCTGCTGAAATCTGTAAAATAGTTTCTTGGTAAGAGAACACAGACTTGTTTGGTATATTTGTCATACTCTATACAGTTTACATGTCTCTAGCTTTTACACCTCAAACGATAGTTCCCTTGTGAAAGACATGTGCACACCAGCTTCTCTAGACAGCTGATCTTTTGTATCATTTCTACATTTGAACTCATTTAACAAATCAAAGCCTTCACTGAACCTACTAATGCAACAGACAGTTCATATCACCATGGTCAGCATTTCTCCTGCACCACAGTAGAGCAGAGTTGGTAGAGTTTCAGACTCTGGAGTTAGACTGTTGGGGTCTAAAACCTGGCACCACCACTTACTAGGTTGATGATTTTGGCAAATTAGTTAACCTCCCTGGACTTCAGTTTTCTCATCTGTGACGAAGAAATAATAACAGTTCTTATTGTTTAGGGTCGTTGAAGGAGCACATGGGCTGACACATGCTAAGTGCTGAGTGTGACTCTGAAATAACTACTTAGGGGTCAGGGCCGGTGGTTCACGCCTGTAATCCTAGCACTTTGGGAGGCCAAAGCAGGCAGATTGCCTGAGCTCAGGAGTTTGCGACCAGACTAGGCAACATGGCAAAACCCTCTCTACTAAAAATGCAAAAAATTAGCTGGCTCTGATGGCACATGCCTGTAATCCCAGCTACTTGGGAGGCTGAAGTAGGAGAATTGCTTGAACCTAGGAGGCAGAGGTTGCCAACAGTGAGCCGAGATCGCGCCACTGCACTTCAGCCTGGGTGACAGAGTGAGACTATGTCTCCAAACAAACAAAAATAAAGTAACTACTTAGTTACTTCCAGGGAAGAATGTGGTATCTTTAGTCAGGGCCATGTTTGGGGCGAGGGACAGAAATGTATTCATATTAGCTCAAGTAAATGAGTATTTTTTTTTTTTTTTTTTTTTTTTTTGAGACGGAGTTTTGCTCTTGTTGCCCAGGCTGGAGTGCAGTGGCACGATCTCAGTTCATTGCAACTTCTGCCTCCTGGGTTCAAGTGCTTCTCTCCCTCAGCTTCCTGAGTAGCTAGGAATTTTTGCATATTTAGTAGAGATGGGGTTTCCCCATCTTGGCCAGGCTGATTTTGGATTCCTGCCCTTGTGATCCACCCATTTCAGCCTTCCGAAGTGCTAGGATTATGAGGATTTTTAAAAAATAATAAGGCTACATAAGCAATCGCATGGATACTCCATGTCAGCTGGAACATGTGGGTACCAGAGGTCAATGTGAATAGCCTCTGAGCCTTCTCCCACCATCTATGGTGGATTTGTTTCTATTTTTGCAGACCAGCTTTCTAGGCTTACCAACTGTGCGCATGCCCAGCAATTCTTTCCCTCAAATCTGTGTAAATCATTAGATCAAGCACTCTCTCTGACATGTGACTCAGTTACAGTGACCTGTTCTCACATTTCCAGGTAAGAAGTCCAGTCAGCTGGGACCAGGGGGGAGGAGATCATGCGGTAAATATAGTGGTTCCTTCCAAAGGGCCTGGTGTCTTGTGTTTCTAAGAAGGGGACATAATGGTGGTGGTGGTGGCGGGGAATGTGGCAATAATTGGCAACTCTAGGATAATCGTGGCACTGATGTTCAAGGGAGGTTAAAGGTGTCTTACTTTTAGTGCATATTGTTTATTTTATTTTTTTAAGACATGGTCTCGCTTTGTCACCCAGGCTGGAGTGCAGTGGTGCAACCACAGCTCACTGCAGCCTCAACCTCCTGGCTCACCAATCCTCCTACCTCAGCCACTTAAGGGTGCCACCATGCCAGGCTTTTAAAAATTTTTTGTAGAGACAGGGTTTTCCTGTGTTGCCCAAGCTGGTCAAGCTCCTGGACCTAAGTTCTCCTCCCATATCGGCCTCCCAAAGAGCTGGGATTACAGGTGTAGCCATCACACAAGCCCAGTTATTTTTAAAAATCTTTTTATTGGCCGGGCGCGGTGGCTCAAGCCTGTAATCCCAGCACTTTGGGAGGCCGAGGCGGGTGAATCACGAGGTCAAGAGATCGAGACCATCCTGGTCAACATGGTGAAACCCCGTCTCTACTAAAAATACAAAAAATTAGCTGGGCATGGTGGCGTGTGCCTGTAATCCCAGCTACTTAGGAGGCTGAGGCAGGAGAATTGCCTGAACCCAGCAGGCGGAGGTTGCGGTGAGCCGAGATCGTGCCATTGTACTCCAGCCTGGGTTAACAAGAGCGAAACTCCGTCTCAAAAAAAAAAAAATCTTTTTATTGAAGGATGACATACATACAGAAAAGAGGATGTATGGGAAGTGTAAGCTTGATGAATGTAACAGACTAAACACACCCGTGAATCCAGCACACAGCTTAAGAAACAGCATTATCGCTGCCCAGATGGCCCCTTTTGTTCCCCTTACTGAAGACTCCGTAAGGGTGGATTCGTTTTCTGTTTTTAAGCTTTCTATCAATGGAATCATATACCATACACATTTCTGTGTGTCTGGATGCTTTTAACATTGTATTGTGTCAGCAATATTGTGTATATTTGTAGAGCATTCATTCTTATTGCTGTATTCTGTGCATGCATACACTATATATACGCTTTTTTTTTTTTTTTTTTTGAGATGGACTCTTGCTCTGTCATCCAGGTTGGAGTGCAGTGACACAATCTCAGCTCACTGTAACCTCGGCCTCCCAGGTTCAGGCGATTCTCTTGCCTCAGCCTCCCTAGTAGTTGGGATTACACATGTCACCATGCCTGGCTAATCTTTGTATTTTTAGTAGAGACAAGGTTTTACATGTTGGTCAGGATGGTCTCAAATTCCTGACCTCAAGCGATCTGCCCGCCTTGGCCTCCCAAAGTGCTAGGTTGGTTTGTAGGTGTGAGCCATTTGCACAGTATTATATTTTGTATTTTGTTTCTCTGGTCTACCTCTGATGGACACCTGGGTACTTTTCTCTTTTTGTGTAAATGGTGTTGCTGGGAGCTTCTTTTGATCATGTACGCATTGCTGCTGACTACTTTTACTGCCAGTGGTTTATACTAGGTATCATGAATGATACTCCATCATGTATAACTGAATTGATGGTCACTCATGAGTACTTATGAATACTGTTATGCTTTTTATCTGGTGGTTTCTTTTTATGTGGTGACTTTCATGGTGTGCGGGCAGGGCCATGTTTTACACATTTTGTGTACATAGTAGAACCTTCCATATTATCTCTATAGATGCTCAACTGTTTGCTGATTGATTGAATAAACAAATGAATGGTGTGTGCCTCCCTTTTTTGGGAACAAGCTCTGTTTACTGGTGAGGCCTCCAGCTGCCATGTTTGGACCAGGCTGGCCTGCTGCTTGGCCAAAGCTGATTGATTAAAGGGGTGGGCATGTGACCCAAGCTGGGCCAATGATGTCTGTCTCATGGGAGTTTAAAATTTGGAGCCAGAAGGAGCCTGGATGCTGCTGATGCTCTGTCCTTGTGACTGTGCTCCAGACAGAAGACTCACAGCCTCCTGCTGTGCTGGGTACCAAAGGCTCAATGCATCCTGCTTTTCCTAATTTCTGGATGTGAATAAAGATCTACATACATGGCAGGCTGGGCATGGTGGCTGATGCCTGTAATCCCAGCACTTTGGGAGGCTGAGATGGGCAGATTGCCTGAGCTCAAGAGTTCAAGACCAGCCTGGGCAACATGGTGAAACCCCATCTCTACTAAAAATAAATTAGCCAGGTGTGGTGGCATGTGCCTGTATTCCCAGCTACTTGGGTACCACTGCACTCCAGCCTGGGTGAGAGAGCCAGACTCTGTCTCCAAAAAGAAAAAAAAAAATGTCTACATACATGATTGCTAAACAACAATGCAAAACTATTTTGGATTCAGTTCCAAAATGCAAAGTAGAGATAATAAGTGCTGTAAAATGTCAAAATATGGAGAGATCAGTGAAGACTCACTTCACCGTGCATACTGTTGCCTTGGCTTCCTTCTTGAGGACAGCTGCTGTGAATGGGACCGTATTTTCCAAGCCAGGAATTTCAGTGTTAAGGGATGGGCCAGGAGAGGAGTTACGGGGATTTGGGAATGAGAATGGGATGTAGGCGTGAAATTGTAGAGGCTGGATGGTAGAGAGCCTACAAGTAAAGGCTTTAAGTCTTGGAAACTGACTGAATGTGAGGGGAAAGAGAGAAGTTGAAGATGATGCCAAGTTTTGATTTTCTGGGTTAGGAAAGATAAAGGTAATGTTATTTATTAAATAAGGGCATCTGAGGAGTGCAAAGTGGGAATGGATAAAGATGAGTTCCGTTTGGGCTATATTAAGTTTAAGATAGCCAGATTGTTCTGGTCAGAATATGAGCTCACAAGTTAGGAAGACTTGAGTCCCATATGTTCTTTGCTCCATGCTCTGTGGTGTTGGGCACCTTATGTATTTAGCTTCTCAGTTCCCTGTCTGTAGCTGTTAACTCCCTGTAAGGATTAAAATGAGACAGTGCATATAAAGAGTTTAGCTTATTGCCTGGCAATTAAGTATTCATTAAGTATGTATTAATAGGGTGATGATAGCCCTGAGTGGTGGCCATGCCTGTTATCCTAGCACCTTGGGATGCCAAGGCAGGCAGACTGCTTGAGCTCAGGAGTTTAGAGACCAGCCTGGTCAACATGGTTAAATCCTGTCTTTATCAAAAAAAAAACAAAAAAAACAAAAAAAACAACTGGGCTAGGCATGGTGGGTCATGCCTGTAATCCAGCACTTTGGGAGGCTGAGGCAGACAGATCACTTGAGGTCAGGAGTTCGAGACCAGCCTGGCCAACATGGTGAAACCCTATCTCTAGTAAAAATACAAAAATTAGCCAGGCGTGGTAGTGCCTGCCTGTAATCCCAGCTACTCTGGAGGCTGAGGCAGGAGAATCACTTGAACCCAGGAGGTGGCGTTTGCCGTGAGTCAAGATCGTTTGCCGTGAGCTGCACTCCAGCCTGGGCAACAAGAGTGAGACTCCGTCTCAAAAACAAAAAACAAACCCCACAAAAATTAGGCACAGTGGTGGGCATCTATGGTTCCAGCTACTCCAGAGGGAGGCAAGAGTTTCACCTGAGCCCAGGGACGCCAAGGCGAGTGCGAACAGTCATAATGCCACTACGATACTGCACTCCAGGGTGGGCAACAGAGCGAGACCCTGTGTCCAAAAAAACAAATATGATGATCATGTGAGGCTGTCCAGAGTGCTTCTGGGCAGCATGGCCCCTAGCTCTGCTACAAAGGATCAGCTTGCAGGTGAAGATGATACAGTGAAAGTGGCTGCAATTAGCAAGAAGAGAGTGTGAGGAGGAAGAAGAAAGAAGCCCAAGTCATATCACTGGCAGAGAACACAAGGTAGGAGAAGGAACAGGAGCTAGAGGAGACTGAGGGAGGAGCAGGAGAGTGTAGGCTCACAAGATTAAAGGCGGAGGGGGCTCAGGAGCAGGTGACTACCCCAGTTCTTTCTAAAGCTTCACGTATTTTTTTTTTCCCCCCAGAGACAGTCTTGCTCTGTCACCAGGCTGGAGTGCAGTGGCACGATCTCAGCTCACTGAGAACCTCGGCCTCCCGGGTTCAAGCAATTCTCCTGCCTTAGCCTCCCAAGTAGCTAGGATTATAGGCGTGTGCCACTATGCCCAGCTAATTTCTGTATTTTTGGTAGAGACGGCGTTTTACCATGTTGGGCAGGCTGGTCTCGACCTCCTGACCTCGTGATCCACCTGTCTCGGCCTCTCAAAGTGCTGGGATGACAGGCGTGATCCCAGCCAGCTTCATCATCTTAAGCAAATAAGGCAAGGTTAAAGGCAGCAACTCCAACGTAATAGACTGAGTCCAACAGGTAGCAGGTACCTGCATGTCCTCTAGCCAGTGTGGAGATGAACCAGGGCCTGGCAGTTCTTCCCTGTCTTCTGTGGTGTCTCCTCCCACACTGTCAACCCCCTGCCTGCTGCCATCACTTACCTTTGGAGGAAGAACGAAGTAGAGGAACTGTTAAAAAAAAAAAAAAAAAAACAATTCATGATATCTGGGCAACACTCACTCCATTTTCATTTCCTGCAATGCTCCCGAGTTTGAAACTTTGCCTCCCCCTCTCTTGACTTTCCTCAACAAATTGGTAACAGTAAGGAGTTGCATGTATACATCTGATGGTGGTAGGACTTGGAAAGCGTTTGTTTGTAGTGATCAAGAGGAAAGGAGAGGAAAAGAGTGAATAGGAGAGGGGAGAGCAAGAGAAAGAGGAAAGGAAAAGGAGGATCCGCGCAGGGACTGGTTTGGGGGTGGAGAGACGAAGAGGGTGCTCTAGAAAACAGGTTGCTATGGGTTTTTCAAGTTTTGTTTTGCAGACGGTATCCTTAGCCCAAGCTGTCCCCCGTGGGCATCAGTCTTCAGCGTTTTCTCAGCCTCCTCGCTAGAGCACTGGACCTGGGCTCCAGGAAGGGCGAGTGGATAAGCTCGGCAATGCGAGCCTGTCTCTGGGGTGCAGTTCTTCTAAAGGCAGCCGACCACCCAAGCGCAGGGCCAGAAGCCAGCCTGGCCATGCTCTCCTCGGTTTCTCCAGGCCCTGTGTGTTCCCTGGCGAGGAAACCCTGGAGAACCCCTGTGCTCTGGGGATTAAAATCATTTTTAAAAATATGTCGAGGCAAATTGGATCGTAGCTCATACTGCAGTTACAGGTTTTACAAACTGGTTTCGGAGTTAAGCCTGGTGATCAGGTAGGGTGCCTGCTCCCACCCCCATCCCGTGTTCCACGATCCAAGAGGTCTCGTCCTGATTTCGCAAGTGTGGAAACAGTCACGTGTTCCTTGGGACTGTGGAAAACGTGCACGTCGAGGCTCACAGGGGCTGGCTCTTCAGCACTGACACGGTGGCCTTTCCTGTCTTGTTCTGGTGATCATCCCACACGACGGGATTAACCTGTTGTTTTTGCAAAGCCCCAGGATTTTCCGAAGCATCCAAGCCGCCCGGCGGTGTCTTTGTTGGGAAATAGTCAAAGGGCTTTAAAAACTGCAGGCCGTTGCCGCGCGCAGGGCCCGTCCTTGGAGGCCTTTTCTCTGGGGAGTTACAGACTCCGGGGTTTGTGACTTGCCTTTCCCTACGCCTGCGCCCCTGCGGAAGCGGCGGTGGCTCCGAGGCCAGACCGGGTTCCAGCGCGGCAGGGAGCATCCTCCCCGCACTCCGCGGCCGGGTCTTCTCGACCAGGCCTGGCGGCCTTTGCAAGGCGCGGGTCCCGGGGCTCCGAGGGCGGTCCGCGCGTACCCCGCGCCTCCCACAATTCCCGGCGCCCCGTCCCGCACCCCCGACCCGGCTGTCCCCGCGGCGCAACGGGAGGCCTCGGCGGTCTTCCGACGCGGTTGGGAAAGTAGGTAGCGCACCCCCGCGTCCGCGTCCGCGCCCCCGCGCGCGAACGCCGGCTTCGGCCATTTCCGGCGCGGCGCCCTTCGGCAAGTTCCGCAGTCGCCTGTCGGAAATGGCTGCCGGCCGGCAGGGGGAGCGGCGGATCTGGCGCGGCCTGGAAGGCGGGCGGCCGGCAGCCAGAGCGGCTTCTGGGACGCCGACTTTCGCGCAGGCAGCGGCGGCGGCGGCGGCGGCAGGTCCCTGAGGTGGAAGCCGGTAGGGCTGCTGGCGGCGCGTGAGTCCGAGGAACGGGGGCTGTGTCTGCAAGGGCTCCTGGGAGGGTACCTGGGCTGGCCCCGAGTGCTAGGGACGCGGCGCGAGGGACCGGGTCCGCCGTGCCCAGGGGAGGCTGCTGCCCGGCTGCGGGAGGCGTGCAGCCTCCGAGCGGAGTAGGCCTGCCCGGCGGCTCGGGGGCCTGGGGAGAGGCCTCCGGGCCCTCGGCCGGCAGCGGGGAGGGCTAACGGGTCCCCAGGCTGGGGCACCCCTTCCCTGCCCCCACACGCCCCCTCTCGCCCCAGTTTGAGCTGCTCGGGACGCGCCTCCACTTTCCCTGGACGCTCGGCTGCAGCTGTTGAGCCGCCTCTGCTCCCTGAAGCCCTCCACCTTCTGTGGCCGCGGCGTCTGTCCGGCTGCCGGCCCCGAGCATCTTCTGTCCCGGGAGGCGCAGCCCCGGACTCCCCTACCCCTTCCCGTGCACACCCTCCCACATCTGCCCCCTGTTCCCACACGCAGTCGCCTACCGCCCTCCCCCTGGCTCCTTTTGCCGGGCTCGCCTCCTTTCAGGAGGCACAGGCTGGGGAGCCGCTTCCTGTCCGAGGGTCCAGGTGCTGCGGGACCCTGACGCCCAGGCCCCGCTCCCCTTAGAGCCGGCCTCGCGCTGCACGGGCGGGACCCGACGGGGCGACGCGGGGCGTGTGTGCGCGGCCGAGCTCCGAGCCCGGCTACCGGGACAGCACTGATCCCGAGCCCCTTGGAGGCGAGGCAGGGCTGTCCGGCTGCGGATGGGTGCTGCTTTCTCTTCCCCACGTTGAGCGAGAGGTTCGATTCCTCTTATTAATAAAATCTGTGTGGCTCTCAGAAGACTTAAATTTGTGGATTTTGCCCCTCCCCCGCCACCTTCGCCTCACAACCCCCCCCCCCCCCGCCCTTCCCCACAACCTGGATTGTTTTCCTTCCCTTTTAAAAAAAACTCTAAAGGCTTCATGAAGTCCTCTTGGTTCGACTCTTTCGGTGGAGGAGAAAGCGCAGAACACCACATGTCCATTTTTTCCCCGTATGTGATTTACTTAAGAGGCGTCTTTAGCATTTCTTGTCACTTTGTCCTATTCTTTCTCCAATTTCGGTAGCTTCATTTTTACTGGCTGAGCTCCCCGTGTGTTCTTTTGTTTTTAAAGGCTTTGTGTGTTGCAGCCATGCCGACTCTGCAGTTTTCGGTATTTTGGTCGGCAGTGAGTCCTGCACTCTGATACGGTGACTATCGTTGTGTCCTGTGTGCTGGGATAGTGACTGCGGGGCACAGAGTTTGGAGCGAAGCGAAGCCTTCTCAGCGACTTGCTATTTAGCAGAGGGACTTTTAAATATTCTGTGATGAAAGAAAAACCGTTTTCTTAAACTGTTATTTGGTGTGTTAAAAATACCTTCTCCTGTGGGAATTTCCCATTCTTTTGCCTGTGGGGAGCCCCAGGAATCATAAGAATTCATGAGTGTGAGAAAATCTAGCCTAAGTGCTTTCTGGAAGAGTCAGAATTGTGGCTTTTTAGACTTCCTGAAACATGTGTTTAATACCCAGAGATGTGAGGGGCATACTACCTAAAAAATGATTGACAGGCATGTGTCTGCATCCCTTCACCTCTCGCTTTTCTATGGGGGAAAACCCTGTTATTAAATATTTGGTGTGTAGTTGGGGTTGTTCAGCGATTAGGCCTCAGAGTTTTATCCTCAGAGTAAAGAGATTTTAAATGAACAGAAGTAAGTCCGGGGCCAGGCTGAACATGAGAAATGGATTACTAGGAGAGAGAGAAGTCCAGAGGGTGGTTTGAAGCCAGAAGAATGTCTTAGACTAGAGAGAGAGAGGTCCTTTTCTGCAGGGCCCTAGGCCAGCTGTGGAGTGGATGGTCATGGGTGATGAGGGGCTGCAGGAGTGATGCGGGGTGCCTGTCACAGTTGAGACTGGTGGTCTTCTGGAGGAGGGTGCCAGGGATTCCCTGATGGCGACGCAGGTGTTAGGAAAAACATGAAGGTCCCACCAGGTCTACTCTTGGTAAAGGTTTGAGCGCCTTTGCATGTAGTTACTCGAGTCTAGAGCGAGGCAAGGAATATGAAACCAGGACCTTTCATAACATCCTAAAATTGCCCACTCCATTCTGTTGGTTATTCAGTTTAGCTCAGAAAACCTGTTAAAATATTTCTATTTTATTTTTGTTTCCTCTTCCTTTTCGGCAACTGTGTCTTTCAAAGACTTTCAATGATAAGGCAGCTGACTAAGGGGGAAGAAAGGATTTTTCACCTTCGGAGGTTTCATGGAAATAGCATAACCCAGGCAGAGAGAGTTTGTGAGCTCAAGAGGGACAGAGGTGGGCTCACCTGTAAACTTCGTCTTGTCTTTTCTTGCCTGAACCAGATGCACAGTCCTTTTAAATTTTCAATCATTCAGACCTCTTGGGTGATGTTACTAGGGAGAAGAGACGCAGGATTTAGAAAACCTGTGATCTTGAAAATAGTGGAAGAGTATGGAGACTCATTACTAACATGCTACCCTCTCCCACACTTAGGCTGTAAAGCACAGTGTAGGATGCTGCTCACATGCACCCAAATGACCCATTAACATTCTGGAAGTGGAGCCAGAGGAAGATGAACTGTAAAGTGCTGGAGGGTGAAAGCATCATATGCATAATATATAAGAAAACCTACCATAGGCCAGGCTCTTGCTTGTAATCCCAGCACTTTGGGAGGCTGAGGCCGGCAGATCACCTGAGGTCAGGAGTTCGAGACCAGCCTGACCAACATGGAGAAACCCTGTCTCTACTAAAAATACAAAGTTAGCTGGGCATGGTGGTGTACGCCTGTAATCCCAGCTACTCTGGAGGCTGAGGCAGGAGAATCGCTTGAATCTGGGAGGCAGAGGTTGTGGTGAGCCAAGATCACCTCATTGCACTCCATCCTGGGCGACAAGAGGGAAACTCAGTCTCAAAAAAAAAAAGAAAGAAAATCTCCGATATACAGCCATACAAACGGAATCCATGACTGAATGAGCAAGGCTGTATTCCAGTGAAACTATCTACAAAAGCAGGCAGTTGCCACTTGCCAAAGTCTGCCCTAGAGCGCCACCCTCACACACATGCCTTTCCTTTTGCATATTCCTTGATTTGCCTGTGTCCAATACCTTTTGGACTGGTCAGTAATATTAATGGTTAACGTCCTGGATGTTTGCCTTGTTGACCGTTTTCCCTTTCAAGCTGCTTTTTCAACTTGCCTTTAAATGTCAGCAATTTTGACTTAGTGTTTCCAGCATAGCTTTCTTTCTTTCTTTCTTTTCTTTTCTTCTTCTTTTTTTTTTGAGACAGAATCTTGCTCTTTTTGCCCAGGCTAGAGTGCAACGGCACCATCTCAGCTCACTGCAATCTCTGCCTCCTAGGTTTAAGTAATTATACTACCTCAGCCTCCTGCGTAGCCGGGATTACAGGTACATGCCACCACACCTGGCTAATTTTGTACTTTCAGTAGGGACAGAGTTTCACCATGATGGCCAGGCTGGTCTCGAACTCCTGACCTCAGGTGATCCACCTTCCTTGGCCTCTTAAAGCGCTGGGATTACAGGCATGAGCCACCATGCTGGCTGGCTTCCTTTATTTCTGAAATTGAGCTGTGAAGTATAAAAGCACAGTGGCTTTGAATGGAGAAAATACTTGGTGGGATCCCAAATTAATATTAATGGGGTCAGTTGAAAATTAAAGGGGGCCTTAAAGGAAAGCCTTATGCTTGAAATCTTGGAGGTGAAATGAGAAGATCTTGGGAATGGCCTTGATGCCTTGAGTGGATAGGGTAGTGAAAATTCCCCCCGCAGTAAAACATGTATATGTGCTCTGGGATTGAGGCACTTGTAAGTCAGTGAGGGCCTAGAGTCTGAGGGGATCTTTGAGGTCATCTGGTCCAACCCCTTAATTTATGAGTTAACAAAGGATGAGCAGCTTAGGAGTCAAGAACGAGGAATTGGGCAGTTAGGGGACTTGATGAATCAGAAAGATGGTAATGATGATGGGCTGGTAAAATGTCTCAAGCCGAATTTACCCATGAAGGTTGAAGGAGGATGCCCAAGTCATAAGCTGATTTCAAAAGCTGATCACGGTGGCTCACACCTGTAATCCCAGCACTTTGGGAGGCCGAGGCGGGTGGATCACGAGGTCAAGAGATCGAGACCTTCCCGGTCAACATGGTAAAACCCCGTCTCTACTAAAAATACAAAAAATTAGCTGGGCATGGTGGCGCGTGCCTGTAATCCCAGCTACTCAGGAGGCTGAGGCAGGAGAATTACCTGAACCCAGGAGGCGGAGGTTGTGGTGAGCCGAGATCGCGCCATTGCACTCCAGCCTGGGCAACAAGAGCGAAACTCCGTCCCCCAAAAACCAAAAAAACACAAAAAACTGATTTATGTATGGCTTAGCAAACTTGCTTCACTTTTCTCCATCTCATTCAGGGAGACCCAGGGCAGTAACGATATCAGTTGCATGCTTCCACAGCATAAAATAAAAATCATGTGTTCTAGAGAGGCGGAAACTGTTAGATTAGTTTATAATCTAGGCACTTGCAGGCTAAGTGGACTGTTCTGAGAATAAGTTAGCAAAATCCATCTGAAGACCGTATTTTAAAACTTTGTTTCTACATCTGTACCCAGCCCTTAAGAAAATGATGCATCTCATTTTAGGAGGCAGAGTGAGAAAGAAGAATACAAAAATCACCTATAATTTCACAATCTAGAAGTGCCTCTGTTGGTGTTTTTGCTTTCAGTATTTTATGTTATACTGGATATATGGCTTTGAATCTGTATTTTTCCACTTAATATTAGATGGCGAACATGTTTTTTCTTTTTATTTAAAACCATTGAAAAGCTTCCTAATGGTATGGTAGTCATAACAGTGAGTCATACTTTGTTTAACCTTGCTGCTAGGCTTGGACATTTAATTTATATATTTTATATAGATGATAAAGAATAATGAGGTGATTGCATCTTTTTATACAAATCTTGTTCACCTAAAATACATTCCTAGAAAGTGAAATTGCTGAATCAAAGATAAGAAAATTTTCAAGCGTTTTTTCTTACAAATGGCAAATTACTTTTCAGTTTAGTTTTCTACTAATGCAAGAGTACCTGTCACATTGTGGCAGCCAGCATAGTTCAGAGTTGTACTGTACTTTAATCACTTTATTTTAATGTTTTAGTATGAACATTCTGGAAATTAAATCTTTTTTCTCACTAATGATTCTAGAAGAATAATTTTTGGGATAGAATTACAGGGAAAGAGGATAGGCACAGTTTCAGTGTTTGTATGACTGCCAAATTGTGCTCCAGAAAGGTGTGCCAATTTGCAGCCCCAGCAGCCAAGCGTGGGAATGTTTACCCTGGATCCTGCTTAGCACCGAATATTAAAATTTGACAATTCTTTGATGATATATAGGTGATGAAAATATCACAGCATCTTGTTTGAGATGTGTATTTATTTGATCGCTAGAAAGGTTAAACATATAAACATGTTGATCACTTGAACCCTTTTTTGTGTAACTTCTTGTTTATATCCTTTGACCACTGTTGATTACCTTCTTTTAATTCTGTCATGCTGCACAGGCTTCCCCCAGTTTTTAATCAAATTGAAGCTTTTTTCTTCTGAACACATAGAATCCTTTGATTCTTATGTAGTCAAACCTGTTGAACATTTCTGGATTTTACTTTTGCTTGCATTCCTGGAAAAGTGGCTGTACTTAACTTGAGATGAAATTACATGTATGTTTTCCTTTTCTTGTTATGGTTCATTTATTATAATTCACTCTGGAATCCATCTGGAACGTATTTTTGCATTTGCTTTGCCATGCAGTAATCTAACTTTGTTTTTTTTCCCAAATAGATGTGTCACATTATTTATTGAAAAATGTAAGGGCCGGGCGCGGTGGCTCAAGCCTGTAATCACAGCACTTTGGGAGGCCGAGGCGGGTGGATCACAAGGTCGAGAGCTTGAGACCATCCTGGTCAACATGGTGAAACCCCGTCTCTACTAAAAATACAAAAAATTAGCTGGATATGGTGGCGCTTGCCTGTAATCCCAGCTACTCAGGAGGCTGAGGCAGGAGAATTGCTTGAACCCAGGAGGCGGAGGTTGCGGTGAGCCGAGATCGCGCCATTGCACTCCAGCCTGGGTAATGAGCGAAACTCCGTCTCAAAAAAGAAAAAAAAATGTAATGAGGCGTTCTTTAAAAAGATTGCAGGAAGGTAATATTTTAATTACGAAAGTAATATGTACTGATTGTAAAATAAATTAAAATAAAATGAAGCCTCTAAGTAAACAAGTGGTAAATACATGAGAAGCAGTATACAGGGCTGTAGGTCATCCGGACCTGGATTTGTAACTTGGTTGCTGTATTGCCTTGAACAAGTTTCCTGGCATCTACCACTGCTTCATCGGTAAAGTGAAAATCACAGTCCCTACTCCCATGTGGTTGAAGAAGTGAGATAATATGTGTGAAATGTGTTATCTAGAGTCCTGTTTGTAGCACATTGTAAATATAAATCAGTAGCAATTTTGAAAAATGCCTCTCCTCCCCATCTTCCAGGGGTGTGCCGTGTGTTATAGTTGTGGACTTTCTGTATGAGTTAAGGGGGATTGCTGTTTGTCTTCCTTAGCTTTCTGCAATTACATTGATTCAGCTGCCATCAATCTGAATCTCCATTACCATCAATTCTTCCTTAGACCAATGGTTTTTGAGTTAGGATTGTGTGCTGTGCATTCAAATCACATGGGAACTCTGTCAAACCGTTGGAGTCTTGGCCTTACACCTAGGGATTATGATTTAGTTAATGTAGCGTGGGCCTGGGTTTATTTGAAAAATTCTTGAGTTGTGAATCTGATTTTTACACCCAGTTAAACTGACTGTAAGACAATACCGTTTTGATTTGTGGCACATTAGCAAACTGGTGGGAAGGGAAACAGATACAGGCAATGGTATAATTCTCAAATTGAGGACTTACGCTGAAATTTGAGACTTCTGGGTTCATGTTTATTGCCAAGTAAACAGGTAACTTGGAATAATCAATGGCCTCATTTTCCTTGTTAATATCTATATATTGAGCAACGGAAGGAATGATCATCACTTATTGATGAGTTCTTTTTGTATTTTGTGACTTGTCTGCTAGTGGCGTTTGTGGAACACCTTGGGATTTAGAAATCTGCTCGTAAGCCCAAAGAATAACTTGTTTTCCCTTTATAGCAGCCCTGTAATAAGGGTGGCTCAAATGCTCGTTCTCTGGTTGCATCATAGTCTTCACTCTTGAGTCAGTAGGTCAAGGCACAACCAGTTTTCACACTTTATTTTGCTTTTTAATTGCTGAGGATATTCTGTTTCCCTTTCTCATCCAGGTTAAGTTATCCAGTAAGAAACCACTGTGACACAGGGCCTTGATCTCCTGTAACTTGGGAACTGCCTACACGTAGTTCTTACAGCTTATTCCTTATCTACAGTTAGCTTCCCTGGGAGGTGCCTTTTTTTTTTTTTTTTTTTTTAAACAGAAGAGAGAAATCAGTGATAGTGTGGGAAATGTGTTTTAGTGCTTATTAACATACTTCCTGATTTCATGAACTAGGTGCTATCATGCCTTGACAGTCTGTCATGCCTGTACTTAGTAAGGAAATTGGGAAATGATGTTCTTTTAGGTTGTTAGTACTTAAAAACAAAACAATCCTATGAAATACTGCTTCCAACGACCTCACTGAAATGGTTTCCTGTGGAGAACTCTCTTTACCTAATTGGAAGGGCTCCTGGTGATGGTGGCAATGGCAGCAGCATGAAGACAGCTCTGTCGAACCCGCATCTGGGTTGTCATGGAATTCGGCCACTAGATGGGCCCATTTTGACCTAAATTAAAAAGAAAGTAGTATTACAAGCACAGTTACACAGGTGAGTCATAGGCACGCTGGCAAACATATTTTGTTCTGAGTATGTTGTTCTCTTTAGCAGGTAAATACTTTGAATATCGTGTTGGCTTTGGGTTTTGGAGGAATATTGTGTGTTTCAATTATAATCATTATTCATGGTTACGGTGGAGCCGCAGTGTTATGGAGAATGTAAAAATAATATACGTGATAGGCGTGTATGTGCCTGCTTGCACTGTTACTTGAATTAATACAGACATTGGAACACAATTAAGGCATTAAAGATTTGAGCCTTAGAGTCAGCTTGCGTTGATTTGGATTCACATTTCCCTACTGAATATGGATGACCTATGGCAAATGACTTAGCCTCTGTGCTTTGGTTTCTTCATGTACAGAACAGGAATAACAGTAAACCTGCTTCAAAGGATTGTTGTGAGGATTGAGTGTGCTAAGGAATATGTGGTAATAGGTTTAGCTGGTATACAGCAAGCATTCAGTACCTGTTAGCTATTATCCTAATTAAGCTATTAGAGGCCATTGAAGGTTTCATTGGGAACATCTGGAAAGCGTCTAGCCTCTCTTTCTCGCCCACTTCTCTCTTCATTCCTTCCATGTGGAAGGCATAATAGCAGATGGATCAGCGGCTCCCTTAATCCCCCTGCGCCTCCCATCTCTCCGGGTGAGTGTTTTAGTGTCGTTGTTTAACTTTTTTTCTTTCTTTTAGCGCCGCATTTTAGTCTGGTAATTTTCTGCATGTTAAAAAAAAATTACAGTTTTATTAAAAGACGAGAAAGAAGACCTAAATAGAGACATATCCCAGATCCGCGATGGGAAGTTTCAGTATCAGTGTTTTAGTTTTATAAGGAAAAAAGTCGAGTCCGTAGGATGGTTGTTATATCAACAAACTCTTGAAAGCAAGGCCGTGAGTAATGTTGCTGCTGATTATCTCGGTTTGCTGTTGTGATAAGGGATGTGAGAGGAGGAGGGCCCTGGTTCAGGGAGGTGAAGGGGAACACCAGCACGTGCACAGTTGCGGTTTGGAACTCTGATCCTGGACTTCTCAGCCCATTGTTCAGACTCTGGAACGGAGTGATTTACACGACAGCTTTCCAGGGCTATAGCTTGTTTCAGCCCTCCAGTGAGTAGCTAGCAGATGGAGACCTCTACTTTGCTTTTGTCAGCAAAAATGTCTGATTAGGAAAAAGAGTAAAAGGTAGGACGCTGTCCACAATCTGAATGGTAAATCTCTGTATACAACTGTTTGACGTTTTTTTCCCTCGGGAGAAGACGCTGTTATGACCCCCTTCTAATCGTAGAAGACATGCTTGCTGGCTGTTCGACCTTTGAGGTGTAGATGTGTGTGTTTCTGACCACTGGAAAAGGGATATCAGGAGGGAGGCAAAGATGGGAAAAGTAGATTTGAGAGTCATCCAGTCTCAGGTAACCGAAGCTCATTGGCAGGTTTGAGGACGTGAAGATGGAAGAGATTTAGGACAAGCCTGTGGGAACAGCTACATTTAGGGAGTGGTGAAAAGGGGTCAGAGAAAGAGAATCAGGAGAGGGCATGGGCGAGGAGTGTAAAATGCACACTTACTTCATATGAAGTGCACAGCATGGGTGAGAATGGAAGGACACTTTGATATGAGAAATGAGGGTATAAGTGGAATTTTTATGCTTCTGGATAGGATTATATTAAAATACTTAAGACTTCCCTGCTGAAATGAAATATAATGGGATTCTTTTTATATATTGCTGAAGTCTAACCCTAATACTGTGTTAAGTATTTTTGTGCCTATATTCCTGAGATTTTTTTGTAGGTTTGTTTTTGTTTTTTTTAGACAGGGTCTCGAGTAGCTGGGATAATACTTGGCTAATTTAAATTTGTTTGTTTTTTGGCAGAGATGGGGTCTTGTAGGTTGTCAAAGCTGGTCTCAAGCCATCCTCTCCCCTTAGCCTCCCAGAGTTGGGATTACAGGCATGAGCCACTGCACCTGGCTTGTAGTTTTCTCTTTTTTTTGTACTGTCTTTGGCTTTAGTGTCATGGTAATGCTAGGTTTATAAAATGAACTGCGAAGTGTTCCCTCCTCTGGAAGAGACAGTGTAGAATAGGTGTTTATTTTTCTTCAAATGTTTAGTAGAATTCTTCAGTGAAACCATTTGGGGCTGGAGATTTCTTTTTTGGGATTCCTTTTTTTTTTTTTTTTTTTTTTGACAGTCTCGCTCTGTCACCAGGTTGGAGTACAGTGGTATGATCTCGGCTCACTGTAACCTCTGACTCCTGGGTTTGAGCGATTCTCCTGCCTCAGCCTCCCAACACATGGCGGTGTGTGCCTTTAGCTGGGACTAAAGGTACATACCGCCATGCCCTGTGAATTTTTATATTTTCAGTAGAGATGAGGGTTCAGCATGTTGGCCAGGATGGTCTTGATATCCTGACCTTGTGATCCTCCCACCTTGGCCTCCCAAAGTGCTGGGATTACAGGCATGAGCCACCGTGCCTGGCCCTTTTTTGGGATTTTTAAAAGTATGAAGTCAATTTACTTGATAGTTATAAAACTATTGGATGAGTTACGGTATTTTGTATTTTTCAAGGAGTTGGTCCATTTCACTGAAGTGTGTAGAGTTATGTAGCCTGCAGAAACTGAAGTAATAGCCCTGTTTCATTCCTACTATTGGTAATTTTTGTCTTTTCTATTTGTTGTTCTTGCATGTTTGTCAAACTGGTGACAAACTCCTTTGTTTTCTTGCTTTTTCTCTTCTGCTTTTGTTTTTGATTTCATTGATTTCTGCTCTTTAGGTTTTTTTTTGGGGGGGGCGGTTCTTGAAGGAGGAGCATAGGTTATTGATTTGAGACTTTTCTTCAGTGCAAAAATTCATGCATAAATTTTCCTTTTAGCACTGTTTTAGCCATGTTTCCATTTTTTTTCCCTTCCATCTATAGTAACTTATTTAATTTCTGCAGTAACCCTGGTGGTAGGTAGAGATTTTTAGCATCACTTTACAAAGGAGGAAATGAGCTCAGAGAGATATATAACATTCTCCAGGCTGAGCTGCGTCCTGAGCCAGGTAGTCTAGCTGCAGGTCCATATGGCCATCCAGCTGCTTCCTGGCTCTGAATTTCTTTCTCTGTATCTTGCCTGAATTCAATACAATATATTATTTGTTAGTGGATTCATTAACAGATTACCTTGACAGACATAGGAAACACTTTTAGTATGAGGTAAGAGGACTAGGTCCCAGCAAAGCAGAAAGGGAGGATGAGTCAGGGAAGTAGATGGGACACTAAAAAAACACAGCTTCGTGGAAATGCAGGGGAGAATTGAGGTAGGATGAGGAAGTGATCCATGATAATGATTTATTTAACAAATGTTTATAGATTGTGTATAGTGTGCTGGACACTGGGCTGGGTGCTGGCCATGTAACAGTGACCCAGGCACACAGGGTTCCTCCCCTCGAGGATTAAACTTTGGTGGCGAAGGGAGGGAATTAAAAGATATTAGGGAGGAAATCAGTGGGTTGGTACTAAAGAGCATCAGGGCGTAAAGGCAACTTTACCTGGGAATGCCAGGAAAAGTTGAGACCTGAAGGATGAGAAAGAGTCTGCTAGGCAGAAGCCTGCGGAAGAACATTTCAAATGAAACAGGTATGAAGTTTTGAGAGCGAGAAGCTTGGCACAGTTGAGGAGGTGAGAGGAGGCCTGTTAGGCTAAAGCTGAGAGAGCAAGGGGAAGAGCGATGGAACTGAAAGGAGTCTGGAGGGCCGGGCAGTCAGTGGATAGGGGAGGCGTGGTCTGACTCACGTTTCTAGGTGGTCCTGGTTGCTGTGTGTGGAGTGTGTTGTGGGGCAGGAACGGAGGCCAGCTGGCAAGTTAAGTGCGAAATGCCATGGCAGGTGACTGAGAATGAGTTAGACATGTACATTGTATTTGGAATAAACAAATTCCTGAAGATTGCTCCTTAACATTGTTCGACATTTATTTCTAGAGGTTGATACATTTATTTTCATTTTCCGGAGAATCACAGAAGAGATTCTGAGAGTTTTCTTTTTCTTTTGTGCATGGAAATTTAGCTGTTTAGGAAGGAATGCTCATGCGATTGGACATGGATGATGCTTTTGCCTGGCTCCCGTAAAAGAGATGGGAACTTAGTGGGTATACATTCTTTGGAATCATGTTGAATTATTGGTGTCTGTGAGAACATTTGTTTCTACTCTCAGCTCTGCTTATAGGTAAGTTGATAGCAGTAGAGATATTAGACTAAGTATAGTCAGTCTCCAAATGACTCTTTAAAACCCTCTGTTTAGACTCTGTATGTAATGTCTTTTCGAATTTTTGGTATGAAAAATTTCAACCTAGGCAAAAGCAGAGAGCTTAATGTCATAAGCCCCCATGGGTGCCCATCATTTAGTGTCAGTGGCAGTCAGCTCACGGCCGATCTTGAGTTCCTTTCTACCTCCAAACGCTCCCTGTACCCTCATACTGTTTATTTTGAAGCAGATTCCAAGTACATCATTTCGTCTGTCAGCACCTCAGTATATACTTCCAACAAGTAAGAACTTTGCCATACTTTAGTGTTTGATTTTATTCCCCCTTAGAGCACGTAAATAGGAAACGTCTGTCTGGATGGTTTGCCTGCGAGAGTCCCTGTGTATACCTCTTGTCCTGGTGTATTTATTAATAGTCCCCCTTTCCACTTCAAAGCGTCTCTGTTTGGCCAGTAAATTCTTCAGTCACCTTATATATATAAGAGAAATCTTTTCAGAAGGGACAGTAAATAAGTTATTTAATAGCACTTTCTTATTTTTCTAATAGTGTGTCACTATTCTGTTGTTGTTTTTTTTTTAGTCAGGAGATCAAGCCCTGGAGGTTCACTCTTTCAAGCAATCATGTGCTGAAGTATAATGCTACACAAGTCAGAGGAAGGAAGGATCCCAAAACACATGGTGAGGAAGGAATGAGTCAGCTGGATTGCCGTGATGACGCCTTCTTTTCTTTTTCTTCCATTCTGTTGTTTCTTTGTTATGATTTGGTCATGAGTGCAAAGAATATTCTTTTGAAAGCAACAAGAGATTTAAACATTTGAATCCCAAGGATAATGTAAATTTGGATATTTGGGCAGCTGTTAATTATCCAAGTTTCGATTATTCAAATACTAAAACCTTTTAGTAATATTATCAACTTTAGGTCTGATGTCTTGTCAGATGTTCTTTCTAATGGATGCAGTGACTCATGCCATCATTTCCCTCCTCTCATTCTTTGCTGTTAGCTGATAATAATATCCCCTTTTCTTAGAAATTGTTGTTATAATTTATTGATTAAAATTTAATATCAGATGTTACAATGAAATTTGATCAACTTGAAAAAAAGTTATTGTTTCAAGAAATTTTTATTCTGAAAAATAATAAAAATTATGATTATAAACATCGTAAGAAGGAGAGAAGATGATCACACCTTTAATAGTTAAAAATCTTTGACAGAGGTAGAAGCTAGAGAGTGATTTTGCCTCTGTGAAGTCCTACTCATTTTATGCTGCCTGTACCCTTGTTTGTTTATATCTTATCTCTTAGGCTAAAGGAAATTCCATGGGGTCAAGGATTATACATCCTGGATTCTCCCACAGTTACACTTAGCATGTCTTAGCCCTGCTAAGAGTATGGTGAATACTGTTTGGAAGAATGAATAAAGAAACCAGCAATATTCCCTGGCATAGGATATTATGATTTGCTTCTAGCTGTGTTGAATTTGAAGGAAAGCAAGTAGCAATCCTCTGTAGCCAGTGGCAGTGAGGCCTGGTGAGAGGGCAGGGCCGGGAGTGTCACTGGGGGACTGAGTCTCCTCAGTGCCCTCCCACCCACCGCACTTTGTATCACAGCCATGTGGTGCATTGCCGGCTCCGTGTACCTATCTCCATCTGAGAAGATTAGGAAACCAAGGTCTGATAGCAAATCTGTCAGCAGAGAATGAGAACGAATGCCTCTCATTTCTAAGTATAGTGTTCTTTCTAAAAGAGCAAGTTACTATTTATATTTTAAGAAAGAGCACATGATGTCTGCTAATGGAAGATAAATGAGAAGCAAACTGGGAAATACATTTTGTCTCAGGATTACTGCATCTACTACTGGATAAAGATCAAAAGAGTTCTCTTCAACCCCTTTCAACTCTATATTGAACAAATTGAGCTTTTCAGAGTTTTTTTTTTTTTTTGTTAAGTATTTCCAAAGAAGACATGTTAAGGGTAACCATTAGCTACCCCGGTTGGATAGGAAGGTATTTCTCTTCATATGAAGATGATGTCCAGGTGTGGAATAGGATAAGCAATTGAGACTGTGGACATCTTTGCCCCATGAATTTAGTTGGTCATCATGTTATAGGGCTGTAATGCTGCTCTATATGCAGTTACATAAGAAGTGGGGAGGGGGTGTAAACTGTAGCTTTTGGAGGCACTTAGCCTTTTATTTCCCCATGAGTAAAATACTCATACCAAACAACAAACAACATCTCGACATTGGCATAATGTTCTTTGTGACACACACCCAGTGTTCCAGCCATTGTTCCATCTCAGATTTAAGCATTTCTAGAAATGTACGATGGCAGGGGTTGTTGAATGTAAGCTCATCAAGACTGACGTGGTTCTCTTTCTTTTGCAGGCCCGATTGTTGGCAAAGACATCAGTAAGAAGCTGGCATTGATTTCTGTTCTAACCCATTACTGTATAACCAAGTAGACACTATGCATATTTGTTGGTCAGCAAAACCAAGAAATAAGAGCTATGGCAGTTGAAACAGTCTGTCTGATTCCAGGGTGTTTTTCCTGGGTTTCATCATCAGGTATCTCCTCCCTTTCATCTCAGCAAGAATGTGGCACCTTTTACCTTTTGATAAAGATTAAGGACATGTTCTTTGGTCAACAGCCAGAACTTAAAATCTGCTATAATAGGGTCAGAGACTGTTTCAGCTGCAGCTGAGGAAAATGAAATTTCCATTTTATTTGGTGCCTTGTCCAGGGAGCGCAGGCACTCTTCCTGAAACGTGCCAGTGAAACAGAGATCGTTTTGTGGAATAGCAACCCATGGTTATGGCGAGTGACCCGACGTGATCTGGCGGGTAGGCCGCAGAGGACTCATGACCGGCTATACCATGCTGCGGAATGGGGGTGCGGGGAACGGAGGTCAGACCTGCATGCTGCGCTGGTCCAACCGCATCCGCCTCACGTGGCTCAGCTTCACGCTCTTCGTCATCCTGGTGTTCTTCCCACTCATTGCCCACTATTACCTCACCACTCTGGATGAGGCCGATGAGGCTGGCAAGCGGATTTTTGGCCCCCGGGTAGGGAACGAGCTGTGTGAGGTGAAGCACGTGCTGGATCTGTGCCGCATCCGCGAGTCGGTGAGCGAAGAACTCCTGCAGTTGGAGGCCAAGCGCCAAGAGCTGAACAGTGAGATCGCCAAGCTTAATCTGAAGATCGAAGCCTGTAAGAAGAGCATCGAGAACGCCAAGCAGGACCTGCTGCAGCTGAAGAATGTCATCAGCCAGACGGAGCATTCTTACAAGGAGCTCATGGCCCAGAACCAGCCCAAACTGTCCCTGCCCATCCGGCTGCTCCCGGAGAAAGACGACGCCGGCCTCCCTCCCCCGAAAGCCACCCGGGGCTGCCGGCTGCACAACTGCTTCGATTATTCCCGTTGCCCTCTTACCTCTGGCTTCCCAGTCTATGTCTATGACAGTGACCAGTTTATCTTTGGCAGCTACTTGGATCCCTTGGTCAAGCAGGCTTTTCAGGCGACAGCACGAGCTAACGTGTATGTTACAGAAAACGCAGACATTGCCTGCCTTTACGTGGTCCTAGTGGGAGAGATGCAGGAGCCAGTGGTGCTGCGGCCTGCCGAGCTGGAGAAGCAGTTGTATTCCCTGCCGCACTGGCGGACGGATGGACACAACCATCTCATCATCAATCTGTCGCGTAAGTCAGATACCCAGAACCTCCTGTATAATGTCAGTACCGGCCGTGCCATGGTGGCCCAGTCCACCTTCTACGCTGTCCAGTACAGACCTGGCTTTGACTTGGTCGTGTCGCCGCTGGTCCATGCCATGTCTGAGCCCAACTTCATGGAAATCCCACCGCAGGTGCCGGTGAAGCGGAAATACCTCTTCACCTTCCAGGGGGAGAAGATTGAGTCTCTGAGGTCTAGCCTTCAGGAGGCCCGCTCCTTCGAAGAAGAAATGGAGGGCGACCCTCCCGCCGACTACGATGACCGCATCATTGCCACCCTGAAGGCAGTGCAGGACAGCAAGCTAGATCAGGTCCTGGTGGAATTCACCTGCAAAAACCAGCCCAGACCCAGCCTGCCGACTGAGTGGGCACTGTGTGGGGAGCGGGAGGACCGCTTGGAATTGCTGAAGCTCTCCACCTTCGCCCTCATCATCACCCCCGGGGACCCTCGCTTGATTATTTCCTCTGGGTGTGCCACGAGGCTCTTTGAAGCTCTGGAAGTCGGTGCCGTCCCGGTGGTGCTGGGGGAGCAGGTCCAGCTTCCGTACCAGGACATGCTGCAGTGGAACGAGGCGGCCCTGGTGGTGCCCAAGCCTCGCGTTACCGAGGTTCATTTCTTGCTCAGAAGCCTCTCCGACAGTGACCTCCTGGCTATGAGGCGGCAAGGCCGCTTTCTCTGGGAGACTTACTTCTCCACCACTGACAGTATTTTTAATACCGTGCTGGCTATGATTAGGACTCGCATCCAGATCCCAGCTGCTCCCATCCGGGAAGAGGCAGCAGCTGAGATCCCCCACCGTTCAGGCAAGGCGGCTGGAACCGACCCCAACATGGCCGACAACGGGGACCTGGACCTGGGGCCAGTGGAGACAGAGCCGCCCTATGCCTCTCCCAGATACCTCCGCAACTTCACGCTGACTGTCACTGACTTTTACCGCAGCTGGAACTCCGCTCCAGGGCCTTTCCATCTTTTTCCCCACACTCCCTTTGACCCTGTGTTGCCCTCGGAGGCCAAATTCTTGGGCTCAGGGACTGGATTTCGGCCTATTGGCGGTGGAGCTGGGGGTTCTGGCAAGGAGTTTCAGGCTGCCCTTGGAGGCAATGTTCCCCGAGAGCAGTTCACAGTGGTGATGTTGACTTATGAGCGGGAGGAAGTGCTTATGAACTCTTTAGAGAGGCTGAACGGCCTCCCTTACCTGAACAAGGTGGTGGTGGTGTGGAATTCTCCCAAGCTACCATCAGAGGACCTCTTGTGGCCTGACATTGGCGTCCCCATCATGGTAATAGGAAAACGAGCAGTTCGTTTTGCTGCATGAAATAGCATTTCACTCTTAATCCCTTTTCCATCTTCCTTCACTTTAGCAGTAGTAAGTTCTAGCAGAGAAGAATACACACATACTTTTAAAAAGCCTGTATAGATTCCTTTCTTCATGAAGTGTTTGCTTGCTGCTCTTTCAAGCCTTGGTAGTTCTGTTGCTGTTACTTCCTAAATCTCAGATCCCCCAAAACTGAAACTGATTCTATAGTCAATATATAGACCTTGTGGGTTATCCTGTCCATTATCCCATAGACTTCTTTCGTGTCATGACAAGGTGTTAATGACGATAATGATAAGCTACCATTTAGAAGCACTTAGCATGTTGGCACTAAAATAAGCATTTTATCATTATCACTCTTTCTTCAGCTTATTTGTATGGAGCTGAGACTTAGGTTAATAAATTTGCCCAAGATCGGAGTGATGGAAAAGCTGAATTGAGTATGTCTAATTCCAGAAACTGCAGCTTTTAGTCACCTCCCAAAGGGTTTAGTGAGGCCTGTGTCTTTTTCCAGGTATTCAAAGAAGTCTTTTATAAGACTGGAGCTGGGGTTTGATATTTTGGAGTTGGAGAACCAACTCCAGTTGAACCTTCTAGGGTGTCTTGTAGGTTGTTATTCTTCACTCCATCTCATGGTTGATGCTGTGTTTTACAGAAAAAAATAACAGCTAAATATGCAGGATATAATCCACCTGCAGAATTAAACTTAGATTCTAGAAGAAAGATGGTAACCATCTTAAATGTGTAGCCTTAGAGCAAGTCTGAAGCGGACTGCCAACTGTTTACCCTGCAACCTATATAAACTTTCCGGCAAAAGACGGCAAAAGGTCTGATGGGCCACACATTGCTAGAAGTCTAATTTTTTTTTTTTAAAAAAGTATTTCACTGGGAAACCGATACATTTGAATTACTTTTTTTAGGCAGCAGCATGGTGTAATAAGAATGAGATTTGGAGTAATTCAGATCTAGGATTAAGTAGTCATTTTGTGATCTTTGATAATTAGCTTTTTTGATCTCAGCGTTAAGGAGGAATCTAAGATAAGACTACTAAGGACTCTAGAAAGGTGCTCACTTACTTGATTCCCTCTTACCCCTTACTGTTAAAGGAGATGGAAGCAGTATGACTGTCCTGCCTGTGTTGTGGGCAGCTTTAACTGACCTCACTCATAAAGGCTTCTTGTATCCTCTCTACATCATTTCTGTTTGTGTCAGTCGTTACTGCCTACTTCCTCCTATGCAGAGTATGTCTTTGCTTTAAATTTTTTTCTTACTGCTGCTAATCTTGTCTTTTTAAAAAAAATTTAGTTGAATTTATAATCAGGCTAGTCAAAGATTGTAGGGTTATAAATCCTTTTTATCACAGTTTGTTTTGTATATTAAGTAAATAGGGAATTTTTAATAGATTTCTCAAAGTTCACTTTGTTACAGCTTTATGAATGTTATTGAAAGTAAAAAAGCATTTACTCTGTGAAAGGTATATGCTCCTCAAATAGTAGAATCATAGAGCAGCCATTGTTTTCCAGTTTTCCTGAGTTTTCTTTGATTTCTATAGGGATGTAGAGAAGTTGCTGTCACCACAGTTAAGTTGACTGAAATTCATTAGAGACCTTAATCAGAATGAATCCTTGTTAAAAACTCTGGTGAGGCCGGGCGCGGTGGCTCAAGCCTGTAATTCCAGCCCTTTGGGAGGCCGAGGCGGGTGGATCACGAGGTCAAGAGATCGAGACCATCCCGGTCAACATGGTGAAACCCCGTCTCTACTAAAAATACAAAAAATTAGCTGGGCATGGTGGTGCGTGCCTATAATCCCAGCTACTCAGGAGGCTGAGGCAGGAGAATTGCCTGAACTCAGGAGGCGGAGGTTGCGGTGAGCCGTGATCTTGCCATTGCACTTGAGCCTTGGTAACGAGTGAAATTCCGTCTCAAAAAAAAAAAACAAACTCTGTTGAGAAATAAGTAGTCCTGGTGATTGGACAGTCCATTGCAATAATACCTAATTGGAAAATGCCAGAAACTTTCTAAATTGGCCAATCTAAACAGCTTTCTCATATTAGCAAAACAAGTTATTTTCTGGTCCTTTTAAAAAAGAGGAAATAGCTTCAAGCTGGAGAATTTCACTCCATCTTGTAAATATTCTGGTTGTGCTTCTGTCTAGGAGAGGCAGGTGTTCTGGGCAGTAGCTGAAGTTGCTGACATCTTGGATGTACCCAGGTATCAGAGCTAGAAAGAGACTGGTAGCTTTCTCTGCTCTAGAGAAATGGCTATGGTTACCTTACACATTTTCTTTACAGGCCAGAAAGACCAGAGGTTTTGTATGGGAGTTTTGGCTGTTTTTCTTGGTACCAAATCTGGCCTACTCTCAGGGTAAAAGCAGCAGTAATTCTCCCTGTGTCAGTAATTCCCTCCCTCTGAATTTTAGCACCCGTCCATAGTTGGTTGTCTTTTCTTCACTCTCTAGTGCCTTTTGGCAATTCCTTTTTCGGTATTTTTGTCCAGAGGTTGTAGTCATCTGAGGGAGGACTTGGTCTGGTAGAAGCTTACTCAACCCTTCTGGAGGCAGAAACACCAAGGCATCCCTTCTTGATAGATAGTCCCATTAAAAATTTTAGTTTGAGTGTCTATATACTGACCAGCTTACACATCTTCCTTACTCCTCTTTATACTCTGGAAAATAGGAAGTAGGGTGGCCGTTTTAGAATCTGTCCTTTTGGAGTTGTAACATGTGGGCTGTTAGGAAAGGGACATCTTTCAGTGACTAACAATGTAGTCTAGCTTGCTCAAGGCATTGCTTCTCTTCACACTGTCTACTTACTGATTGCTGAGACAGTCTCTTGGCAGCCCGTCCCTGAGTCTTAGTTTTTCATTCTCTTCTTCATAAAGGGTACG
Source organism: Saimiri boliviensis (assembly GCF_048565385.1). Classification (NCBI taxonomy): domain Eukaryota; kingdom Metazoa; phylum Chordata; class Mammalia; order Primates; family Cebidae; genus Saimiri; species Saimiri boliviensis. The sequence goes on from NC_133461.1 coordinate 103,784,975, forward strand.
GCTAATTTACGCAGGGTGCCTGGGAAGGGCTTTTAGAAGAGGTGACATTTGAGCAGAAGCCTGAATGAAGCGAGGGAGCAGGCCACGTAAATTCTGGAGAGATGTACGGGGGGATGGCAAGTACCAGAAGCAATGTCTAGTGCATCTGGGTGGTGCGTTTGAAGGAGGTTGGAGAAGGCGGCATGGCCAGGAGGTGCAGGGCGGCACACGTGTGGTCAGGAAGTCTGGGTTTTATCCTCTGTGCCTTAGGATGCCCTGGAGGGTGTTAAGCAGAGGAGGCATGTGATTTGGGGGTGACTAGGGGGGAAAAGAGCAGAAGCAGTCGAAAGACTTGCAGCAGCCTGTGTGAGGAACGGTGGCAGAGAGAGCCAGTTCGGAGATCAGTATAGCACACATCTTTGCCTACTGCAGGATCTCTGTGGAAGTGATGAGGTCGGAATGCACCATTTTTTTTCCCAAGTGAAAATGATAGTGCCAGGCTCAGTGGCTTATGCCTGTAATCCCAGCACTTTGGGAGGCTGAGTCGGGCAGATTGCTTCAGCCTAGGAGTTTGAAACCAGCCTGGGCAACATAGAGAAACCTCATCTCTACAAACAAAGAAAAAAAAAAGAAAAGAAAAAAGTTAGTCAGGCATCATGATGCATGCCTGTAATCCCAGATTCTTGGGAGGCTGCAGTGGGGGGATTGTTTGAGCCTGGTAAATCAAGGCTGCCATGAGCTGTGATTGTGCCACTGCACTCCAGCCTGGGTGATAGAGTGAGATCCTGTCTCTTAAAAAAAAAAAAGATAAGAGATTCTTCAGTGCCCTTTTCCCTCTCTCCCAGCCCTTGATAATTCAAAGTGAACAGGGAGAATTCTTTGGCGGAATGTAAATATCATTCCAGGGGAGTTGTTTTCATGCTTTCTCGCCATTAGTCTCTTAGGGAAAAGGGAAGACCAGAAGAGAAGCTGCATCCATAGTGTGCTCTTGGCGTCATGAACTTTGTAGCTGGGGACTCTGCCTCAAGCTAAGAGGCTTGGCTTCTGACTAGACCTCAGACAAGATGGGGGATTGTTCTCAGGTTAGTCCTTAGAGTGTTGATAAGCTGTATTTTTTTACCTCTGCCCACTCTACTTTTGAAAGTATCCCTTGAACGAATGAGACGATTTCCCAAAATTGTGGTATCTAGGTGAAGCCAGCAGGGAAAGCCTTGTCCAGCTTCGCCAGGTCCAAGACTGTGCAAGGTCTGCTGTACCTCACTAGGGATTGGCACATCTAGGTGGTTTGTTTTTTTCTTTGACAACATTTTACTTAGTAACATGGTGGCTATAGCTATGGCTTATGTTGCAAATGGGCTGTATTGCTGCAAAGGAAAATTATACAAAACAGGGCTACCTCCAACTAAGAATGAATAGCAAGAAATAGAGAAGTTTAAAGGAATTGCCAGAAAGTCATGTTGCATAATTGACCACCTTGCAGCAAATTGATTCTTTAGGTAGTGTCTTCCCCTCTTACTTTATATGTACTCTTTTTGCTAATTGAAAGTAAGGAATGTGAGGCTGTGAGATTTCTGTTGCTTCAGGTCGTTAGTTGACTAATTGATACCTGTATTAGAACCATGGCTCAGGACTTTTTTTTTTTTTTTTTTGGAGAAAGTCTCACTTTGTCATCCAGGCTGGAGTACAGTGGTGTGATCCGGGGTCACTGCAGCCTCCGCCTCCTGAGTTTAAGTGATTCTTGTACTTCAGCCTCCCTTGTAGCTGGGACTACAGGCACACACCACCACACCTGGCTAATTTTTGTGTACGGCTCTTGGGCTCCACAGGGTTGTGGGGTGTCCCTTATGCTGTGCTGAGGTGCAGGATCTGAGAAGTGAAGAGACAGGACACTGAAGAACTGGTGAAGAGCATCTGGACTCGGGGTGCCATGCCACCTGTGAGCGGAGATCAGCGAGAGCCCCAAATGCCCAGGAGCATTTGTATTTATTAGATATAAGCAGGGGGCAGGGTTGTGAGTGAGGTTATCATCCATAGGCTTAGTAATAGGGCATACATAATCAAGTGGGGTCACAAGTGAGGGGGCCACCCCATTATGTCACTTGGGCAGAGGTGGGCCATGTGCAGTAGGGGGCCGTGCACAGTAGTAGAGGGTCGTGTACAGAAAAGGGGTCCGCTCCCATTAGGTCACCGAGGCAAGGAGGTGAGCTGTGTGCAACAGGTGTCTTGCGTAACACTTCTTATCTGGGGGCTGGAGACTTCAAAGGATTTCTAATAGAAGGATACTGTAAGCCAGTGCAGTGGGAGCTGACAGACTTGTGCACTTCTGTGAAGATAGTTACGGGAGGAGGATTTGAGCTAGCACAGAAGCAAGAAAAGACTGACCGTGTACAGCCGCTGTGACTGGTCACACCAGAGGGGTTCTTTTCCCTTGGTTAGTTCCAGGATCTCAGGCCTGAAGCCTGCTTTCCACAGAAATTGGTTGCAAGGTACTGCAACTCCTTTATCCAGAGGAGAGGCTCTTGCTCCAAGCCTGCCATACAGTGTATGCCCTTCAGGCAGGAGTGCCACCGCCTGGGTCTTTGGTTCTTGTCCTGGTCTGGCTGTTTTCTCATGTACTGCTTCTGTTCTGTCACTGCTCTAGGCATTCTTCCTACTGTAAACTACTATATGGTTATATAGAAGGATTCTGTAAATCAGCACTAAATGTGTCAGTGCAGCTCCGACTACAATACCTATATGATTATATAGAAAGATTATACAGAACTAAGTATGCTAGATATAAGTATTAAGTATGATTATATAAGCTAGATATATGTAAGTGAGTTATACTTCAGACACTAATTCTGTAAACTAATATATGATTATATGTAAAGGATTATATAAAGGAAATAGCTGAGTAATGACCCTCTGAGATATTCTTCAGGCTCTAATTTTGTCTGGAGTCTGGACAGTTCTTCTTCCTCGGTGCCCATTCTGGGTGTTACCCACAAGTTTTATATTTTTGGTAGAGTTGGGGTTTCGCCATGTTGGCCAGGCTGGTCTTGAAATACTGACCTCAGGTGATCTGCCCACCTCTGCCTACCAAAGTGCTGGGATTATAGGTGTGAGCCACCGCTGGCCCCAGGTCTCAGGACTTCTGACAATAGGTCAAGATGTATTTTTTCTTCTCTTTTTGTTCATGTCTAAATTTCTTGGAAAAGCAAAAGCTTGTCTTTTAAATACTATGTATATAAAATATAAGAAAATGTATCAAAATTAAAATATGTACAGAATATAGAATATACATGTAAAACATATGACACTTGAAATAGAGGCTGTGCTAATCTCATGTTATAATAATTGCTAACAGTTTTTGAGTGTTTTCTGTGTGCTAGGCACTGTGGCTGGTCTTTACCTGCATTCTTTCATTTGTTGCTCACCTGCTCACGTAGGCTGTTTTACCTGCACTTCTACTGGGATTGTTGGCATTTTTTTCTCATATAAATTGAAATATGTACAATTTTGTTTGTACTGAATGACGTCTCCATGTAAAGTTATAAATGGAAAACCAATGCACTGTTACCTTCTGACTTCCTTTCCCTTCCTTTGCATTTCCTTGCCTTCTGCCTCATCACTTGACATGTACTGAATGTATGAGCTCCTTAAATAATGTCCTCGTTCTGTCATCTTCTCTCTGTTACTTACCTCCCTCACCACTTGCTCCAAGCTCTGTTACCTGGTCCTCCTGAGTTAGGTCGGCATGACTGTGTGCGTCTTCGTGGACCTCATTTTCCTGATTCCGGAGTTCTCTGGTGGGTTCCTCTTTTAAGTTGGAGGAAGGGGATGATGGAGAACTAAGGTTAGTTGCTGTTTCCTTTCTTGCCTGTGTGATGGCTTGGTGTTAAGTTTCATTCTCAGATACGGATTTACTGTAGGGATATATTATGCGTGGATATGTTTTGTTGGAGGATGGAGATTGTCGGACTTGAGTTAGACGTAATTTAAAGGGAAAAGGGGCATTTAAAGTGTATTTAAATGGTCAAATTTCGTAGGTGGCAGGGTTCTAGGCCACGATTGTTGTTCCCCTTCCTTTGTGATGGGAGAAGATCAGGGGTCCCATGAATGATGTTGTGCAAAAGAGCTAGCAAGGCACCATTGGGAGCTTGTGTGAGACAAGCCAAGTGAAGGGTGGGCATCTGCCCCTGGCTCGATTGTTGTAGGTGGATGGGTTTTTTTGCTATAGAAAACTACATTAAATACTAAGAGGTTTCCAAATTTTTCTCTAGTTATCATCTTTTAAGATTATTAAAGATACTGTTTACCTATAATTTTCATCTGGAACCTTCTCATCTTTATTTCATATTCTGTAAATAGAATGGCAGGGCTAAATTATTTTCTATTTTCTGCTCATTCATTCATTTTATGAAACACTTGTGGAACATCTGCTTTATTGCCAGGCACTATGGTCTGTTCATTTTGGTTAATGTCATACCAGCAATTAAAGCAGTAATTTGAAAGTCAGCTTTCCTGTTCACAAGTTACCAAAGTGTAATCATAAGGCATCTAATAGCAATATGCTATAGTAACATGAAATAGCCAGTATTGTCTGGTCGAGGGAAGACTGTTACTTTAATTTGAAACAAAACAGCATCAACAAAAATGAGAAGCTTTCTTAAACATGACACACTCCCTCTGGTTGACCTGTTTCTTTTGTGTTCGGTCTGCCTTTTCTCACATTCTTAGGGGCATTGCTGATCTGTGAGTCTGCATTTAGAAATGTTTGAGCCTTTCTGTTCTTCTGATTTTCTTGCCAGAACATGTAATAGCTGGTTTGCTCAGCTTTATTTTAGCCATTAACTTATAAGAGAAAAAATTGCCAATAATTCCAGTGCAAGTGCAGGTAAAACAGCCTAGGTGAGCAGGTCAGCAGCAAATGAGAGAAGGCAGATAAAGACGATCCACAGTGCCTAGCACACAGAAAATGCTCAACAGCTTTGAAGCAAATCTGTTAGAAGAAAAACTTTACTCTTCTACCCACTTAGTTTTAGTTTGTGTTTGCAAAGTTTGTGAGGGCAAAACTCTTTTTATGGTTATTGGGGAAAGGGGATTGTCTTAGGTGCTAAACTGTAGTTACTCTTCCAAGTACGGTTTGGTTTACTGTCTCCTAGAGATTGACTGTAAATCAGGGTGTTCAGCAGTGACGCAGTGATATTTTGAGTCACGTAATTCTTTGTTGTGGGGGTGTCTGGTGCACTGTAGGATCTAGCAGCACCCTTGGCTCCTGTCCACTAGATAATAGATGCAAGAAGAGCAACCCTTTCTCCCCAGTTGTGACAACCAAAAATCCTTTCGGACATTGCCACATGTACCCCGGGGCAAAATCACTCTTGAGAACCACTGCTGTAAATTCTTAAAGCCGACTTACTGCAGTTGCTTGTCAGCTAACCACAAATAAACTGTAGTGCTCGGTGTTGTGTTTCTGTGAATCTTTAACAGCTTTTCTTTTTTTTGAGATGGAGTCTCCCTGCTGCCCTGGCTGGAGTGCAGTGGCACCATTTTGGCTCACTGTAACCTCTACCTCCCAGGTTCAAGCGATTCTCCTGCCTCAGCCTCCCAAGTAGCTGGGACTACAGGTGCCCTCCACCACGCCTGGCTAGATTTTTAAAAAATTATTTTCAGTAGACACAGGGTTTTGCTATGTTGGCCAGCCTGGTCTTGAACTCTTGACTTCAGGTGATTTGTTTGACTTGGCCTCCCAAAGTGCTGGGATTATAGGTGTGAGCCACCATGCCTGGCCCACTTATTCTGATTGCTAAAATCCAGTTTGCTCTACCTGAACAGCTGTTGTCATCCAGCCCAGAGCAGTTGTGCTCAGAGGGTGGGCAGAGGTGGCAGGTGCCCTGTGTTCCTGGAGTCCTTAGTAGTTGTTCCCTTGTTGCTTCTTGATATCCAAGTAATGGTCTTTAATAAACTTAGTAAAAAAACTGGTGTGAAATCTAGGCCAAAACCCTTGGATATTTGACCTCCAGCTCCGTGATCCTACCTAAGTCTTCCAAAGCCCAAGTAGGTTCTCCTGATTTGGTTGTAAATTAGATAATTTTGTATTTGATCTAGGTATCAAATCATGATTATTTTAGTTTTTCTTGGGTTTCATTTTTAGATGCAGAGTTAGGTTGTTTATAGGATGGTCAAATTTGGCTGATAAGTAACCTCAGATTTTGCAAACAATGTGGTGGTATGTTGGTTTAGCAGAGAGGGTGCTTACATTCACACATCTAGTAAGTGGAGGAGTTGGAATTTGAACCTAGGCTTTTCTGATGGTTGCAAAGCCATGTTGTCTCCCAGTGTGCTAGTGCTTCTTCCGATTTAACGTGCACAGGAATCCCTTCGGGGAATGTTAAAATGGGCTTGGGGTGGGTCTGTACCCCTGCACCCCTCCAGCCCCCATGTGTGCTGCTGGTCTTCACTGCACACTTTGAACATTGAGGCTCCTTACTAGATTCCTGGTTTACTAATTGTGCTATAGATAATCCTTCTGAAGGTTAACCAACAAAACTGATCATCTACAAGGGAATATTCAAGAACTGACATTTTCAAGTAGTTTTTCTTCATTTTAAGCTGTGTGTATTCACTGCTGCGGGTGAGGGGGAGCTTTGTTCAGCTGAACTGGCAGAATCACAATTCTGTACTGAGTGAATGCCAGGTGTGTTAGGAAGGCAAAATGAATGATGGGGGTAGTTTGTTGAGGGAGTTTGTGGACATTTACCAAATGCTGTCATTTCCAAGGTGGACCTTATTTTACATTTTGTCATCTCTGAAATTGAGATGTGTCTTATATTGGATGGCCTCTTACCGTCACCGAGCTTGCCATCAAGTCAAGTCCAGCCCCTTCTGGCCTCTCTCTTGCCCTGTGACGAGCGGAGCCGTTGGCTACTAAGGTGAGCACTTGGTTTCTCCTCTCCTTGTCGCTCTCTTTTGTGTGACCGAGGCCTTACTGAGTGCTTCGTTCTGTTACTGTGGAGTCTGAGCTTAGGACACCCTTCGCCGTGCACTCCGGGGTTTTTATGTTGGTCATACATGCTGTAGGGCAAGGTGGATTTCATGGTCTGTGGCTTGGCTCGGACATCTGTTAACCGTAGTGGTGAATCTTTTACAGATCTTTCTTTGTCTTGAGTAGGGCATGAACTCCTCTGGGGCTGAGGTGAAGTCTTAAAAAAAGGCTCTGGCCAAGAGTAGTGGCTCTCACCTGTAATCCCATCACTTTGTTTGGAAGGCTGAGGCAGGAGGATTGCTTGAGACCAGAAGTTTGAGGCCAGTCTAGGCCACTTAGCAAGACCGTGTCTCTACAAATATTTTTTTTTTGAATTGGCCAAGTGTGGTGGTACATGCCTATAGTCCCAGCTAGTTGGGATGCTGAGGCAAGAGGATCATTTACTTGAGCCCAGGAGTTTTAGGTTACAGGGAGCTATACTGGCACCGTTGCACTCCAGCCTAGGTGATAACTCAAGACTCCATCTCTTAAAAATAAATAAATAAATAAAATAAAAGTTCTGTAATTAAAGTAAACAAAGGAGCAACAATTTCACATGCCCTCTTTTTTTTTTTTTTTTTAATAGGGAATTTCATTCTTGTTTCCCAGGCTGGAGTGCAATGGTGTGATCTCGGCTCAAAACAACCTTCATCTCCCAGGTCCAAGTGATTCTCCTGCCTCAGCCTCCTGAGTAGCTGGGGTTGCAGGCATGTACCACCACACCTGGCTAATTTTGTATTTTTAGTAGAGACGGGATTTCTTCGTGTTGGTCAGGCTGGGCTCGAACTCCCAACCTCAGGTGATCCACCAGCCTCGGCCTCTGAAAGTGTTGGGATTGCAGGCGTGAGCCGTTGGACCTGGCCTACATGCCTTCTTAATTGGCAACACTGTTTTTCCTAAATGGTACACAGATTAATAATAATGCATTTTCAGGCCAGGCATGGTGACTCATGCCTGTATTCCCAGCACTTTGAGAGTCTGGGGCAGGTAGATGCCATGAAGTCAGGAGTTTGAGACCAGCAATATGGTGAAACCCTGTCTCTACAAAAATGCAAAAATTAGCTGGGTGCAGTGTTACCTGCTTGTAGCTCCAGCTACTTGGGAAGCTGAGGTGGGAGGATCACTTGAGCCTGGGGGTTGGAAGTTGCAGTGAGCCGAGATCGCACAATTGCACTCCAGTCTGGGCCACAGAGTGAGACTCTTATCTTAAAAAAAAAAAAAGTATTTCCTATGGTGGCTTTGGCTTGAAGAAGTTTATAAAGTTAGCAAAACTTTAGCAGGAAAAGGACTGGATTTGGAATCAGAAGGTATGAGTTAGGATCAGGTGTGGTAGCACATGCCTGTAATTCTAGCACTTTGGGAGGCCACAATGGGAGGATCACTTGAGCTCAGGAGTTCAAGGCCAGCCTAGAGAACATAGTGATGAGACTTCGGGACCTCAATTTTGTTTTTGTTTTTGTTTTTTAAAAAAGGTATGAATTGGAGTTCTGGCTCTTGCAGCTAGCCAGTTGTATTATATCATTTGAGCCTCAGTTTCTGCATGTATAAAGTGAGGGTTAGATGCTATAATTTCCAAAACCCTTCTAGCTCTGAATTCATTGGGTTCTAAGTGTGCTAGAATGAATTAATTGAAGTATGAGGAGTCTGCATTAAGAACATAGAAGAAATGGTTCTCCTGGTAAGGAGGGTGTGGCAAGAGGCATCTGAGCTGGCCTCCAGAGGGAGGATGGAAGAGAAGGTGTTTGAAGCCGAAGAGACATACTGGTAGGTCACAGAGCCCCTTGGAAACCATTCATAAATTTAAGCCCTCAGATGCAATTAATTTGTCATGCCAGGTAGAGGTTGTCCTCGGTACATGTAAAATGGTCTGTTGGAAGTAAGGTGATCTTTCGTGGCATTCTAAAAAGATTATTCTTCGTGAGATGCTCTCTCTTTTTGGGTTTTGAGAACAAAATAATGGTTCCCCATTGGTTGGACTAATTAGATAAAAATACTTTAAGAGTAAAATGAGCCATCCAAGTACTTACTGTGACAATCATTTATGTGAGTATTAGGTGGCAAGGTGAATAACACAGCTACCCACCCACATTGTGGGTAAACTAAGATGGTTAAATAACAATTTTTGTGTCATGTAGTTGTGCCGTTTGACGCGTCAAGTTTTGTTTTTGGAAGAAAATACTGCTTTGCGTATATATTGAATCACTTAGGATAGATGTTTTTTGAATTGGGTTTTGCTGAAGATGTAGAAGCTGTTGTACTGAGTTCATGACACCTTGAAAAGAAAAAAAGAAGTTTGTGTACGAGTAGTCAGCATTGTAGGTAGGAAGTAATTAATCTCGACCAAATGGGCTATGCTCTTTATTTGGGTTTATATCCCCAAAAGGCATTAGAACTGGGAGTCAGAAGTGACAGACTCACGAGGTTTCTGGGTTCAGTTTTTAAATTAACCCGCATGCTGGGAATTCCACAGCCAGGAATCAGAATCTCAGATCCACTCTGCCACCTTGTGTTCTCTTGGGAGAGTTATTTTTAATTTCCCTATGTCGTGTTTATTACATATATGAAATAATCCTCAGCTTTCACTTGATTCACAAGAAAATTGGCTAACGAATGAAGCTTAAAAGGTAAATCCATATTCATTTGTTGAAGTATAAGGCAGCTTTTATTCCTGAAGCGTTTATGCTAGAATTTGCAAGTGAGGAGATCACACACAATTATTCAGTAAATCCAGCCATGGTCTCCTTTGACCTAAATAGAGGTTTTGTTTTGCCTTCCATAACGCATCCTCGATTTTTAATGTTTTTCCTTCCTTGTCACAGGTGGTCCGCACTGAGAAGAACAGTTTGAACAACCGATTCTTACCCTGGAACGAAATTGAGACCGAGGCCATCCTGTCCATCGATGATGATGCTCACCTCCGCCATGACGAAATCATGTTTGGCTTTCGGTGAGAGACTAATTTCCAATCAAACACTTTCGGTTGCACAAGTGACAGAAAATCTAGATTAGGCAGCAAAATGAATTTCTTGGCTGATGGTAACTGAGAAACCCTTACAGGTAGTCAGGACTGTTGTAAGACGTGGCTGGATGCAGGCTCATAGATGGCGCTGGAGGAGTCCGTCTCTGTTCATCTCTAGGTTCTGATCTGCGCTCCCACAGGCCTTTCCTCTGTGGCCAGGGAGGTGAAATTCTTTGATTGACTAGACAGTGGTTACCTGCCTGCTCCTGGTGCTGCAGGTGTATCATCCTTAAACCCAAACCACATGGGCAGAGAGTAGAGGCAATGGGTAGTTCTCTAAAGGAAATAGGGTTTTGTCATTAGAGGAATGGGAAATAACTCCCAGGCAAGCAGAAGCAACTTGCTGCTGTGTGTTGGAGCAATGGAATAGTGCCAGGATCCTGGACCCAAAAAGATTTGGCGGAAGGAAGGCGTCGGAAGCAGTGATTTAAAAGGAAAAAGAAGGGGAGGAAGAAAAGGAGGTGGTGGTGATGATGATGATGATGCTGCTAAACATATGTTGAACCTATACTGTGTGCCAGGGACTAGCCGAGGACTTTGTCTTACCTCATTAATCCTCCTAAAATTTGATACATAAATTGTGGCTGTCTCCATTTCCTATAGGAGTAAATTGAGATGAAAGGGAACAGAACCATGTAGAAGCTAGAAAGTGGTAGGCAGAGCTGTAGGTTCAAAGGCATGTTTGTCACACTCCGGAACTTCACCTGGCCTTCAACCCTTCTGCCTTCTTGAGTCTTAGTAACTGCTGAAGGATCCCACTTGAGGGTCTTTGCAGGGAAGAGGGTGGAGCACATGAAGGCCACTTCAAGTGTATCAGGGAATGTGATGTCGGTTTTGTTACTTGTTTATGGTGAGGTAAGTACAAAAATTGAGGGTAAGCATTCAGAAACTTTTAAAGCAATTTGACAAAATGAAATCCAAGTATGTGATCATTTTTCTTGCAGTTATTTTTTTTTGCAACATTTCTTCGATATAATTCATATACCGTAAAATTCACTGATTTAATGTACAGTTCAGTGGTTTTAGAATATTCACAGAGTTGTGTTAAACATCACCATCGTTAATTTTAGAAATCTGTATCACTACTGAAAGAAGCCCTGTACCTATTAACAGTGACTTCCGATTTTTCTCCAACCCCTCTGAGTCCTAGGTAGCCACTCCGTCTTTGTGTCTCTCTAGATTTGCCTCTTCTGGACTTTTTCTGTCAATAGAACCATACAACCATGCATGGCCTTTCCTGATTCTCTTCTTTCACTGAACACGGTGTTTTCAAAGTTCATCTTATAGCAGGTACCAGTTTTTTTTTTTTTTTTTTTTTGAGACGAAGTCTTGCTCTGTTGCCTGGGCTGGAGTGCAGTGGTATGATCTTAGCTCACTGCAACCTCTGCCTCCTGGGTTCAAGCAATTCTCTAACCTCAGCCTCCAAGTAGCTGAGGTTACAGGCATGGACCACCACGCCCAGCTAATTGTTTTTTTTGTATTTTAGTAGAGATGGGGTTTCACCATGTTACCCAGGCTGGTCTTGAGCTGAGTCTGTCTACCTCAGCCTCCCAAAGTGCTGGGATTACAGGCATGAGCCATGGAGCCTGACCCAGGTGCCAGTTTGTCGTTCATTGTCTGTTGATGAATATTTGGGTCATTTCTATTTCTTGGCTACTATGAATAATGCTATGAACTTTCATGTGCAAGTTTCTGTACGAACAGGTCATTTGTCTTGAGCATATACCTAAGAGTAACGTGGCTGGATGATGATAGCTGCTTTAACATTTTGAGCCTGCCAGACTGTTTTGCATGTGGCAGCCCCATATTGCATTCTCACCAGCAGTATGAAGCTTCTAGTTTTTCCACGTACTTTTCAATGCTTGTTATTTTCCATTTTAAAAATCTATAACCATCCGAGTCATTGTAAAGTGACAACTCATTATACATATATGTATGTTCATGTGTATATATGTATATATATGTGTGTATATATATATTTTTTGATAGCGACAGGATCTCACACTATTGCTGAGGCTGGAGTGCAGTGGTGCAATCTTAGCATGCTGTAACCTTGAACTCCTTGGCTCAAGTGATCCTCCTGAGTAGGTGGGACTACAGGCTCACATTACCACACCTGGCTAATCTTGAAATTTTTTTATAGAGATGGGGTCTCATTTTGTTGTTCAAGCTGGTCTCAAACTCCTGGCCTTGAGCAAGCTTCCCAAGTGGTGGGATTACAGGCCTGAGCCACAGCACCCAGCCATACAGTTGTGATTTGCATTTCTCTAATGATGCTGAGCATCTTTTTATGTGCTTATTGACCACGTCATCTTTGTAAATCTTCTTTGGAGAAACGGCTTTTCACATTCTTTGCCCATGTTTGTTTGGATTGCCTTTTTATTATCACGGTATAAGAGTTCTTTATGTATTCTAGATGCAAGTTCCTTATCAGAGATAAGAGTCTCACATATTTTCTCCTCTTCTGTGGGTTAGCTTCTCACTTTCTTGATGGTGTCCTTTGAAGCACAGAGATCACGTTCTGAAGTTCACTGTAACTGTTTTCTTTGGTTGCTTGTGCTTTGGGTGTCATATTTAAGAAACCATGCAGTTCATTTTTGTTGTATTTTACCAAAGTATTAATCTATAATAATTTTGGGGAAAAATTAGTTCTTATATCGTTTGAAAACCACTGGAGGCCAGGTGTGGTGGATCATGCCTGTAATCCTAGCACTTTGTGAGGCTGAAGCGAGTGGATCACCTGAGGTCACGAGTTCAAGACCAGCCTAGCCAACATGGCGAAACCCTGTCTCTACTAAAAATGTAAAAAGTAGCTGGGCGTGTTGGTGTGCTCCTCTAATCCCAGCTACTCAGGAGGCTGAGACAGGAGAATTGCTTGAACCTGGGAGGTGGAGACTGCAGTGAGCCAAGATCATGCCACTGCAGTCTAGCCTAAGTGACAGAGCTCAAAACAAAACAAAACAAAAACAAAACCACGGGAGTAGACTTCTTTGGAGGTCTTGTTCAAATTAAGTGTGAGTCCAGGATAGAGAGTTCTTTCTCTTTGCATCCGTTCTGTTCGCTGAAGGCCTAACCTGACCTACCTGGTTCTGGCCCTGCCTTTGGCTTAGGCTTGTAAGAGCAGATGCTCCAATAAAAGGAACAGCAGCTTTATTGCTCATCTGTCTTAAATCCATCTATAAAGAATGATTTGACACATTTCTGACAAATTAGAACATCTGTTCTTACTCTCCCCAGCCTCTCACATTTCCTTTGACCTCTTGCCCAGTATAGTATTGCAGCAAGTCTGTTCATAGCTGTGATTTAAAAAAATCCTGGTGCCGGGTGCGGTGGCTCAAGCCTGTAATCCCAGCACTTTGGGAGGCCGAGGCGGGTGAATCACGAGGTCAAGAAATCGAGACCATCCTGGTCAACATGGTGAAACCCCGTCTCTACTAAAGATACAAAAAATTAGCTGGGCATGGTGGCACGTGCCTGTAATCCCAGCTACTCAGGAGGCTGAGGCAGGAGAATTGCCTGAACCCAGGAGGCGGAGGTTGCGGTGAGCCGAGATGGCGCCATTGCACTCCAGCCTGGGAAACAAGAGCAAAACTCCGTCTCAAAAAAAAAAAAATCCTGGTAAACTGAGGTGTGTTTCTTTGTTGATGATAATAAGTAGCTGGCTCTCTCCACTTGTTTTTATGAAAGGAAGAAAGTCATGCAGTAGCTCCAGGTGAGGTCTTTGCTGCTGCAGGTGATAGTGGTGGGGGATGGGTGGTAGGGGGTGTTTCTGTTGCTGCAAGATGTGGTTTGGAGCATGCTAAAGGACTGATGTGGTGAGCAGAGTCGTGGGGTGTTGACAGGAGAACTGCCAACCCTTAGATCCAAGAATGATTTTGATAAGGAGCCCAGCTTTGAGGAATTTGAAGCTTATTAGCATACCTGGCATTAGCTATCTTCTAAGCCCCTGATTTAGGGGCTTCTGACCTTGCCTGTGCTATTTTCCAACAGATTTGCAGGTGGCGAGAGAATAACGGGAAGCCTTTTAATGTGTCTCTTAACCATCATTTGTGTTTGAGATTTAGTCTCTGTTAGTGGAGCTGGTGAATTATCATTGCTGTCTGTACATCCTAACCATTTCCCACCCTGACTCTTTTCTCATGTGTTTGGGCATCGTTTGATCTAAAACCTTTTTCTTACTCATCTCTCCAACTGGCTTATTTCGCCTTAATGGGAATGAAACAGACCTAAGTTCAAAGGAAAGGGCGAGTCTGAGAATTCTTTCCTCTGGCAAAGATAGATCTTGACTCACTTTAACTTACGTAGCCAAGAAAGAGGCAGATAGAATCGTAAGGGACAGATAGAAAAGGTATACCAATAGACTTGAGAGCATGTATCCGTACAGAAGGGAATACACGAATGGCCAGAGCAGCATTATTTACAACAGAATTACAAACAACACAGAGGGAGAAATACTGTGGTTCCATTATGTGAGGTCCCCAGGTAGTCATTCATATACACAGAGAGTGGAATAGGGGCTACTGGGCTGGGGAAGGTGGGAGTAGGGATCAGTGCTTAATGGGGACAGAGTTTCCATTTGGGAAGATGAAAGAGTTCTGGAGATGGATGGGGGTGATTGTTGCACAGCACTGTGAATGTGCATAATGCCACTGAACTGTACATTTGAAAATGATTAAGATGGTACATTTTATGTTTATTTTGCCACAATTAAAATCAGTTGTCTAAAAAAAAAGGCCACCTAGAAGGCTATTACATTGTGATAGAAGTTGGATTTCTCCTCTGTTGGATTAGATTTGATGCTTTCAGAGTTACTAGGAGAGGAACTTCTTTTGAAATGAAATCTTCTGCGTCTTAGGCAATGAAGTTGCATGTAAGTGATGAAGGCGTTTGCAGGCAGTTTAAATCCCTGGAAGCTCTTCTGCAGGCCTGTCGGGTTCTGTGGAGCTTAAACGCTTTCCGTTCTCCAGTTTATCCTGGGAAACTGGGGACCAATTTTATGTGTTCTACTTTACCTATGAATTTGGAGATGATATAAAAGTTTCTACTGAAACATATTGAATTCTCCATTTATTTCTTCCATTTAATGAAACCTTTCAGTTGTATGGTTCTGTAGATCACTTCTCATGATACACGTTTCTCCCTCAGCCCTGCTCGTTTTGAATTAGGAGTGGCGCAGTTCAGTAGTCTTCTGTGGTTAAACCAGTGGTCTCTAAACCGTTTTATTATGTAACCTCTCAGTAAAAGTGTGCAATGTATGTAAATTACATACATGTCCTACTGAACTAACATGTCGTGCTTATTGAAAACAAAGCCTTTTGGCCAGGCACAGGGGCTCATGGCTGTCATCCCAGCACTTTAGGAGGCTGAGGCAAGTGGATCAGAGGTCAGGAGATCGAGAGCATTCTGGCCAACATGGTGAAACCCTGTCTCTACTAAAAATAGAAAAATTAGTTGGACATGGTGGTGCATACCTGTAGTCCCAGCTACTCAGGAGGCTGAGGTAGGAGAATCACTTGAACCCAGGAGGCGGAAGTTGCAGTGAGCTGAGATTGCACCATTGCACTCCAGCCTGGTCACAGAGTCAGACTGCATCACAAAAAAAAAAAAAAAAGGAAAGAAAGAAAGAAAAAAAAAAGAAAACAAAGCCTTTCTTATAAAATGTTTGTTTATTCATTTATTCATTTTTAGAGCCAGGTCTTGCTCTGTTACTCAGGCTGAGTGCAGTGGTGCAGTCATAGCTCACTGCAGCCTTGAACTCCTAGACTTAGGTAGTCCTTCCACCTCAGCCTTTCAAGTAGCCGGTAGTCCAGGTGTGCTCCACCATGCCCAGCTAATTACAAAAAGATGTTGTTTTTTTTGTTTTTTTTTTTTTTTTTGGTAGAGACAGGATCTTGCTATGTTGCTCTGGCTGGTCTCCAACTCCTTGCTTCCAGCAATCCTCCTGTGTCAGCTTCCCAAAGTGATGAGGTGGCATGAACCACCTCACCCAGCCCTTTCTTGGAAATTAAATAAACTAAAAAATGAATTGAAATTGATATCATCTTTCTGCCACTTAGTAGTTTATTGGGCATACCCCATTCTGGGGACCCCCTTAGTAGATCATTGTGCATACCCTGTTCTGGAGATGCCCTTCCCAAGTTATGGCCTATTCTTTCTGGAAGGGCTGGAGGATGCTGACTGCTAGGGGGACAGTGTGCAGGTGCTTATTAAGGAAGCTGAATATGTTACCTTATTTGCTTTTATCCTGTTTGGCTTGTTATTGATTTTGTTTTATTTTGAAAGGATAAAAGAAGTAAAAGCCTAGGAGCCAGAGCTTGTAAGGTAGAGGCAATAATTGTGAACACTTCTGATGACCCTAGAAGCTCTGTACTCAGGTCTGCGTATGCACTTGTGCTTTTTGAGGGTGTGGAGAGAAGCCCGGGACCGCATCGTGGGCTTCCCTGGCCGTTACCACGCGTGGGACATCCCCCATCAGTCCTGGCTCTACAACTCCAACTACTCCTGTGAGCTGTCCATGGTGCTGACAGGTGCTGCCTTCTTTCACAAGGTAAGAAAAAACTGGTCAGAATGGCACTGACTTGGTGGGAGTTTCACCTTTGTGTGATAGTGGAATGCTGCCCTCAGCTTAGCTCTGCTAACGCTTTTTCTGTGTCTCTTCTGTGCTGGATGTCAGTTGTTTCCATTTTTAGAGAGCGATCAAGATGCTTAGAGCAACTCTGGGATAAAAAGTCAGAATGAGAGGGCTGCCTGTACAGCAGCACTTTGGCCATTTGGTAACTACTTTATTTTTCTGGGTGTTGGCTCTCCCTCTGTAAAACTGAGGGCCCTGGGCTACAAGACCCCTGAAATACCTGACAGTTTCAACACTCCCACTCCAGATGTGGCCCAGCTGTCAGAAAATGACCTGGGCACTTTTCTGAGTTAGATGTACCACACCTGTCTCAGGCCCCACACCGAGCCTCTGTGTGGCTCTGTCGATTCTTTGTGATGCTTCAGTGCATATTACTTTCACTGTTCCTCATAATCTGATTTTCACTGAATATCTGAAGCTTACGACCCTGCAGTCTTTCTTCCTCTACTGTTCTGTGTTTTTTGCTCCTGGCCCATCTTCCTTCTCTACCCCTTTCATTCTGTAAAGTGGCCCCTGACCATGTGTGGCTGCTGAGCACCTGGTGTGTGGTCAGAATGGAGATGTGCTATTCACTGTAAAGTGAACAACAGCTTCAGAAACTTGTAACAGAGGGTGTCAGACAGCTCAGTAACTGTTTATATTGATTGCATGTGGAAATGCAGTTAGTTTGGATATCCTGGGTTAAAATTACTCAATTTTACTGTCTCTTTTTACTGTTTAATGATGTGGTTGATGTGGCTTCTAGAAAGTTTATACTGCTGTATGTGGCTTCTGTGTCTGTGGGTGCCACTCTCAACCTCCCTCCTAAAGTCCTACCCAGGCCCTGAGGAGCCCCTCTTCTAAGACTACCCTGGCATTACCCCACTGCCCACCTCACAGAGCACCTCTTCTGTCCACTGGGAGTTCTCTGAGGACAGTGCTCCCTTTAGCCTTTTCCTGTATACTTTGAGGCACTCATATCCCATCTGTGCTTCAGCACGGGGCAGGCGTAGGGAACATTTTCGTTGCTTACCAATGACACTTCCTTCCCAGCTGTCACATAAAGTCTCACTTGCAACTCCTGTTGTCTGTCCTGCTGCTATCAACTAGCCTTTTCATTGTGCCCTGCCAGTCACCAAAGACGGTGGCACCTGCCACCTCCTCTTTATCTGCGTCTACGCCCTCTGTGGTTCTGGCACCTTCACTGTCTTCACAGAAGACCCTCCCACCACACCCTCTCTGCCTGGAAGGTGTCATGTCCCAGGGTCTAGCCTCTCTTGCTCTTCTTCTTTTCCCTTGGGGCTCTCTCACACACTCAAGGTTTCGAGGCTTTTCTTAGCATCTGCAGACTGGTGACTTCCTCATCTTCTTCCAGCCGTGGCCTTTCTTGCTGAGGTCTGCATTTGTGTATTTTCATTGTTTACGAGACCTCTCTCATTTGCCCCTCAGCACTTCATACCAACTTTTCCCACAAAAGGTCACCATCTCTCCCCAGATCCTTGAAGTCTTTTCTCTGGTACCTAGCTCACATCTCAGATGGTGGCATCTTGCCAGTCACCTCAAATAGAACAATAACGTTCATTTTTATAGGGACTTGTTTTATTTTTTAAGACAGGGTCTCTGTTGCCCAGGCTGGAATGTAATGGTGGGATCCTGGCTCATTACAGCCTCAACCTCGCCCAGGTGATCTTCTTGTCTCAGCCTCCTGGGTAGTTGGGACTACAGGAACGCATCACCACACCTGGCTATTTTTTTTTTTTTTTTTTTTTTTGGTATTTTTTGTAGTGTTGTGGTTTTACCATGTTGCTCAGGCTGGTCTCGAACTCCTGGGCTCAAGCGATCTGCCCCACACTAGCCTCTCATAGCATTGGGATTACAGACGTGAGGCACCATGCCTAACCTACAGGGACATTTTGAGCCCGCCTAATCAGTCATCAAACTTTCAGCTGTTCTTTTTATTTTAAAAACTTAATGTGTGAAGTTGATCATCCCATTCTTGCACTTCACCTCAGAACTTCTTTCCTTGGGTGGGCTGCGGATTGCAAGTAGGGCGAGAGGAGTAGGGTGTTAGCAACTGGCCAAGATCTGCACACTTGCTCAGCTCAGAAAGAGCCACTGATCTTAGCAGTGTCTATACTCATACCCTGAGGGTGTACTTAAATTCTGAAAAGTCTGCCTTCTCAGATTCAGACTGTTCTTTAAAAACATGAATGGTCAGATACCTCTCCTTTCAAGAAATCATTTACTTAATGAAATTTAGTATTTTTCCTGTGTGAAAATCTAGAAAGATTACAGACTAGCAGCCTCCAAGTCTTAGTTGACTTACAGAGAGATTTTTGGGCCCTCTAGCATTGTCCCATCCACTGACAACTTTTAAAAATCAGAAGATTTCACAAAAAGGTTTGAGCTACAGTACAAATTAAGATCAGGTCCTGTGAGGCCTGGCTGGGCTGCATGGTGTTTGTTCCTGTCGATGGGGCCCATAATGGGGCTGGTGTGAGCTCACCTGCCTGTGGCTCCTTGTTTTTCTTACACTCATTTCTTTTTTTTTTTTTTTTTTTTTTTTTTTTTGGAGATAGAGTCTCACTCTGTTGCCCAGGCTGGTGTGCAGTGGTACGATCTTGGCTCACTGCAACCTCTGCCTCCCAAGTTCAAGTGATTCTCCTGCCTCAGCCTCCTGATTAGCTAGGATTGCAGGCATGTGCCACCTTATTCAGCTAATTTTTGTATTTTAGTAGAGACGGGGTTTCACCATATTGGTCAAGATCTTAATTTTTAGTTAAAGTGGTATAATTGAATATTATTATTTTCGAAAACCTTGATTGGATACCGTGAGTTATAGCAAGTCAGATTTGTTTCCAAATTAAACTTTTTTTTTTTTTTTTTTTTTTGAGATGGAGTCTCTCTCTGTCACCCAGGCCGGAATGCAGTGGCATGGTCTTGTTTCACTACAAACTCCACCTCCTGGGTTCAAGTGATCTCCTGCCTTAGCCTCCCAAGTAGCTAGGACTACAGGTACCTACCACCATGCCCATCTAATTTTTTTTTTTTTTAGTTTTTTAGTAGTTGGGATTACAGGCATGAACCACCATGCCCAGCTTGGATCACCTTTTTGTTAAAAGAATAAAAAGTACAGGCCGGGCGCGGTGGCTCAAGCCTGTAATCCCAGCACTTTGGGAGGCCGTGGCGAGATTGAGACCATCCTGGTCAACATGGTGAAACCCCGTCTCTACTAAAAATACAAAAAAAACCTAGCTGGGCGTGGTGGCGCGTGCCTGTAATCCCAGCTACTCAGGAGGCTGAGGCAGGAGAATTGCCTGAGCCCAGGAGGCGGAGGTTGCGGTGAGCCGAGATCGTGCCATTGCACTCCAGCCTGGGTAACAAGAGCGAAACTCCATCTCAAAAAAAAAAAAAAAAAAGAATAAAAAGTACAATACATTTTTTAAGTTTACCAACTCTTAAATAATAAAGCACGTTTATTCTGTGTCACAAAAACATTTTATGATCATTATTTCCCTAAACAGATTGTACTGTAGGTACGTAATGAAGTACGCTAATAGTGCACCGGTTTAACTGGGAGCCTCTCCTATTCATCTGTTCATTACAGCAGAGTGCAATGTGTAGCAGTTAACATGTGTCCTGTCTTGTAGTATTTGCTGATTTCTGTGGTATAAATATACTTACCGTGGCTGATTTGAGGTTAACATGAGCCACTGAACATGGATTTGGGAAGAGATGTACAGTTGTACACCATTATGTAGTATTTTCAACGTCAACAGTAGATATAAGTAACCTCAAGATATAATAAATTAGGAAATAATGAGTTTAAGGTATTCATTCATGGATTTGTAATATAATTTTAATTTGTTTAATTTGAAATTTATATAATTACATCTTTAATAATGGCTATGTTTAACAACAAGCTCACAACATTCTAAAAATGTAGCAATCGACATTCATGAGCAGGTGTGAGTGGGGCTCTCACTCTTCGCTCTGTGGACCTGTAGAACAGTCTGAGAACTTTGTCTTTTTAAAAATTTTCTTTTCTTTTTTTTTTTTTGTATGTGAAAAAGTGCTTGCAAAAGAACTCTGCCTTTTATTCTGACTGAAAGGGGAAGGCTTGGAGGCTTTAAAGCGAAGGAGTGACATGTTCAGTTGGCTTGAGTGTTAACACAGTCATGTGCTGTGCTGGGACTAGCACATGGGGAAGAGAATCTGGCAGCAGGGAGAATATTTAGGAGCCAATGTGGGCAATCCAGGCAAGAGACGAAGCGGGGATTGGGAGCAGCGAATAGCCAGGGCCAATAATGAGAAATGACCAGACTCAAGAATCTCTGTGGAAGGCAGCGAGGGATGGTGTGCCATGAAGCATTCATGGTTCTGTGATTTATTGAGGTCTGAGAAAATAACCAGGCCTTTTCCCTTCACTTACCCTTTTTTTTTCTTTTGCCATGGTTAGAGATAAAATAGTGTTCAACTGAACCAGCGTCTGACCTAGTTTGACAAATCTTTATATTGGTTTCAAAATCGCTGCAGTACCAAGGAGATGACATGATGTTCTGTTACTGAAGAGGGTGCTGATGGCATTTGAATGGGATAATTCCTCACTGCAGGAGATCTGCACGTCAGGATGTCTGGCATCGCCGGCCCGAGTCCCTAAGTGCCAGTAATACCTCCCAGTTACTACCACACCCAAACAGCCCCTCTAGTCATGCGTATTTTGTCTGAAAGCCAATAGCCTGTGTCCTCTAACAGAGCATGTGGTTCTTTTTCTTCCTGACAGTATTACGCCTACCTGTATTCTTATGTGATGCCCCAGGCCATCCGGGACATGGTGGATGAATACATCAACTGTGAGGACATTGCCATGAACTTTCTTGTCTCCCACATCACTCGGAAGCCCCCCATCAAGGTGAGGTCCCTCTGCTGGTGGGGCTGCAGATGCGCGCGTGTTTAATTCACTTGCTTTGCAGTCTGGTGGCACATAATTGCACTGGACCTCCAAGTCCTCATTTGTCCAATAGGGATAATACTAGCTACCTCATGAAAGGGCTGTCTGTGGGCTTCGTGAGATATTAGGACAGGGGCCCTTCATTCCAAAGGCCAATGGAGAGAAATCAGAACGTTTGGAAAGATGTTGCATCATAATTTTTATTAATCTCTTACTGGAGCTTAGCATTTTCTTCAATTTTGAAACAGGCTATACAATTCATAAGAGTATTTGTAGTAACTGATTTGTCACCAGTAGAAATCATAGATATCTTCTTATCACATGTTGCAGTATCTGCAAAAAGTATTGTTTCTGTTTGTTACTGGTTTGAATTCACGGCCATTATTACGCTTCCCTTAATCTTGCTATTTAATGCGTTCGTAAAAGAGCGTGTATATCACTGTGTTTAGTGTAACTTGCTTCCTTTGTCATCCTATGTATTGCAGTTTATATATCTAAAAACATTATTTTGTGGAGTCCACAGCCTTGACCAGATTGCTAAGCCAGAGGCGCAGGGGATGTCCATCAAACAAAAACCTTAAGAATTTCTGAGTTAATATATATAAGGCTCAAAGAATAGTGCCCAGCACTTAAGTACTACATAAATTATTTACTCAGAGCCAAAAATATCCTCAGAAGTCTAGACATTCGTGTTCTCTTTTTTTTCTTGGAGGAATTAACAAGTACACTCAGTGCACAGAAAGCCTGGTTCCACCCACTTCCTGTCATCATGGGGGCTCTGTCAGCAATTTAGAACATGCTGGTAAGGGTCAGCATAGCGCAGTCCGTACAGAAGGAGATATTATGAGAACCAGTAATGCTACAGAATCTGTCACTTCAAATGAGTATTTGTGACTGTGCTTCGTCTGTGTTTATTTTATAGATTTATACCAGATGTCCTTAGAAGGGTCAGCAAATTAATGAGGTCTTATTTTGATTATTATCATAAAAGCACATTACTTAATTTTATGAAATAAGTTGACTTTCATGGATGTCATTGCCATGAATAAGTAATTGTGTTCGGCCAGGACGGTCGCTCACTACTATAATCTCAGCATTTTGGAGGCTGAGGAGGGCAGATCACTTGAGGTCAGGAGTTTGAGATGATACTGGCTAACATGGTGAAACCCTGACTCTACTAAAAAATATACAAATTAGTCCAGGTGCCATGGCTCATGCCTATAATCCCAGCACTTTGGGAGGCTGAGGCAGGTGGATCACGAAGTCAGGAGATCGAGACCATCCTGGCTAACATGGTGAAACCCTGTCTCTACTAAAAATACAAAAAATTAGCCGGGCATGGTGGCATGTCCCTGTAGTACTAGCTACTCTGGAGCCTGAGGCAGGAGAATTGCTTGAACCCAGGAGGCGGAGATTGCATTGAGCTGAGATCACACCACTGCATCCAGCCTGGGCAACTGAGTGAGACTCTGTCTTAAAAAAAAAAAAAATAGTAATGATGATGATAATTGTGTTCTAGACTAAGTAGCCACCACCGTGTACTAATAGTCAGATCATATCTTTAGAAGCGGAGTGTAGTGGCACACACCTGTAGTGGAGGCACACACCTCAGCTACTCAGGAGGTTGAGGCAGGAGGATTGCTTGATTCCAGGAGTTCAAGGCTGAATGTGCTATCGTTGTGTCTGTGAACAGCCACTGCACTCCATCTTGGGCAGCGTAGTGAAAAAGAAGTTGCATCTTTAGTGCTAAGCAGAGTGGTCACCGGAGGATGCTGGTTCCGTACAGCAAAGCCTAACAAAGATAGAAATGTGTTTGGAGGCCAACTGTGGCCCCTGGGCAGAACATTACTCCTGATTGTCCCAGGGTTCCTTCTATTGCCGAGAGTTTTGTTAAAGCCTCACAAGAGAAGAGAAATTAGCAAAATAATGTATTAATTTTTTTAACTGTGAAAAATAATAGTCACAAGTATTTATATAAAAATAGTATGTTTTCCAGGTATAGTGGTAGGTCTCATATTAAACAGTGAAAAGACTTTGTAGACTTTGAGGTAGAGAGGCAAAGGTTTTAGAAAGCAATTAATGATGAGTGCAATTTGATATTCCTTATATATCCTTTCTTATATAGCCAGGGACTGGACTTGATTCAAGATGTATGCAACAGTTTATGCCTCCCTAGTAGACCAGAAGTGAAAATTTAAATATCTGAGTGATTAGGTACCTAATAATAGCATCAGTTACCTGAGGAGGCACAGACATGGGGAATTTTTCATCTTTGTTGAAGTGTGTTTGTCTACTGTGTTGCTGGGCCAGTGTTTCATTAGGTAAGCTATCTCTTCCGTGCAGGTGGAAGAAATCTGGAGATAGTGCACAAGATTCTTAGCAAGTGAAAACTTCAAAACTGAGTATTTTCTCTGAATCTTCTTGATCTTTCTGGAATATATGAAGAATTCAAGATTGGGATGACTTTTCAAATTCAAAGGCTGAAATTAAGAGCGTTTTCAAATTCTTAGTTAATTCCTTCAACTTATGAACCTAATTATTTACCTCATGATATAGAACCAGTTTGAATTAAATATTTTATTTACCTCATTGTAATGGTATCAGGTATATGTCCTCTTCTGTGTTCAAAAATAATTTTTTTGTTTTGCTTTCAATACCTCAAGTTTTTACTGTCAGACTATTCCTTGTTTGAATTCGGGATGTTTGACTGCTTTGCATGATTGGTAGTCTTTCTATAATGTTAATCTCTTAAGCATGTTGACTAAAGAATGGGGAGTTAATGTCATATTATTGCGTTGAATAATGTGCTACCTTTGCACAGAGGAGAACATGGAATGTAAATAGGCTTCATTCAGAATAAGAGATTAAAAAGTCACCCGGAAAGTTTTGAGAATATATATATTGGGGATGCCATCTTCAGTGCTTTTTTTACTGATGGATTATATAATTAAAAACATTTGGAAGCCTCTGCTTCCGTGAAAACATCAGTTATCAAGTGAGTTTTTGTGTTGCATGGAATCACGTGCAGCAGGTTAGAGGGCGTTTCTCCTGGGGTTGGAGTCTGGTGTCTGGGATGAGGAGAAAGGTTTTTAGGTCCAGCAAGAGCCCCATGGAATACTGGACATAGATGCTGTTTGAGAACGTCCTTCTCAAGATTCCTGACCTCCACATCCTGTTCCAGTGGGAACTGTGGGAAGAGTAGTAACTCAGTGTTGACGTGACCCTGAAAAGTTGTAAGAGAGCAGTCAGTGAGTGGAGAAGCAAGGAGACAGGTGGGTCCCCGGAGGGGACCTGTGGTGGTCATGACTGCCCAGAGGCTCAGTTCTGAGGTGAGCCACCCTTCCAGTGCTGGCCTTTGTCTCCTGGTTTAAATTCCGGGACCTGGGCTCTGACGGTGAATACCGGCTGTACACAGTGATTATTCTTCTGCTATAAGTCATGGGATGTGTCTTTCAATTAAAAATTTTCCCTTCAATTTATAATAGAAATAACAATTTAAAAATTATTTGGGAAAAGACAGACATGGAGAAAGAAATCAAAAGTACTAAAACCTTTGGCTTATTTCTTTTGGTTCTCTGGTATCCTGTGTATTGTGACTTATTTATTTATACATATACATATGTATACACACACATAGACACACATATATAAACACACATATATGCACACACATACTTGTGTGTGTGTGTGTGTGTGTGTGTGTGTGTGTGTGTGTGTGGTTTTTTCTCTCTCTTTTTGAGATGTAGTCTTGATTTGTCACCCAGGCTGCAATGCAGTGGCATGATCTCGGCTCACTACAACCTCTGCCTCCTGGGTTCGAGTGATTCTCCTGCCTTAGCCTCCAGAGTAGCTGGGATTACAGGCATGTGCCACCATGCCCAGCTAATTGTTTTTGTATTTTTAGTAGAAACGGGGTCTTGCCATGTTGGCCAGGCTGGTCTCGAACTCCTGAGCTCAAGTGATCCGCTTACCTTGGCCTCCCAAAGTGCTGGGATTGCAAGTGGGAGCCACCACAACTGGCCTTATTTTTATGTTTTAAATTTATATACTTGTTTTGCAGTCTACTTTTTAAAAACTTGATAGTGAATTTTCTGGTTTTTGTAATATAGTGGACTAGGTAATTTAAAAACCTGATCAATATAAGTAACAAGCTTCTTTTTTCAGTTTATAGTTGAGCTAATAAAAAAGTAAGAGAATTGTCAGAAAGGAAGCAGAAAGGAGGAATAGAACTCAAGGTGGCAAGTGCGGTGGCATCACGGAGGCCACCATGGGGGACTGCTCTCACCTTAGTTGTCTAGAGGCTTGGGTTTTATCACTCATTGGAAGCAGTGAAGAACCTTTGGGCCTGTTAAAGGCTGAGAATTAGAATGGAGACTTCCGACGATGCACACCTTGTTTATTTTAACCTAGACTCTGACAGGTTTTGGGGGGAAAGTGTAGGTTGAGAATGTTTCATAGTCTTTTGAGCCTCCATGGGTTTAGGGACTCATTCTGTATGAAAACTAGACCCAGAGCCGCATGAGGTAGCTCAAGTCTGTAATCCCAGCACGTTGGGAGGCTGAGGCAGGAGAATTTCTTGAGGCCAGGAGTTTGAGACCAGCCTAAGCAAAATAGGGAATCCCCAGAGGGGAAAAAAGAGAAAACTAAACCCAGTCATTGATACCCTTGGACTGTCTGATAGAATAAAACCAAAACTCTGTTAGAAGGAGAAATTTTTCTCAGCAGAGGAAGTTCCCACTGAGGAAAAAGAAATTTGTTCACTTCAGGCCATATAGGACACTCATAGGTAAAGCCTCATTGAAGATGAGCTTGAAATACAAAGTTACCAGTCAGCCACCAAGGAAACGGCTGATGATGAGCAATAGTGAACACGTACAACAAACAGGTTATAGTTCTCCAGGTATTCCAAATAAGGAAGCCATTAGATGGACTATGAAACAAGTATGCAGAAAATGACTAACATGAAAACGTAAAAAAGCAACAAATCACTCCAGAAAGAACAGATTGGAAAGCCCTGAAGGGAACTACTGAAAATGAAAATCATGGTTATTAAAATTTCTGTGAAATGGGATAAAAAAGATCAGACTTAGGTGAAAAGAAAATTAAGGAAGTGGAAGATAAATTTAAAGAAATTTCTTTCCCATCTTTCTTGGTGGGGCTCCCTCCCTTCCATGCTCCCTTCCGTGGAAGCCAGTGTTTGCAAAGGCTGCAAGCCTGCATTGGAGGCGTCACTTGCCCAGCCCATCTAAAATCAAGTTCATGGCTACCTCGCAGGATTTGCTTTTTCGTTGTTTGGCCTCTGAGGATTTCATTCATTCATTCATTATTCATTGTTTATTCACGCATGCATGTATGTGAGTGAGTGACAGCGTCTCAGTATCACCCAGGCTGGAGTGCAGTGGTACCATTGTAGCTCCCTGTAGCCTCAAACTCCTGGGCTCAAGCAACCTCTTGTCACAGCTTCGCAAGTAACTGGGACTGCACTAAATAGCTGGCAGGCAACCACGCCCTGCTAACATTTTAATCTTTTTGGAAATGAACTTTTGCGTTGTTGCAGAACCTCATCTCCACAAAAGATTAAAATGTTAGCAGGCTGGTTTTGATCTTCCTGCCGTGTCCTCCCGAAGTGCTGGGGTTAATGACTGGGTGATTTCAGTTCTTATTACAGGCTCAGCCCTGTATTTAAAGAGATGGTTTCTGTATTTCATCTTGCATGTTCAGGTGTTCTGTACTGAGGAGTTTTTATGCTTTTTGGCCTGCCGCATTGTAATGAAGCTGTCCCTCTTTGTACTTTACTAGTTTGAAATTTTCTAATGAATAATAATTTGACTGTAGTTTGACCACTTGCCCATGGTGTTAAATGGAGTTAAGCAATCTTTTTTATGGACAGTATTCAAGAATCATTTGACTAGTCTCTCTTCCAATAGTCTTCAGTATTTTGATTCAAAACATTGATGAAAGGAACAACTTGGTACCTGCCTGTGGCTGTGCAACCAAGTAGACAGTAGGAGCAGAATTACTGAGACAGCTGACACAATACACGTTAAGGCTTTTGGCATCTGTGACATGTAGGCCGTCGGGCAGAAAACCTGACGGTGTTCTGGATACACCTGGTAGGCAGGAGGCCTGTGCCAGGGCTCTGGCTCCTGCCAACATCTCTGCAGGGATCGGCGTCTTCACCATGGCCATGGGGGCGTGGGATCTGCTCTGCTGCAAGGTTTCTGTTGGCATTAGCCAGAATTCCCACTCTGTCTCTCTATCCTGTTTCCAGGTGACCTCACGGTGGACGTTCCGATGCCCAGGATGCCCTCAGGCCCTGTCACATGATGACTCCCACTTCCATGAGCGGCACAAGTGCATCAACTTCTTTGTAAAGGTGTACGGCTACATGCCCCTCCTGTACACGCAGTTCAGGGTGGACTCTGTGCTCTTCAAGACGCGCCTGCCCCATGACAAGACCAAGTGCTTCAAGTTCATCTAGGGGCAGCGCAAAGTCTGGGGAAGAGGAAGGGCGGAGGGAAGGAGATGGCGCCCGAGGTTCCTGGGCCTTGCAGGGCCTTGGGGACGTCTGCGGGGTGGGTGACCCAGACCCTCCGCTGGGAGGGGCAGCCGGAAGAGTGGAAGGAAACCGCTGCCTTTATCTTGAAGTCAGCCACACTGGGCCTGGAGCCCTGGGCGGAGACCCCGGGGTTCCCCACACAGGGCACTGACTGATAGCTTACACTGAGGACGGTGGGGGCTCTGCAGAGTCACTCACACAGTTCATATGCCCAGGACAGATGGTTTGTGGTTTTTAAATTCCATAACAACTATTATGATTATTTAAAAAGAGAAAGTTTCAGATTTGCCATTCAAGGCTTATTTATATATATCTGTGTGTGTGTGTATATATGCACACACACACACATACATATATATTTTTTTGGCTGGGGGAGTGTGAGTTTTGCTTCTCTAAGGGAGGGACCCCACAGGCTCCTTTGTTCTGTATTCTGGTGGAGATGGGTCCTGGCCTTGTGTCCCTGGCTTATCCTCAGCGATCATCTTCCATCCTTCCCAGGGCCCTCTGTGTGCAGAAACAAGAAAGGGATGAACTTGGCCCTCTTACGGGCCTGGGCGAGGTAAGATCTGTGGGTCTGTTCCCTTGCCTTTCCGCAGCCAGTCGGCAACCCTGCAACGAAACCTTCCCCTCCCAGTGAATCCCAGGGAGCACCTGACCCTGGTGGGGTTCTCAGCCTCCTTCTGCTGGGGCCAGTGGTTTTGAGGATTTATCTTTAGGCCAGGCTTGCCCCAGTACTTATCCCTGATCTCCCGTTTCTCCTTTGTTTGAGAGAAGAATGAGGAAGCAAAGAGTGAGAAAGGAATAGGGCCTGAGGACGGCTCTCCCAGATGGCTATTTTTGTCCTGCTCTTCTGTTGAAAGACATGTGCTGTGTGCCTCAGGCTATACTGAAATGCTGTCTCTCAGTTTGGACAGGAAACGAGCAGGGTGCATGTCGCTGTGGTCTGAGTGGTTTGCAGGTCAGCCTCCTCTTCCTGGTGTAGAGCAAGCCAGTGTCCTTCGGGGACCCCGCCCGGCTGGCCGGGAAGTCTTACAGCAAGGCGCCTGCCTTGGGATGATTCCTTGGTGAAATTCACCTTCCCCGCTGCCTCTGTCTGGAGCCCCATCCTGTGTTACCAGTGGTTTTTGGACCCCTAATGCCAGTGTGGCTGTAGGACCTGCTAAGGTTTGGTATGTGCTGAAACAGTGGGAGGCCGTGATTTGCTGTGGAAACTCACATGCAGCCTTGGAGTTGAACAGGCACTCCAGCCCGTGTTACCACTTTCCATTCCCTGTTTGGAATTCCGTTCCCTGGGCTGAAACGGAAATAAGCTAATTTGGGGGGTGATGGTGGCAGTAGGGGAACTTAGGAGGGTGTTAGTGGCGTTTGTCAGGGATTAGCCCGTGAATTCTGTTTCTTGAGCCCTGCTTTCTGGAAGTGGAGTTGACTCTGAAGGTTTCTAGCAACTGAACAAAAGCTCAGGTCTGTCCTGGTCATGCACATGCCTTAAGCCAGTCCCGTCTTCCCTAGACCTTGGCATCCTGTGCTTCTGTTTCTCGGGATCCATTCTCCTCTGACCTGCCTGTACTACTACATGAGGCCTCTTCAAGTACTGCTTTGAAGCTGGGTTCTCTTGTGTAGCCCCCACCCAGCTGTAGGGCTCCAGCTCGGCTTAAGGGAGCTCTCCCCATCGGCAAGCAGGACCCGGCTGCTCCCAGGACTGTTTCCTGAGGTTCCCCCAGCCTCAGTCTGTAGCTCCCCTGCTGACGCAGCCACCTAGGAAGTGTGGTTTTGTTCCCAGCAGCCTAGCAGTGGGGGCTCGGCGCCCTCCTCGGAACTTTCTAGTTGTCCTTTCCCAGACTCCTGACTCGATTCCTTCGGCAGTAGCCTTCCCTCGGGGAGCCAAAGAGAGTGGTGTGGGGGGCTTTATTGTGGCTGCTATTTTATCTGGTTTCTTTTAATGTGAGGAACTCATATACTGACATCAGTGGGACTCAGTGAGCCGGGGCCGTCTGTGTGTTGGGGCCAGGGGCCTGTCCCTTTAGTGGAGCCACTTGTCGGGTCCCTGGTGTCGAGTGTCACTGGTGGATCCAGGAAGGGCAGAGTGGGCTGAAGTGACATGCCACCGAAACGTGCCGTAGGGAGGGCTGTGGTGCCGGAACCTCCCACGGGGACAGCCCTCTCTGGCCCTGAAAGGAACACAGGCTTGGACAGCAGACAGTTGCTGAGGGGCACACCCTCCTCGGTGAGAGGCAGCAAGGCGGCCGTGGCATCACTGGTCAGATGCTTCTCACCACAGGAAAGCCACTGACCTGTTACTCATGTGAGGCGGAAAAGCAGTGCCACGGACCTCGGGTCTCCTTGGCTGTCCATGGGGCACCCCTGGCTATCCTGTCCTGGCTCGCAGGGTGCAGGACTGGCTTGCTCTCTGGATTGGGCTGTCCTGTGACGCAGCCCCAGGGCTCCACAGGATGCTTCCAGGCAAGGCTCCTCTGTGTGGACTGCACCTCAGGCCAGGGCTTGCCTGCTGGGGTCCTGTCTGGGAGAAGGGGATCTTCCTGGGAGCTGTGCTGGACAAAGCGGGGAGCTCCTAGTTTGGAGGGGAAGCTCTTTGGAATCTGTGTCACGTCCATCCCACCCCTTTTCGTCATGAGCACAATGGTCTTACATTGGATTTTTGTAAAAAAATAAAAATAAATGGAGACTTTAACTCAAGCAGCTTGGAGGTCTTTTGTGGTTTTTCTCAGCAGGTATGGAAGATTGGCCTGAGAGAAGGTGACCTGTTTGACTCCAGGTCACCACCTGTGTCTGCCAGCTGGGCCTGCTCGCAGAGGAAGACCAGGCCGTGGTGTGGGCTGTGGACCAGTGGTGGGTGAGCGGACCCGCACTCACAGGGGCAGCCTGCAGGCTGCGGACCAGCGGTGGGTGAGTGGACCCGCACTCACAGGGACAGCCTGGCCTGTGCCCGGTTCCAGGGCAAGACATTTTGAGTAAATAGGAACTCAGGTGCTGTTGACCTGCTGTAAGTGGGATGTGGCAGGCATGTGACTCATATATGCAGTTAAATTTTTCACGGGAATTGAAAAGTGTGTGTGTGTGGAGTGGCTATGGGGAGCTTTGTGTGCCTATGATCCCAGGAAGGAGGCGAGGCCTCGCGCTGAATGGCTCGATTTGGTCCACAGGTCGTGTCCCTGGCCTACAGGTCACTAAACCACCTGCACTTGCACCTGCACCGAGCTGATGCTCCCCGACTACAGAGCCCCATCCTGTTGGTGCCCATGGGCCTGGAACTTGTGCTTGGCTGTGGGATCAGAGGCTTCCTTAAGAGAGGGTACTGACCAGGGGCTTCAGGGAGACAGATGGAGAAGGGAAAGGAGGTGAAGGCGAAGGCTCCTCTCCTGGGCTCTGCAGATAGCAGCTTTGGTCACACTGACAGCCCCAAGAATGGGTGAGACCTAATGGTCACTGTCCCTCCTCAAGTGGGCTTCATGACTGATGAGGCAGGTTTGCAGCAGCTGATGGGGGAGAGGTCATTGAAGGGTGTTTCTCTTTGGGTCTGGAGTTTTGGCTGTCGGCTCCTGTCCTTCCAGCCATCCATCACCATGTTAACGATGGTCTTGGTACCAGAGAGACTTGAGAAGATGGCATGAGGCTGTGGAAAATGCACCTTGCTATGCCTAGAGATACGATGTCTACTTCGAGTCTATTCCTGTTGAGTTGTGGCTTGGACTTATGGTCAGCCAAGGTGGTAAATGTCAGCTGTTGATGGGATTGTCACTGAAGTGGAGTCTCCACAAGGTTTACAAAAATGGTGTTAAGAAGAAATGTTGATGCAGGATGTGGTGCCTAACGTCTTAATCTTAGCATTTGGGGAGGCAGAAGCGGGAGGATCACATGAGGCCAGGAGTTCAAGACCAGCCTGGGCAACACAGCAAGACCCCCATCCCTACAAAAAAAATTAAGAATAGAATGTTGTGAAGATACTGCAAAGAAGAAAGGAAAATGGGAAAGGTCTGGGCTCTGGAGCAGACTGGTTACAGATCCTGGGCTGCCCATCACACTGGTGGAGAGCAAGTGACCTTTTAATATTTCAGGCTCGAGTCCCCACATACAGTGGCAGAAGTTCTGCCCATCTCTTAAGCATATGTTAAAAGTTAAATAACATGATAAATGTAAAGAGTCCACTGTTTGACACAACAAAAATCAACTATTACTGGGGTAAAATAGTGGCCACTTCTTCATGGCTCTTTCTGCCTTCCACCTGGGTTGAACACCAGCGCCTGGCTGTGTTCCCTGTCCACCTCCTATTAGAGCCCTGATGCTCTGTCGCCTCACTGTGCTGTGCTGGCCACTGCTCTGCTCCCCACACCAGACTGCAGCCTCTCCAGAACACAGCATACAATAGGAGTTTTGCATTCATGTGCAAGTCAAAAGAAATGTGGATTTTTATTTCTCTTGGATAAATACCTAGGAGTGGAATTGTTGGGTGATATGGTAGATGTATACATGTTTAGTTTTAAAAGAAACTTCTAGACCTTTTCTCAATGCAGTCATTCCATTTTGTACTCCCATCAATAATGATGAGACTCCCAGTTCCACATCCTTACCTGTCCGTGGTTTTGTTGGTCTTCTTAAACTTTAGACGTTCTGTTGAGTAATGTTGTCTTATTTCTTTCTGTGTTTCCCTGATGACTAATGATTTAAGCACCTTTTCATGTACTTATGCCATTTAGATATATTTCCTTTGTGAATTATCTGTACACATCTTTTGCCCATTAAGAAAAACTGGATTATCCCTTTTTTGAATTGCTTTCTTTTCTTCCTATATTTTAAATAGATTTTTGGGGGAACAGTTTTAGAGTTACAGCAACACTGCATGGGAATACAAAGTTTTCCTCTTCTTCCACCTAATCCCTCACTTGTCCTTTATTAACATCTGCCATTAGTGGGACAGATTTGATACAACTGATGAGCTGATGTTGCCACATTATTCATTAAAGCTCATGGTTTACATTAGACTTCATTGATTGTTGTATGACGTCTATCAAATAGAAGAAGAGGGAATACTTCCAATCCCTCTTAAAGGGCCAGCATAATAATACCAAAATCTTATAAAGTCATTTCCAAAAAAGAAAATCAGAGGTAAATCTCTCTCATGAACATCAATGCCAAAAAAATTATCAGCAACCTGAATCCAGCAATACACAAGTAGGATAATATCACGTGAACAAGTAGGGTTTATTACTGGAATGCAAGGATAGTTAAATATTTGAAAACCAATCTATAATTTACAGTAATAGAATACAGGAGAAACCCCATACGATCATTTCAATAGATACAGGAAAAAAGCATTTGATGAAATTCTCTAACATTTGACAAATATGTAATGACAGCCACCATTACAGTATCATGCAGAATAGTTTTACTCCCCTAAGAACTTCCTGTGCTCCACCTCTTAGTCCCTCCCTCCCTCTCTGATCTCTGGCAACCACTGATCTTTTTACTGTCTTCATACTAAGGCCTTTGCCAGATGTCACAGAAAATTACACAGCATGTACCCTGTTCACATTGGCTGCTTTCATATAATATAATATGCATGTAAGGTTCTTGTGTATCTTTTCACGGTTTGATAACTAATTTCTTTCCTCAATGAATAGTATTGTATGGATGTATTGTCTTTTTTATTGCTGAGTTACAGGAATTGTGGCTTGCCTAATCATTTTCTTTATGATGTCGTCTCATTCACAGAATTTTGAGGAGATTCAATTCTTCTCTTACTACTTTCTTTGACCCAAGAAACCTTTGCCTACCCAGCATCATGAAGATATTTTCAGTGTTTTTCACCAAATGTTTTATTGTTTTAGCTCTTATACTTAAAGATGCATCTCTTTTTTTTTTTTTTTGAGACGGAGTTTTACTCTTGTTACCCAGGCTGGAGTGCAATGGCGCGATCTCGGCTCACCGCAACCTCTGCCTCCCGGGTTCAGGCAATTCTCCTGCCTCAGCCTCCTGAGTAGCTGGGATTACAGGCATGCGCCACCATGCCCAGCTAATTTTTTGTATTTTTAGTAGAGATGGGATTTCACCATGTTGCCCAGGATGGTCTTGATCTCTTGACCTCCTGATCCACCCGCCTCGGCCTCCCAAAGTGCTGGGATTACAGGCCTGAGCCACCATGCCCGGCCAAAGATGCGTCTCAATATTTATGTATGGAGTGTGGCATGGGTCAGGTTTCTGATACTTGTTCCATATGGGTATTCCAGCACCATTTGTTAAAAAGACTGTTCCTTCCCCATTGGATTGCTTTAGGGCCTCTGTTGAAACTATGGTCATTGTAGAAGTGGGGCTCTGTTTCTGAGCCATCTTTGCTGTTACGCTGCTTTGTTCGTCTTCGTGCTGGTTCCTTATTGTCTTAATGAATGAAGCTTTCCAACTTTGTTCATCTCCAAGATGGCTTTCAATATTGTAGCTGCTTTGTTATTTCTCCATAAAATTTAGAATTAGCTGTACAGTATTAGCTCTTATACTTACATAAAATCCATCTCAATATTGTTGGTCTCTTCTAAGAAACCTGGGATTCTCAGATTAAAAAAATTTAAACATAAAATTTGCCATGTTAGCCATTTTTTCCCCCCTAGACAGAGTCTTGCTCTGTTGCCCAAGCTGGAGTGCAGTGGCACAGTCTTGGCTCACTGCAACCTCCGCCTCCCAGGTTCAAGCAATTCTCCTGCCTCAGCCTCCTAAGCAGCTGGGATTACAGGCACGTGTCACCACGCCTAGCTATTTTTGGTATTTTTAGTAGAGACAGGGTTTCACCATGTTGGTCAGGGTGGTCTCAAACTCCTAACCTCATGATCTGCCTGCTTCAGCCTCCCAAAGTGCTGGGATTATATGTAAGTGCATTCACAATGTTGTGTAACCATCACCACTAACTAGTCCTGAAACTTTTCCATCGTCTCAAAAGAAATTCTGAACCCATTAAACAATAACTTCCCATCCCCCCGCTACTTCCAGCCTCTGATAACCTCTATTCTGCCTCTTTGGATTTGTCTATTCTGGACATTTGAATATAAATGAAGTCATAAAATATGTGGTCTTTTGTATGTGGCTTATTTCACTTAGTATGTTTTCAAGGTTCATCCATGTTGTAGAATGTATCAGAATCTCATTTTTTTTTTTGTGGGAGGGCACTATTTCATTGTGTGTATATTCCACATTGTGTTTGTTCATCTGTTGGTGGATATTTGGGTTGCATCCACCTTTTGGTTACTAAGGTGGTGAATAATGTTGCTAAGAACATAG
This sequence comes from Saimiri boliviensis, assembly GCF_048565385.1. NCBI lineage: Eukaryota > Metazoa > Chordata > Mammalia > Primates > Cebidae > Saimiri > Saimiri boliviensis. Next base: position 103,820,383 of record NC_133461.1, read on the forward strand.
GTGGCAAAATACTTGAGTTCCTGCTCTCAATTCTTTTGGGTGTCTATGTAGGGGTGGAGTTGCTGGACAATATGGTAATTCTGTATTTAACTTTTTGAGGAACTGCCAAACCATTTCATTTTGAGGAACTGCCAGGCTGTCTCGTTTTACATTCCACTAGTAGTGTATGAAGGTTCCAATTTTTCCACTTCTCCCAACATTTATTTTCTGATAAAAAATTTTAAAAATGTTATAGTCGTCCTAGGAGGTGTGAAGTGGTTCCTCATCATGGGTTTGATTTTCATTTCCCTAATGACTTGTGTTGAGTTTCTCTTTATGTGCTTATTGGCCATCTGTATATCTTCTTTGGAAAAATGTTTATTCCAGTCCTTTACCTACTTAAAACAGTGGGTTAGGTTGTGGTGTGGCTGTCTGCTTGGATGTTATTCAACCAAATCTGTAAATCAATAGGCAGAAATAAAATGTTAGTATTGAGTCCTCTAATCCATGAATATGGTATAGTTCTCCATTTATTCAAATTGTTAATTTCTATCAGCAAGGTTTTGAGACTTGTAGGATAGAGATCTTACATATCTTTTCAAAAGTTATCTCACACTATTATGAAGTTGCTGTTTTGATAACATTTTATTTTCTGGCCAGGTGTGGTACCTCACACCTGTAATCCCAGCACTTTGGGAGGCCAAGGTGGATCTCTACAAAAGTAAAAAGAAAAAAAAAATTAGCTGGATGTGGTGGCATGTGCCTGTGGTCCCAGCTGCTTGGGAAACTGAGGTGGGAGGATCACTTGAGCCTGGGAGTTTAAGGCTGCAGTGAGCCATGACTGTGCCACTGCACACTAGCCAGGGTGACAGAGCAAGGTTCTCTCAAAAACATGTTAATATATAAAAGACAGTTGACTTTTGTATACTAACCTTGTATTCTGCAGTCTTGTGAACTTATTCCAGTAGTTGTCTAGATTTCTTAGAATTTTCCATGTAAAAAGTCATCTGAAAACAGTTGTACTGCTTTCCTACTGTTAGCTTTCTCTGTTTGTATGTCTTCGTTTCTTCTCATTTTTGCATTATTGCAATGATTGGGACTTCAAGAACAATACAGAATAGTAGTATGGATCATCACCCTTGTGTGCTCTCAATATTTGTGGGAAAGCTCTAACATTTCACTGAGCTGCAAGTGTTTCATCCACGGCCTTTTGAGGATGTTCCGTTATTCCTGTCTGCTGAGTGCTATTATGAGAATTTCATCAAATGCTTTTTTTCTGTGTCTACTGAAATGATCATATGGGGTTTCTCCTCTATTCTGCTATTATTGTAAATTATAGATTGGTTTTCAAATATTTATCCTTGCATTCCAGTAATAAACCCTACTTGTTCATGTCATATTATCCTATTTGTGTATTGCTGGATTCAGGTTGCTGATAATTTTTTTTTTTTGCATTGATGTTTATGAGAGAGATTTATCTTGTTTTAATTTTTAAAAAAATTTTATTTTTTAAATTTTTATTGAGTCTCTATAGACACTGCCAAAAATTGCCAACGGCAACTATATTTCAAGTCGTCATGGCGGGTTATTGGGAAAAATTTTCAATTAGCAATAATTGCGCCTCGGATAAACCTCATTGGCTATGATACTGCCACTGCGCAAAGCTGCCTCTGATTTTATTTTTCGGCAATGACTTCATAAGGTTTTGGTATTAGAGTTACGCCAGCCCCTTAAAAGGGATTGGAAGTATTTCCTCTTCTTCTTTTTGATAGAGGTCATACAAGATTGGTATTATGTCCACCTTAAATGTTGGATACAGTTTCCCAGGGAAACCATCTAGGCCTAGAGTTTTCCTTGTGAGAAGATAATAAATTCTTAAGTGAATATCAAGTTATTTTTCTTACTGAATGAGCTTTGTCTATTTGTGTCTTCAAGGAAATTTTTCATTTTATCTGTGGTGTTAAATGTGTTGGCCTGTTTGTTGATATTCTTCCTGTCCCTTTAATATTTGTAGGCTCTTTAGTAATAACGCTCTTTTCATTTCTGATTGGTTGTCGTCTTCATGTCCATAGGATCTGTAGTGACAACCAAAGTTTTTTCACTGCCCATATGGGAAATATGTCCCATCTTCCCTTGATTAATTTAATGAGGTGTGTATCAGTTCTGCTGATCTTTTCAAAAACCAGCTTTTCAGTTTGTTAGTTTTCTCTATTGTTTTGTTCATTTATTCTTATTTTTATGATTTCTTTCCTCTGCTTTTTTTTTGAGACAGAGTCTCACTCTGTTGGCCAGTGGGGCAGTCTCAGCTCACTGCAACTTCGGCCTCTTGGGTTCAAGCAGTTCTCTTGCCTCAGCCTCCTGAGTAGCTGGGAATAAAGGCGTGTTGTCACCACGCCCGGCTAATTTTTGTATTTTTAGTAGAGTCGGGGAGTTCACCAGTTTGGCCAGGCTGGTGTTGAACTCCTGACCTCATGATCCGCCTGCACTGGCCTCCCAAAGTGTTGGGATTACAGGCGTGAGCCAGTGCACCAGCCTCTTTCCTCTACTTTCTTTGGGTCTACTTGGCTCTTTTTATAGTCATCTAAGAAAAATTTAGGTCAATTTTAGGCTTTTCATCTTTTCTGGAAGCATTTAAAGGTTTAAGATGACTTTTAAGCATTACCTTGGCAGTATTCTATACATTTTGAGGTTTAATTTTATGCAGTTCAAAATATTTTTCCAGTTCGTTTTGTGATGTCGTCTTTGATCCAACAGCTATTTTAGAAGTGTTTAATTTCTAAATATTTGTGGTTTTCCAAAATATTTTGTTGAGTGGATTTAATTTCATTGTGGTAAGAGAAAGGTTTTCTGTATGCATTCAGTCCTTTTAGATGTAATGAGATTTATCACCTAGCATATGGTTTTCATAGTAAACATTCTGCTGAGGTAGAGTAAGCACTCTAAAAAGTATCAGGTCACAGTTTTTGATAATTTTGTTCATGTCATCTATGAATTTACTATTTTTTGTCAAATCATTTTAATTATTACGAGAAGGGTGATAAAATCTCTATGCTAATGGAATTGTTTTTTGTGGTAGGTTGTTGTTCTTTCTATCTACCTAGTTACGTCTGGAGTTTATAGTTTTACTTTTAGGAGAGTCCGTTCCGATGGGAGCTGTTACATAGCCATTCCATTATTTAACCTTTACTTGAATAAGTACTAGAAAAATGTTTCAACACAAAACACTTGAGCAGGGACTGGCATACTTTTTTCTGTAAAGGGTTAGTTAGTGTTTTAGGCTTTATGGGCCAGTGTGATTTCTGTTTCACCTTCTTCCCACCAACTCTGCTTGTGGGCCAGATGTGGCCTGTCGGCCACAGTTACCAACCTGCGATCCATCTCCTCAGGAAGCTGCCCACTGAATCAAGTAGCTGTTTTAAAGCATGGGCTGAATGATAGGGGTTTTTACGCTTATATGCAGGGTTCCATGTTTAGAACACTGCAGTTTACACTGACCTGCAGGAAATGTTGTTTGGGCCTGTAATTCCTAAGTATTTCTGAAATGTTCTTCCGTCCCCTTCTTCCCCCAAGCCTCATGCTGGGACAAGGTGGAAAAAACAGACCTTGCCCCCAGGGTGCTCATGGTCCAGGAAATGTGCTTCTCTCTGGCTGTTAAGTCTGGGAGAGACTCGTCTGTGATGGTGAGCTAAAGCCAGGAGAGACAGCACCACACACTGAATGTACCAGCAGGTGCCGACTGATGCTCACTGATGACTGGGAAAGGCTTTGTGAAATGAAGTCCATTATTTCCAAAGTAGGTGGAACGATTGTAAGTAGTCACTAAAACTTAGATTGGATAATTTAACAAAATGTTAGCAAACTTATTTTAGTTGATAATGTGTTTGGTAACTCAGAACTTATTGCATATTATGAGAATTAAGTCACTTTTTACTGACTGATAACTACATCAGGGAGGCTGACACATGAGTTAGGAATTTTTATTGTAGAGAAAGGTAAAGGGTAAATCCTGCTAACACAAGCATCATTACACAGGGACTCAGTGGCCTCCGGTACCAACGTAAGAGAAGCAAGGAATATGATGCCTAATGAGATGGGAGTTTATACCCCTTTCAGAGATCTGTGGTCCTATGACTCGTTTACATTTAATGTACATAATGTTTTATGGGATGATTAAAACCCACAATAGACTGCTAGGGAGCAGTAGACTGGCATTTGACTTCAGAAGATCAGTTCCTGATGGAGAGTGGTCCTCTGGCTCCACTCGGCACTGCTGGTCTCCAGGATTTACCTGTGACTTCCTCCAGAATTGTCATTGGTTATTTCCACTCTATTTTAGGTTCAAGACTACTGTTATTGATGTGTAGTCCCACTGCAGTGCATTTGAAGAAAGGTAAGTGCTGTCTACCTTCTTACAGATGGCACAAAGCGGCAAGAGAGTACTCCCTTCTCCTCTTGGACTCAGGGTCAGAGGAAAAGTGTCCTTTCCTTCCCACTGGTGGCTTGGCTCTTGTTAATGCGCCATCCTGCAGGTTTAAAGGTGTCTTCACTCATTTCTGTTGATACTTCCATACAGTTTGGAAACGCCTTAGACAACTGTGAGAGCCACAAGCTTCAAGCACTCCGGGGATCAGACGTGATTTGAAAAGGCAGGTTTCCTTTTCCTGGCCAGCTGCTGACCTGATACTCACCTATGGTGTTGGGGTAAGGCAGAAGCCACTCACTGGCTGTTTTGGGGAAAGTTACATAACCTCTGTTTCTCTCACCCAACACCTTGACTGCAGCCGTGTGGGGAGGAGACCCTGAGCCGGGTCGTCCAGCTAAGGCACACCGCAGCACGGCACACCATGCCACAGCACGCCACACATCACAGCACACCACGGCACGCCACACCATGGCACAGCACACCACATACACCAGGGCATGCCACACACCATGGCACACCACGCCACGGCATGCCACACCATGGCACAGCACACCACACCACAGCACACCAGATTCCCAACCATAGAAACCATGAGATGAGAAACATCTGCTGATTTAAGCCACTATGTTTTGGGGTAACTTGTGCAACAATAGATAGCTAACATATCGCTCTGTACTAAGACTGAAATAATACGAGGTGTTGGCACTATTTTTTAAGGTTTTTTCAATTATAAGTAGGATTCCACTGGATCTGAGTAGAAACTTTGCTGGATGTCAGCCTTCTCCAGGTCGGTGTTAGGTTAAATCAGTATCGGTCAGTGTCAGTGGGCTGCATCTCAGGGCCAGGCCACTTGTGCCACTTAACTTTTGAGTCTTCTGCTAACCAAACTGGGATGGTATCTACACAGCTGAGCTTTAGGCAGAGTTAATTCATAACTACTCTCCTCACACCTGGAAAGTCTGGCTCTGGATTCTCTCTCTGCTCTGAAGTGTGAGTCTTCCTGCCTCTGACTTCTGCCACTAAGTGGGCGGTGATGACATGACCAAAACCTCCTAAGTTGCACCCTGATCCTCTGGTGTCCACCAGCTCACTTGTTCTTACTGCTCACCTCTTTCGCAGCCCCCAGCACCGGGCTCTCTGATCAAGCCCTATCACGGCAGTTGGGCTCAACAGAGCCCATCATTCCTAGACAGCACTGCTAGGACATTTAAATGAAATGACCATTTTTGGTTTCTCCTGAGCTCTAGCTGACAGTGTTTTTGCATTTCAGATGCTTTTACAATTTAATTTCAGTTGACTGTCTCAAAGGTTCTGTTGGATAATTACAGTTCTCAAAATGAAATGCTCCCAGTTATTGGCATTCATCTCTTGCAAGGTCGGTCCTGCTCCACGGCTGGAAGCCTCTCATTTATTCTGTAGCCTGTCCGTTGACTGGAATGGATGAAAACCTTCAAAACAGAAACCTGCTTAAGCATTCGGGAGCCCGAGTTTGGCTAGGTTGGAGATGGCAAACATGGAGCACTTGCTCCCATGGATGTGATCGTTCTGAGAAGTCACGTTCCGTAGAGCCGGGGCAGTCGGGTCTGCAGCCGTTCATGTGATGTCCGTATTGGCTCATGAATCCCTGTGTGCCGTTTAGCTGTTACCCGAGTTGGAGGACTGACTTCTGACTGAATTTCACTCACTCCAATGAGATGGTAAGAACAGAGCCTGCGCCAGGCATACTACCCAGCATGGCCCGCCAGGGCTAAGTCTTGTTCGTGATACTGGCAAAGCTGGCAGGGGTGCCACAGCTCATGCTGTCTGCTCTGGTAACTGTTGGTCTTGTACATTTCACAAGCAGCCATCTTTTGTGAGGTTACTTTTGTCTGAAACCTTCCTACGGCCAGTGGCCCGGTGGGTACCCGTGAGCGACGCTCGGTGGAACGCGGAGACTGAGGATGTGTGAGAGCAGCATGTGTCGAGCCTGAGGCTGGGGTGCTGACCCGGATCAATCTTCTGTGCAGACCCAGCTGAAAGGTGAGCACCTCCTTATGTGATTTAAGAAGAGACAGATCTATGCTTCTGTAAAGAGTACAAATTATATACACATCACACTTAAATTTGCTGTGGTGTTTTCTGAGTTCATGCTGTTCTGTATATTTTCATATTTTTTAGCTATTAAATCAATATCTAGATTGTAGATTCAACAGAGGATAGCTGATTTTATAAAAATAAGTTTTTATTGACAAATGGACTCACAGCAGAAAAGGTAGGTTGATGGGTTTACTTAACTGTATTTTTGGGATCATCTGATTAGGCGCAGCACTGTAGGCAACTAAACCAAAGACGGGCTCCCCTGCCCGAGGCCTGGGAGACAGCCAGCTGGTCATCTCCGCCTCCCTGGCCACCATGAGCCTCTTGGAAAACTGCTCTGTCCCCTTCTGCCACCCCTCAGCTCCTCAAGAGAGCCAGAGTCAAGAAGAAAATAAGCCTGAAGTGGAAAGTTCTTGCCTGAAACAGTGCTGGGAATCCAGACTGGGGTCCCGGCCACAGTCCAGACCCTTTCCCTCCAGAGCCGCCGCTTCACTCAAGCCAGAGGACACCAGACACACGGCGAATGGCCTCTCATGCTGCTCCTCAGGCGGCTAGTGAGGGCCTGCGGGATTTCCGGGAGGTGGCGCACGGCCCACTCAGAACTTCTGTAAGAATTTGAGGACGAGGTCCCGCAGTCTCACTCGGAGCATCTCGTCATTGTCGCAGATGATATGGGTCGAGTCTTCTTCAATCTGGATGAGCGTCTCGGCTTCCTGGAGCAGGACGATATGGCCCTTGGCTGTGTCCTCCACCTTAATATCACTGAAGCCGTGCTGCTCCAGAAGAAAAGACAGACGGGGGTGAGCGGACTACAGCTGTGAGACCCTCCACCGAAACCTCCCAGACTCAACTGAACATTCCAGAAACTGACGTGCGTCAACACAATTCTTCAGACTAGTCATAGGGCCTACGCTAGCAATAGCTGACAAGAGACCCTACTTGAGAAGAGACCCTAAACATGCAAAATCTCATGCCAAATAGAGCAGAATTTGTACAACCTGCCTAAACTTTTTGCCAAAGCTTTTTGAGGGCATGTCCAAGCACTGTGTTCAGGAGTCTGGGACCCTAGCTGCTCGTGCCACACCCTTCCCTGGTGACAGAGCTTCCTCCTAAGTCTCGGCTGTGTGCTCCCAGGAAGATGCCAGTGACAGCAAGATACCCTGGACTGTGGGACTTGGCAGAGCCCTCTCGAGTGAAGGAGAAGGTGGCAGAGCCCTCTCGAGTGAAGGAGAAAGTAGCGGAGCGAACATTTCTCGGCTATTGCTCCCGCCAAGGAGAGAATTTCCTTACAGATCAAGTGTGATGTGGACAGGAGGCATGTGCCTGAAATGGACACAAAGCAGTGACGGGCATCCATGTGAGGAGGCCACCTGCACTTAGTGCTCAGGCTCCCCTAGGGACTTGGACAGGGGGTTGCTCCTTCTGCAGAGAGGAGCCAGGGTGGAACATTGTGTCAGGACCTAGGCTGGGCCAGGCTGAAGGTCCTCATTTCTAGTTTAAAAAAGTCCAGCTTGAGGCCCGGCAATGAGGCCCAGGAGCCCTGCAAGGTCGCGGGGGAGAGGGAAGGAGAGCCTTTCCTGCAGGAAAATCAAAGATAGGTGGAGAAAACCAATCCTAGGAAAGGGAAAGCCTCTAAGATTTGAAGGTCAGCAACTGTGATTTTACATTGGATAAAACCTTCATAGAAATCTCCTTCCTTGTAATGATTATAATTTGTTGCAGTTCTTGCAAGAAGCAGCATGAACCGCATTACCTTTAGCCAATTCCTTCTCCTCCCATCAAGGATTCTATAATCCTAATTAAAAAAAAAAAACAGTGATCTTTGAAGTCCTGTGACTGAAGCCAAAATTACAACCTTTAACTAAGGTTATTTTATTTTCATCAGAGTCAAGAAATCTCATCTCTGGGAGAAGCAGCCATCAAGGCTGCTGAGACAGAGGGGAAGGGCCAGTGCCCCTCAGGTGCCTGCCCCGACCCTGTCTGAATGGCTGGGCCTATTCTCTGAATTCTTGGGCATCCAGGACCATGGCTGCTGCCTCCCAAATCCTGACACTCAAGTGAAGCCTGGCTCCCCTCTGACAGCAAGGAGTCAGCTGTGGAAGCTCGAGGCTCTGGCAGGGATGGGCCCTTCTTTGTCCTACCCTCCCCGGCTCGTCACATCTGCGTGTGGAAGCAGCTTCTTCCTGAGTCGAGAGAGGCCTTCTGCTGCAGGTCCAAGCAGCAACATCCCCTTGCTGCCGCCAGGAACCGTAGTGAGCCCGCGAAAGGCTGATGCGTGTGGTGTGTCCATGGCGCCCGAGAAACCTGCTCACCTTCTCCAGGGTCTGCACGAACTGCTCCACGGGGATGGAGCCGCTCAACAAAGGCTTCAGGACTTTGCAGTCCGGGACATCATCGCTCACCCGCTTTCTCTTCTTCCCGCTTGTGGGCTGGGTGGGCCGAGGAGGGGGCTGGAGCAGAAGGAAAGAGTGGCTCTCATGAGCTTCCTCTAAGCAACAGGAGCCACAGCAAGCCACACAGGGAGCCTGACTATCCCACCCTCACAGGCCCCGGCCCGGCCCCCTCAGCCGGCACTCGGTTCAGGTTCCCTGGCTGCTGGGGGCCCCAGATCCACGTGCTCAACTGTCCACCCAACCAACACCTTTATTCACTGAGCTCTCTGCCTTCTATCAAGATCCATTTTTAAACCTTCAGGTGATTTCACTGCAGTATCTGCTGAATAAATTTTCCACATTATACCGTCGTGTTGCAGTACTGTCATGACGCCGTGGCTGGGCATACTGGCTGTGGGGTCAGACCAAAGGGGGAAACCCCAGCTTTGTCACCCTACGAAATGGTGACAGCAGCACATTATTTGAGGGATCAGTAAGACAAGGACCCAGCACAGGGTCTAACAGGCTTTAAGTGGTAGCTAAGAGCAATTCTATCTACGGCACAAAGGTGACACAGTCCAGCATGACACTATTCCTGAAAGGAATTAAGACACAGCACCTGCCCTGGAGCCAAAGTGCCACCACCTGTGTGCAGGTCAGTGGCAGGGCCAGGCACAGCCTCACACAGGTGTGCTGTTTCCAGACCCCAAAGGCAGCGCTGCACCTGCCAGCTGCACGTCTCCCCACAGCCAGCCTTGCACGGCAGCGCTCCCCTATAGAATGTGCCTGGGGCAGCCCTTGGGAGACAGCAGCCTCTCTGAGGCACGTGGCCAGAGAAACACTTCTTACAAAGCGCTCTTTGTTTCAAATATACTGTTAGCGGGCAGGGTCTCTGGCTGGGGAGAGGGTCCCCTGCATGCCTGCCCCGCACCCCCTACCTGAAGCAAGTGCTTGTTATCTTTGGTGTGCAGCACGGCCGAGACAGTTGCCAGGGAGATGCCAGGCTTGATCTCCATGGGCACCAGTGAATCCGCAAGCTGAAAGCAAAGGGCACAGTTCAGGCTGGGGACCTTTAATGATGACCGTTACTGACTTTTCCTTTAATCTATTTACATCACTGCAGTCTAAAGAGAAAATAAAGGTAAACAACTTTTAAAAAGAATTTAAGTAAAATAATCTATCACACACATATCCACCTCTATCAATCGCAATCCCGACAGGAAGGAAGAGAAAGGGGCATGAACCCGACTCAGCCCAACGGTCCAGATGACGTAGCAGCTGTGGCTTCTGCGCTCTGCAGCAGAGGTCATGGGGCAGCCACATTACCGCCTGCTGGACCCCAGCCTGCTGACCCCTCTGCGTGTCCCTCTGGTTGGTTACCCCACCAATAACAGAATGCTAGCACCTGGCCCAGGCACCCGTCTTCAACTGCACGGCCTCACCCACCTCTCCAGTGGCTTCCACACGACTCTGAAGACCCTTTTACAGTGTCGCAGGAACCTACCAGAGCTGCCTTTCATTCATTCTGGCCTTTTGCTCACCTTCCTCCCCTCTCCAGGTGACCAGTGGCAGAAAGGACAGGGATAGCTGCATGGGGGTTGAGGGAACGCTCCCCTTCCTGAAAGTCTGACTTTTCCCAATGGTGGAAGCCACGACTTGACCTGGGGAAGTGGTGTCTTTCTGGCCACCTGTACTTGATGGGTGCCCTGCTGTGCAGCCTGACCTTATTAGGTACTTGCTGCTGAGTTTAGCTGCATGGTTTTTAACAGACACGCAGCCCTTTACCTAGCCAAGCCACCTTTATTTAAAAACAAAAACATGCAAGAGGCCATTATGTAAAATGAAGGTCAATACCAAAGAGGCAGAGGAAGCAGCTTAGGACAGGGAAGCAGATGGGCAAATGGTACGTGAGGCCTGGTTCATGAAAGAAGAAAACTGCCCGTGGGTCAGCGTGAAGCGGCCCTGGCCAAAGAGCAGGGTGTGCGCCAGTCTCCTGGCAATGCCAGATGCCCGTTCTTCATTTCAGGCCTTCCTCTCTGCACTGCAATTACACCCTTCACAGGTTAGCTGGGGTCAGAGCTTTCGGGCTGGCATTATGGGAACCAAGTGGGTACAACACACTCCCCTGGCAGCCATGCATTATTTCCAAGAAGACTCTGAAGGCGTCTATTTTTTTGAGACGGGGTGTCACTCTGTTGCCCAGGTTGGAGTGCAGTGGTGTGATCATAGCTCAGTGCAACCTCAACCTCCACCTCCTGGGAAAGTGATCTTCCTTCCTCAGCCTCCCCAGTAGCTGGGACTAGAGGTACAGACCACCACACCTGGCTAATTTACCTTTTTTTTTTTTTTGTAGCCATGGGAGTCTTGCTGTGTTGTCCAGGCTGGTCTCGAACTCCTGGCATCAGGTCATGCCAATGTTGGGAGCCTTGGCCTCCCAAGGGCTGGGATTACAGGCCTGAGCCACTGTGCCCGGCCATAATGTCCACTTTAAAGGCAAAGAAATCACTGCAGCAAGTTGGATTGAGAACATTATCTCCATAAATGATGAAAGACATACAGTTGGGCTGGATGCAGTGGCTCATACCTGTAATCCCAGCACTTTGGGAGGCTGGGGTGGGTTCATCAGAGTTCGAGACCAGCCTGGCCAACATGGTGAAACCCCATCTCTAGTAAAAATACAAAAAAAATAGCCAGTTATGGTGGCACATGCCTGTAGTCCCAGCTACTTAGAGGCCAAGGCAGGAGAACTGCATGAACCTGGGAGGCAGAGGCTGCAGTGAGCCAAGATTGCACCACTACACTCCAGCATGGGCAACACAGCAAGACTCTGTCTCGGAAAAAAAAAAAAAAAATTGAAAATGAGATATCAGTGTATACTTACATAACTGGAAAAGACTTGAATAAAATTTGGAAAAGAACAAAAAAGGACAACATCCAGTATTAGCAAGGAGGCAGCAACAAGAACTGGCTCCAGCTCTCTGGCGGGAGTGTGAACGGCCGCACTCCTTCTAGAGGACAGGCCGATTACAGCCTAGCGCCATAAAGGGACGCTGAGAGTCTTTGACCCAGAAATTCTAATTTCAGAAAATTTTCCTGTGGAAATAAACATATGTGAACAAAGATTTATGTAAAACGATGTTCCTGAAAGTGTTATTTATAACACAGAAAAACCAGAAATGAAAATCTATGAATAAAGGAGCTGTTAAATAAATTCTGACAGACCATTATGCAACCATTAAAGCTGAAGCTTTTGAAATATCTTTTTGTTTCTGAGACAGAGTCTTGCTCTGTTGCCCAGGCTGGAGTGCGGTGGTGCGATTTTTGGCTCGCTGCAACCTCACCCCCAAGTAGCTGGGATTACAGGCAGCCGCCACCATGCCCAGCTAATTTTCATATTTTTAGTAGAGACGGGGTTTTGCCATCTTGGCGAGGCTTGTCTTGAACTCCTGACCTCAAGATCTGCCCACCTTGGCCTCCCAAATGCTGGGATTACAGGTGTGAGCCACCGTGCCCGGCTGAAATACCTTTAATGATAGATTTACTGCCAGGTGAAAAAGATAGTGTATGAGGTGTGATTCCAGTATGTGCACACACAGTGAACAGACAAAGCAAATACATCAAAATGTTAACAGTTATCCCTGGTTTTGGGACTGATTTTTGCTTTTGTCTTTATCCCTTAGTTATGTTAACATGTAATAGGTTTGTATTATTATTCTTAAATGAGTATTTTTAAAATGTCTTAGTTTTAATTTCTCCTATAGCAAATATTAATAGACATTACCCACATAAACAAAACCTCTTTGGAGTTCTATTTGCAAGGATGCCCGAGACCAACAGGTTTAAGGAATGCTGTCTTAGAGAGTTGAAATCTAAACAGAGGCTGCCAATCCCAGCCCCTGTAAAATACCAGACAAAAACAATCCAGAGACATCCAGAGAAAATGCCAAACGAAACCAGAGAAACTGAAAAACAAAATCTTAACAAATTAACACAAACATATTAACCATAAAGATGGCACCTGGTGGTCTCTAGCAGCCTCTCCAGGCCCGTGGGAATGAGTCACATTCAGGAGCTGAGACCTCCAACCCAAGGTCTAGAGGCCATTTCTGAACCTCAAACTGCAAAATAATTTTGGGCACACTGGTTTTAACATTAACTTTTTAAATTTCTTTGTCCTGTCTGTTGAAAACATGTTCAAGTTGCCTCAAGAGGTGACACGGACAGCATGCTTCTGCACGTTCCCTGCCAAAACTGAAGCTCAGAGTTCACAGAACTACAACGTGCTTAGACTCTGATAGGCCAAAACCTGCAGGTATGTTAACAAGGATGTAAATAAGAACCAAGTTTACAATCCTTATTTTTGGGTTCCTATTATCTCCCCCATCTACCTCGAATTCAGTGAACTCTGACCCTTGCTCATAATTGAGGTCCGGGGGAAGAGAGAAGCCACCCCTGACGGGATTTAGGGACAGAGCAGGTGTCAGCATCTCCATTCCTCAGGGATCTGGCCCATGATGTGGCCCAGGGGTCACATGGCTGAACGTCAGGTAAAGAGCAGTCCTGACTTTAACAGCTGCTGTTTTATTATTTGAAAAATGAGAAGAACCTGAAAATCCCCCTGCTTCCCAGTTACTTGCTTAAGGGTCCATGTTCCTTGGTTCATTCATACTTGATGGAGACTCACTGTCAGCCAGGCTGGAGTGCAGTGGCGTGACCTTGACTCACTACAACCTCCACCTCCCGGTCCAAGTGATTCTCATGCTTCAGCCTTCCGGGTAGCTGGGATTACAGGCACCCGGCCACCATGCCTGGCTACTTTTTTTTTTTTTTTTTTGTATTTTTAGTAGAGATGGGGTTTCGCTATGTTGGCCAGGCTTGTCTTAAACTCCTGACCACAAGTGAATTGCCCACTTTAGCCTCCCAAAGTGCTGGAATGGGCAACAGGCATGAGCCACTGTGCCCAGCCTGGTTCATTGATATTTGACACAAATCCAAAAGAAGGCCACCATGCACCCTCTCCAAGAGCCTCCGTGGAAAGCTCTCATTTAACCCCAGGAAGGAGAACAGCTTACCTCTGGCATGATCTCGATCTTCTCGTACCGACGTTTGAAGGGCAGGGCGAGGACCTCAGCCCGCCGATAGGACATGGCCGGGGGCTGGCAGTCGATCATGAGGTCCATCCTGTGCGACTGGGCTGGAGGCGGCTGGGTATACTGCTCAGGACACACGACATGCAGCGGCTGAGGAACCAATGGGACAGGCGAGGAAGGAGGTGTGAAATACAGTGGCCCCCACGGAAGGCCCGATCTTGACCCGGATCCACTCCCCTCATCACAGGCTCACCACCTCCAGGCTAAGGAGAACTGTCATCCTCTCAAGCCCAACAAACCGCAGAAGAGAAGGAATGTGAAGGCGCGGGGCAGAAAAAACATCTTGGAAACCCCTTAACTGCCTCAGCCTGCATTTGTTTTCATTTTTCTCACTGTTTACATAATTTTTATGGTGACTTCCATGTGTCTGCTCCCAGCGATCTCTGGGCTTTCTGAGGGAAGTCTTTCTAGAACATTCTCACAGGTCCGCTAGTATAAGCTCTTGGCTGCTTAGCAAGAGCTGCTGCTTTCTGTGTTGGGCTGGCATTGTGGGTTTGGAGTTTCTGCTGGATCTGTGGGTCAGCTGGCATTGGGCAGCGGGAGCTGCTCAGGTCATGGGTTCACTGTACGACCAAGACGTAGAGACAGAGCTTTTTTTTTTTAAGAAAACAAAATGTCTCTTTTGTTATCTTGAGAAGAAAAAGATTATAAACAAATTTTTACTTTGCACAAGTATCACCCAACTGAAAAGGAATGCTGGCAGCCCACGGGGCGCTCTATCGGCCCTGCTTCTACTTAAGAGCTTGGGCCAAGCCCCGAATTCCCTGATGAACATGGCTTTCCACCAGGCTGACCTGGCTGAGCTTCCAGGAGCACCTGTTCATTAGGGTTAACGCTTTTCTCCTAACTGCCCTGTGCTTCACTTCCCAATCTGTTTCACAGCATTTCCCGCCACAACTGTAGCCTGAAGGCTTCTCCCAGGTTTTCCTCAAAGTGGAGACCCGGTGGCCTCTGGTTTCCAGAATGAGCACCTGACGGGGGTCAAGAGCGGGTTTAGGGACTGGGATTTGAAGTCAGTTATGGAAAGCAACAGGCTCTTCGCTGCTGCTTCTAGCATGTGGATGAGCCTGCAGTGGGTGGCGAATCACTGGAGACGGTGGCTCTCCGCTCTCTTCACACACACCTCCAGAGTGCAATGTTCTGACTTCATTGGGCAACATGTTAATCATCACCAGAATCCACTCTCTGGGCTCTCCTGGGGTTCCCCTGACTTAAGAGTTTTGTCAAAGGGCCTCTCATTCTGAGGGTGAAGGGGCCGGGCCCCTTAGGCCCTCATGTCACTCCTGGAACCCTGGGGAGTGGAGGGAGGGCGCATCCTTGCCGTGCTCAGCGGTCATCCTTGTCAATCCCAGTTCCTCTCCTGACCCTCAACAGCCAGAAACCCGTTGGGCGAGCAGGGGCTCACCCGGCACAGCGGTTCCGCAGCCTGCTTTCCTGCCGTGCGCTCCTGTGCACGGATTCTCCTGGTCTACACTTCACCCCGGCTACTTCCTCCCTTTCTCCAGGGCAGAACATGTGAAGTGAAACATATACCAAAAACCACCACAAAACCCAAACCCGACAGCACTGCTCGTGGCGCAGCCTACACGTGCAGCGTGGCCTCAGTCCGCATTTCAACTAAACTGTCTCAGCTTAGTGAATATGTTTCTAGAAGGACTTTTTTTTTTTTTTTGGCAGGGGTGAGATGGTTTTCTTTCCCTCCCATTTCTGATTTCTTGAGAATGGAAACTTCTGTCAGGGTGTAAAGGCCACTCCTTTTCAGTGGAGGGGAGCCGGCATGCGTCCCAGCATTATGCAGACGCGTGAGAACTGAAGACAAGAATCAAATGGAGCTAGATTTCCCTCCCCTCACCGTACACACGTCGGGCCACGCCCAGGTGCCACGACCACGTGAAGACACGAGCAGTGCTCTTCGTTACCTGTACTTCTTTAAGCAGCTTTGACACCTGGATGAAGTTGAGCCGGGTGTCAATGGGGCAGTAGATGCACTTCATGGCCAGCGGCTGGTAAGGAGCCAGGGCTTCCAGGTATGAGAAATCCGGTTCTAGGGAAAGTGCGGGAAAGAAATAGCACAATGCAGGCCACACAGGAGCTGCTGAGCCAGGCGGCGCTGCGGCGCCGAGGGCCCCGGAGACAGTCCCGGGGTCAGGAAGGAGCCAGGAAGCAAATGCAGGGGATGGAGGTCAGAGGGACCCTGTGGAAGGACAGGCAGGCTGGGATGGACCCCGGGGGTGGGCTCCAAGCTTCAACAGAGGCAGATGAGGTAAATAAGGGAGAAAACCTACGTGGGGGAGAAAGGAAAGCTCTTCTTTACAACGAAACGCCAAACACATCAGTGATGAAATGAAAACCAAAATCACCCTGTGGCAACCATTACAGTTCACTACTTACTCAGATGAGAATCATCAATAAATGCTGACAATATTAATACCATTTTGAGGGAGAACAGGATATATGCATAGTTTCAAAGTGTCCCCTACAAGATACTGATTTAATATGATGAGAAAACGATGAGAAAAGCATGACTTTCCAGCGGAGAGGCCGGCCACAAACCTAGGGCACCTAGAAGCAGCTCTGAGTTAACGCCCAGGTGTGAGAGGCAGCTAGGAGACGGGTGGGGGACGAGTGGGGACACCACCCCCAGGCCGCGATGCTTCTGCAGACGGACCGCAGTGCTCCCCAGCAGGCCCAGCGCCTCCAACTGAGGACCAGCCGGGAAGGGTCCTGGCCCTCTGCTCAGCCTGTCTCCTGAGGGCCGCTGCAGCCTGCCTGGCAAGGGACATTCCCCCGACTTGAGGGAGCTGCCTGCCTTGAGCCACAAGACCTCGCTTGGTCCTGACTGATGTGATGCTTCCATTCCCAGTGCAGCTGTGCCCAGTGACAAGGGACCCTGGCTTAGACTCACCTGCCACACAGATGCCTTCCGTGTCATCCGCACAAACTGGCAGTGCCAGGCACATAAATGCCCATCCCACTGGACTGTGCTTCTCTGAGAATACTGACCCCCTTTTCACGTATCCAGGAGTCACAACACAATAAAAAAGGCGGCCCCAACCTCTCCCCGACACAATTTCTGCCCTGGAAGCCCTACAAACCAGTTGAAATGCAAACCCATTACCCAGAGTTGTCACGGGAAACCACACAGTCCTGACTTCCTCTTAGTTGAAGAAAAATCTGTACTAAAGCAAGGTTACCTACTGTCTGTGTAGATGCGGTGACCACTGTCATGGCAAATGTCAAGAGTCACCAGTCACCAGGAGAGACCAACCTCAGCCCCACTATGTATGATATTCTCTGGACAACCTCCTGATGAATGATATCTGGGCAACAATAAAGTTCTGAGTGTTGTGAATCAGTATCTTGTGGCCCAACTTCCTCCACCTTTAGCCCAAAGTGGGCCTGGGAAGAGGAAAGCTGTCCTGGTGACCAGGGCCTCTCCTGGCACTTTCTGCCCAGCCTGGTATCAGCAAGAGCTGACTTGGCACCCACAAGGCCACATGTCCTCCTGCTGTGCAAACCCAGCTTCCTGGAACACCAATGCCTTGTCTGACCACGATGGACCCAGCCAAAAACCAGACTCCTCCGCGGTCATCCTGAACACACAACACAGAACTGTCGTGACCACGGCATAAGTGAACCCCACACTATGTCGGCTCCATTCTTCCTGTGTTCTAGGTAAGAATGAGTTCAGAAAGCCATCGCAGAATGACCCTGCCTCCTGATGGCACCCAATACAGGGTGACGTCTCACCTCCGTGGACCCCCACACATCACCAAATGCCAGCCTGAGTCCCATGAGGTCTTTTCCCAGGCTTCTACCCACGGTGTGTGTTCCCCTTGCTGCAATGAGCCAATAACCCAACTTGGTTAACCGACTATTGGTGTGTTCCTGGTGGCCTCTAGGTGAGAAACAGAGGCTGAGGGAAGATCCGAAGTGTCCCTGACCACCTGTACATCTGGTTTAACTAGATTCCCTCCTCCAAACCCAGCTCCTAATGCTAGGGAGGGAAGCAGCCACGATGCTTTCGCAATAGCCACCATGTGCCAGGTGCCATGCCTGGTGCCCAGAGTGACCACAGAGGTAGCTACTGACGGTCTCATTTACTGTGGGGACAGTCATGCTTGCTGGTAAATTGGCTGAGGTCACTGCAAGCTGGGCCAGATTTTTTTTAACTTCGTAGCCTATACGATTTCCAAAACCCAAGGCTCACTGAAGACCCTAACCCAGGCGTCCCCAAACTATGGACCGCTGGCCGCATGCGGCCCCCCACCACACATCAGGAAGGGGCACCTCTTTCATTGGTGATCAGTGAGAGGAGCACAGTATGTGGCGGCCCTCCAACGGTCTGAGGGACAGTGAACTGGACCCCTGTCTAAAAAGTTTGGGGACGCCTGCCCTAACCCATGGGTGTTCAAGCTTTTGGCTTCCTTGGGCCACACTGGAAGAACTGTCTTGTGCTACAAACAAACTACACTAACACTAGTGACTGCAGATGAGCTAAATAAAAAAGGTCAGAGAGCCGGGCGCGGTGGCTCAAGCCTGTAATCCCAGCACTTTGGGAGGCCGAGGCGGGTGGATCACGAGGTCAAGAGATCGAGACCATCCTGGTCAACATGGTGAAACCCCGTCTCTACTAAAAATACAAAAAAATTAGCTGGGCATGGTGGCACATGCCTGTAATCCCAGCTACTCAGGAGGCTGAGGCAGGAGAATTGCCTGAACCCAGGAGGCGGAGGTTGCGGTGAGCCGAGATCGCGCCATTGCACTCCAGCCTGGGTAACAAGGGCGAAACTCCGTCTCAAAAAAAAAAAAAAGGTCAGAGCATAATGTGCATAATATCCCCCACCACAGATAAGCAAAAAAGTCCCTGCATTCAAAGGGCGGGTGGCCGCACTGATAAGATGAAGCAGAGATTATCTAAGTAAACCCTCTACTTGACCTTATCAAATGTTTTCTCCTGAGGGATTTGTCTCCAGAAGAAAATCCACAGCCAGAGTAAACAATCAGAAGAGAAAGATCTACATCAGTAAACAATTTCTAACAGGTAAAACAAGATGGTTACTGCATCACTGCAGTTCTTGAAATGGCTTACGATATCCTAGCAAAGCACTCAGCAGGATTCTGTTTCAGAGAAATCTGCAAACACAGGCATGAAAGCCTCGCCGGACGCCCAGCTGTCCAATGGCAGACACAGCTTCACTCTTTCTCCTGCGTTTCTTCCTTCTTTGGTACCGACAGTAGAACAATGTTCGTATTTATGCCTCACTGTAAAAGACTTCTCTGGGTCTCTGTCTTGTAGGTGCATTCACTAATGGCTTCAGTGGAGCAAACTGTTTTATTTTTTTCACTTACCTGTGAATATAACAGTGTTGAGACTAGATTTTCCCCAGAGCTCCATGAAGTGGACCACGTCCCCGAAGCGGAGGGAAGGGTGCCCGGTGAACACCACACAGGGCTGTCTGAAGTCATTGCTGAAGTCTCCGTGGATGCTGGGGTAATGCTTCAGTTTATTGGTCTGAATGAGCTGGAAAACAGAAAAAGTACAAAGAGATGTGAGCCTGCCCAGGCTGAGGGGGAACCAAAGTGTTGGAGAGTGAGCAGGACTGGATTTAATATTGTTAGTATTTTAACAAATACTAACAAAGACGATAAGCCACGGACCGGGAGAATTATCTGCAGAAGACATATCTGACAGGGGACTGTGACCTAATATGCACAAGCTCTGAAACCTCAGCCAAAGAAATGAACAACCCTATTAAAAAGTGGGCAAAAAAACCAGAACAGAACACCTCATCAGAGAAGACAGATCGCAAACAAGCATATGAAAAAATGCTCCATACCACGTGTCATTAGAAAACTCCACACCGGGCTTAAAGTCTTCACTTCCTGTTTGAAGTACAAGTGACTTTCCCAACACTCGTGAATCACTAAGTCCTGGAGATGGTAAACATATCCGTCATACCAGAAACCCTGTTTACCAGTACAGGACCTCTTCCTTGAAGCCAGAGCTATGTTAAGCTACTACAGCAACTGAATAGGGACCAAGACAAACACTGTCCTTTCGCGATCATTTCTGTTCTCTGCTACGAGGAGCTTCTCTGAATGTGTACAGCATGTGCACCTATGCATCCATCCACACACATGCACGCATACATGCATGACAAAGATCAAATTGGCTTTTAGAAATTGATGTCCTCGTAACACAGACAGCTATATTAAGAAGCAGGGGCCAGGTGCAATGGCCACGCCTGTAATTCCAGCACTTTGGGAGACCAAGAAAAGAGGATTGCTTGAGTCCAGAAGTTTGAGACCAGGCTGGGCAAAAGCAAGACTCCATCTCTACAAAACATAAAAAAAAGTTAGCTGGATACTGTGGTGTGAGCCCACGAGTTCAAGGTTGTAGTAACTGTGATTGTGCCACTATATTCCAGCTTGGGTGACTGAGTGAGACCCTGTCATGAAAAAAACAAAAATTAAGGCTGGGCGCAGTGGCTCACATCTGTAATCACAGCACTTTGGGAGGCTGAGGCAGGTGGATCACGAGGTCAGGAGATCGAGACCATCCTGGCCAATATGGTAAAACCCCGTCTCTACTAAAACTACAAAAATTAGCTGGGCATGGTGGTGCGTGCCTCTAATCCCAGCTCCTCAGGAGGCTGAGGCAGAAGAATCGCTTGAACCTGGGAGGCAGAGGTTGCAGTGAGCCGAGATCGCGCCACTGCACTCCAGCCAGAGTGACAGAGCGATGCTCCATCTCAAAAAAAAAAAAAAAAGTAAAAAAGTAAATATAAGTAAAAAGCAGGTGACACACAGCCTCAAAGCTTTCTTTAAATGTATGGTTTGAACCAAGGGTCTGCCCTGCAGCCCAACACTTGACAGTAATCTCTCAGTGTCAGGCCCACTTGAAGGTAACACCAAAGACAGTTATGATGAGATGGCATCTTGGAACGCTTCTCAGACACTGTTCCTGCTGCCCAGGCATCCTTGTCCCACTCCAGCATCCAGAGGGCAGACACTCAGAATTCACAGACCCTAAATCTCAGCCAGGCCAAGGAAGCACTCCCCTGAGATAGTCTTTCATGGATAAAGCAATGGCCCGTGACAGGCTCGATCCTGCGGCCGCCCATCCAGCATGAGAGGGCCCTGGCCAGCACCTTGAAGTGGAAATGAAATCGCCCCCACAGTGGGGAATGTAGCCAGACTGGGACACGCCCCCAGCAGAAGCCAAACTCTCTTCACCTGGAAGATCTAATCTTTACTTAGAGACCTGGTTGTTACTAGGAAGACACTAACATAACACCAGCCCAGAGATCTTCATCCGCTGTCATGTGCTTGGGTGGGATAGGAATAGCAAAGATGGAGCAAACGTCGAATTCCCACTCTCCTTCCAGGTAGTCTGCAAGTCAAAATGACATTCTTTTTATAACCTATATGGCCCAAATCATTAGTTGTCTCAGTTAAATGGGTGAGCGGCTGTCAAAAGGAGTCCATTGTATCCGGAGGTGTCATCATGATGAATGCGATTCTAAGAATAGCAGCAGGTCTCTGCACACTTAAGTCACTTTTAAGCATTATCTATAGTTCCTGTAGCTCTACTGATCAATGCACAGAAACTAAGATAAATTCATCATTTGTTGCCAATTGGATCTACCTTTCTAGCCGATTTTCTGCCTTTGACCAGTGGAGATGAAGCTGTGGGGCAGGAATTCTGAGCAGTAATTTGTTACCAGTACTAAGAACAGAACCATCATTTCTCATGGGCCATGGTAACAATACCCAGGGTCGACTCCCTCGTGCCCTAACAGTGACAAGTGCACTTCAGGAACCCTGATGGTGCGACCAGTCTACTCACACTCCTACTCGAAATGGCACCAGGTCATCCGTGACAGGTGCGTGGCTAGAATGTGCTCACACTCTTAGAAAGCAAGGTTGACGGCAAGGCTAACTGCAAGGGAAGGAAAACAGACATTCAAGAGCCAAATCCACACAAAGTGTTTTGCCACACTTAATTTTCTGACATATTTATAATATTTCTAGCCTGCATTTCACGATAGCATTGACACAGCTTGCAAAATCCCCGGCTGCTGAAATAATATTTAGTCTGTTAGGACTAAAAAAATAACTCCTTCAAAACCTTCTCCTGGGCATCCAGTGGTTCATAGAAGACCTATCCTTTACAGTATGGAGAAACCTGTTGGTTTTAGCACCCACCGGTGTTTCTTGCAGGAATAAATTATTACGGTGGTGGCTGCCAAATGGTGATTTTCTAATTCTAAGGTTCTTTCCTACACTAATTACGTGAGTTTACTGTTGGAAGAACTCTCCCCGCTTTCCTATATACTCGGTTACCGCACCATGGATGCGGGAGTTTCTGTTATTCAATGGCTTATATTCATTACTAGCATTACTGATTTTGATGTTCCAGTGATCTCAGATGTGGCTTCTGACATGTCCCCATCATTCTCTGAGCGCACAACGCGATCTTCGAGCCTCATCTTGTATTTTCCGAAGAGGCCTGGTTCCTTTTAGTGAAGAACGGCAGCTAGAAACCAACACCTGGGAGCCCAATGTGTTTCTCAGTTGGTGGCATGTCACTGCTCCCAGGCCCTCTCTGTGGCCAGAGCTGGAAGATACATATGCGTAGGTACATACGCACACACACACACACACACAAGTGTATTTCCTTCTGTGTCTATCTACGTATATTGCAAATAGTTCACACTAATATCATCAATTCTATCCAACAGCACAGGATTCATTCCAGACTTCACTTTTTTCATATCTAACTCTCACCTTGATTTTTCACAAGGTGAACACACGTACATCAAGAAATAAAGCATTATCAGCTCCTCAGAAATCCCTCTTTGTCCCCTTCCTGTCACTACTGTATCTACTGTTCTGTATCTGGATCTTTCACTCACATTATGTTTGTGAAGTTTATCTACATTGCATATAATTGGAACTTATTTGCTCACAGTGATGTAAGGTATTGTATGATTATACCACAAAATCCATTCTATTGTTGATGGGCATTTGAGTATATTTCAGGACTATTACCAAAACTTTTAGTTTTTTTTTTTTTTTTTTTGAGACAGGGTCTCACAGCCAGGCTGGTGTGCAGTAGCACAACTGCAGTTCACTGCAGCCTCGACCACCCTCCGCCCGGGTGATCCTCCCACCCCAGCCTCTAGGGTAGCCAGGGCTGTAGGTGTGTACCACCACGCTTGGCTAATTTCTTGTATTTTTCTTTGTAGAGACAGGGTTTTGCCATGATGTCAAGGTTGGTTTCAAATTCCTGGCCTCCAGTGATCCTCCCACCTCAGGCTCCCAAAGTGTTGGAATTACAGGTATAAGCTACCAGGCCTGACCAAATTCTAGATTTGTGTGTGTATCTTTTGGTAACATCCCCATGCATTTCTGTTCGATGGAGACATCAGGAAGGAAATGCCGAGGCGCTGAGTACATTGTTCAGCTTCAGCAGACACTGACAGTTTTCTAAGATGGTGATACCAATTTAGACAATCTCTGAGTGAAAACAGAACCAAAAATGGGGAGTAACTACTGTTTGTTAGCTTCACTGTAGTATGTTCATGCCTTGCTATGGAATATTAGAGAGAAATAATAACGTGAGACACAGGAAGATGTTTGTAATACACCGTTGGGTGAAAAGAGGCTGATAACAAAGCTGGGTGTTCAGCTACAAGGAAAACACCCACTCGTTCTGTAAATGTTATTTTCATCATTAAAAATGTACACATATGACTGATGTAACTGGAAAGAACCCTCTGACAATAAATACATCCAATTAAAAAAAGTAGTAGTAAGTTTCAAAATATAATTCCTCATGCAGTCAGAAGAACAGAGGCAGGCTATGAAGTGCATGAACATAGTAAAGGCTGAGCATCCTTAACCCAAAATGTTCCAGAATCTGAACTTTCTGAGTACCAACATGATAGGAAATTCTCACTGGAGCATTCTTATTTCAGACTTTCAAATTTGGGATGCTCAACCAGGAAGTATATTCCCAAATCCCACAAATCCCAAGTCTGAAACAATTCTATGGTCCCCGTGTGCAAGAGAAAGTGTTAACAGGAGGAAAACAAGTGAAGCTGGAGTTAAAAATACTTCCCTGCGTCTGACTTGGGAGGCAAAGCGGTCTACAGGTTTTCTGAGGGATCTATTGTATCTACAACCTGCTGTCTGCATCTGCATCAGGTTATCCACACTGCTTCCTTCCCATGTCCCAGAGATTCTGTTTTCTTACCTCTGCATGAGGAAAAGGTGGTTCTGGAAGATACACCTTACTCTGTTTGTTGTGACAAAGCCTATTGAAGAGGAAAAACACATCAGCATTTGAGGAAGAGCACACGCTGACATCTGTTGCCACCTAGTGGCAGCAGTGCAAATATTAAATACTGAAGTTTATTTAAAAATTTCCTGCCCGTGAATTTCACTGTGAATGAAAGCCAGTGACTACGGAACACAGACGTACCTTGTGAGCACTTTTTTAAACTTTAGAATTCTTCAATACATTTTTTCTTAAAATATAAACTTATTTTGGAATAATTTTAGATTTAAAGAAAAACTGTCAAGACAGTACAGAGTTCCCATGTACCTTTCATCCTGTGTCCCCTGAGTTAACATCTGATATGACTGGCACAGTTGTTAATTAAGAAACTAACATCAGGAAAGGACAATCAACTCCAGACTTCACTCAGATTTCACTAGTTTTTCCAATCATGCCCCTTTTCTGTTCAGGATCCAAGATGCCATATTGCATTTAGCTGTGATCAATTTCATAAAAAAAAGTGATCTACCTTGACACATGGCTTCTGTTTTTGTCCATGCATTTTTTTTTTTTTTTTTTTTTTTTGAGATGGAGTTTCACTCTTGTTGCTCAGGCTGGAGTGCAATGATGTGATCTTGGCTCACTACAACCTCCGCCTCCTGGGTTCAAGTGATTTTCCTGCATCAACCTTCTGAGTATCTGGGATCACAGGCATGCACCACCACACCCAGCTAATTTTGTATTTTTAGTAGAGAAAAGGTTTCACCATGTTGCCCAGGTTGGTCTTGAACTCCTGACCTCAAGTGATACACCTGCCTTGGCCTCCAAAAGTGTTGGGATTACTGGCATGAGCCACTGTGCCTGGCCTTGTTTGTTTTGGGGATGGAGTTTCCCTCTTGTTGCCCAGCTGGAGTACAACGGCAAGATCTTGGCTCACTGCAAACTCTGCTTCCTGGGTTCAAGCAATTCTCCTGTCTCAGCCTCCCGAGCAGCTGGGATTACAGGTGTCCACAACCACGCCTGGCTAATTTTTGTATTTTTAGTAGAGACGGGGTTTCATCATATTGGTCAGACTGGTCTCAAACTGTTGATTTCAGGTGATCCACCCGTCTCAGCCTCTCAAAGTGCTGGGATTACAAGTGTGAGCCACCACACCTCGCCCATGAATTCTTTTTAACAGCAGCATTGCTAACTCCAACCAGAGAAGAACCAAGCATCACAGGCTAGAGACACTGTGAATGTTTCTGGTAATTTACATTTGCTTTTTCCTAGGCAGAGATGACTGAAATACTGAGATGTCTGGATAAAGCAAAAGAGGCAAAAAGTTTACAGCTGATAAATCGACATGTGGCTGCTGTGCAGGCTTGCCATTTTAAAAAAATGTCACTACTTTGAGGAGAGGAGCTCAGGACTTCAGGGCTTGGATTTTGTATTAACTTAATACACTATATCTAATTTTTCCTACCCTTAGTTTCCTTTAACTTTGGTTTTATAAACATCACTTTATAGCCTTTTTGAAAGATACAAATATTGAAGAGCAAGATGCTTTTGGAGGGTTACCTTATGATATCTAAATAGACACTAGTTGTGTCTGTATTTCTGGCTCAGGAAGAGAGACAAATATTAAGAACTTAGTTCTAAACTTATTCTGATTGTTCCAAAGGATATTATCCTACATCCCCTCAAGGCAGAGACTAGGGATACAGAAGAGATAAGAGTATAATAGAGACTGTGAAGCTCACCTACCTAACGCTTAGGCCAGTTCTGCTAATAATCCTTCATGCTCTGCCCTAGAATCCTCATGCAGGCCCAACAGACAGGGACCCACCCCCTTTCTAAGACAGAGGTTGAAGAACCTGATTAGAGTTTGCTTCTTCTGGGGGAAGCTGCTGGGGTTTAAAAGGAGAGCTGTGTATACCAGATTATCAGGAAGAATGAAGAATAAATGATGCTTTCAGGATCATCTCAAAGTGGGAATCTGAGAGACCCTCCTGCTCCCTGATGGCCAGACCTCAGGTACCACACACTCCCCAGGGTACTGCTTGTGCAAAAAAGGATCAGGGCCAGGCATGGTGGCTCAGGACTGTAATCCCACCCAACTCTTGGAAGCCAAGGCGGGAGGATGACCCAGGAGTTAAGAGACCAGCCTGGGCAACATGTTGAAATCCCATCTGTAAAAAAATACAAAAATTAGCTGGGCATGATGGTGACATCTGTAGTCCCAGCTACTCTGGAGACTGAGGTGGGAGGATCCCTTGAGACCAGGAGATTGAGGCTGCAGTGAGCTGTGATTGTGCTACTGCACTCCAGCCTGGGCAACAGAGAGCCTGTCTCAAAAACAAACACATACCCCAAACCCCACAAAAGAGCTGAGAGATCTTTTGAGCACTATTCTCTCCCAAATCCATCCCCTGCAAAAACAAAACCAACCCAAACAACCAAGCCCCTTAGCTCCGAGCAAGGGCGGACACCAGATAGGAAGGGGCTGGGCCTCTGCAGGTGTCAAAGCAGGACCATGTAGAAGCCAGAGCAGAACCTCTGAGAACAGGAAGCACAGAGCCAGGGAACCAGAGTGGCAGGGAGTAAGCCCAGGATAGCAGGCCAGGCCTGAGGCTGAGCACAGAGCAGCCCAGCTGTGGCACCCAATTGGAGCACCAAAGAGGAAAGGGAGCCAAACCCTCAGATCAGGCTGTGGAGTCCTGGCGTGGGGGCTGGGACTCGCTAAGTTAGTGCAGGTCTGGAGTTAGCAGCTGTCCATTCTAGTAACTGAGTCCCTTATTCAGGGATAAAGGGTGCTTTACAACAAGGCTGCATGAAGGAGAACAGAAAAGTGAAAAAGAGAGAAGCACAGAGAAATCTCTCAGGCTCAAGGAATCTGTCTGCCTCAGCCTCCCGAGTAGCCGGAACTGTGGACATGCACCACCATGCCCTGCTAATATTTTAATCTTTTGCGGAAATGAGGTCTTGCTGTGTTGCTCAGGCTGATTTCGAACTCCTGGACTCAAGCAACCCTCCTGCCTGGCCTCCTCAAGTGCTGGGATTACAGGTGTGAGCCTCTCTGACAGGCCTCTTTCTACTTCTTTAACCATTTATCTTCACATTTTTCCTAAATATTTGTTCTCTACTGATCCTGAAAATGCAGGCATTTCTTACCTGGAGTTCCAACCTTTCCCGCTGCCTGTTCTTCAAAGCTGAAATCCTCTCCCCTGGCAATCCCATTCATTCCTGTGGCAATCCCTACCACTCAACCACCTCAATGCTGAGGGCACTCCAACCTGTGACTCCAGCCTGTCATCTCACATCTTTGGATTAGAAAAGTTTCACCTGCACGTCCCCTGCCTCAGGCACCGTGAATGCCCTCAGGGACAAAACCAAACTAAGTTAACCACCCTTGCTGTATGAACCTACCCTTCCTTTGTAGAACCTATTTTGTTTGGGGTCAACATAGTCTACTACACTAGAAACTGAGGTGTCAATCTTGATTGCTACCTTTTCTGTATCAAGCAACCTGTAAGTCCTGCTTGCTGTGCTTCCTAATTGCCTCTCAAATTGCTTCCTGCCTTGCTTTCCTCCAGGATGGTAGAGACTGGAGTCTCCAGTCCCTCGGCCTCTGCAAAGACTCGTGTCTTGTACTTCAGTTTCACCCCCTCCCACCTGTCCCCCACAACAAACTTCACTTAATTGCAGAAGGATCTACATAAAATGCACATATAATCATGTTCATTTCCTGCTTAGAATCCTCCAGTGAATCCCCAACATGGACAGGATCCCTCTAGCCTCATACTCCGCCACTCCCTACCCTGAACTTCATACGGTAACAATAAAGAACTAAGGATTGTTCTCTGAATAAACCAAACTATTCAAACCTCCCATTTATGTTTTAGCCTGTGTTATCCTCTCGACCCACACTATCACCCCCAGCAGCCCACCCAGCTCATCCTTAAATAGGATTTCTGTCTGGCTGATTCCTGGTCATTCTTCAGGAGTACCTCCATCCGGAATGCCTTTCCTAAACTCCCAAATGGGGCCACCACCCCTTCTCCGAATACCATACAGCTATATGTAGGTGTGTGTATATATCTCCATCAGATTATTTCTGAGTGGTAAGAGAAGATGCCTCTTCCTTCAAAGTGCAGATTCCTCAAGGTCAGGGGCCTTTGTATCCTCAATGCTTTGGATTGAACAAAATAAAACTATAGATGGAAACAAGAATAATAAGATCACTGAGTTTAAGAGTCTATGGGAGGAATATCTGACAAGCTTATAAGAAAGAGACACAATTCATGTCTCAGCATGGGAAAACTACTGCAAAGATGTTGATTTCTAATTTATAGGTCTGTGGGCTTAAAAAGATACTCTGAAAACTGATAAAGTGATTCTATAATTCTTACACAAAAATAAGTAAGCAAAAATAGCTCCAGGAATTCTAAGAAAAATGTTGGAGAAATGTACTTTACCACAGAGTAAAATTGTAAGTGAGGCTACAGTTATTAAGATTTATTAGCCTCATGATGGTCAAAGAATGAATGGACCACTTAATCAAGATAGTCTAGAAACAAAACCAAGTGCATATGAAAGTCTGACATATTAATACAAAATCGGCTGAAAAATTAACATTATTCCATAAATAGCACTTGGGCAGGTAACTACTTAACTATTTGGGGAAAAAGTGAAGTTAATGTTTCTCTTCATACTTTATACGAAAGCAAATTCCAGATAAAATAGTTAAGAGGTGATGTAAAGAAAGAAAGAAGCAACAATAAAACTGAAAGAAAGTATGTTTGGCCATGTGACACCTAGAGGCGCAAGACTTTTCTAAACATAATATCAAAAGAACAAACTGCAAAAGAGACTAAAACTATCAGTATAAAAAACTAAAAAAAACCTTCTTGCAAAAAAAAAAAAAAAAAATCAAAGACTTAAATGCAATGTGGTACCTGGATCCTGAACAGATAAAAAACAAAAAAACAAACAAAAAAAATCTGTGGAAAAACTGGTGCAATCAGAATAAAGACCAGAGTTAATAATAATGTACTAGTGTCATTTAAAAAATATGGACTAACGAACATGGTCACATGAGACATTAACATTAGGGGAAACTGAGGAAGAGCATTTGGGAACCCTCTATACTATCTGTGTACTTTTCCGTAAATCTAAAATCATTCCAAAGTAGTCAGTTTATTATTTAAAAAAATGAACAAAAAAAAGAAAAAAAAAAGTCTAATAAATATATCCATAATACATAAATAAGGAGTTTGAATAAGTGTACAGAGAGGTAGAAAACCTCTAATGAGAAAATGGAGAAGAAAAGAACAATTTACAGAAAAGTCTTCCTGGAAAGCAATTTAGATTCAGATAATAAACATTAAAAAATATTTGCCAGGCGCGGTGGCTCAAGCCTGTAATCCCAGCACTTTGGGAGGCCGAGGTGGGTGGATCACGAAGTCAAGAGATCGAGACCATCTTGGTCAATATGGTGAAACCCCGTCTCTACTAAAAATACAAAAAAATTAGCTGGGCATGGTGGCACGTGCCTGTAATCCCAGCTACTTGGGAGGCTGATGCAGGAGAATTGCCTGAACCCAGGAGGCGGAGGTTGCGGTGAGCCGAGATCACGCCATTGTACTCCAGCCTGGGTAACAAGAGCGAAACTCCATCTCAAAAAAAAAAAAAAAAAAAAATTTATACCCTTTGTTCCAGTAATTCTACTTTTAGTAATTAACCTAAAGCAAAAGGTGTCATGATATACACAGAGAATATTAACTGAACATTTACTATGAAAAGCAAAAAAACTGGGAAAAGCCTTTCCATCCAGTAGTAATAGTTAACTAAATCATACCATATACAAATAATGTACAAAAGATGTAATAACGTAGTCATGTAAAATTTATGTTTTTAATATTTGATAATGCTTTCATCAAATATTTAATTTATAAAAGCAGGATTCAAAATTAAATATTCAGTATAATCCTGACATAGGAAGAAGAAATAAATCAGAATGTTAAAAGTGGTCAGTTATTTCTGAATAGCAGGATTATGGGGTCAGTTTTTTCTTTTTTGAGACGAAGTCTCGCTTTGCTGCCCAGGCTGGAATGCAGTAGCTGATCTTGGCTCACTGCCACCTCTGCCTCCCAGGTTCAAGTGATTCTCCTGCTTCAGCCTCTGGAGTAGCTGGGATTACAGCGCCTGCCACCAGGTCTGGCTGATCTTTGTATTTTGGCCGAGACAGGGTTTTGCTGTGTTGGCCAGGCAGGTCTCAACTCCTTACTTCATGTGATCCACCCACCCCGGCCTCCCCAAGTGCTGGGATTACAGGTGTGAGCCACTGCGCCTGGCCGGCATCAGTTTATTTTACTGTCTTGTGTAACTTTAATTTTTTTCTATGGTAAACACATATTATATGTATATTAGAAACTAACAAATATCTAAAAACCAGAAACACAAAAACAACCTCCTATCATTTTTGTATTCCTGACTTCTGTCAAAGAGAATACTCCAACATCATGAAACATGTGGTGGGTGAAAACTGGACGTGAAGAGCACACACCCTGCTGGCTGCAACCACAGAGGCCCGCAGGGCTGGCCCGGGGGTATCTTCTTTGGTATAATTCTAAGGATCTGGAAGCAGAAATTCAGAGCACACTGATGAATGTGCAAGTGATACTGAGGGTAGACTGCTTATTACTCAAGGTAACCTTCCTCTGCTGCGGAAAAAAAGACTCTGTTCACAAAGGCTAAAACTCACTGGGTATGAATAAAAAGTGACAAAGGGCCAGACGCGGTGGCTCATGTCTACAATCCCAGCACTTTGGGAGGCTGAGGTGGGTGGATCACCTGAGGTTGGAAGTTCAAGACCAGCTTGACCAACGTGGTAAAACCCCCATCTCTACTAAAAATACAAAAGTTAGCAGGGTATGGTGGTGCATGCCTGTAATTTCAGCTACTCAGGAGGCTGAGGCAGGAGAATTGTTTGAATCCGGGAGGTGGAGGTTGCAGTGAGCCGAGATCTTGTCACTGCTCTCCAGCCTAGGTGACAGAGGAAGACTCTGTCTCAAAAAAAAAAAAAAAAAAAAAAAAAAGTGACAAAGAATAATAATTTGTACATGGGATAGAGAAGCCCGTATGAGCCTAAACACGGGGGGAAAAAAGATCACAGAAGGGAAGGAAAAAAGTACTTTAAAAAAGTAAGGGTTGGGGGCAGCGTAATTGAGTATGGTATGAGAGGATGGTGTACACATCCCCTTTTAATTAGAAACTCAGTAGGTGCTGTGTCTGTCTGGCTACCACACGACTGAAAGGGATTAAATGCACCCTAGACTGCCTGTGTCACAGCCCTGGAACGTTTGGGAAGCACCATTCTAAAGCACCAGTGGGGATATTGTAAAGGTTATTTCCCTCTCCTCCCTTTATTTTTGGTCAGGTGAATTACATTCAAGCATACATCTAAATAACCCTAAAAAGGTTCACTAACTTCATATTGTTTAATATTCCACCAACTGTAGGATTTGATCAATTTTCTGATGTAATAAAATTTTGTCAAATATCATACTACTTCAATTTTTTAAAATCTAGTTTTTCTGGCCAGGTGCATTGACTCACGCCTGTAATCCCAGCACTTTGGGAGGTCGAGGTGGGCGGATCACAAGGTTAGCAGTTTGAGACCAGCCTGACCAACATGGTGAGACCCTGTCTCTACTAAAAATACAAGAATGAGCCAGGGTGGTGGCAAGTGCCTGTAATCTCACCTACGTGGCAGGCTGAGGCAGGAGAACTGCTTGAACTTGGGAAGCAGAGATTGTAGTGAGCCAAGCTGCACTCCAGCCTGGGAGACAGAGTGAGACTCTGTCTCAAAAAAAAAAAAAAAGGAAAAATCTAGTTTTTCTCCTCAGATTTTGTACTATACATTTTAGACAACACGAGCTTGGGCTTGAAAACTTGTTTAACTTTTAGAATGTCATTTCACCCAGCAACAGGCAGAGGGTGACATGTGAGAAGTATATAACATTTTGTTACCAATTTTGAAAGTGCTGGACTAAGGTAAGTCTCTGCCTTGCATCCTTCTCTTTTACCATTTATTACTCTAAACTTAGCAGTGCAACTGATTTGACTTTTCATAATGCCATCTTCTCATCACAGACACAGAAAAACAACAAAATGAAATTTCCATAGTATTGTGAGGAAAAAAAACAGATTATTTTTATTCTTACTGCTTGCACGTCCTGAATCAAATACAATTTATAGAAAAAAACACTGACATACCACTCAGCAAAAATCTGGGAAAACTCCAGTGAACTGTTAGCCACAGGGGAGATGAAGTAGAGGGGGACGCTGGAGAGCCCGGCCGAGTCGATGTACTGATACAGGCACTCCAGGAGGTCATAGATCACTCCAGAAGGATAGCAGGGAACCAACACGTTTCCTCCATTCCGGACCGTCAGAGCTAGAAAAGTGGATGCAGAGGAGAAAAACACGTCGCATGAAAAGCACGGTGTTACAAAGACAGACTATAACTTGTCAAGTAAGATTTGCATTTGTTTTCCTACTTCGGTTTTCAAGATTCACTCACGTGTCTAATCATCTGCTTCTTTTGAAGAACACACCAAAGCAGGAGATGCTATAGGAGGATACCTATTTTTTCATCATTGTCTAATCTAGGTCCCTGGGAATAGAGTATGTGATTAGAGGTCTGGGTTTTTCCCAATGTCAGCTGAGCTTCAGGACAGAGCCTCCAAGCTCCTTCCTGTTTGAGAGTCTGCTCAAAAATGTGCTAGATTTGTCTTTGTTCAGTCTCTGATCATGGCTGAATGACCTATAAGGAAATAGGTCGGGTTCTTCTGTTTAACATTTGTCTGCAGTAACGAGTTAGTAGTATTTTATTTTCTTTCATTAACATTTGTCTGCAGGAAAATCCCCTATACTTTACATACTCAGCTCATATAGCTGCTGTAACCTGAGTGCTGGTGGACTTGTTATTTCTAGAGTATGGTGCAGTGGAGAAAATCAACATCGCTGGTCACAGCTCAAGAGCATGGCTTGAATCCTTTGTCCCAACCCAAGGGACCACAATAAAGCTGCCACAACCTTCCTTGGCCTCAGTTTCTGCATCAGTTACATGAAAAGAATGAATGAGATCAGTAGTTTTCAAGCTTCAGTTTGTGTGAAAAATGCCAGAGAACATGTTGAAAAATGCAGCTTTTCCTCCGGGCATCTCCGTTCCCCAGAGAGTCTGACTTTCTGACTTACTAGGTCTAAGGTAGGGCCCGGCCCTCAAATATGCATTTTTAGTAAGTAACCCCACTGATCTTAAGACATGTGGACTCCACTTTGGGAGACCAAATTCGATGTAAGTTTCCTTTCAAGTGTGAAGTTTTTTGAGTCTATGATTCTAGATTATAAACAAACATACACACATACACACACACACACCCCCACTCACCCACCAAGACTCTATTTGAGATTATTCCAATTATTTTTCTACAGTACAAATAAATTACCTTTAGGCTGGTATCAAAGAACAACAACGACTAGGTTTATTAGCATGGCTAAGTGAAATTTCAAAGAACAGTGCCATCCATGTATATTGTAAGACAACGACCACTTCTTTTTCCTAGAGCAGAAGTAATATCGCTTAAGGTTGCTAGAGGTGAGGGTCTGAGCTCATTAACATCTCTGGTATCTATTAGGGACTGAACGTGTGTGTCCCCCACAAGATTCTTATGTTGTAGGCCTAACCCCGACTATGATGGTATGGAGAGGCAGGGACTTTGGGAAGAAATTAAGTTTAGATGAGGTCACGAGGGTGGAGGCCCCCGATGGGATTCATGCCCTCATAGAGGAAGAGAGGATGGGCATGGTGGCTCACGCCTATAATCCAG
Organism: Saimiri boliviensis; assembly: GCF_048565385.1. Taxonomy (NCBI): domain Eukaryota; kingdom Metazoa; phylum Chordata; class Mammalia; order Primates; family Cebidae; genus Saimiri; species Saimiri boliviensis. The sequence continues at coordinate 103,854,546 of NC_133461.1, forward strand.
CACTTTGGGATGCTAAGGCAGGTGGTTAGGAGTTCGAGACCAGCCAGGCCAACATAGTGAAACCTGTCACTACTAAAAATACAAAAATTAGCCGGGCATGGTGGCACACATCTGTAGTCCCAGCTACCCAGGAGGCAGAGGTTGCAGTGAGCCGAGATTGTGCCACTGCACTCCAGCCTGGGCGATGGAATGAGACTCTGTCTCAAAAAAAAGAAGAAGAAGAGAAAAAGACACCAGAACTACCCCTCTTCTCCACGTGAGGACACAGCAAGATCGTGGTCATCTGCATCAAGAAATGTCCATGCTGGCACCCTGATCTCAGACTTCACAGTCTCCAGAATTGTGAGAAGTTAATGTCTGCGGTATTTTGTTACAGCAGCTCAAACTAAGACAGTAACCAATCTATTTGTCTAAATGAGAGGCAGAACTTCCAGATTTAGTGACAGTTATAGAAAAAGGAAAATAAATTTCTTCCAGGTAGAAATTGCCCCACAGCTCTTAATTTTGTCTTTCCCCAAAAGAAGAAAAAAATCAAACCAACCAAATATTAGTGGGGGAAAAAAAAACAACAAAAACAACCTGTTTTGCCAGGCGCGGTGGCTCATGCCTATAATCCCAGCACTTTGGGAAGCCGAGGTGGGTGGATCGCCTGAGGTCAGGAGTTCCAGACCAGCCTGGCCAACACAGTGAAACCCCATCTCTACTAAAAATACAAAAATTAGCCAGGTGTGGTGGCACACACCTGCAGTCTTAGCTACTTACAAGGCTGAGGCAGAATTGCTTGAACCCAGGAGACGGGGGATGCAGTGAGCCAAGATCACACCACTGAACTCCAGCCTGGGTGACAGAGCAAGACTTCATCTCAAAAAAAACCAAAAAACAAAACACACACACACACACACACACACACACACACACACACACACACAAACAACATAATTATATATTATATTATATATAAAAATATATATTATATATAAACTGTTCACTGTATTGCTATTGTGAATTCAAAGTGTAACACTCTTTTCTGCGCTATTATTTGCAAAGATGTACCGCCTCCCTTAAACTTTGACAGCTGCTACCCTGTAAGCGCTCCTTCCTTCCCCCATTATTGTAAAGTATTACATTTATTATTGTAAAATAAATCCAAGATAGACCATCCAACATGAGATGAGAGACGGCTGCACACCTAGGTTGCTGCAGAACTCTCCCACCATGCCATCTGGGTTTGCAGTGGGGATCTGGGTAAGGCCTGTCAGAACAAGAACATCGCTGTTTTTGAGAGAAGCTTGGTCCATGGGCTGAAAAAGAACAGAGAAATATGGTTAGTAATTTTAAAAGGAACACTACCTACAAACAGTGAAGGAACAAGAGAACACAGACATTGCTCTATGTTTAACCCATCATCGAGTTCTCTTGGGTTCTCTAAGGGATAGTCGGTCCTTCACCACTTAACCACTGGCTGCCTAAGTTGGGTGGGGACTGATGGGAGGAGGCATAGGGAGCTCTATGAACGGATGGACAAGTTCTGTATCTTCTGATTATATCATATCAGAATTCAGTTTTGTACATTTAAGATATTTGTGTTTTTCACCATATATACATTTTATCCCCGTTAAAACAAGGTATCTTAGCTGGGCGTGGTGGCTCAAGCCTGTAATCCCAGCACTTTGGGAGGCCAAGGCGGGTGGATCACGAGGTCGAGAGATCGAGACCATCCTGGTCAACATGGTGAAACCCCGTCTCTACTAAAAATACAAAAAACTAGCTGGGCGTGGTGGCGCGTGCCTGTAATCCCAGCTACTTAGGAGGCTGAGGCAGGAGAATTGCCTGAGCCCAGGAGGCGGAGATTGCGGTGAGCCGAGATCGCGCCATTGCACTCCAGCCTGGATAACAAGAGCGAAACTCCATCTCAAAAAAAAAAAAAAAAAAAACAACAACAAAACAAGGTATCTTACATTTCTGTAATGCTTTCTTATTCTAAATGCTACCTCACACATCATCAGTGGTTTCCAAGCTTGATGTGAGTCAGAATCCCCTGGCGGGTGTGCTAAAACACGGATTCCTGGGCCCACTCCCAGAGTTTCAGATTCAGATTGGGATGGGGCCTGAGAATCTGCATTTTAACATTCCCAGGAGATGCTGCCCTTGCTGGCCTGGGGAATCACACTTGAGAAGCACGCATTATAGAATTTGATTCTCAAAGAAACTCTGAAGCACAGGAAACAAACATACGCTATGGGAATATGGAAGCTGGGACTCAAAGACCTAAGGAGATTTACACCAAGTCCCAGTGGCACAGAAGCCATGAAGAACCCTGGATTGGGAATTAGAGGGTCAAATCTACTCCCGATTCCATGACCAGCCTCATGATCTCAGTCAAGGCTCTGAGCTGGGTTTTCTATAACATGGGGCTATTTCTTGACCCATCTCCCTTAGATGCCTTCTCTAAGTCTCAAAGGTTAATATCCACCATCTTCTTGTGAACTAGGAAATCCTACGACACACTACTCTGTGATTCGTAGGATGCTCTGTTTTTATTTTTACTCACCAGAGCTTGAATTTAATTTTGATTGTTTTCAAAGCATTTCAAAAAATATTAACCTTTCTAAATAAATTAAGATTTAAATAAGAAACCAAAATGAGGGCCCATGGATAGAGAAGCTGGAGAGCTCACAGGAAAGCTCAGAAAGGCTTCCATCTGTAACACATCCTTTCTTCATCTCTACTCAAAGTACCCCGTGGATCATCAGAAGAAAAAAGCCAGCAACACAGTTTACTCAGAAGGCTTCTGCCTCTTTTTTCTGTCCCACCCGATTCTGCAATAAATAAAATTCCAAATAAAGCAAAGTCTCATCATCTGTATGGTGGTCTCTGAGTAGCTGTGCCTTTTGAGTATTTTCCTTTCACCATCTCTTATATATAAGCATGGATACATGAGCTTCATTACTTTTTAAGTAACATAATTTTGGTCCTATGTTATAAGCAGGTTTATATCCTGAAAAACATTTCTTTAATATGGACACAGGAAAAGACCAGTGGTGGATACAGCTGTATGTGAATAGCTTCTATTTTCTATTTGTACAAGTATATTCCAATGCATATAAGAGCATTTTCTCTGCTTGGGCAGAACTCGTCTATTTATACTTCTCCAACAAATGCATATGCATCCACTGTTTCCAGAGAAGAGAGGAAGGGAAGTACAGGACAGTGATTCTTAGCAGCACATGTGTAAGGGGCCTTGGATTGTGTCTCGTGTGCAAGTATCACCTGGAAACCTGAATGGTGACAAAGGAACCAAGCGTCAATGGGTAGGTAGCACAGTTAGCTTAAAATGGCAACCATTTTATATGGACCTTGTTAGAATAAGCCAATAATAATCCTGAGAGCTGAAGGGAGACGAGGCACTTTAGAGGACCCAGGAACCTTCTGAAATGGCATATACAATTCTGTGTATACTTTTCCTGTTTTTTTGAGACAGCTCTGATGCCCAGACTAGAGTGCAGTGGTACCATCTTGGCTCACTGCAATGGAGGTTCAAGTGATTCTGATGCCACAGCCTGCTGAGTAGCTGGGAGTACACGTGCTTCCCACCAAGCCTGGCTCATTTTTGTGTTTTTAGTAGAGACAAGTTTTCACCAAGTTGGCCAGGCTGGTTTTGTACTCCTGACTTCAAGTGATCTGCCTACCTTGGCCCCCCCGAGTGCTGGCATTATTTAACTATAACGAGCCACCACGCCCAGTCTCTGCGTATACTTTTCCGTAAATGTAACTCGGTGGTGAAACAGGGCCATGATCTCCAAAAGATTAAGAACTACTGATCCACATGTGAGCTCAACATTAGAGGCTGCAGTGAGCTATGTTCATTCACACCATTGTACTTCAGCCTGGGCAGCAGTGCAAGACTCTCTCCCTCTCAAACAACACAAAAGAACTACTGATCCAGAAAAAACATCTAACACAGAGCAAACTCTGAAAGCATTACCTCTTAATGTTTTCATTAAGCCATCAGCATGTTCTTCCTCTGAAAATTAAATGACCACCAACAAACAAACAGAGGCAGTGCAACTATACGGACGTCACTGAGTTGGAACCGTTGTAAGATACCTCATGATCGGGTCAGACTGGATGTTGGTAATTTTAGCCCTTAACTCAGAGACATTTCTCGTTGATTCCCAGGGCTACTGTGAAGAAGCAGGCTTAAAAGGCTTTTAGTGACACTCTCCAAACCAAGCTGATGCCTCAGACATCTCCATTTCACCACCAAAGGGCAAATGTATAGATTACACGTGTCAATGACCACTTACCAAATGCTGCAAATGGGAACATTTTGTTCAAACACACACACAAAGAAAAACCCATCTTGTCCAAGTATCAACTAAAAATATCTTATAAAGTTGACAGTTACAAACAACTGATTTTTCTTCTTGGTCACTTTGCAAGCTGGGGACCCCTGGCTAGTGACGCCTCACCCGGGCCTCACTCAGCCACACAAGTGTGCCGCAGCTTATCTGTTATTGCTTGTACCTGTGTTCGGTGGTTCCTGAGCTCTTGTACAACACCCAAGAAGAATGAGAATACACTGAATATTGAAGGGTGAGGAGGGCAAAGAAGAATTTTACTGAGCGACAGAACAGCTATCAGCAGAGAGGGGATGCGGGGGGTGGTCCCCTGCCCCTGCAGTCAGGTGGTTCTCTCCTCTTATTGACTGGGTCTGGGGTCTTTACAGGCAGAGGATTGGGCATGCATGCTGACTGGTTCGTGAGTGTGCGAAAAAGGTTAAAGCAAAGACACCACTAAAAGGTGGATATCACAGTATAGAAAACCAATTAGGAAAGGGTAGGTATATGTCAAATAGGTGAAGGGTGGGGATCAATCAGGGGCAAAGTGCACGAAACAGGAAGACAGGTTCTCAATCTGGTCCAAAGATTTAACTTGTAGCTTGGCTTTCAGGCTTGAAACTGTCTTCGCCTTGGAGGTAGGGTTTCACTGGGTACCCACTCCTGTCTGCCCAGGCATCTGGCTGCCTCCTGTTGCTATCAAAAACCTGAGGAATAATATTTTGATAAACCCCAAGCCTAAGGGGGCTGTGGCCATGGTGTCAGGCCTCTGATGCTTCATTTTGATTGAACGCACGGCACAAGACATGAGAAGAAGAAGACGTGGTCCCTAGAAGCATATAATCCAGTTGAAGAAAATATTTATGCATAATTTTTCAAAAAGGATTTTTCAAAAAGCCACAAAGTATAATGCAAATTTTAAGAGTCTGCACTGAGTATACAGATGCCCAGAGGACTGCACACTAGCCAGCTGCACCAGGCCAGGTGGGGGCAGTATACAAGGCTTTTTGGCAGATGACGTTTTGCTCCAGTTCTCTTTTCTTCCTTGGCTAAGGAACTTAAGACTCACTGCCTTTGGAATATCTCCCAGACATCTCTCCTTTCCCGTATACCAAGGTGTCCCTTTAACATGTGCCCTGGGGCATCTAACACTTTCCATCTCAGCACAGATCACTCCAAACTTAAAGTACTAGTTACCTGTCTGTGTCTCCACGGGACTCTGAAGCTCCGTGAAGGAAAGAACTTTGTTTCCCCATTTTCTAGAAAAATGCTTGGCAGATATTACTACACAAACATTTGCTGAACAGACAAATACATAAAAACAACACGGTCTGGTAGGAAACATGAGAATTTCATATCGGGAGAGAGTACAGTGGGAGCCAGGAAGGTGAGAGGAAGCACTGCCCACTTCAGGAGGGGCAGAAGACACGGGCAGGGGAAGGCAGAGTGCAGACACCAAATGAATCCACTTGGCCAGGATGGAGAGTGTACTTTGGGCCAGAGAAAGGAGTCAAGTAAAGACAATGCAATTGGTAAGGGGCCAAAAAGGTTAGCATCATGTCCACTGACCGAGCGGGCAGTGAGCAGCCAACAGTCTGAAGCAGCAAATGACATTCTGGTAACAGTAATTAGGAGATTTCATTAAAGGAAGTCAGTGAGAGCAGACAGAAAATTTTTAAGGCCCGGGTAGCAGTCCAGACACAGAGAAACAAATTACAACGTCATGGCAGGTGAGGAGATGGAAGCAGCAGATCCACTCAACTGATCACCTGCACCCTGGAGAAAAGTTCTGTATGTACGCTCCTTCTCCCTCATTATAACTTCTGTAAATTCCATGTTTCTTCTATGGCCTCGCATACTCTGTTCCCACAAGTAGGGGTTTAGGAATATCACTAACTACATGAGGCAATGAATGAATAACTAAACAAATGCACATAAATGGTACACATTATTTCTGAAAGGAGGAAATATTCTGCAGAGAGAAGCTGTACAGCTAGATAACACAAACAAGATAGCAGGTGTGGAAGGAAACAGGTGGAGGGCCAGCAAATTGTCCGGTCTCCTGCTCCTTGCTTCATGGGACCGACCTCCAACTGATCCAAGGACTATTAGCAGCTCAGCTTCCTTGCTGCCCTTGCCGCCAAACACATTAGGCTTAGCTTTTACCGTAGAGCTTCCAGACCAGAGCATAGTACTGCAGATATAGCAAAACATTTGGGGAAATTCAGGAGGAAGAAAACAACACAAAAAACAGAACAAACCTACCCAGCAACTGCCTTAGTTCTTAAAAATTCGACTCAGCTGAGCACAGTGGCTCATGCCTGTAATCCCAGAACTTCGGGAGGCTCAGGCAGGTGGATCACTTGAGCCCAGGAGTTCGAAACCAGCCTGGGCAACATGGCAAAACACCAATTCCACAAAAAACACAAAAAAATTGGCCAGGCATGGTGGTGTCCGCCTATACTTCTAGCTACTGAGAAGGCTGAGATGGGAGAATCTCTTAAGCCAAGGAGGCAGAAGCCGCAGTGAGCTGAGATCCTGCCCCTGCACTCCAGTCTGAGTGACAGGACTCCGTGTAAAATACATGCGTGCGCGCGCGAGCGCACACACACACACACACAAATTGATTCAAGAAATCCAAATTTAAGATTATCTTCTTTAGATTTAAGAGAAGAAACTGCACTGATTACTACCACAGTCTTTACTTGTTTGTTTGTTTTTGAGACAGAATCTTGATCTACTGCTCAGACTGGAGTGTAGTGGTGTGATCTCAGCTCATTGCAGCCTCAACCTCCTTGCACTCAAGTGAGACTCCCAACTCAGCTACCCAAGTAGCTGGGACCACAGGCACGTGCCACCACAGCCAGCTAATTTTTGTATTTTTTGTAGAGATGGAGTTTTGCCATGTTGCCCAGGCTGGTCTCGAACTCCTGGACTCAAGTGATCCTCCTGTCTCAACTTCCAAAAGTGCTGGGTTTACAAGTGTGAGCCTCTCATAAGCCAACCACCGCCTTCCACCCCCATGGCTAAGAACAAATTCCCACAGCGAAGATAAAACATCATAAGCACAGGGAATGGCTGGGTGGAAAAGGCCAATTCATTTTCTTTACCTTATTTTTACTTTTTTATTTCTTTTTTTCTTTGATGCCACCACATCGATCGGAAAAATTCATTTTCTTTTATTTCATTTCTTAAACAAATTCTTTCCAAAATTCTAAGCCAGAGATTTCTTACCCTACTAAATAACAATGGGCGTCTGAGGACTCCATAAACTCAGGGTATCCAGAAATAAGAAGTGAAGTCTGCGTCAATGTACATGTATGTTTTATTACTTTCTTAGGAGTAGTTTTCATCAAATTCTTACTATCAGGCTTTTAGTTAATGCCCCAGAAAACGTTAAGAACCACTGTTCTAAGGCAGGTGTCCCCCTGGGGAACCCTTGCTTTTAAATCATCTGTCCTCTCCTTCTCCCTCATAGCCCCAGGAGCCTTAGAAACCAGAGAACCACGTGTCTTAGCTTCAAGGCCAAAAGTTATATGGGAAGGAAATAGCCCACTGACTGGCTGTGCTTCATTTTCCAAATTTATTCCAGGCCAGAGACCAAAGTGTTGGAGAGTCTTCAAGGCCTTCAGGTGAGAGCTAAAGGGGTGGTAGGATGGATACTTTTCCAGGTCTCTTTTGTGGTCAGAAGGATGACAAAAGATAATAAACTACACCTAAACACAAATGAAAATATATGGTCGAGAGTAAGAATAAAATACTCTACCATGAAGGGCATGGCCCTACAATTTTCCATACTTCAAATCTTAGCCTTGTAAGAACATCAGTGTCATATACTATCAGAAACTCACCAGGCCAGGGGTGGTGGCTCATGCCTGTAATCTCAGCACTATGGAAGGCTGAGGTAGGTGAATCACTTTGAACCCATGAGTTTACGACCAGCCTGGGCAATGTGGCAAAACCCTGTTTCTACAAAACAAAAACAAAAACAAAAACAAAAACAAAAAACAAAAAAAAACAGGTGTGTCTGCAGTCTCAGCTACTTAAGAGGCTGAGGTGGGAGGATCATCTGAGCCTGGAGAGTCTGAGGTTGCAAGTCTGAGGTTGCAGTGAGCCATGATTGTGCCACGGCAATCCAACCTGGGCAACAGAATGAGACTGTCTCAAAAGAAAAATATATAATAAAACTAAGCCGTAACGTCCAGGTATATGTAGCTTTTGCTATAACAGGACTATTACGCTGCCTTTTCAAACCAACATAATACAAAATGTAGTATTCAAATACAGGTTCACAAGCCACAAGCAAATGCATTAATTTGATTTCCAGGTCCAGAAAGGCCACGGCTCCAATAATCACAAGTGCTTGCTAGTTACTGCCAATACATTCATGGGATCTTTCCAACAGGTGCTCGTTGTTTTGTTCTATTAGTATTATCACTTTTAATCTGTGCCCTGGGCCCTCTTTCTGGGCAGACTGTACAACTGTTTGAAATAAGATTTTTTTCAGGAAAAAAAGCTTGAAACCATTAAATGTCTAACAGTGACAGAGTTAAACATTTCATGGTATGGCCACGTGACAGACCTCCAGGCAGATATCAAATGTCATGTGGTAGAATCCACAATGACCTAAGGAAAGTTCACTCTACAGTTCATCAGAAAGAGTAGAAAAGGAGGCTGCAAATAGCTCTTAATGTTAGGATTTGTCTAATTTTTAATCTCTTCTCTGAGATTTTTGTATTTTCCAAAATTACTGCAATAAATACAAATTAAAATTTTCTAATCAGAAATAGAAAAAAATATTATTTCAAAATAAGGCATCTATTATGGCTCCTGACAAGACCACACATTGGCATGAGCTGCTGACATGCTCCTAGAATCTATTTTTACGTTTATTTATTAAGAGACAGGGTCTTGCTCTGTTGCCCAGGTTGGGACACACTGGTGCAGTCACAGCTCACTGTAGCCTAACCTCCCTGACTCAAGTGATCCTCCCACCTCAGCATCCCAAGTAGCTGGGACCAGAGGCGTGTGCCACCCAGCCTCTTTTTTGATTTTTTTGTAGAGACGGGATCCCACTGTGTTGTCCAAGCTGGTCTCAAACACTCTTGAGCTCCAGCGATCCTCCCACCTTGGCCTCCCAAGGTGCTGGGATTAGAGGCGTGAGCCACTGTGCTCTGCCACACTCCCAGAATGTAAACTGAGGGACAGAGGTGCTCAGAAGGACAGCTGACAAATTTGCAAAACTAAACCAAAATTGGAACAAATTCCTGGGGAAACCGAGGGTCTTGGAATGGGGACAAATAGGCAGGCAAACGCCTTTACTGCAGGTGAAGGACAGGTTGGGTAAAAACCCTTTGTCCTTTTTTCTTTCCTCCATATTACAGTTGGCAGATTGTGGCCAGTTCCAGCCTCCTGTGAGGACGAAAATGCCAGAACAGCAGGATGGAGGTTCACAGACCACCCCGACACTCCTTGCCTGTTCCCTCACATCACAAGGGCAAAATGGTGACAAATCAGGGAGATACATTCAGGAGAAACAATGTCTGAAGCAGAGGCATGAGAGGAGGGTCCCTGTGGATGAAGCAAGAAGAGTTTCCAGGGAATCAAACAAGACCACTGAGGAAAGCAGCATCTACTACTCATGGTGAGCTAAAACCTGTCCTTAAAGCTGTGGGAGAATGAGTGAACCAGACAGAGTAGGAATATATGTACTAAACTGTCCCCTCAAATAAACACAGGGAGATTAAAATGAGCAAGTATAAAGAAAAACAACCAGAAATACTGTGAACAAAAGTGTAATTGTGGAAATGAGTTGAATACATAGGCTGAGAAGCAAGAATGCATTCAGGAGCTGGCAGATTCTTTTCCGGAGGTTTCATGAGGTAGACAGGAAATACACAAGGAAAGAGATGTGTCAGGATCTATATACTAGAAATTTCATAAAAAGAAAACCTGGAGTAAGTAATTTAAGAAATGACTAAGAATTTTTTTAAGTTAAAGGAGAGTGGAAGACCTCATAGGTACCACACTAACAGGAAAAACACACTGAAGAGAAATCACTACTTACAAACATTAATGTGAAAATTCTAAAAGCAGATATCCCATATAATGGAACACAAATCTAAACGGCGTCAGAGTTCTTAATGACAACAAAAGATACAAGTGGAAAATGAAGTCATATTTCCAAAGTCTTATCATGTCAAAGTTTTTGGCCTTCAATTTTTAATCCATCCAAGCTATCATTTAAATGTGAGAAAAAAATTAAAGATATTCTTAGTAATTCAAGGCCAAAAGCTTACCACTTCAAGACCCCTACATCTCCATTCCTCAAGCATTCCTGGAAAAAGAAAAGTCAATCTAGCAGGATGTTATGAGATCCTGTGTGTGGAAAGTAAGGTTGAAAGACTTACAACGTATCTCAATAAAGATCGCCATTATTGCAATAAGGAATATATTCACCATCCTATGTATATTCTTTTTTTTTTTTTTTTTTTTTTTTGAGATGGAGTTTCGCTCTTGTTACCCAGGCTGGAGTGCAATGGCGCGATCTCGGCTCACCGCAACCTCCGCCTCCTGGGTTCAGGCAATTCTCCTGCCTCAGCCTCCTGAGTAGCTGGGATTACAGGCACGTGCCACCATGCCCAGCTAATTTTTTGTATTTTTTAGTAGAGACGGGGTTTCACCATGTTGACCAGGATGGTCTCGATCTCTCGACCTCGTGATCCACCCACCTCGGCCTCCCAAAGTGCTGGGATTACAGGCTTGAGCCACCGCGCCCGGCCCATCCTATGTATATTCTAAATGACCCAGAACTAAAATCTTAGATGGTGTCACCATGATGGGCATGGGGTATGGTGTGCAAAGGAAGGGAGAAAGATGGGGAAGACAAGAGCAGTGTGGCTTTGCAGGGAAAGATACAGATACTGATAAATAAGACAGTAACAGAAAAAATAAACCAAGAGGCCACGTGTGGTGGTGTACACCTGTAATACCAGCACTTTGGGAGGCCGATGGGGGCAGATCACAAGGTCAAGAGATGGAGACCATCCTGGTCAACATGGTGAAACCCCGTCTCTACTAAAAATACAAAAATTAGCTGGGTGTGGTGGCGTGTGCCTGTAGTCTCAGCTACTTAGGAGGCTGAGGCACGAGAATCGTTTGAACCCGGGAGGCGGAGGTCGCAGTGAGCTGAGATCGTGCCACTGCATTCCAGCCTGGTGACAGAGCGAAACTCCGTCTCAAAGAAAAAAAATAACTCAGAAGAATAAAAATAAAATGTGAATTTTCATACATACAGAAGGAAATTTACTCTTCCAAAGGAAGGCAAAAAAGGACTGGGGAAAGAATGAACTAAAACATGAAAGAAGACAGCAGAACTACAATAGTCAATATAAGAAGCATAAACAGGCTCACCAACCAAGAGACACTAGATTTAAAAAATCCTGGCCGCCAGGCGCGGTGGCTCACGCCTGTAATCCCAGCACTTTGGGAGGCCGAGGCGGGTGGCTCACGAGGTCAAGAGATCGAGACCATCCTGGTCAACATGGTGAAACCCCATCTCTACTAAAAATACAAAAAATTAGCTGGGCATGGTGGCGCGTGCCTGTAATCCCAGCTACTCGGGAGGCTGAGGCAGGAGAATTGCCTGAACCCAGGAGGCGGAGGTTGCGGTGAGCTGAGATCACGCCATTGCACTCCAGCCTGGGTAACAAGAGCGAAACTCCATCTCAAAAAAAAAAAATAGTAATAATAATAAAAAATCCTGGCCAAGCACAGTGGCTCATGCCTGTAATCCCAGCACTTTGGGAGGCCAATGGTGGATGGATCACTTGAGCCCAGGAGTTTGAGATGAGCATGGGCAATATAGGGAGACCCTGTCTCTACATGGTGGCATGTGCCTGTAGTTCCAGCTACTTGGGAGGCTAAGGTGGGAGGACTGCTTGAACCCCAAAGGCAGAGGCTGCAGTGAGCTGAGACTGTGCCACTGTACTCTAGCCTGAGTGACAGAGCCAGATCTTGCCTAAAAAAAAAAAAAGAAAGAAAAACAAAAACCAGGCACATATGAAATGGGAAAAAGTCTCTTGGCTTTTAATGCAGTTTTTATAGGAAAAAAAAAAAAAAAAGAAAGCATTGAAGCATCCTGATAAAAAATAACTGATCAATAAAATACAATGATCATGAATATACAGACTCCTGAGTATACAGCTTATAAATATGAGAAGTAAAAACTGGCAAAACTACAGTGAGAAATAAATCAACAAGTAACATACTCTTTTCAGAAATCAGTAGCTAAGCAAAGATGAAAGACTTGAATGACGCAAAAAACTCAAATACATAAAGAAAAATTTTACCCAACAGTGAATACACATTCTTTTTCAAGACACATAGAACATTTACAAAAATAGACTGTGCTTCAAAGGAAGCCTAATCAAATTTCAGTCCATCAGGATATGTTTATTACAATGCAAAAGATTAGAATTCTGAAACATATCCTTAAAAAAAGTTCCTCTAATCCTATGTCTAATCAGACTGAATGAACTAGAAACAAACAAACTATAAAACAACCTTTGGTTATTGAAATCATGAACATTATAAAGAATATTATGACATACTTAAGAGATGAATGACAAAGCACTGCATATAAAAAAGTAACAGAGTAAAATTATACTAAGACAGAAACCGGTTGCTTTAAACACATTTATGGAAAAGCAAAGACTGAAACATGCTTGGTAAGTATTAAAATAAACAGAGTAAATCCGAAGGAAGGAAGGAAGGGAGGGAGGGAGGGAGGGAGGGAGGGAGGGAGGAAGGAGGGAGGGAGGGAGGGAGGGAGGGAGGGAGGGAGGGAGGGAGGGAGGGAGGGAGGAGGGAAATAAAGGGCAGAACAGAGGATGCAAATACTACCAAAACAATTAAAAACAAAAACTTATTTTTTGAATAAAATCAATAAAACAGACAAACCTCTGGCAAGTCTTATCAAGATGGTGAAAATAAAATTTAGAGTGAAAAGACTTATACGAAAAGGTTAAACAAATAAAAGAGGATTATAAATAGCTTTATGCTTCTGATTTTGAAAACCTAGGCAAAAAGGACAAATCTCTGCCAAAATCCTGGCACCATTTTAGCCCAGAAAATACAGTTCAGTATCAGTAATTCAGGTCCAGACTGTTTTATGGAACATTTGACCAAGCTTTCAGGAAAAGATAATCCCTATCTCATATTTTTTTTTTCTTTCTGACATTAGAAAAAGAGGGAAAGGCTCCTAAATCACTTTATGAGACTAACGTACCTTAGTTTCCAACAAATGAAGACAGAAGAAAATAATACATGGGCTCATTTTCCACCTATGACTATAGATTATAAACTTCGATGAAATACTCACCAACTGATTCCTGCAGAGTATTTTAAAAAGAATAGATTGGAATCAAGCAAGATTTATCCCAGGAATACAGGATGGTTAAATGTGAGAAAAGCTAACACTACAATCTGCGACATTCACGGTCTCAAAGGAGAAAAATCAAAGTTGCTCTCACATGCTCAAAAGCAACTGATAAGGTAAAACGCTTACATCTGACTTTTAAAAATCAGAGCCAGGCGCGGTGGCTCACGCCTGTAATCCCAGCGCTTTGGGAGGCTGAGGCGGGTGGACCACGAGGTCAAGAGATCGAGACCATCCTGGTCAACATGGTCAAACTCCGTCTCTACTAAAAACACACAAAAAAATTGGCTGGGCATGGTGGCGCGTGCCTGTAATCCCAGCTACTCAGGAGGCTGAGGCAGGAGAATTGCCTGAACCCAGGAGGCGGAGGTTGCGGTGAGCCAAGATCGCGCGCGCCATTGCACTCCAGCCTGGGTAACAAGAGTGAAACTCTGTCTGAAAAAAAAAAAAAAATCAGAAAGTTTGGAATAAAGGAGACACTCCTTAACTTGACAAATGAAAATGGTGTTTAATGAACAAACTACAAAAACTTTCCCTTCAGTCTTATACAAGACGAGGATGTCCACTATCACCATTGCTGTGCCACCCAGTATAACAGGGCTCAGTCACAGGACGAGAAAAAGGAATAAAAAATATCAAGGTTAGAAGAGAGGTGAGAAAAGTGTTACTTCTTTGGAAGATAGTATCAATAGATAAATATTAGAATTAAGAGAATTCAGCATGGTTGCTAAATATCAAATCAATTAAAAAACTGATTATAAAAAATAGAAAATCAAATAAAAAAATACTGAGACCCCATGCTCAGTACAGGCTAGCTCTCTTCCTCTCCATGTGGAAGGCTACACTTTTTGCCCTCAACTTTCCTTTAACGCAACCATTCTTAGGCAATACTATTTTTTTTCCTTCCACTGTCTGTTGGTAAAAATTCCCTATGGCGCGGTCTTTGGCTCTCAGCCCTTTATTTACATATTATCATTATTATTATTATTATTATTATTATTTTAGATGGAGTCTCTCTCTGTCGCCCAGGCGTGCAATGTTGTGATCTTGGCTCGCTGCAACTTCCACCTCTCAGGTTCAAGCAATTCTCCTGCCACGGCCTCTCAAGTAGCTGGGATTACAGGTGCACACAACTATGCCTGGCTCATTTTTGTATTTTTAGTAGAGACAGGGTTTCACCATGTGGGTCAGGCTGGTCTTGAACTCCTGACCTCCAGATCCGCCTGCCCTGGCCTCCCAAAGTGCTGGGATTATAGGTGTGAGCCACCATGCCCAGCCTATTTAGATTTTAAAACTGCGACAACCCTCCAGTTTGTCTCCAGACTTGCCTTCACAACACAGTTCCAGCTGGATACTTCCATCTGTCTAATGTTCTCCCAAATTCACCTTCATGAAACCCACTACTCTCTTCTGCAACAAATGGCCCTCTGCCAACTCTTCCGTGTTAACTGCATTAGTGGTCATTAACGGCATTCTCAATGTCATGCAGACATGAGATCTCTTTTATTCTTCCTTTTCTGAAGATAGTGGGAATTCAACAAATGTTTCTTGAATTAAAGACCCCTCAATGTTTTCTTTAACTCTTTTCTCCATTCTTACTGCCTCTGGCTTAATCCAAAGCCTTATTTCCCTGTGTTTATCAGGATTCTACAGCAGCCTGTGATATTCTTTCTAGTTAGTAGGGATTCCACTCGAGTAGACCAGTGACTAGGAAACTTTGCTGTAACATTTAAAGTAGAATTCTGCCATTATAATGCTTTTTTTTTTTTTTTTTTTGAGACAGGGTCTTGCTCTGTTGCCCAGGCTAGAGTGCAATGGCACAAACACGGCTCACTGCAGCCTCAACCTCCTGGGCTGAAGTATTCCTCATGTCTCAGCCTCTGGACCAGCTGGGACCACAGGCACACGCCACTACACCTGGCTAATTGTTTTGTTTTTTTACTTTTTGTAGAGATGGGATCTTGCTATGTTGCCCAAGCTGGTCAATTCCTGGGCTCAAGCAGTCATCTTGCCTTGGCCTTCCAAAATGCTGCGATTACAGGCATGAGCCATCATGTGCATACTGAGCCATAAACAATTCATAAACAAATGGGCATGGCTGTACTTAAACAAAATACTATATGCTAAAACAGGTGGCATGCCGCACATAGTGCCTACGCCACAATTTGCTAACATCTGCATTAAACTACAAGTTTTTCAAACCAAAACTTTTCTCATCCTTGCTAATTCAATACTGAATCCAATTATGTGGATAGAGAAAAATCTATTTTTTTTTCTTTTTTTACATGTAACACAGGTTGCCAGCTAGAAGTTAAAATTAATTACTTAAGTACGTTGCTCATTACTTTCAAGACCTTATTTTCCCTTTAAATTTATAGACCTTGCAAGAATAATTTACTGGAAATTACATCAATAGTACTGTAAAGGCTTTGAACTAAATAGGACAAAGTGGAAGAGTTGGCAGCCAAGTCATCTTTCTGTCTTTTAGGGAAGAACTGAGGGAATGACAGAAGCTGCCAATAAAAAATTCTGATTCAATGAAGCAGATGATGGTGACATTGATGGGCTTTTGATTTCAATAAGCAGGAAAGGCCCAGAATACCACTAGATGCAGGAAAAAACAGCAACGTCCCCTCTAGACCTTGAGATGAAACTTGGTTATAAAAGAGGGTATGAAGAAGCAATGCAGAATGGCAGCTCAGAACATCCTACTGTTCCCGACTAGAGCACAGCACGCTTCTCCCTGTATGAAAATGGGGGTCTGCTAATTACTGACTTAGCCATTCCATAAAGTATACATGTACCAAGACATCATGCATACCATAAATATATACAATTTTTATTTGTAATTAAAAAATGAATAGTTTCTTTCTTTCCTTGCCAGTAGTGCTCCTATGTTTGAAGAACACAGTGAATGTTTCTCAAAACCACTGGACTTTGTGTAAGAAGCATGGTCAGCACCATGGTACAAGAAGGGCAAGGATGATCTGTATGCCGAGGGAAAGCGGCTGAATGGCAGGACGGAGTGGCTATGTAGGCAGACCAAGCCAATCCAGAAAAAGGCTAAAACTACAAACGAGATTATGCTAAGGCTGAAGTGTTGGACCCAACTGCAGAGATCTAAGAGAATGCTGGCTACTAAGAGATGTAACCATTTTTAGCTGGGAAGGGATGAAAGAAGGAAAGGCCAAGCGATCCAGTTCTTAGCTTCATCTTTGGTTTTACTATGAAGGCAATAAAAGTTTGAGGTTATGTTAAAAAATAGATAATAGGCCAGGTGTGGGGGCTGTAGTCCTAGCTACTTTGGAGGATTGCCTGAGCCCAGGAGTTTGAGATTACAGTGAGCTATGACTGCACCACTGCACTCCAGTCTGGGTGAACGAACAAGATCTTCTCTCTAAGTAAACAGATATAGGTAGATAAATAAATAGAATATGGACTTCCACAAGTTACTTAATGTATCTACATACCCATTCAACAGTTAACTAACTATTACAAACAGAAACAACCAACATTCAGGAAATGAACAGTAACTTATTTATAAATACCTAAGGGAGTAAGTATCACATTCATAAGCATGTTTATATATACTAAGCTTCTTGTCAAATATGACTCAATGAGTAACTTAAAACCTTCCAATAGTTTCCCTCTCCACATTAAAGTAAAACAAAAATTCTTCCCCATCGCCTGCTAGCACTTAGATGACATGGTGTCTGCCACTCTCTTGACCTCACTGCTGACCTCCATGCTGCAACCACAATGGCCTTCTCTGCCCTCAAACATGCCCAGCCTGTTCTTGCTTTAGGGGCCCTTCACTGGCCATCCGTTTATAATACAAACACTCACAGCTTCACATGGCTAATTTCTCTGTTCTTCTTTTTTCTTTGTTCTGTGATGGAGTCTCCCTCTGTCACCCAGGCTGGGTGCAGTGGCCCAATCTCAGTTCACTGCAACCTCTGTCTCCCAAGTTCAAGTGATTCTCCTGCCTCAGCCTCCCAAGTAGCTGGGATTACAGGTACACATCATGGCACCCAAATAATTTTTTTATTTATAGTAGAGACGGGGTTTCACGATGTTGGCCAGGTTGGTCTTGAACTCCTGCCTTAAAGTTATCGACTTGTCTCGGCCTCCCAAAGTGTCGGGATTACAGGCATGAGCCACCGTGCCCGGCCTTTTTTTGTTTTTCTTTGGGGCAGAATCTCACTCTGTCACCCAGACTGGAGTACAGTGGTGCAATCTCAGCTGACTGCAGCCTCTGCCTCCCAGGCTCAAGTGATCCTTCTGCCTTAGCCTCCCTAAAAGCTAGGCCCACAGCGTGTGCCACCATACCTGGCTAATTTTTCTATTTTTTGTAGAGACAGGGGTTCACCATATTGCCCAGGCTGGTCTTTAACTCCTAGGCTTAAGCAATTCTCCCACTTCGGCTTCTCAAAGTGCTGGGATTACAGGTGTGAGCTGCTGATGACAGGCCTTATTTCTCCAGGTCTCACAAGTGAGATCTTCCCACTGGCTTTCCTGGACACCCAATCTAAACCAGTGTCTATCACTCTGAAAACCACCCTGCTTTACTGTTTTCAGGACTCATATCACAATCAGAAATGACCATGCAGTTTGTTGACTTCCTGTACACCATCCTCTCCCCAACATCATCAACTTACTACAACATAAGATCCATGAGCAGGGGCTCCCCAATACCCATATGTGTATATGACACTTGACACTGGACCCTTGGGAAGAATTTTAAATAGTTATTATTTGCTGAGTAAATGCATAACCATCTGTGTCCCACATCACGCTACGGTCTTTGGAAGAGCTGGGGAATTTCAGAATCCTAGGAGTGGCCCTCATGATCAGGACTATTTCAGAGAAACCTGTAGGTCGAAATGCTGGGACTCGAATATTCTACCTTGGCTAGAGAGTATCTGCAGAAAACCAAATTGGGAAGATTTTTAAATGGTTGATGGCACGCTGGATACATCTGAATTTGAGTTAAGAAACCAAAAAGCTGAGTTGCTAGAAGAGAATTTAGAACTACCTGGGGGTGTGTGGTAAGCAAGGAGGATCCAGAGACGTAAGACACCTTCTCATAATGAGACTGGATGATCCAGTTGGAGCTCCCAAGGGCATAGCCTGAGCTCAGAGGAGTCACCTGGACCGCACCAAAAAGCTCCTAAAATAGAACCACAGTAAGAACACACAATGAGCTTACGGTGACAGTCACAACAGGTAATTCTGCAGAGAAAAACAACATAAATACTCTCAGTTTAAAAACAAAAAATATTTTAAAGTAAGCCAGAGACGGCGCAATGGCTCATGCCTGTAATACCAGCACTTTGGGAGGCTGAGGCTGGTGGGTTTCCTGAGCCCAGGAGTTCAAGACCAGCCTGGCAACATGGTGAAAACCCATCTCTGGCTGGGTGTGGTGGCTCACGCCTGTAATCCAAGCACTTTGGAGGCCAAGGCGGGCAGATCACCTGAGGTCAGGAGCTAAAGACCAGCCTGACCAACACGGTGAAACCTCATCTTAAAAAAAAAAAAAAAAAGAAAGAAAACCCATCTCTACAAAAAAATTAAAAATTAGCTTGGCATGGTGGTGCATGCCTATAGTCCCAGCTAACTGGAAGGGCTGAGGCAGGAGGATCACTTGAGCCCGGGAAGTTGAAGTTGCAGTGAGCCGTGTTTGTACCACTGCACTTGAGCCTGTGTGACAAAGTGGGACCCTGTCTCAATCAAACAATAAACCAGAAAGTTTTAAGGAAAACAGAGAGAGGATGGAGATCAACTGGCAGAAAAACAAAGCAATCCTATAATCTGTACTTGTCACCTGAAGCTTCAGCCCTCTTCCATGTCCCCAGGCACTCAAGGCTCACGCATTAAAAGCGAAAGATGAAATATTACCAAACAGACCACAAAGACTCACACGCTCTGGCTTTCCTTTTTCATTTTCAGTTAGGTGTTAGGCCCTTGCTGTTCTGTACTGAGTAGCTGTGGCACAGGCTGACAAGAAGAGATGGGAAGGCTTATCATTTAGGTCAGAGCTCAAAAGTCATACTTGGCAAACTCTTCTCTTTTCCTGTTTCACCCATCCAAAATCTATAAAGTAGTGTTCACTGTTCTAATGTGACCAGGATGAGATGCCTTTCTCCTGACTCCCTGCACGCTGGCCCATCGAATGCTGGCCAGTGATGGAGATGGGAGGTGGGGAAAGAGCACCAATCAAATCCTGAGCGGAATGGAGGAAAGAACAAGGCTCTGGACCCTCAGCAACCCAACAGTTTTAAAAAGCTAACTATAGGATCCTTCTAAACAACAACAATATGAATTCATGAATGACTGAAACATAATATGGACACTCACAATTTTCTGAGAGTATCCCACCAGCTGGATTTTACTAAGGGCAGAGTTCACCTCTTGCATTGTATAGCATCTTCTCCAGGTTGACACTTCCACGGCATCCTTGAGAGGAGAAGGTAACAGCCTGCAAATAATTCACAATGTCAACTACCAGGTGAACATTTCTTCATGTTCTACAGCATTCCTTTCTAGTAATTTGTCCCTTTGATCTAAAGGGTTTAACTGACTAGCATGTAATTGCTCATAAGATTCCTTTGTGATCATTAAAAAAAAAAAAAGAGAGACATGGTCTTACTCTGTCGCCCAACACGTGTCAACAGAAAAATGTTTTATCATTTGCTCTAAAAGAATCAGGAGGGGACCTGAAGAGTAACTTGCCTGACATTCACTGTACAATATAGGTCCAAGTACTGGAGTGAAATAAATGCATGTCATTAGCCTCTCCTCTCTCTCCTGAAACACCGAACAATAGTAGAGGGCTACACACACACACACACACACACACACACACACACACACACACACACACACCATTTAAGACAAAGAGAATGAGAGAACAGACAATAGCAAGGCATTTTAGAAAGTAGAAGGTCAGGTCGGGGTGCGGTGGCTCAAGCCTGTAATCCCAGCACTTTGGGAGGCTGAGACGGGTGGATCACAAGGTCAAGAGATCGAGACCATCCTGGTCAACACGGTGAAACCCCGTCTCTACTAAAAATACAAAAAATTAGCTGGGCATGGTGGTGTGTGCCTGTAATCCCAGCTAATCAGGAGAAGTGCCTGAACTCAGGAGGCGGAGGTTGCAGTGAGCCGATATCGCGCCATTGCACTCCAGCCTGGGTAACAAGAGCGAAACTCCCTCTCAAAAAAATAAAAAAAAACAAAGTAGAAGGACAAACATAACTGACTTAGTAGATCCAAGAAAGTTCAATGCAAATGTTTAACTTCCACTGCAGAACCCACAAAAAATATGGCAACTGAAAATAACAGGTACATCTGGAATTTGAATCAACCTAAAAACAAGAGGAACTGTTGAAGAAAGAGATGAGATACTTAGAACCTTCCAGATCTCCTCACTCCTTCCATATAGCTCAGCAGCTGTCCCTTCTCCTCTCAGGCATGTTACCAGAGGTTGTTCTTCGGAGAGAGTAAAAATGAAAGTCTGCACTAGAGGAAACCATTAACGAGGCAGCCTTCCTAAACAAAAATTCATATACTGAGAGGAACAATGTTTATATGGCTGCCAAAGCAATATGAGTAAGCTTATACCCTCCATGGTAAGGGGCTGGAAGAATCTTCTCTGAAGAATCTAATCAGCCTCAAAGAAAAAAATAATAATAAACATATTCTAACACAGGGGGTTCCCCAAAGAAACAGCTCAACCAGATTACTTTATGGTAAAGTCTGAAATTGAACAAGCCCTACTCATGGCACACAGACTTTCTTATTAGTTTCTTTTACTGTCCAACTCCTAAACATGAGCCAGTAGCCAAGGACTATGATAAATCTGAGAAAAGCCTCTAAAACAATAAAGGCCTCAAATAGGGGTAGAGGGGCAGGCAGGGAAATTAGAAGAAATAAATTAGGCAAGTAGAAGAAAACTTTAAAAACAGCTTGTCCTTCCTATCCTTAGAAAAATAAAACAGTATAGCTACCAAAGGAGAAGAGACTGCTACAAAAAAGATTAAGAGAATCAAAAGAGTTGTTAGAAATTAAAAATACAATGTCATATAAAGAGTGAAAGCATGCTAACAAAATATCAGAATTTCAAAATAAGCTAAAAATATTGAAAAGTTACACAAACACGAACGAGGCACATACATGAAAAACCAGCAAAGCTTATAAATGAGGTGACAGAACTCCATGAAGAATTAGAATGAATACAGCACTTTGGAAATGAAAACTAAACTACAAGTTGAGCATCTCAAATCGGAAAACCTGAAACTAAAAATCTCTAAAATCTGCAACTTTTTGAGTACAAATGTAATGCTCAAAGGAAAATGCTCACTGGAGTACTTTGGATTTCAGATCTGGGATGCTCAATCAGCAATATTCCAAAATCGGAAAAAATCGGAATTTCGAAACACTTTGGTCTCAAGCATGTCACATAAGAGACATTCAACCTATAACAGAAACACAGAGTAGATAAACAAAACAGATAATGACACAAGAACAATGGGAAGAAAAAATACCAAAAAGAAACGAAGAGACTTAAAAAATTCAAGAGAAAGTAACACATGTTGAAGGCAGATAGGCAAGATCCACATAAGGGTAAGAGTAGTCCCTAAAAGAAAAGCAAGTGAGACAATAAAAATTAATACAATATTCAAACCAAGTGCAACAATAAACATTAATATAATATCAATTACTAAATACTGTAATTGCTAAAATAAAGAGACATGAAACTACACACTACAAGAACATAGTGTACTCTTGAGAATACTGACCCACAACAGTGGACACCAAACATACTCTAAGAAAATATTTAGACTATAAGCAAACCTTTGGGATCTAGGCAAAAAGAGCAAGAAACTTACAAGGAAAGAAAATTAGGTCTCATTAGCATTTTTCACAGCAATGTTTAATACCACAACAAAACAGGGTAACATATTTAAGATATTCAAACAAAGAAAATACAAGCCAAGGACTATACATCTAGCAAAATTGACTTTCAAGGCCAAAAAGCACAGATAAACAATTATGAACACATGGGAATCCAGGGAATTCTGTTCTTGTGATCCCACCCTGAGAAATGTACTGAAGACTGAGTTTCAGACAATCAGAATGAAGAAGAATCATCAACACGCATGGGCCAGTGGTGAGCATTAAATATACAGTTAATTGTAGAAGACGGACTAAATGAACGTTAAAAGGAAGGGAGGATAGTATGTAATGAAGATATACTTTGACAACACAGATACAGTAAAAGTGAAAAAAAAAAAAGTGGGGGAAAATATACATGCTCTGTTCTCCAAAGGGTCCTAGAAACAGTGAACAATTTAGTGGCAATGAGCATTGCTAACAACCAGAATGGGATCTTAAAATTCCACTTTTCACTGAAGAAATAAGGGTTTCTTGGAGAAATGGGTAATTCAAGGCAGAGAAGGTACAAGAGTCTTAAACATCCTGCTATCGCAGATGGCAAGGAAACAATAAAAGACTATGAGAGTCACAATAAAAGGACCCAGGTGACAATTAGTCCATTTTCACGCTGCTGATAAAGACATACCTGAGACTAGGAAGGAAAATAGGTTTAATTGGACTTACAGTTCCATATGGCTGGGAAGGCCTCAGAATCATGGTGGGAGGTGAAAGGTACTTTTTATACGGCGGTGGCAACAGAAAATGAGGAAGAAGTAAAAGTGGAAGCCCCTGATGAACCCATCGGATATTGCGAGACTTCTTCACTATTATAAGAATGGCATGGGAAAAACAGGTTCCTCCCACAACATGTGGGAATTCTGGGAGATATAATTCAAGTTGAGATTTGGGTGAGGACACACCCAAACCATATCACTCTGCCCCTGGCTCCTCCAAATCTTATGTCTTCACATTTCAAAACCAATCATTCCTTCTCAACAGTCCCCTAAAGTCTTAACTCATTTCAGCATTAACCCAAAAGTCCACAGTCCAAAATCTCATCTGAGACAAGGCTATTCCCCTCTGCCTATGAGTCTGGAAAATTAAAAGCAAACTGCCGGGCGCGGTGGCTCACGCCTATAATCCCAGCACTTTGGGAGGCCGAGACGGGTGGATCACGAGGTCAAGAGATCGAGACCATCCTGGTCAACATTGTGAAACCCCGTCTCTACTAAAAATACAAAAACTAGCTGGGCATGGTGGCGCACGCCTGTAGTCCCAGCTACTTGGGAGGCTGAGGCAGGAGAATTGCCTGAACCCAGGAGGTGGAGGTTGCAGTGAGCCGAGATTGCACCATTGCACTCCAGCGTGGGTAATGAGCGAAAACTCTGTCTCAAAAAAAATAAAAATAAAATAAAAGCAAACTAGTTACTTCCTAGATACAATGGGGGTACACGTATTGGGTAAATACAGCCATTCCAAATGGGAGAAATTGGCCAAAACAAGGGGGTTACAGAACCCGTGCAAGTTCAAAATCCAGCAGGGCAGTCAAATTTTAAAGCTCCAAAATGATCTCCTTTGACTCCAGGTCTCACATTCAGGTCACGCTCATGCAAGATGTGGGTTCCCACGGTACTGGGCAGCTCTGCCCCTGTGACTTTGCAGGGTTATAGCCCCACTCCCGGCTGCTTTCACCAGGTAGTATTCGGTGTCTGCGGCCTTTCCAAGTGCACCGTGCAAGCTGTGGGAGATAGAGCATTCTGGGGTCTGGAGGATGGTGGCCCTCTACTCCTATCTCTGCTAGGCAATGCCCCAGGAGGGACTCTGTGTGGGGGCTCCAACCCCACATTTCCCTTCTCTACTGTCCTAGCAGAGGTTCTCCATGAGGACGCTACTCCTGCAGTGAACTTTTGCCTGGGCATCCAGGCATTTCCATACATCTTCTGAAATGTACGTGGAGGTTCCCAAACCTCAAATTCTTGACTTCTATGCACTTGCAGGCTCAACACCACGTGGAAGCTGCTAAGGCTTGGGGCTTCCACCTTCTGTCCCTCTGTTTTATTTTTTGAGACAAAATTTCGTTCTTGTTGCCCAGGCTGGAATGCAATGGCATGATCTTGACATTTTTCTCTGTAGGGAAAGGGAATGGAGTTCAAGAGAAACCTATACCAGCAAACCTTGTTAAACCCTGATCTTCCTAGTCACTTCTCCACCCAATTAAGTATCCTAGCTCAAGTCCCTTTACTTGTCACATTTTTCCAATGTCCTACTCTTTGGCCAACTCAGCGTCTATGTTCAACTTTAATGGCTCCTTTGGGTCTTCATTCTCTTGTGGGGACTTCTACATATACTTAATTTAATAAAATCTATGTGCCTTTCTTCTGTTAACCTGTTTTATGTCAGTTTAATTCTTAGACATAACTGGACACCCTAAGAGGGTAGGAGGAGAAATTTTTAATCACTTACAAACATACGGAGGAGAGACAAGTAGGGAAACAGTACAGAGACCATAGGTACATAAGACAACCAGACGAATAAGAAAACAAAAAGTTGTGCAAGATAGAAAAAATAATCCTAATAATCTCATATGGCCAATGAATTGCATTTATATGGCCTTAATAATGGAAACACTGAATTCAGATTTAACCATAGTAGTACATAGATCAAATCGTTCCTGAGTTTTTTACTCGTTTCTTTAGCAACAAAGTATCAATGATCCGTTTTCATTATCTTCCACATAAAGGGATACATGAAGATTCTGTGTAAACAGATGTATGAAGTACACACAGTGAAGTGCTTTAGGTTTTGCAATATTTACTCTATGTGTATTTACTTAGCACTGACTATGGCCACAGCACTTAAGTCACATAAGGGGAGTAACATGCACAATATAGGGCTTCTGCTCACACTGTACTTAAGTCTAAGAAAAATTGAACAGTACGAGGGAACAAAAAGGATGCCAAAAGCCTCGAGTCACCCTTGCCTACACAGGCTCGCCTTCCCTTCCAGAAGGGCCTAAACAAACACTACAAATGCAAATCTCAAGATCAGATGCACAACTCCCCTCTTGCATCCCCCAACTTTAATGGTTCACCAATATATTCAGGATAAAATCCAAGGCTCTCAGCCTGACTTCCTAAGGCCCTTCTTTATCTGGGTGCTGCTTTTGCCTGTATTGTCTACACTGGACTTTTCTAGTGCAAGGCCTGGCCTGCCTGCACCCCACCCACTTAACGCCCTCTGCCTTCTTCTGCATTTCAAGTGGACAACACTTCCTTGCTCTTGCTTAAAACTGAGACCACGTGTCAGTTTCTCTCAGATCTTGCGCCCCCAGTCTAGGTCAGGTGCACACTCACGTGCTCTTCAGGAAGGCTGGCTGGCCCTGAATCTGGGAGTGTGGGGAAATGGCACAGAAGTCCCCTTTGGACCGAGGCCACCGCAGGGCTGCTGCTTCTGCATCTCTTTCCTCCACATCCCTCTAACTCTCAACTGCCTGCTTTCAGGAAGGAGAGCGTTCTCTGAGAGGCAGATTTTACAACAAGACAAGCCTTCTGGTGTCAGCTCTTCACCTCTAAGCCTCGGTTTCCTCACCTATAAAATGGAGGGAATACCACCGTCTTTGGAGTTTCTCTGCAATGGGGAAATGATATATAATGCATATGAAGTGTTTGGTGCTGAAGACATGCTTAATCAAGGTTTGTCTCCAGCCCTGCTCTAACACAGCCCCAGGAGCATACACATTTCCCAACAGTTCCACAGTGGACTCCAACCCTGGGTGATTGACTCTGATGAGCAGCCTTGACTCTGAACTTGAAAGGCCTAAGGGAAACCCCAAGGTTCTACCCTGCTTTGGCTCCTCCTTTAAGTTCTCAGGGTCAGACAGCCCCAGGGCTTGAACCTCCTGGGGCCTGCCTTGCACAGAAAATGAAGACCTCTGGCTTTGGGCCGAGCAGGAGCAAAAGTTCCTTGACTTAACAATGCCAGCGCTGTTAGGCTGTCACGGGAGTGGCTAGAGAGCAGGGACTGTGACGAAGAACACTCACAACCCCAACCACATCTCTCCATTCAGCTGGATTTCTCTCACATTGTCCCCAGCTTTGCCAGGGCCCCGCAACAGTCACCCCTCTTAAAGGCTGACTGGAAAGTCACACACAAAGCCAGAACTATACTCGCTTTCTTTTCTGTGATTTTCCGTACCCATTACTTGATAACCAGTACTGCCATTACTCAGAACCCCACGCCACGTGGGCTTCCCTTCCTCCTAGCTCTGTCTTCTCTTGATGGCCCTTCCCAGCACACCCTCCCCTTTCCATCTAGAACAATGTCCTATGAAGATTCAGCAGATTAAGATCTGGAACAGCCTTGCTGTAAAAGAGACTTTGGTCACTAACGTTTTCACTGTGTGCTGGAGATGAAACAGTCTTATATTCAGCCTATCAAGTACCAGCTGCGTTTGGACTGAGCCCTTAGAAGCAAAGTGGGAAGCATGAAGATGCAAAGTATCTGTTACTTTTGTCTTCAACAGACCAGAATTTATTTCTAGAGAAATTACTGGGATGTTTCAAGTAGGGACACACTTAAGCAAAACAAAAGGCTCCTGAAAGATCCAGGTACATTTCAGCTTCAATCTTTCCCATCTTTCCCTTTAAAATAAATGGCATAGAAATAATAAACTTACAATCTACAAAAACTGAAGAAAGCATTTGTTTATACAGAAGTTTTCACTAAAAATGATTTTTGCCAATTAGATCAGTAGAACACTGTAGTTAAAAGGAAAAGTCTTGTTAAATATGCCTTTCATTTTGTGGTTTACTAATACCCACTGAAAAGAGTAACATGTATCTTTTTCTCCCATTGTATCACATGATTCATACAGAAACATCTTTTTCATTTTTGTCTTTTCACCACTGAGTACAGTGCCCAATATGAATGATACTCAAAAGAAAACAAGTTCACCGGCTGTTCCAGGAAAGAAAAGAAACAGTAATGCAATTCTAAACACTGCCGGTCTGAACTGCACCACATTTGGGTAAAGGTGAGCCCTGTAACTGTGAAAGGTGGTGAAAAAAATGAGGGAGGAGCTCAGGTGTGATCCGGAAAAGGAAAGCCAAGCTGCCCCGACTGCCTCTAGTCCAGTCCGACCTTGCCGGTTCAGAGTTTTGTGGCAGGTGCTTTTGAAGTGGCTCCAAGGGACCCCCACCTCCAGAATTCACCCCTTGTGGAATCCTCCGCCCTTGACTGTGAGCTGGATCAAGTGTCTTGCTTCTAATAAAGAGAATATGACAAAGGTGATGATGGGCTGTCACTTCAGCAATTAGGTTACAGAAGACTAGGACTTCTATCTTGCTCACTCTCTCTCTTGCCCGCTTAGAATGGTTTCTTTTTCCTCATTCAAACCCTACTCAGTCTGCCCAGCCCAGCCCATGTCTTGCCATTTAGCACCTAATTTTGATTGACAAACTCGAGTAAAAACTTACCATAATACCAGGCATTTGGTAGTTAGTCAACAAGTAAGTCTGCAGTTCTCTGAATTCTCTATATTTATGCCTGCAAAGTCTTTTTGCTGAAATCCTCTTTTATTCTTTCTAGATATTTAGTTACTTTGTTGTGCTTTCTCTATCTCCTAACACATCTTGTCTAACTTAGCTTTCCCAGAAACTCTCCTTATGCTTGAGGTCCTAATTACGGAGAGGCATTTACAGATCCATTTAAAGCCATTAGGATTATTGGCTGATTTTGGATAAGAAGGATAAGGAAACCCAGAGGGAACTAGTTCTGCCTTTTCTGGCTTTTTAATTTATCAAAGTCAAGTTCTCAGAGTCTAAATGTTTCATAAATACTTTCTAAAGGATATCATTGTTTTGCTTGTTCTTACCACACTTGAGTGCCTAATGAGCTTCTTTCCCAGTGGTCTGATATGATGCCAAAGCTCTGTGGCCTCAGCTTCCATCCTGCCAGCACAAGCAGCACACTTTTGTGTTTTTATTAAATATTAAGACTTTTAAGTCCAGAAGGCCCACTTGGAAGGTAGTAAGTAAAAAACTGGCTGGGCACTAAGTATTTGCTGAATGAATGAATGAATAAACGAATGAACAAAATTAATGTAAGAATAGAATACAAAGAAGACAGAAATCAGAAAAGTTCCTCGCCCAACTCTCATTACACAAAGTGCTTAACATGCCCGTGAGGGCTGGGGTAAACTGGGTATGTTGGCAGAATAAGAACCCATATGGAGTTTGTGAAGCCTCAAAATGAAGTATGTTTCAATATTAACCAGAAACGAGGTTATCATACTGGATGTTTATTTTACATCAAATGACTGCTAAAAACACAGCAATTGCTTAGGCTACCAGAACATGATAGGAACAACTCTTGAGAGCAACTCAACTATCTTTGCTCTAATCCTACGTTCATGGAAAAGTCTCTTATCCATAATTTGGACTTCCTTACCAGCACACAGTGTCCTAGGTAAAAGAGCCACTCTAGTCTGGAGTCAGTCAGGGGTCTTTTTTTTTTTTTTTTTTGAGACGGAGTTTTGCTCTTATTACCCAGGCTGGAGTGCAATGGCGCGATCTCGGCTCACCGCAACCTCCGCCTCCTGGGTTCAGGCAATTCTCCTGCCTCAGCCTCCTGAGTAGCTGGGATTACAGGCATGTGCCACCATGCCCAGCTAATTTTTTATATTTTTAGTAGAGACGGGGTTTCACCATGTTGACCAGGATGGTCTCGATCTCTCAACCTTGTGATCCGCCCGCCTCGGCCTCCCAAAGTGCTGGGATTACAGGCTTGAGCCACCGCGCCCGGCAGTCAGGGGTCTTAAAGAGATTAATCGGGATTTCTGTTCGTCACTCAACATCCTGGAAATCTGGTCAGCATGAATCAGTACCTCAGAGGCTAATCAACTCCAAGTGAAATGAAACTGTGAAGTGTCTTGAATCGCAAAGCCCAACATGGTGTGATTACTCTGTCAAAGCACTGCTGCTTGCTGAGGGCCTGCCTTAAGGAGCCTACCCCTGGACATCTTTTAGAACTCGAACACAAGTGGACTTAGAATTTAATTCTTACTTTACAGAAAAGGAGATTGAGTCTGAGAGTCTGAGTGACAGTGAACTAACTACAGGTAACAGCAAAATTGGAAAACAGTTTTCCTTCTGTCTACTTGATTCTCTTGCTTTCATCAGAAAGGCAGTGTCTGAAGGTAAATTAGGCTGTGGAAGACAGATGTGTTTGGGTTAACAAAACCAGATTATGTAAGCCACGTATCTTATTAAAGGAGACAAGGACACTGGCATTTACTGAGCACCTACTGTGTGACTGGCACCATTTTAAGAACTTTATCATATTACTCACTTAGTTCTCACAACAACTCTATTAAGTTGTGAATATGAATCCAATTTTATGAAGGAGGAAACAGAGCCTAGAAGAAATAAGTTGCCACAGCTACCAAGAAACAGATCTGAAATTCAAATACAAGTTTATTTGACCTCCAAGCATACACTTCCATCTTTTCTTCCTATCACAGAGTTAAGAGTTGGTAAATTCCTGTATGCATACCCAAGGGGTGTCAGAGCAGAGGAACTTCAACTTTAACATGCATGGTTTTAAGTCTTTTTTTTAAGACATAGTTTCACTTTAGTTGCCCAGGCTCAAGTGCACCGGGATGATCTTGGCTCACCGCAATTTCCGCCTCCTGGGTTCAAGCGACTCTCCTGCCTCAGCTTCCCCAGCAGCTGGAACTACAAGTGTGACTAATTTTGTATTTTTAGTAGAGATGGGATTTCACCATGTTGGTCAGGTTCGTCTCGAAATCCTGACCTCTGGTGATCCACCCACCTCAGCACTAAAAAGTGCTAAGATTACAGGCATGAGCCACTCACCCAGCTGCTTTTAAGTCTTCTGTAAAGTATGAACCCACATTTTAAGTTGTAAGTATTAAAAATTGCCATAAAAATTCAGCCAAAAATATATTAATGCTTAATTGCTTAATGCTTGCATGAGGCTGATGACAGTATCTTGTAATGATTTAGCCTTAACAGTTCTAATCTCATTCAAAATGCTAGCTTTATTAAAAAAAAAAAATACTAGAGGTGAGGTTACTTTCCTAAGTGGAATACCTTGCTTTACATTTCCCTGTTAAAAACCTAAACTTAAGTGAGCATGGGAAAGTCAGAGACCCAAAATTATACTGTGAGGGATTCTTCTTTCCCTCCCCTTCAAAATCCATCTCTTTGTCAAGAGTAAACTGCAATGTCAAAGTTAGGAAGAAGGATGGCTAACTTCTGTGACATAAATCTCAAGGAACACTGTCAACTGAGGCAGGAAGTTATACAGCTGCCAAAAAGCAGGAGTCACAGTTTTTTTGGTACATGTACTAATAATAAATCAGGTGCTAATTCAAACTAACTTCAAATGATTTATGATAATTTGTCAGATTCTTCTGACCAAGTTTGAAAATGTTTAATTTACTACATTCTTTAGTTGATAGTTTTATTAGTAACGTAAGCTACTAAGATGTATTAATTCTAGGTACTTGACAAGATCTACTTTGATGCTGCCTATATACAATATAAGTCAAAAATTGGGGGCTCAAGTCTCACATTGAGTACCTCTCAAAGTACCTCTCCAAGAGGTACTTTGCTCAGATCATACAGGATTTTATTCTAATGTAGGAGAGCCAACATTTCTAACAAGATTTTTTAAAAGTCATATTTAAAACATCTAGACTTTGAGCTTCTCTTAAAAAATTAAAATAAAAAAGGAAGACTTGGCAGCTGTGGGCTCATATTCCCATATGGCCACGATCTGCTGGAGCTGCAAGTCAGCTGCCCCTACAGAGGCACACACAGGGGGTGCGGTTGCCAGTCCACATTTTCCCCTAGCCCACCTCACTCCTGTGCGTACCTTCCTCGGCTCTGTAGGCATGTGGACCTGTGATGCCTATTTTGGAGGATCTGGACCGGGAAAGTGGAAGAATGAAGGAAAAAAAAAAAAGAAAGAACAAAAACATACAGAGAAGACACAGCCTGTATAATGGGAAATACTTCCATGAATAGATAGGAAAAAACAGTGTTTGTCAGTGTAGTATGCCACAGTAGTTTGAGACACTAGATATCAACTAGCTTGTGGTAGAGAGAAATCTAAAGGTGACGTAAATCCCTTAGCACAAACACTGTCCAATGCAGCACTTTCAGAATTTTGGTCCAAGATTAAATTCTAAGTGAATATTTCGAAAGAACTCTTTTGTCTGATGTCAAAGAATAAACAGCTCTTCGGGCCGGGCATGGTGGCTCACGCCTATAATCCCAGCACTTTGGGAGGCTGAGGTGGGCGGATCACTTGAGGTCAGGAGTTTGAGACCAACCTGACCAAGATGGTGAAACCCAAAAAATACAAAAAATAGCCGGGTATGGTGGCGTGCATCTGTAATCCCAGCTACCTGGCAGGTTGAGGTGGGAGAATCACTGGAATCCTGGAGGCGGTGGTTGCAGTGAGCAGGCATCGTGCCACTGCACTCCAGCCTCGGCGATAGAATGAGACCCTGTCTCAATAAAAATGAAAACGTAAGTAAATAGCTCTTCAAATTCTTCTACTACTTCTAATATTTATGCTGAGTTTATCTAGAAGAAGAGGACACAGCTAGGGAGTGTCTCTTTCAGACCTCAGTATGTTTTCTGATATTTAGACTCTTCCTTTTCTCTACCAATAACTCTGGCTCATCTCATGCTCAAAAATCAAAACACAATCCTTGGCCAGGGTGAGAATGAAGGATGTGCTTCTCCAGTAGTGCACGTTACTACTCTCCTTGCTACTCTACCAAGCTAGTCTCAATAGTTTCTGATTTTTGCTTACCAGGTAGGCAAAACTAGCAGCTTCTTTTAAAAGGGGTATTTTCATTCTATTATAAAGATACATGCAAGTCTATGTTCACTGCAGCCCTATTCAAAATAGCAAAGACATGGAATCAACCAAAATGCTCACTGATGATAGACTGGATAAAAAACTGTGGTACCTATACACCATGGAATACTATGCAGCCATAAAAAGGAATGAGATCATGTCTGTTGTAGGGACACAGATGGAGCTGAAGACATTATGCTCAGCAAACTAACACAGGAACAGAAAACCAAACATTGCATGTTCTCACTTTTAAGTGGGAGCTGAACAATGAGAACACATGGACACAGGAAGGGGAACAACACACCCTGGGGCCTCTCAGGGAGTGTGTGTGGGGAGGGGGGCGGGGGGAGGGAGAGCATTAGGATAAACTGCTAATGCATATGGGGCTTAAAACCTAGATGATGGGTTGACAGGTGCAGCAAACCACCATGGCACACATTTACCTATATAACAAACCAGCATGTCCTGTATATGTATCTCAGAACTTAATTTTTTTTTTTTTTTAAAGAGATTTCCTCTGTGTCTTTCAGGCCCCTCCCTAGCCTTCTCTTCCTTTAACTTCATGCACATATCTAACGTAGGTGTCACTACTTTTGTGTGGGCAAATGCGAGGCAAAGGAAAAACTGCTGAGGATTTTGCCCAAGGAGAAAAGGTGAAATAAGGAATTGGGGCTTCCTAAGACTTGGCCCAAGATTTGAGTCAGAAAGTGCTGACTTTTTTGAGACACAGTTTCATTCTGTCCCAAATGCTGGAGTGCAGTGGTGTGATCTCAGCTCACTGCAACCTCCGCCTCCTGGGTTCAAGTGATTCTCCTGCCTCAGCCTCCTCAGTAGCTGGGACTATAGGCACCCACCACCATGCCCAGCTATTTTTTTTTTTTTGTATTTTGGGTAGAGACACAGTTTTATCACATTGGCTAGGCTGGTCTTGAACTCCTTACCTCAAGTGATCTGCCCACCTTGGCCTCCCAAAGTCCTGGGATACAGGACTGAGCCACTGCACCCAGCAACAAATACTGACTTTTGAACACTATTCATGGTGTGCCAGAATGAGTTGCAGCAAAACACTCTAAAGGGTTTACATTTAAGAGGAAGAAGGGAAGCCAGAGCATGCACGTTCCATGGGAAAGAAAACAAAGGCCTGAGGTTTCTAAGAGGGAGATGCAGGGGGCCAGGGTCCTGTGCCATCCAGTGGGCACACAGGAGATGAAAAGAGGGGAGGCATCAGAACCGAGGGCGAGGGAAAAGGGGGCTGGAAACAAGAATGCAGTACTGCACCGGGGCAGTCAGATCAAGGAGGCCACTCACATATACATCGAAGACTTAGATATGGGCATGTTCAGAAAATGTTTCCTAATGTGAAGCCACGCCCACACCATATGGCCCCAAACAAGGAAACAGACATTCAGAAGATCCTTAAAACACAGGAGCAAATGTGCATAGACAAACCTACTTCCTCGTCCCCTGACACGAGAAGTGGCTCACATGCACGAGAAGAGGCATGTGCGTGTGCACAAGAGGTGGTCCAGCAGATAGGTTAGGAGTGTGGGCTCTGCAGCCAGGCTAGCCGGCTGTCTAGGTTTGAATCCAGATCCTGCCACTCACTAGCTGTGCAACCTTGGGCAAGTTACTTCATCTCTCTGTGCTGGTTTTCTCTCCTGTAAAAAAGTAATAACACTGGTCAGGCACGGTGGGTCACACCTGAAATCCCAGCACTTTGGGAAGTTGAAGCAGGTGGATCACAAGGTCAGGAGTTCCAGACCAGCCTGGCCAATGTGACTGAACCCCGTCTCTACCAAAAATGCAAAAATTAGCTGGGCTTGGTGGTGCGTGCCTGTAGTCCCAGCTACTTGGGAGACTGAGGCAGAAGAATCGCTTGAACCTGGGAGGCAGAGGTTGCTGTGAATCAAGATTGTGCCACTGTACTCCAGCCTGGGCAACAGAGTAAGACTCTATCTCAAAAAACAAAAACAAAAACAAAAAAGTAATGACACCACTACCTAACTCATTGAGTTGTTAATAAATAAATTAAGGCAGAGCATGGTGGCTCATGCCTATAATCCCAGCACTTTGGGAGGCTGAGGTGGATGGATCACGAGGTCAGGAGTTCGAGACCAGCCTGACCAATATAGTGAAACCCATCTCTTTAAAAAAATAAAAATAAAAATAAAAAATAAAAAAAGTAAAAAAAAAAAAAATTAAATTAAAAATACGTAAATTAAATAACACATTTAGAATAGTGTCTGGCATGCAGCAAGTTTTACACAAGCAAAACGAGTAACGTGTACAAAGGAATGCAGAGGAGACTCATGCTCAAGCTCTGAAATAGTCACT
Organism: Saimiri boliviensis; assembly: GCF_048565385.1. NCBI lineage: Eukaryota > Metazoa > Chordata > Mammalia > Primates > Cebidae > Saimiri > Saimiri boliviensis. Next base: position 103,889,490 of record NC_133461.1, read on the forward strand.
ATAGAAAAAGTGTATTCTTCTAGCTACATATTTATATTCTAATTGAAAGAAGATCTCCCAAAACTAAGACATTCTAACACTGAAATAAGCAGATGACTACAAATCACTGATCTACAGAGTAAGAGAAAACAGTGGCAACTGGAAAAAAGTGGACTTGGGGCTGTGTGCGGTGGTTCATGCCTGTCATCCCAGTACTTTGGGAGGACGAGGTAGGTGGATCATGAGGTCAGGAGTTCAAGACAAGCCTGACAAAGATGGTGAAACTCTGTCTCTACTAAAAATACAAAAATTAGCTAGGCATGGTGGCAGGCACCAGTAATCCCAGCTACTTGGGAGGCTGAGGCAGGGAACTGCTTGAGCCTGGAAGGAGAGGTTGCAGTGAGCCGAGATAGCGCCACGGCATTCCAGCCTGGGAGACAGAGCAAGATTCCATCTCAAAAAAAAAAAAAAAAAAAAAAAAAAAAAAAGGCGGACTTGGATAGGAGCATATGGAACATAAACTGTCTAAGAAAAGACTACTTTTTACTCCAGACTTGATGCCACCATCAGGTGTGGCGGCTGTGGGGCCTAGAGGTGAAGGCAGAGTTGTTAGGGTTAGAGAAAGCTCAGTGTGTTAACATCGACAGGGTACTCTGTTGATCATTTGAATAAGAGAGCATGGAAGCGTAATCAAGCTGCTGCTTCTACGGTATTTCTCCTTGCTTCATCTCTTACAGCCTGGTTTCTGGACTGAGCACTCTATGACAAGCCACCTCTTGGGGATCGTTAATGACTTTCTCATTCCCATAGCCACGGGCCTATCTCTGTTTTACTTCATGCTTCGGCAGCATATGAGACCAACAACAACTTGTATCTTCTGCAACTTCCTCGTCCCTTGCCTTCCACTCGGCTCTCTTCCTACCTTATTAATTACTTAGAGCCTCTTTTACAACTCTTACCAGTTCTTTTCAATTCTATCTCAGAAATTCCTTTGAAGTTAGACTTCAGCTTCATGTTCAGGGATACTGCCTTAGTTCAAGGCTTTGCCGTCTCCCCTAGGTTTCAGCAGTCACATCGCTAGTCTTCCTGCCTGTGTCTGCATTCCTGTCCACCCTCCACGCTGCTTCCAGAGTTACTTTCCCCAAAACAAATGTGGTCATTTGCCTCCTTATAAACCTTTGCTGTCCGACTTCATACTCAATGTAAAACTCAAGCTTCACATATGCAAGTCTTCATTCTCTTGTTCCAACTCACCCCTTTACTTTCACCTCTGACCTCTTTACTCACTCTAATCCACAATGAAATTCTCACTGCTCCCTAAATATACTATGTCCCATGACGCTGTGCCTGGACTTCTCTTCTCAACCTCTGTGATCTGGACAAGTCCATTTCTTCTTCCTGAACTGTCATCTCCTAAGGATTGTCCTTCTCAGCCTCTCTAAGCAGAGTTCTTCAGTTTCTGAGTGCCTACAGCACTGTGGGCAAACATCTCTTCTAAGACATGCTATGGAAACTGTAACTGACCTCTTGAGTTATCTGACTTTCCACTAAACTTTGAACACCTCAAGGACAGAGCTAATTGTTCTTAAAAGCTTCAGTACCCAGCAGAGCACCCTGCACACAGCTGCCTCTTGAAAAATGCTGGGTGAATCAAACATACTCCTTTTGTGTATTAGGGAAAGATAACTTTAATATAATCAAATCATTGTTTAAGCATAAAAGAAGAAATCAAATGAGACTGCTTTGCAAAGCACCTGGCTCTATCATCTCTGGGAAGAGTGGTCTGCTCCTCACCTCTGAATGTCCTTATTCTTCCACAAGGAGGCAGACTGAGCTTTTGGCACTCTTTCAATGAAATTCACCAGCTCTTCCATGAGAAGCCTGAGTTTAAACAAAAAAAATGAGGAACACCCATTAAAAAATTTGAGAAACACCATGCTCTTAACAGTCGGCTGGGAGAAATGACTTGCCCACCTCCCCCTCCCCGATCTCATCTTCATCTTCCTCTCTGCTGCATGTAAACCTGATCATCATTTGATACAAAGTTTAAAATCCTTGGTTTCTTATTGCATTTTTATGCTAAAAATTCTGAACTTCAGTAATTTAATTCACCTTTAAAACAAGCCTGGCACATTTTCTGTCTCTAAACACAGAAATACATAAGCCTATTTTAACTCTTACTCTAAGATCTCTACTTTTACATTACTAAAAATATACAGGGAGAAGTTAAATGACTGTGAAGTATCTAATTTTAGAGACACAGCAGGGTGTAGGCAGGATTTTTTTTTAAATGACGGTATTAAATGAACATTTTAAATGGGTAAAATAAGTTTTCTCGACATGTGTTTTAGGAATTAGCAAAATTCCACGTGGAAGAATACTCCAAGGACAAATGGAGTAGGCTGCTCAATGCAGAAGACTGGCTCTCTCTAAGATGAGCTGGAATACCACAGAACTAGGGATGAGGAGTCTAAGAAATGCTGCCATCAGTTGGATCAAGGTACACATGCTCTGGGGATTCAAAGGACAGGGAACTATGGGAATTCCTGATGGCCAGAGGGTGACTACAAAGCTAGAAATGGATTTAACACCTTGAATCCCCAGTCATAATCTAATACAGGTGATCCATATTGACTTAAATCCCCTCCAAGTTAACATATACATACTGGTAAGCCATAAATGTATTAGCAATTGAAAGCTAAACAACTTCATTTCATTGTCATTTATTTACTTTGGCCTAATAACATCTCTTCCTTCCATCTTGAACATCTCAAGACCTGTGATTCAGGCTTACTGGTGTCCTGGATGTAGCTTTTTTTTTTTTTTTTTTTTTTGAGACACAGTCTTGCTTTGTTACCCAGGCTGGAGTGTAGTAGCATGATCTTGGCTCACTGCAACCTCTGCCTCCCAGGTTAAAATGATTCTCCTGCCTCAGCCTCCCAAGTAGCTGGGACTACAGGTGTGTTCCACCATGCCTAGCTAATTTTTTGTATTTTTAGTAGAGACAGGGTTTCCTGTGTTAGCCAGGATGGTCTTGATCTCCTGACCTCGTGATCCACCTGCCTCAGCCTCCCAAAGTGCTGGGATTACAGGCATAAGCTACGACACCGGCCCTGGATGTACCTTTCATAGGAAGTTTGGTGTGCCGATCCTCACTGCTTTAACTTTTCCAAACTAGGAGCTAGTTTTTTAACTTATCCTCTCAACTGAAACCGATGTATCACTTCGAGGGTTTTACTTTCCTATGAGAGCCCTTCCTCAGCTCCCTTACAGTTACATACACAGTGCAGGTAACATGGTTTGATATAAAAACAAGAAAACACATTATTCCATCTGCAAGACTCTACAATCCAATCTAGGAGTCTATAGCAATTCTTTTTTTTTTTTTTTTTGAGACGGAGTTTCGCTCTTGTTACCCAGTCTGGAGTGCAATGGTGCGATCTTGGCTCACCGCAACCTCCGCCTCCTGGGTTCAGGCAATTCTCCTGCCTCAGCCTCCTGAGTAGCTGGGATTACAGGCACGTGCCACCATGCCCAGCTAATTTTTTGTATTTTTAGTAGAGACGGGGTTTCACCATGTTGACCAGGATGGTCTCGATCTCTCGACCTTGTGATCCACCAGCCTCGGCCTCCCAAAGTGCTGGGATTACAGGCTTGAGCCACCGCGCCCGGCCTATAGCAATTCTTAAGTCTCACATTTTGGGTCCTGACAGTTTCAACTTATACCATACTTATTATTTCAAAAAAATAAAGTAACAAATTTTTTTTTCTGAAGTAATTTTCTTCACGTAATTTTTTTCTCACTAAATGATAATATAGTTACTTGTGGTAACCACCTGTATCACAGAGGCTTAGTGGGGGCAGAGAAAGGGATGGCAGAGGCTTCTCAGAGTCAAAGGAAACTGCAGATTTACTCCTAGACTGCTGACTTTCACTCTGTCAACAGCAGAGACAACCACCTATTTACTTACCTATCCTGTATTTTCTACAAGGCCTGTCTCCCTTTATAGTTTACAACAAACCACAAAAGGGGTATTCCTGAAAGCAAAGCCGTAAAATTTCTTCTTTTAAAGATGCTCTGTTCTTTCCCTCTGAAGCCCTCTGCCTTGCCTTTGTGGTGTCTTCCTAAACACCACCTCCCCTAATTAGTATCCTCTGTACAGGGGAGCTGTCTCCATGAACTCCTTCCAATGAATTTATATGAAAAAAGATCAACAAAGCTACTTGCAGCATCCAGCAAAAGGCGTTTCCAATGAACATTCCTCATTTAGAGAGCTGTCTATTCTGCCTGTTCTTCAGGTTAGTTGTTCTGAAGGAAGGAACCACCACCCCTAGTGTAATACTGTTTCAGCGTCAGCACTGAAGGAGGAGCTCCGCAGGCACATCCAAGCGGGATCAGAATCAACCGTCTCACCTGCCGATCTGGACAGTGGGTTCCGTGGCATACACTGTGCCTGTGAAGCCGGTGTGCTCAGTGATGTATGGCAATGCCATCATACAGTGATAGTTAGAGATGAGAATCACATCTACCGTAGACAGATCTATTAGCTCCGTCTGAAAAGGGAGGAAATGATATTTATCTGTTCAGGGATCGATCAATATGATGTGACTAAAAATGATGTTGTCAGAATGCAGACAAGTAGTTTGTGTGGCAGAATCATGATGGCTTTCCTGCAGCACTGCCATTCTCTCATCTGAAGAGGTTTTCTATATCGACATGAAGTAGCAGGACAGGAGAGCCAGCAATGACAACGGCCACTGTTCTCACAGAGGCAGCACTCTGATTTTACTAGAACAGAGCTCTTCTGTGTTAGACATATGAGGTTAAATGACAGCAGGACCCTTTGGCAGCTGCTGCCAGCAAGTGAAACCAGGTAACTGGAAGCAGAGAGAGCAGCGTATAGGCTGCAAGCGCGCACTAGAACGTAACACGCCACTGCAACAGATTAATGAACAACATGGATGCAGCACACAGAAACCAGCCCTTCAAAAGCCACATGCACAGACAACTTGTTTTTTTTTTTCTTTTGAGGCACTTTTTGTTAGTTTAGTGCTAGTTATAGAGAATCCCCCAAAAGTATAGTGGCAGTCATGAAAGGAAATTATACTCTCATCTTCCATCCTAATGTTAACCCCAGATCTGCCCTTTTAAGGTCATGTAAAAAGGCAGAAAAGACAGGTTAGCAGGTGAGGGAAAAGGCTACAAGTTTGGGTAAATCTTAGGAAAACATTTTTAGCAGAAGTTTTTCCATATATTTAAGTCTGCCAGTCTGTCAAGGTGCACTTCTCTTCTTCCACTAGATCTCCCCGATTTGCTCAGATGAAAGAAACCGTATCTTCCTCGGAACTCCCGAAGTATTGTATGCGTAACTCGATTATTTATTTATTTATTTGACGCAGAGTAGCTGGGATTACATGTGTGCACTCCCACGTCTGGCTAATTTTTGTATTTTCAGTAAAGATGGGGTTTCACCATGTTGGCCAAGCTGGTCTCAAACTCCTGGCCTCAAGTGATTCGCTTGCCTCAGCCTCTGAAAGTGCTGGGATTCCACCAAGCCACCAAGCCCAGTGTGTATGTGCTACTCTTATACATGTGCTACTCTGTATGTTCACAATCTATACACAACACCTCCAAGCAACACTTTGTCCCGTATGACTCCTCTGTCCTCAGCAGCAGCTGTAGCAGCCAGCACCTAACAGGCCTTGGTGTGCTTCTGTTGAAGGAATGCAGCTTTATTAGCCGCATGTTCTGGGAGCGGAAGTGAGAACGGTGGTTCAGACAAACTGTCACTCACAGAGCCCTCCACCGTGGAGGAGCTAACCCTGGGAGATGCACGGTGCACTGAGGAAAAGCAAGTGACTCGGTTAAGAGGTGGGTCCTTGGGCTGATACATCGCCAAGGATGTTATGAATAAGAAATAACAAAAGATGCTGTGGCACAAGTAGACGATGAGAGGCAGGTGCCATTCTGGCTGTGGATATTTTCCGGCTGAGTAACTTGACGGATAAAATGAGTCATTTAATACAGCGGCCAGGGCATCATGGGCTCCTGAAGACAGGATGCCAGCAGAGGTCATAAGCTACACAGTGCCTACATGAACACCATGCCTAATGAACAGCCGGACTATCCCAGCCTTCACCCTAAGTTGGGCACTGCACTTGCAAGACAGTGTCCTCTTCACGAAGGACCACAGGACTCGTTGCTGGTTCTACTCTCCACTACCTCCCAAGCATCATTTTTAAACAAATAAGGAAATTCAGACAGAGTAGCACAGTGACAGACCCAGAAGAAAACAACGTGAAGGACAGCTGAAGCAACAACAAAGCTCAAAACCATCACCGCCCTCCCTCAAGGATACAGAAACTGGGGGGGAAAACTTAAAACTTTTCTTTACTATTTAAGAATCAGCCCACATAGTCTAGAATTATAAAAAATAATAAAAAAATTATTCTGGTGGTATATATCAAGAGTGCATGCTTATATAAAACATTTTTTCCTCTGAGAAAGCAATTCAGCAGCCAAACCACATTTATATGCAGGTAATTCCTGACCAACACAGGGGCTAGGGGTACTGACCCCATGTACAGTTGAAAGTAACTTTTGAGTCCCCTAAAGCTTAACTACTAATAGCTTACTGTTGACTAAAAGCCTTCCTGATAACACAATTAACACATACTTTGCATATATACTATATACTGTATTCTTACAATAAAATAAGTTAGAGAAAAGAAAACACTATTAAGAAAATCATAAGGAATTTGGATGTGGTGGTTCATGCCTGTAATCCCAGCACTTTGGGAGGCTGAGGTGGGAGGACTGCTTGAGGCCAGGAGTTTGAGACCAGCCTTGTTAACAGTCAGACCTTGTCTCTATAAAAAATGTTTAAACAATTAACTGGGCATGGTGATACACACTTACAGTCCCAGCTACTCGGAGGCTGAGGCAGGAGGATCACCTGAGCCCAGGAGGTTGAGGCTGCAGTGAGTTATGGTTGTGCCATTATACTTCAGGCTAGGCAACTATATACTAAGTGGAAGTGAATTACCATAGACGTCTTCATCTTCACAATGAACAGACTGAGAAGAGGAGGGTTGGTCTTGCTGTCTTGGGTGGCAATGGGTAAGGCAGGAGAAACAGGCAGACTTGGAGTGCTTACAGATATACATTGCAACTTGTCTGATGTTTTCACTTTTTCATTTCTCTAAAAATGTTTCTATATGGTACCAATCCTTCTTCCACCATTTTAGTTTCTGTGCCCATATCATGATTCAGGTTGTTAAAGAAGTCAAAAGCAGTGCTGAATAATTGGAACCCTTCTGCCAGACTGTTTAACATCCATCTGTTTTCCAGCACTGCTTCTTCTATGTCTTCCTCCTCATCATCTGGTACTGGTTCAGAAGCACTCATCTTGGTCGGGTCATCTTCTGTTAACTCCTCTGGTGTGCTAGTGGGCTCCTAAATTTCTCCAAGCTCCCTATCTTGAAACCCTTCACCTCCCACTTTTTAAAATGGTTTTGCCATATCCACAATCTCTTTCAACATTTCCTTGATTGGTTCTGTTGTAAATCCTGTGAAGTCAGGAACAACATCTGAACACAGTTTTCTCTAGCAGGAGTTTAACAATGACAGCAGGTTCAATGGTGTAAGCCTTCCAGACTTTTATGATGTTCTATCAGGGTTCTCTTCCACAGACTTGACAGTCCTTTCCACAGAGTACCGTGTGTGATGAAGCTCAAAGGTTCTGATCTAGAGGCTTATTTAGTGATGTTGTGTTTAGCGCCTTTGACCACTCTGACACCTCTGGAGTTGAACTTATGGGATTATGGGTGGCCAGGGACACTGTCCAATATTGAAAGAACTGTAAAATGCAGTCTTTTAACGGCAAGGTACTTCTGACTTCAGGGAGAAAGCAACAAGGGAACCAACCGCAAAAGGGGTTCTTGCTGTCCAGGCTTTCTTGTTGTACAAGCCAAAGACTGGCAGCTAGTGTTTATCTTTTTCCTTCAAGAATCAGAGGTTGGCAGCTTTATAGATAAAGGCAGTCCTGATCATAAACCCAAGTGCATTTGCATAAAACAGTGGAGTTAGCCTATCCCTTCCTGCCTTAAGTGTTGGAACTCACTTCTCTTCCTAATAAATGACTTTTGTGGCATTTTCTCCCAGAATAGGACACTTTCATCTGCATTAAAAACCTGTTCAGGCAGATAGTCTTTCTCCTCAATGATTTTCTTAATGGCATCTAGGAATTTGTCTGTCATCTCTTGGCCACAGAAAGCTGCTTTTCCTGTTATCTCAACATGTTTTTAAGCTTTCCTTTTTGTTTAAGTTGTCATAGAATGATTTCACTTTTTCTTGAATCACATTACAGGTATGCCTTTCTTACATCAGTCTTGCACCCACATAAATCCGCATCTTCAATACAAGGTAAAAATGCATCTCACAAGAAGTACAGGGTTTTCATGCCTGCTGGTGTAGCGACAGTGACGGCTTCATTTATTTTTGCTTGTTTTTGTTTTGTTTTCTTCTCTTTTTTTTTTTTTTTTGAGACAGAGTCTTGCTCTGTGGCCAGGCTGGAGCGCAGTGGCACGATCTCGGCTCACTGCAACCTCTGCCTCCCGGGTTTAAGCAATTCTCCTGCCTCAGCCTCCTGAGTACCTGGGACAACAGGTGTGATCAATTTTTTGCCCAGTTAATTTTTGTATTTTTTAGTAGAGATGGGGTTTCACCATGGTCTCGATCTCTTGACCTCGTGATCTACCCACCTTGGCCTCCCAAACTGCTGGGATTAGAGGTGTGAGCCACCGGGCCTGGCCCTTCTTCTTCTTCTCCTTTTTTTTTTTTTTTTTCCCCAAACAATGGTCCTTATGCTGGATTCATTTGTCTTGAATGGTGGGGAATATCAGCTGCAGACCTCAATGTACATATCAGGCACTTCAACTTTTCCTTGTAATGTCATGACTTTTCTTTGCTTCTTGGGGGCACTTCAAGCATCACTAGTGGCACTTCACACGGGTTCCACAGTGTTACTCAAGGTTTATGGTGCCGCGTTAAACACGATGCAAAATATATGAGAACTGCAAGAGATCACTCTTTATTGCAATATGCAATTTACAGGAGAGGGGAACTGCTCATGTGGAGATGACTGGCACCACACGATGTTTTAGGCAGATACTTGAGCTGGCCACAACAGCCACAGGAGGTGGCTATGAAGTTACATACCGTACTACTGTTAGTTTCATGCATATGATTTAATACCAAATCTTAATGCTTGTTTATGTTTCTTCTGACTACAAATGGTGTCATGCATGGTCTGTAAATGTTGGTATGCACAGTTTTGATAAATTTTAACTTTTTCAGCTGGGCACAGTGGCTCACATCTGTAATTCCAGCACTTTGGGAGGCTGATGCAGATGGCTTGAGCTCAGGACTTTAAGACCAGCTTGGACAACAAGGCAAAACCTCATCTCTACAAAAAATACAAGAGTTAGCAGGGTGTGGTTGTACGCAACTGTCATCCCAGCTACTTGGAAGGCTGAGGTAGGAGGATGGCTTGAGTCAGGGAGGTGGAGGTTGCAGTAAGGTGAGATCACGGCACTGCACTCCAGCCTGGGCAACAGAGCAAGACTTAGTCTCAAAAAAAAAAAAAAAAAATCAGCCAAGTGTGAGGCTCATGCCTATAATCCCAGCACTTTGGGAGGCCAAGGTGGGGGATCACCTGAGGTCAGGAGTTTAAGACCAGTCTGGCCAAAATGGCAAAAACCCATCTCTACTAATAATACAAAAATTAGCCGGGCGTGGTGGTGTGTACCTGTAGTACCAGCTACTTGGGAGGCTGAGGCAGGAGAATTGCTGAAACCCAGCAGGCAGAGGCTGTAGTGAGCCAAGACAGCACCACAGCACTCCAGCATGGGCTACAGAGCAAGACTCCATCTCAAAATAAAAAACAAAAGTAAATAAAACTGCTGTATACGAACACTTGGGGTTCTACAGACCATAAATTTAATCAAAACAACTCTCACTTGCTGGCTGGATACTGTACTATGCTGAACCGTATACACAGTCTATGGTACAGACTTTGGGGGAATACAGAGATATTTAGCTATTTAAACTTACCCACTTCTCTGCCACCTTCAATTACCATGTTTGTTTGCTTTTCTTTTTCTGTTTGCTCTGGTACCCTCAAAGACACATAAATACTAGTTCATAAATTTCATGAGGATTGGAATTCTGGCTGTGTGCCTCACCCACAAGTCAGTTAAGACTGGGCTATAATAAGTGCCTCTCTCCTGCTTCCCTTACTCTCTCATTTTTTTCCAATCATACAAGGCCTGGCTCTACCTTAAAACTATTACTAATCTGTACCCTAAAATCTCACTTGAAAAAATGTATATGGCTCTAGAACCCTAAATATATCAATAATCCTTTAGCTTTGCAAAAGTGAACTGTGGAATGGTAACTGTCTAATTTAAACGTTGAGTGCCCTACAGAGCAAGTCAGAAAGCCATGGGAAGAGCAATTCATAAATATTATAGTGGCGTCACAAACAGCAGGATGCAGTAGTCAGTGTCACATGTGGTAAACTGAAAATAAATGTGGCATCTAGGATTAGGAATCTTCAAACAGATGGGACCTGCCCTACCAATTCCTAAGTGACAAATGAGGATGACAAAATGATTTTAGTTAATGGTGAGGGAGAGATCTGGATTCTTGGCTTCCTTCAGCTCTACGCTTACTAAATCTCAAACTTTCTCCCTTATCTGCCACATTCAAATACCAAGTTTTCTGCTTTTCTTTTTCTGTTTGCTCTGGTACCCTCAAAGACACATACACCTACATCCAAAAGAGAGAAAAATGTTGATCTGCAGGATATTAAACAAAGTAGAGAAATGGAAAGAGAAGGAAGAAAACAAAAATAAGAGAAACTGCACTTCAAATTCCTTTTCTCTTTGGCCCTGAATTTGTGGAAGTATTTTCACAGGCCCTGTGATCCACTGGGCATATAAAAAAAGAGGAGGGCAGCTTCTCATGAACCCCAGAGCAGCTCTGGCTTTCCACATTCCACATGACTGGTGTGAACAGCACCTAAGCTACTCTGGGGTTTAGGCCTCCCAGCTGAGATTACCTGCCTTTAAACAAATGGAAGCTGATCTTAGTTTCCTTTGAAAGAATGAAACTAGCCCCACACCCTAACAAGAAGTCTCACTGTGATAATAATATGTAAGTGACCGTTTTCTATGACTCAGTTCAGAAATCTGTGAATTTCAAACAATATCTAATATGGTATGTCAAGTCAGCAGGAATTTTTACAGTTTACTGGCATTGGCTAAATAACAGCAATTCTCAATTACCCACCATAAAGCAAGACCAGACACATATGGCTAACATAAGCACAAAGGCACCAGAATCACTAAACTAGAAGACTGGAATTGTTTCCTTACCTTGCTCAAAACTATGCCCTAGTAGAAGTATTAGCGGGGATTACAGAAAGAACCAGAAATAGCAAGAAGAGAGTGACTTAAATGATTTATAGACAATATAAAAAGCTGCTGAATGATCACATTTTACCTGTGTAACAATGTGCCTGGAATAACAGATTCATTTAAACTTGAAAACAGGAAGCTAAGCCTCTTAAAATTATTTCTTGACTTCATTTTGAGAAATTATGTAATAAGGTTTGTTTCTACAATAAGATTCACTTTAGTCTTACCTCTGGTAAACAGAATTCAGGCACAGAATCCACAAATACATGACCGGAGCACTCCTTTAGCTCCTAAAATAAATGAACACGAAAAATACAAGGAAAAGATATTCAGTAGATACAGGACCAAAAAAATATACTCCCCAAACCAAACTTTTCACGAACAATCAGACTACTAGAGTTGGAGAGAAGCTGGGAGCTTATTAGGCCAACTGTCCGGTGTTTAGGCTCAGGCAGGGCAAGTGTCTTTTTAAGGGTAAAATACTCGTTAGTTGCAGACTCAGGACTTGAATGCACATTTCTTGAAGCTTCTTCAAGAAAGCCAGCTAAAAACAAATGAGCAATTAGGTTTAATGGGAGAAGACTCCCCTCTCCCTCAGGATGAGGTTAAAAATGATTAAAGGCTTTGCCTGGCCTTAAATTGGCTATGTAATCTTCTTCCCCATAACACTACATTTCAGGAGAGGGCATATGATAAAGTCTCCTCGAAGGCTCTCATCCTTCCTGGCCTGCAGAAGCATATTTGCCATTCTAAACACTTACAAAGTCACTGTATTTTATTCACCACTCCCTTCTAATGAAATACTCCCACATACACATGCAAGTCATTTCGCTCACAATGCGCTGGTAATGGGATGCTTCGGAGCCTTCTGCGGGGAACAATGATTTATAGCCAGCAGGAGACTCAGGCTGAAATCAGGTGCACAGGTTTCTGAATGTCACATAATTTTGCAGTCAGCTATGAAGAAAATCTGGTTTCAAATTATGCATTTGGCTTGTACGTGAGGTTAGGGTGCAGTTACAGGCATTAATTCTGTAAAAAGAGTACCTCTTAATTTAACAATATCTATTACAAGAGAAAATGCCTTCTTTAGATGAATCATTTTAAGCATCTTTAAACTCTCAGTTTTTCAAATGTGAAACCTAGGAAAGGAAGAATGATTCATGGAACTAAGACGTGACCTAAGTGGCCTTCGCAGTCTTTAATCTTCCTCTACCTCTGATTTTAGTACCAAGTTTCACTAGGTTATAGTTGTAACAATTTTTGGTAGCTTTGGTCTTTCATTTATTAAGTTAATTGTGTAACTATTGATCTGAGGGAGGAATTACTGAAAAGATAATGTAATGTCAAAAATTTAATAGGCTTGAAGAGAAAGAAGTAGTTTAAGCCATTTATTTTAGGCGTAGTCAGTCATTAAAGTCATAACAGGACTCCAAATCCCAGATTCCTAGAAGTGTTTTTTTTTTTTTTTTTTTTTTTTGAATAATCTATAAAGATTGCCCATTCTAGGCTATCAGGACAGGTTGAAACAGGATCGCAGATCACACCATGGGAGACCCTCTATTCAGATTAACCTAAGAGCACTGCCCCCAGCCCCATGCACAAGGCGGCACCGCCTGGGAAGCCAAACACTCTGCTCCTCAGACCGTTCCCCACACAGTGGCCAGAGTGGTCCCAGCTGACAGTGCCACTGTCCTTCCGCAACCTTCCATGGCCTCTCATGATCCGAAAAAGACACAAGCTTTTTACAATGCCCTACCTGATCTGGGCAGTTTACTTGAGGATTTTAAAGTTATTTTAAAAAAGATTTTACTCCCTCCAATCACTCCCTCCAAAATGAACTGGATTGAATTCTTTAAAAAGCCTTGTCTTTGAAATGCTCATTTCAGTTCTAGAAAGAATAGTTTTCTTTCTGTGATGATAAAAGGTATTTGCAGCAGAAGTACTTCGATTTCTACATGTGAGCAAATTGGATCTGAATCCCAACACTGACATTCTCTAAAAGGCGCTTAAAAACAGTAGTTACTACGTCCTAAAGACCCCAGCAGAGATCTTAGGGTTTTTCGGAGAGGAAAAAAAGAAAGCCATCAGTCGCACTACTACAGGGTGGCTCTGGTATGAGAAGACAGCTTCCCACTGCGTGTAGGTGGCTTTCGTTCGTGGTCTTAGACATTACCTTGTCCAAGAAAGCATTTCCGTCCTTCAGGGACCAGCCAGGAAGATTAGACAGCCTGGGACTGCAAAATAAAAGATTAAATTAACCTAAATAGATTATAATCCTCTGTGATTTCATGGTGACTGTTCTGTCTCCATTAAGTTAAAAACTGTTTAACATTACTGGCAGTAGTGCTTACCCTAAATACCAATAAAAAAATAGGAGAAATAATCATGCTGCATCAAGCTTAAAAATTATGCAGCAATAGGATATCAAAAAGGTCAAATAGTTTAGCAGAAAACTGGAACAACAAAAAGAATCCTATGCAGAATAATAAAGAAAAAAGAAAGATGAGACACAGAGACTTTATAGTTGTCCAATCATCCCCTCTTCTTTCCCTTGTTTGTATTTGACAACAGTCCTTAGGACAGGACAGAATAGGGATCATCTCACTATGGGTGAAAAAACAGACGTAGAGAGGTTAGGAGCTCTGATGAGAACACAGCCCTACTGGGAGGCTCACTATCTACCGGTCAGCATTCACTACAAACCCAAATACCTGAATTCCAGTCCAGTGCATGCTTTGAGTTCACTGCTTTGCAAGTAGATTAATCACCTGTCACCTGTGACTTCAGTTTCCAATTCTGGAGAATGAAGCTAGTTTTCCCAAGTGTTACAAAATGACACCATGTCTAAAGTGAACAGCTTCTAGCAGATGAGGTCAATTTCATGTATATATTACATTAAAAAAATCTGATTTTAAAAAAATCATTTACTAAAAGTAATCTCGAGATTTAACTGTGTAATACTAGTTGACCAGAAGAAATATAATGGAAGCTGAAAGTGCCAATAACTCAGGAGAGAAAACAGTATGCCAGGAAAATTGAAAGCTTAATGACCAAGGAAATGTGTGAAGAAAAAGCCCATCAGGATTCCACGCTGGATGGCAAAAGGATTTCAACACTCTACAGCATTAACATCTGTGATGCAGAAGTTAAGGGCAAAGTAAGGGTGTGGGACTAAAATAATCAGAAACCATGTATCTCTATGGTTCCTCTTCCTCTTCCTAAAATAATCTCATCAGAGGCTAAGTCTGTAATTAGATGATAGGTATGAAGTCATCACAAAACCATAAATATGTGAATATTTGTCAATCTTCTAGAAATGGTTAAAAACCTGAATAAAATATAAATACATCTAATTTCAGAAAAAAGTGAGGATTTCGGGGGGGGAACTTTTAATTTTTAGGTTGGTGCAAATAATTTTGACATTAATTCCAAACTTAGAGAAAAGCTGCAAGGATGTGAATACAATGGACTCTCACGCACCCTTTAGCTAGATTAACTGTTTACACTTTGCCTTTACTTATGCAAAATTGAGAATATTGATTTCATATTACAGAATGAAAATCACTAGTGGAGACCGGGTGTGGTGGCTCACACCTGTAATCCCAGCACTTTGGGAGGTTGAGCTGGGAGGATCATTTGAACCCAGGAGTTTGAGCCCAGCCTGGGCATCATAGTGAGACCCTGTCTCTATAATAAATTTTAAAATTAGCAGGGTGTGGTGGTACATGCCTGTCAGCTGTAATAAATTTTAAAATTGGCAGGGTGTGGTGGTACATGCATGTCCTTGGCAGACCAAGGAGGGAGGATCGCTTGAGCCCATGAGATCAAGGCTGCAGTGAGCTGTGATGGTGCCACTGCAACAAGGCAAGATCTTGTTTTGAAACAAGACCCTGTGTCAAAAAACAAAACAAAAAATCCACTACTGAGAGAATCAAATTTGACTGGTATAAATCACACCTGATAAACATTTTTTTTTTTTTTTAAAACTCTGGGAGTTTCTATTAAAGTTTTTTAAAAACAAACTCTGGGAGTTTTTTGCTCTAACTCTTCAGAAAATTATGCCATTACCATTAGCTGTGTTAATTATCATCTCATTTCATAGTCACATGTTTTGAAGACTTCTTACTTCTTGAAAAATATATTTGCTATCAGATCAGATTAAGAAAGCAAGCATTCCAATAAAAATGTAAGGACAAGACCATGTGGACATTGGTCTCATTTCATGCATGTTAAGTCTCTAAAATAAAGTTGTAAAAATCCACTTCCCTTTACAAAGAGAACTGGATCAAATGACACACACTCCATTCCGTCTGTTCCTCATCAGACCCACACAAATCAGATAACAGATGCAGTCAGCTATCTCAACAAATGTTTAGAAATAGTATGGTGCTTATCAGAATATAACTAATTTTTTTAAAAGCAAAAATTTCAGGTGTTGTGGTTTAAACTCCGGAAAAACATTCTTTAATAACATCAAAGCCATCTATTATACCTGGGGGGTTACTCTGGGTTAGAGCCACTGTTAGTAGACAGGACTGAATGCTCAAAGGAAATCCCGATCACGTTGTGACAACAGTGCCAAAGACAAAGAGATGCAAATATGTCAACACATGGCAAAGGGATGCTGACTACAGAGATGAAAATATTTGCTTACTGTATTCCAATGAGTTAATGAATAAACCATAAAGAGTAAACTGTAATTTACCAAAGGGGAAGAAACTTATTATTTTGCTTTTAATGATTACAAAGTTCGACTGTGCAAACTTCGTAAACAAGGAGATAGAGATCTTTCCACAGAAATCTAATAAAACGGCCAGGCACGGTGGCTCACGTCTGTAATCCCAGCACTTTGGGAGGCCAAGGCAGGTGGAACATCTGGGGTCAGGGGTTCCAGACCAGCCTGGCAAACATGGTGAAACCCCTGTCTCTACTAAAAATACAAAATTTGCTGGGCGTGATGGTGCATGCCTATAATCCCAGCTACTCGGGAGGCTGAGGCAGGAGAATCACTTGAACCTGGGAGGCAGAGGCTACAGTGAGCCAAGATCTCACCATTGCACTCCAACCTGGGCAAAAAGAGTGAAACTACACTATTAAAAAAAAGAAAGAAAGAAAGAAAAAAGAAAAAGAAATTGAATACAATATGGGGGGTAAATGTACCAGAAAAATTATGATTAAACAAGAGCACATCTTTGAATCCACCATTTTACTAACATTTCTTAGAAAAAAATGATAGCATTAAAATTTTTAGTTGAAAAAAATGTATAAAGATCTATTTTTAAAGTTTTGTTTACTTTGAAAAAATAGGTAAATTATTCTCATAAGCAAATAAATAACCTAAGACAAGTAATCTATTGCCAGGAAAATACTGAAAAGAATGTTGACCATTATACGCAACTTCGTTTTTCTTTTTCTTAGAGACAGAGTCTTACTCTGTCACCCAAGCTGGAACAACACACTTGTGTGATCACAGCCCACCTCAGTCTCAAACCCCTGGGCTCAAGTCTCAGCCTTCCGAGCAGCTGGGATTACAGGTACATACCACGACAGCCAGGTATGAAATGTGTTACTTCTATAATTAGAAAATAATGAAAGAGGCATGAGTCCATTTATTCATTCATTTATTCAAAAAAGATTAACAAGCTTAATACTCAGAGCAAAGTGTTGGAATGATAGTAAATAAACAATTCTTTCCTTTTAGGAGTTTGCAATCTAGCATAAGGAGAGAATAATTATGTTAAGAATAAAATAAAAGCTCTGACAGGGGTACGCAGGAGGTGCCATGGGTTCACGCAGAAAAGGCACTTTTGACAGTCTGCAGTGAGATAGCAGAGCAGAAAATAGGAGTTAGGAAGTAAAGGTGGAGGAGGTCTTTAAAGAAAATGGAAAGAGGGAAGAGCCTCATTACAGGGTGCACTGTTGCAGGAGCATGAGGTGTTCATCTTTTCACTCACTGATTTAGGAATCTTTATTTGCATGTCAAGATGCCGGTGACAGGACTAGGTACTGGCAACAGGACTGGGAGCAAAACACTGCCTCCTCCCAAGGAAGCAGGCGAGGGACCCAAACCCAGTCAGGATGCAAATTAATGGGGACAAGTGGAGGCAGCAGGAAAAGATATCCCTGGGGACATGAGGACTGCATTGAGATCTGGACAGGAGCAGAGTCAAGGGGAAACGGGGGCAGGGCCTGAGACAATAAAGAAAGTTCAGCTCCCAGTTACAGGCGAGAACATGCAGTATTTGGTTTTCGGTTGTTGTGTTAATTCACCAAGAATAATGGCCTCCGACTACATCCATGTCACTGCAAAGGGCATGATTTTGTTCTTTTTTATGGCTGTGCAGTATTCCACAGTGAACAGCTAGCAGGTTCCTCCAGTCCTTCTCACCCATCCTTGGCATGGGCATCGTCCATGAAGGTTATTCACATGCAACTTTGAGCAGTTTCCAAGACACTCCCTCCCAGTCCCCGTCAGCTAGAGCACCATCATTAGACCCTTCCTACATTGAAACTGTAGTCACAGATGATCTGAGAGAGCCTTCCAAGCTGAAAAACCAGTATATGTGACTGCGCTGAGGAAGGAGTCGGAAGATTTCTTTGAAACTATTTAATAGATGGAAACAAAGAGCAAGAAGCAGAGTATAAAGAAGGTAGAGGAGGGGCAGGCATGAAGCCTGAAATGCCGAGATGAGTGTGGTGTTTATTGTAAGAGCAATGAAAAACCACTGAAAGGTTTTAAACAGGTAAGATAAGATTAGATTTGTGCTTCTAAGAGATGACAGTGGGGAAAATGGAACCATATGCCTTCTGATAATAGACACCATCATCAGCATGGTATTCCTACCAAAAACAATAACCCCAACCTAATCACGAGGGAACATCAGACAAACCCAAATTGAAAGTCGGTGTATGAAATAATTGGCCACACTCTTAAAAACCTCAAGGTCAGAAAAGACGAACTGGGAAAGTCTTCCAGATTAAAGGAGTCTAAAGAAATGACAGCTAAATGTAGTGTGGATGGAATCCACATAAGATTCTGGAAGAGAAATTACCATTTTTTCTTTTGCTATAAAGGGTTCCACAGTGAAATTATGAACTGGTAAAGCAGGGACATATGTATGAGATATACAGATTAGACAGTGGTATACTATCAACGTTTTTGTACCATGGTTATGTTAAAGGATATCCTTGCTCTTCAGAAATACACTCAAGCATTTACGAGTGAGGAGCATTATGTCTGCATCTCACTCTCAAATGAGTCAGAAAAAAAGTATGTGTATACATATAAAGAGGAAACGATAAAGCAAATTTGTTAAAATGCCAATAAATTGATAAAGGCAATTAGGAATTGCTTATACTATTCTTGCAACTTTTCTGTAAATCTGCAGGATTTCAAATAAAAAGTCACACAAAAAGATGACCCTTGATTGAGACGCGGTCAAGATCAGAACTGAAGAAACTGGTGAGGAGGCTTTAGCAGTGATACCTATAAAAGATGAGAATGACTATAGCAGCACTGAAGAGAAGTGACTGAATTCTAGAACTATTTAGAAGGTGAAAATGACAAGGCTTAATTGTTATACCCAAGCAAGTTACAAGGAAAGTGCCACACTCTGAGTCTCAACTGAGAGTCCTTTATTGCTGGCGACCAAGAGGCAGCTCATGCTCAAAAATCTCTTGGCCCCAACAAGGCGGATGTGATTTCTTTTTATACCTATTCTAGGAGAAAGGGGAGGGGGAGTCTGGCTGAAGCGCAAATTTACAGAAGCAGAACAAGCTAGTTAAGGAAGCTGGAAACCAGGAGGCAGGAGGTTCCCACAGTTGCTGGTTACCAAGAGGGGTATTCACAATAGCTGGCGAATTGCCAAGCAGGATGTGGTTACAATGGTTACAAAGTTCTGGGTACAGTGTGACTCAGCTGTGCACCCGAAGGAGGGAATGGCAGAGAAGGAAAGGCTAAGATGGAGTCTGTCAGGTTCACATCTAAGATGGAGTCTGTTTGGTTTACATCACAATCAAAGACTGAATATGGAGGAGTGAGGAAGAAGGCGGAATGAAAGTTAACTCTTGTTTTCTAGTTTTTAAAAAAGGATACCATTCACTAAGATAGCAACCTGGAGAAAACCATATCTGGAAGGATACATTTTCCTCTTCTGGACCCAGTCTGATGAAAAACAGGTTGAGGGGATGTTGAAAGTTTGTTTTGTTTTGTTTTGTTTGAGAAATAGTCTCTCTCTCTCTCTCTCTCTGTCACTCAACCTGGGCTGGAGAGCAATGGCACGATCATGGTTCACTGCAGCCTTGACATTCTGGGCTCAAGCAATTCTTCTGCCCCAGCCTCCCAAGTCAGCTAGGACTATAGGAACACACCACCATGCCTAGCTAATTAAAAAACAATTTTTGTAGGCACTTTGGTCACATCAATCTGGAACTTGGAGAAGAGTTACTAACTAAAGATACACACTTGTAAGTAGCTGTTTGGATGGTTATTGCAGCTGTGAGCAATTTATTTTTTATAATTTCAACTTTTATTTAGATTCACATGGTACATGTGCAGGTTTGTTACTTGGGTATATTTCATTATGCTGAGGTTTGGGGTACAACTGATCCCGCTGCCAAGGTAGTTAGCACAGTAGCCAAGAGTACTTTTTCAGTCCTTGGCCCCCTCCCTACCCAGCCCTTCTAGTAGTCCCCAGTGTCTAATGTTTTTATCTTTATGTTCATGTGAACCCAGTGTTTAGCTTCCACTTACAGGTGAGAACATGCCATATTCTTGTGTTAATTCACCAAGAATAATGGCCTCCAGTTGCATCCATGTCACTGTAAAGGGCATGATTTTGTTCTTTTTTATGGCTGTATACTATTCCACCATGTACCACATTTTCTTTATCCAGACCACCACTGGGGGACACTTAAGTTGCTTCTATATCTTTGCTATTGTGACTAATGCTGAGCATTATTAAATGACCTTGGTGGAGACTATGATGGTCAAGCAATGAACAACAAAGAATGTCAATACATGATGGCCAATTACAAGAAAACACATTTCCAAAGTATACAGAGAAAGAAGGGTCCCAGAGATAAGAAGAAAACCGGAAACGCACTATCATGGAGGTTGGTGCTGCTGAATGGTCAAATACGGCGAGGACTGACAAACACCCATGACATCTAATGACATGAACGTCACGTGGGACCTGAGAGGTACTAGTGGAGGGGTGTGGGCAGAGTAAAGACTGGATAGGGTTTAGAAATGAAGAGGAAAGAGGAATACAGAAAAGGTTGGATTTTTTTTTTCATTTTAAGTTGAAAGTGAATGATTATAATTAAATGACAATCAAGATGGAAAAGTCTAAGACAAATCAAATATGTAAAATAATTTAATTAGTTAATTAAAATAATAAAAGGACTCTGAAAAAGAGATTAGAATGGAATCCAGAGAAGATAAAGTAATTCATTTATACAACAAATACTTACTAGAGCAGCTACTACATGCCAAGCACAGTTCTAGGCACTGGGGATAAAACAGAGAACAAAATCCCTGCCTTTATGAAACTGACAAGTAGTGGAGAAGATAGACAATACATAAATAATGCATTCATAATGTAACAAGTGCTATGAAGACAAATAAAGCAGCTGAGGGGATAGAGAGGGTGAGGAATACTATTATAGGCAACTGCAACCATTCCACTAGCAGAACTTCCCTCTGAGAGTAAAAGAATGGCAAGGGGGAGAGGGGAAGAAGATTCCAGGGCTGAGCCAGTGCCATGAGGACAGAAGAACTGGGTAAGGATGAGAACCAACAGGAAGGGGAAAACATGCAGCTGGGATTGTCTGCCCTCGTCCGGTTCTGATCACCTGGGAAATTCATGACCCCACAGAGCAGGCTGGGCTCCCTTTTGGAAGCTCTCATGGTTTTTTTTTTTTTTTTTTTTTTTTTTTTTTTTGAGACGGAGTTTCGCTCTTGTTGCCCAGGCTGGAGTGCAATGGCATGATCTCGGCTCACCGCAACCTCCGCCTCCTGGGTTCAAGCAATTCTCCTGCCTCAGCCTCCTGAGTAGCTGGGATTACAGGCACGCGCCACCATGCCCAGCTAATTTTTTGTATTTTTTAGTAGAGACAGGGTTTCACCATGTTGACCAGGATGGTCTTGATCTCTTGACCTCGTGATCCACCCGCCTCGGCCTCCCAAAGTGCTGGGATTACAGGCGTGAGCAACCGTGCCCGGCTCTCATGGTATCTTGTATTTTATTTTTTAAGTGATTATCCTAAGCATGTATACTTGTTTTCTAATCACAAGTGTAATAAAATCTTCATCTGTGTGATGTCTTTCTCCCTGATAGACTGTAAGTTCCATGAAGAAAAGTTAAGTTATTCTATTCTTCTCTATATCCACTGGTCAGAAACAGTGCAGATTTTTAATAAACATCAATCAAACAAACATTTTGTTCTCTGGGGAAAAAAGATAATAATACCAGGCTATTAGGAAACAACCCACTGTCATGTAAATAAGCTCCCCCCAAACCCCATTTTTGGGTAATATCTGTGGGTGGTACATGTATTTATTTATTTATTTATTTATTTGAGATGGAGTCTCACTCTGTTGTCCAGGCTGGAGTGCAGTGGCGTAATCTTGGCTTACTGCACCCTCCACCTCCCAGGTTCAAGTGATCCTCCTGCCTCAGCCTCCCAAGTAGCTGGGATTATAGGTACCTGCCACCATGCCTGGCTAATTTTTTCTGTGTGTGTGTGTATTTTCAGTAGAGACAGGATTTTACAGTGTCAGCCAGGCTGGACTCCAACTCCTGACCTCAGGTTGATCCACTTGCCTTGACCTCCAAAAGTGCTGGGATTACAAGCGTGAGTCACTGAGCCTGGCCTGTGGGTGGCACATGTATTTCTAAGTGCTGGGTATAATTGTAACTGAATTCCATCAGCTTTGCATAAAATGTAATCTGGACTTATCTCTGACCTTATCCTCACACCACCTTACTGTACTCCTTATCTCAGAAAAATCAATAGTTGATGATAATTCTTCTCCATGGTTCATAGGGTTATCATTGTGACTAATCATTGCACTCAGTGATGTCTTCAGGAATGACTGAGATAAACTAGAAAGCTTACCCAGCTTGCTATGCTTCTGAGCTCTTACATCTGCTTTAGATAGCTTTTCCATATCCTAGCTTGTATGCGGTGTCACTTTTTGCTACTGTACGTATTTCTGCTTCTACAAGGTAGCCACTTTTACAAACTGTTTCTAAATAGTGGTATGCTGGCAAACTAAATTCCTACGGCAAAGTCTTAGTTAAGCGTAAACAGTGCTGACTGTAGGCCTGAGGCAATCTGTCTCATTTAAGATGTGAACTTGGGCTACATATGTGGTTCTAAATCTAAAGTTGACTTAGTTTGAAAATAATGCACAGATGCCTATCGAAAAGAAATGTCAGACTCGATGATGTTAAGTCTCTGCAAAGGCTGCTAAATAATTCTAAAATTCAATTCTTGGGCTCATCAGTTGACCATTTACCAGCTCTTAAGTGAATTGGCAAGAAAGATGAAATATACATGAACTCAGTTGTACTGAGCAGTTGCAAGAACATTTTACAGAAACTCACAAGAAGTTATAATAAAGAAGCCGATCAAGAAATCAATAGAGCACTTTCAATCAACTCAGCCAATGAAATTATTTTGATGAAGAACATTTTTAGGGGAACAAAGCAAACTTATGACAATACACTAGGTACTAGTAATCTTTATACTAATGGTACCATTTTTCCAGCACATTTAAGGCTCATTCTGTCTTTGGATGCACGAGCACGTACCTTTGAACAAGTGGCAAAGGAAGGAAATTGAGGGTGGAAGTCATGTCCAGTCCGCAGTCCAACATAATGGTGGTTGATTTGAATTTGAGCACATTGCATGGTAAGGTTGGGTGCCCAGACAGGCAATACTGGAAAAAAATGAAATCACTCTGATTAGTAATCAATTACAGAAGAAGTCTACAAAGTAAAGTGAATTAAGCAACACTGACGATCTTCTCTCATGAGACCAGTGTGTTAAGTTCAACTAACTTCTTACGTGGTTTCCTCCCTCTTACTGCTTAGGCACTACTTTCCCTAGCAGTTCAAAATACTCAAAAGTCTCAGATCACATCCATCTGTCTTTTCACAGGATGCCAAGCTATGCTTTATGCCAGCCTGGTTTTAGATGGGCTACAGTTATTCAAAATAGAAGGTTTCAAGGCTAAGGGTTCCATTCCGTTTTCATAAGACACTGGCAAATTCTCATTTTCCCTTTTTTGTGTAACTACTGTCTAAAGCTGTGGATGTCAATGAAACTCTAAGCTGGATACTGAAACCGTGCTCTAGGTTTGGTTTTCTCCGCTCGTAAATAAGTGACCTTCCTCAAAGAGGAACTGGTTAGAGAGGTTAACAAGCATGAGTAAAGGTTTATGTTCAGTCTTGTAAGAAGAAATGACTCAAAGAGACAAGTGACTTCCCTGACATGCAGACACTAGGCAGGAGTGTGAGAACCTACTTCTAGCCAAGCGGGAGTCTCTTGCCTGTGGCAGCAGAGCTCAGATGTCAAAGGGGCACAAGCCACCATGGTGTCTTCAAAGGAGAGTGAACACAACACACTGACCGAAACATTTCTCATGTTCTCCTCAATGTCACGGGAGTGACAGATCTGCCACACTGAAAATTATCTATATGGGATGTGCTCTGCCACTTTCAATACTTCTATTGCTGTTCTGAAGAAAAGAAATGGACAAAGACCCTTTTCCCAACTTTTAAAACCCTCCCTTGAGCAGCAAAGCCCAGAAAACGAAGGGAACAGTGTGCTGAATCCACTAGCAAGTCCATTCTCTCCTTTTATTATTAATTTTTTTGAGACAGTCTTGCTCTATCACCCAGGCTGGAGTGTAGTGGTGTGCTCTTGGCTTACTGCAACCTCTGCTTCGCTGGTTCAAGCAATTTTCCTGCCTTAGCCTCCCAAGTAGGTGGGATTAGAGGTGTCTGCCACTATGCCTGGCTGTTTTGTATTTTTAGTAAAGATGCGGTTTTACCATGTTGCCCAGGCTGGTCACTAACTCCTGACCTCAAGTGATTTGCCTGCCTCCTTGGCCTCCCGAAGTGCTGGGTTTATGGGCATGAGCCATGGTGGCCAGCCCTCTCCTGATTTAAGCATAAGAAAAGCACAAGTGAGAGTGATGCTCCACCAATGGCCAGCCCCCTATGGCCACAGTCACTTAGGCTGCCTTTCCACGTATTCCAGGTATTGTTATTGGTTCTATCTTTCAAGAGGAGGAATTTTCCACTTTTCTACAGAGGACATTATAGGAACTAATGATTTCTGAAAACTGCATGTTCTAAAAATAGTAAGGCCAAGAGCCAAGAAGTTGTATTTTGCAAGCTTCTCCTTTATTCCAAGTTTACATAGGATGATAATTTACGAAACCCAAATTCAAAATTCATGGTCTGAAAAGATACAAGGTACTTATTATGTATCAAATATATATATAATTTGTATTAAAACAATACAAATTATTTCAAACTGCAATTGTTCTGAAGAAGTCTTAAGATGCATGATTTTGGCAATCACACTTTACATAAGTTCCTTCTTTGACAGGTACCAGAATTACAGAAAACTTTTTCCTCCTAAGATACAGATGTTCCTATCCACACCTTCCATCTGGCTCCCTATTGCTACTGATCTTTATTCCCATCTAAGAACTATTTGTTAAAGATAAACTATCTCAAAATGAACACACAGCATCATGTTAAACTTGCTCTAAATACAGCAAATGTTCTAGTAAAAGCTTTCCTGTATTTTTCCTTTAGAAAATAAGAAAAAATCAGATATTCAGAAAAGCATGGAAGAAAATAAAATGAAATGCATTTAACAGTTATTTCTGAGTGGGAAAATTATTGTCCAATTTTCTTCTTTTGGCTTTCTGTTTTCCAAACACTCAGCAATGAGCTTTTACTACATTTTTATAATCAGAAAAAAAATATTAAAACAAAACAGAAAATCAGCCAGGCATAGTGGCTCACACCTGCAGTCCCAGCACTTTGGGAGGCCAAGGTGGGCAGATCATGAGGTCAAGAGATCAAGACCATCCTGGCCAACATGGTGAAACCCTCCCCCTACTAAAAATACCAAAATTAGTGGGCGTCGTGGCAGGTGCGTGTAGTTCCAGCTACTTGGGAGGTTAAGGCAGGCAAATCGCTTGAACCTGGGAGGTGGAGGTTGCAGTGAGCTGAGATCGCACCACTGTATTCCAGCCTCGGTGACAGAGCAAGACTCCATCTCCAAAAAAATAATCAAAACAAAACAAAAAAAACCAACAACAAAAAACACCCAGAAAATTTAGCCAGCCACACTGAATGACAAAATCTTTTTTTTTTTTTTGAGACGGAGTTTCGCTCGTTACCCAGGCTGGAGTGCAATGGCGCAATCTCGGCTCTCCACAACCTCCGTCTCCTGGGTTCAGGCAATTCTCCTGCCTCAGCCTCCTGAGTAGCTGGGATTAGAGGCATGCGCCACCATGCCCAGCTAATTTTTTGTATTTTTAGTAGAGACGGGGTTTCACCGTGTTGACCAGGATGGTCTCGATCTCCTGACCTCGTGATCCACCTGCCTCAGCCTGCAAAGTGCTGGGATTAGAGGCTTGAGCCACTGTGCCCTGCGACAAAATGTTTTTTAATCTTCCTCCTTAATTCTAAATTATGGAGGATAAGGTACACCAGAAAACAGAAGAACATGTAAATTTTTTAAAAAGCTGATGCTCAAAAGATTTCAGCAAAATAAGTTCATTGAAAGGCTTTACATTTGTTACTGTCCTTAAAGCCCAAAGGCCAAAGAAAAGTGAGCAGCGCTTTCTAATGGCTATCACCGAATGGAACAACATTTTCAGAGCACTGACAAAAGGTGCCAGACCCCAACCTCATTTGCCTTATTTGTATGGATGAGAAGGTTGAGCTCTACCCAGTTTCAGCAGCTAATCTGGAAAGAGCCAAAGACACACAGCGAGGTCCCTCTGACTCCAACGATCCCATTCATGTTTTGCAAACTGCACCGCTCACCATGGGTCAACTGAGGGTGTGGAAGCACAAAGCGGCTGCCTGAGGTTCACACACACATAGGCACCTGCCAAGAGCCCAGACCCTGTGACCTCCAGTGATGTTCTTTGTACAATTCCAGTATCCTGCCTCTGTCACCAAGCAGCATAGCATCTACTGAGGGTTATGAGTCTAAGGCAGAAAACCAGTAAGTAATTATGGAAATAAAATTAACAACAGTCACACCAATCTGATTATCATTTTTATATTCCATCTTTTTTCATATTTGTAAAAGCTGTAATTTTAGTGTTCGTACTGCTCTGTGTGCTGCTTCCACTCTTGATGACTATGTTTTCCTTATGTTGCATCACCCTTCATTTTTACTGGTCTCCTTCATTTTTACTGGTCTAAGTCAATATATCATGGTTGGTTTGGTCATTCATTCCCTCATTGTTGAACACTGAAGGTTGTTTTCTGTCACTCTACTATTGCAAGCATGGCTGTGGTGATCACTTTAGTGCGCAAGTGATTTTTCCATATTTGACTGTTTTTTAAGATGATTCCCAGAAGTGGCACTAACTAGGTCAAAAAAAAAAAAAAAATGAGCGTTTTATGCTCTTTCAATCTGCTGCCAAAATGCTTTCCAAAAAGGATTGTACTTATTTATAATGTCATTGGTAATACATCAGATCTGTTTCACTGCTTAAACCCATGAGCATTACATTCAAAACCATTTAGAATCTGTACCAAAATGCAGCTATCACTATTAGTAGCCGTGAAGAGGTAATTAAATGCCCCTAACCAAGGAAAGTCAACTATTTGATAAGTGGCTTTAATTCTGAGAGAGAGTTTGGTGAAATGATACAAAGTGGGAATTTTGAAGTTGAGACTGCCTGGGGTCAAATCCCGACTGTGCTCAGTGTTAATGTGTGATTTGGGGAAAGTTAACTTGCAAGTGTAAGGTGCAGTCATACAACCTAGCCTTGCAGCAGAGCCGCTGTGAGGACTCAAAGAATGGGTACAGTGCCTGGTACACAGTAAGTTTTATAAAATCATTAAGGCATTGAAGAGGTCATCTAAGTGTGAATGGAGTAATTTATGTTCTACAGTGGTATTCACTAACATCTTAAACATGTGTATCCCCTAAGACTAGGTAAAGTGAATGAACAGTTTTATAAGTATTTCCCATTTTGCTAGTTTGCCCTTCAGGAAGATAGATCCACTAGTAAGTACAGAATAATCTTTATTTTTTTCTAGCTTAACAAGCACACAGCAATGCTTTCATGTTCATTTTATTTCTATTTAATTAAAAAGCTACAAGTTTTTCTGTGATCACAATCTACAATTGGCTCTCCATATTCATGGCTTCTGCATCCACAGATTCAGCCAACTACAAAGGGAAAAAATATGTGAAAATACAAAACTACAAATAATAAAATACAACAATACAATGAAAGTTATATAAATTTTAAAATGCAGCCTGGGCACAGTGGCTCAGGCTTGTAATCCCAGCACTTTGGGAGGCCAAGGCAGGCAGATCACCTGAAGTCAGGAGTTTGAGACCAATTTGACCAATACTGTGAAACCCCGTCTCTACAAAGACATAAAAATTAGCTGGGTGTGGTGGCAAGAGTATCTGTAATCCTAGCTACTCAGGAGGCTGAGGCAGGAGAATCACTTGAACCCAGGAGGCAGAGGTTACAGTGAGCTGATATTGCACCACTGCACTCTAACCTGGGCACAAAGCTCTGTCTCCAGAAAAAAAAAAAGCAATGTACTACAACTTACACTGCAGGCAGCGACAGTGTATTCAGTGTTTTCCCCTGTGGGTATGGAGTGACCACTATACTATCTATATTTCCCTGTTTGCCTTTTTTTTTTCCACAGAGTGAGTGGAACCTGGTTTTGAAAATTAAGATTATTTATATTTTTTGAATAAAAATTTTATCAGTTATACTTAGTATATGTATTTCTCATTCTGCTATTTTCATTAAAAAGCTTTTATTGTGGCCGGGCATGATGGCTCTTGCCTATAATTCCCAGCATACTGGGAGGTCAAGGCAGGAGTATAATTTAAGGCAGTGGTTTAGGCCAGCCTGGGCAACACAGTCAGACCCCGTCTCTATAAAAAATAAAATAATTAACCAGGTGTAGTGGCACACACCTTAGTTCTAGGTACTTGGGAGGCAAAAGGGGTAGGATCGCTTGAATCCAGGAGTTTGAGGTTAGAGTGGGCTAAAAAAACTTTTTAAAAAAACTTTTATTTATGGAAAATTTCAAACATTTACAGAGTAAGAAAAATTGGTATGAACTCCCATGTATTTATTACTCAGGTTTAACAACCATCCACATTCTGCCCACTTCATTGCTGTCTTCTTTTTGATATCAACGTATTTCTGCAGAACAACTATAACGCTGTTCAACCCATCTGATCTCTAAAAATACAGTTTTCTTAAATGTCCTAAATTGGCCTTTTATTCACAACTGGAAAAAAACAGTCCATTTTCCTAAATATCCTAGCACAATTGATTAAAGGTGATTCATGTTTGTTAAATTATTCTTGGTTTATGACACCTAAACATCCTATAATAGTCTGATTTGTGTCTAATTTTTTTTTTTGCCCAGTGGTCTATTTGTCTTGGTTTTTTATGTTTACATCTTACAGTATTTTCAAATAAGCTAGAGCGTCCAAATATACAAGTAGCAATGATTATCTTCTGGTTATTGATTTCCAATTTTATTGTGGTAAGAAAACAGATTCTATACATTAATGGTTAGATGCTGGCAGATGCTTGCTGTGTGGCTCTGTACACTGTAAAAGTGGATTTTTACAAAAGGTCCAGTATGCTTAAAAACGGAAATTCTGTATTCTAGTTGTTGTACATAGAGCATATTAAGTTTCTCTTATATCCTTACTTGAGTCCTAGGAGAAAGAAGAACTTGTCAATTGATCTTTGTAATTCTGTCAAATTTTGCTTCACATATTTTCGGGTTACGTTTCTGTACATAAGGGTCACGGTTGTTATATCTTACCAGTGAACTGCTTCTCATTGTGTAATAATCTTTGTCTTAATATCGATTTCTAGGTTTTAAAAGTTTTATTTATTTCATTTTTTTTTTTTAAGAGATGGGGTCTAGCTCTGTTGCCCAGGCTGGAGTGCAGTGGGACAATCACAGAACACTGTAGCCTTCAACTCCTGGACGTGAGCAATCCTCTTGCCTCAACTTTCCAAGTAGCTGAAATATTTCTAAATAGGTTTCTGGGTTTATTTCGAAATCACTTAGATATATCCACTTTTTTCCTTTGGTGAATCACTGTCTAATGAGGTTTTTTAAAATAATATTTTATATATGCACAGTTAAAAATAAATCAGATAGTTTTCCAAACCATAAAAACTCAGTACTCAATTCCCAAATTTGAGAGGCAGCTTTTCTGACTCTGCTAGTTATCTTTATATTTCTCAATAATATGATCATACTGTTATTTCTTAGTTTTTTAAGTTTTAGTTATAATTTTTGTTTGTTTTTATTTTTTCTTCTGATTCCCTCAGATTTTTTTTTATACTATGAAAACTGACCACAAGTTGAAGATTTGACTTTTTAAATTTTTCTTTTTGAGACAAAGTCTCGCTCTGTCTCTGAGGCAGAAGTGCCGTGGTACGAACTTGGTTCACTGCAACCTCTGCATCCTGGATTTATGCTATTCTCCTGTCTCAGCTTCTCGAGTAGCTGGGATTACGGGCATGTACCACCATGCCTGGCTAATATTTTGTATGTTTAGTAGAGACAGGTTTTACCATATTGGCCAGGCTGGTCTTGAACTCATGACCTCAAGTGATTCACCCACGTCGGCCTCCCAAAGTATTGGGATTACAGGCCTGAGCCACCGAATCTGGCCAAGCTGAAGCTTTAAAGTTTTATTACCAAGATATGTACAACAGGATTCCCTAACATGTTCCAATGCACATGAAGTACAAGTAACAAATTTCTTGCACTAGATGGAAGTAATTTCAAAGAAAAAAGAAGTTAGTGTAATAATACAATGTACTGTTTAGTCCCATCATTAAAGCACTGTGTTATGATTTAATTCTCACTGCTGTTGTTTTTCTTAGTGCTATGTAAATAAAAGACAGATGTGTCTTAATCATATTTTAGAGTCGATGAATTATTTAACTTTTAAAACAGTTATTATTTAATAATATTTTAACCAATTTATTTGCTCACCAATCCTTCTTCTATCCCATGTCTTCTGAGTTCAACTCCCTTCTTTCTGAAATATTCAGACCTGAATATACCTCATTCAGTGATAGTGCTGAAATAGTGAATTCTTAGTTACTACTGGTCTGAAAGTTTCTTAACTTTACTTCTTAACAGTGATGGTGTTGGAATTACGGGGCAGTAAATTACCTTAAAACCACAAAGATCTTAATCCAACTGTCTGCTGGTGTCTATTGTTGCTGGGGAGAAATCTTCTGCCAGTCTAGCTGGTGTTTTAAGCTGCTATTAAAACATTCTCTTTGCTGTTGGTGTTCTCATCTTTCACAAAGATGTGCACAGGTATGAGGTATGACTTACTTTCTTTTTGATTTATGCTTCTAACATATAACAACTCATCTTCCACGAAAGTGAAAAATACTGTCAGCCATGATCCCTTTGAATATGGCCTCTCTCCATTCTTTCTAGTTTCTACTTCCGGAATTCTTATTAAATGCATGTGGTAATGTTTCATTTTACTCCCCCTTCCCTGTGACTACATTATCCTTTCACATTTTAAATATTTATATTTAAGTTTAAATTTTTTTTTGCTATGTATAGTACATTCTGGGTATTTTCCTCAGATTTATCTTACATTCTGCTAATTCTTTCTTTAGCAGTGTCAAATCTGCTATTTAATTAATGGGTTAAATACAGAAATTTTCTTTCCAGTGACTATGTTTTTCAAATCTGGAAGTCCTCTTTTCTTATTAAAAACAGCATCTTATTCTTTTCAAAGATTTGATTCCTTCATATTTGCCTTTAAATCACATTGACATATTACAGAGTCTCCATGTTGTGCAATTTTCTGAAGTTCTTAGTAGTCTTATTATGTCTACTCATCCTAACTCATGGTGGATTTCAGATCCTTTAACGGTCTGCATGGTGAGCTCATTTCTGGTGGGGCTTTGTGGGAATTCTGAAGAAATTCTATGAGGAATGGGCTGGAGCAGGTCCCTAATAAACGTCACCATTTTGAGATCATTTTATATTGATTTCTCAGCTCAAGTATCTGTACTCTAAGGGGAGCATAAACACCAGTCTGTCAACACTCTCAAAGCACTGGACTAAGTTCCCTGCAGAGACAAGCTTCCTTACAGACCCCAGGAGCAAGCAAAAGAAATTTTTCTAGTACTTTTTTCACTAATGTATATAGTCCTTGGGAATTTCTTGGTTATTGATTTTGAAATATGCATTTTGAATGTTACATCTATTACTAACAAGATTAAATCATATTATGCTAAAGTTTCAGCAAATTTAATACTTTAAAAATTGGCTATCCAGTCAGGCATGGTGGCTCACGCCTGCACTCCTCACACTTTGGGAGGCTGAGGTAGGTGGATTGCCTGACTTCAGAAGTTCAAAACCAGCTTGGGCAACACGGCGAAATTCCCATCTCTACTAAAATGGAAAAAATGAGGCCAGGCATGGTGGCTCATGCCTGTAATCTCAGCACTTTGGGAGGCTGAGGCAGGTGGATCACTTGAAGTCAGAAGTTCAAGACCACCTAGCCAACATGGTGAAACTCTGTCTCTACTAAAAACACAAAAATTCGCCAGGCGTGGTGGCACGTGGCTGTAATCCCAGCTACTTGGGAGGCTGAGGCAGGAGAATTGCTTAAACCTGGGAGGTGGAGGTTGTAATGAGCCAAGATTGCACCACTGCACTCCAACCTGGCCAACAGAATGAGACTCAGTCCCAGAAAAAAAAAAAAATAGCCAGGTGTGGCAGCATGCACCTGTTACCCCAGCTACTTGGGAGGCTGAATCAGGAGAAGTGCCTGAACCCGGGAGGTGAAAGTTGCCGTAAGCCTAGATCATGCCATAGCACTACAGCCTGCACAACAAAAAACTCTAAAAAATAAAAAATAAAAATCAGCTATCCAAACAAAATGAAAGCCAGCCAACTTGATCTCATGAAAATCTTTAAAAGCAGTATAAAATATTGAGAATTTCATTAAAAAATATTTGACAAAATAGTAAATTTGGCAATTTGATAATATGACAAATTCAATTTACTGAACTGACTTTGGGTAACAAGTCTGTTTTTTTGCAGCAAGAATCATGGACTAAAACATAATCTACGTTCTTTTCCCTAGTCTTGTTTAAAGTAATTACAATATGCATAGTTATTATACTGTGCTGTTTATCAGGTATCAAACACTCTGTAAAAACTTTATATTTTACCTCCTATAATCCTCCCAAGAATGTCATGAGGTAGGAATTATTTTTTCGTCTTACAGATGAAAAAAATAAGGCCCAGAAAGTATAAAACTTGCACATGATCTCAAATTTTAAGAAAATGTGCCAGGACTTGCACCTGGACAGTGAGCTCCGGAATCAGCACAGTTAGCCAACACAGTATACATACCGTGCTACAAAGAAAGAAAGGAACTAGCAGAGACCTAAACAATCATTACTATTTTTTGAAGAGGTAGTACACTCTAAAAGGCCTTATTTTGAATTGGTAAGAATGCAGATGACTTTTTATCTAGTTTTGAACAAAACGAAATCGTTAGCTATAAACTGATGCAATAATGCAAAGGTGCCAAGTAAATTAAATTATAAATTGCCCTGCAATCCATCATAAGCAGTAATTTTCTTCTGTTGGTTTTCCTTTCCATTCAAAAACAGAGAGAAGATTCTTAGTTTTGTTGCTGAAACTGCCTTTAATTTATCCATACTGTCACTTCTAACTGCTAGGCTGAGTTGATGCCAACGGCTCTTTACTGTTGCTGGAGAGAACTGCATAGTTATAAAGAAACTTTATTTTTTTTTTTTCATATAGGCAACAGCGTTAATGAAATAACTTGTAAATGCCATCACCAATTTTTTCACTTTTCTATTTAACCAACCCATGTATCACATCATCCAATATCTCATTTGATATCAGCATAAAGTGTTAGTTCTAACTTTGCTGATACATTGGTGTTAGCCTGAATGAATCCCTAAATTCTACGGGTCTCAGATATCTTCAGCTGACAAATAAGGAGATCTAACTAGATTATTTTAAGCTTTAACAGAAAAATGTCATTTCTCAATATTCTACCATTTCACTGGGTCAATCAAAACTCGTTTTACATAACCTGTCACCAACACGTTTGTGACATTGTACTATTTAACAATTGACTTTCTGGGTCAGCACAGTGGCTCATACCTGTAATCCCAGCACTTTGGGAGGCCGAGGTGGGTGGATCACCTGAGGTCAGGGGTTCAAGACCAGCCTGGCCAACATGGCGAAACCCCGTCTCTACTAAAAACACAAAAATTAGCTGGGCATGGTGACACGTGTCTGCAATCCCAGCTTCTTGGGAAGCTGAGGCAGGAGAATAGCTTGAGCCTGGGAGGTAGAGGTTGCAGTGAGCAGAGATTGTACCACTGCACCCCATCCTGAACTACAGAACGAGACTGTCTCAAAAAAAAAAAAAAACTGACTTTCTGAAAATGTAAAAAACTATACACTGCACAAGCTGTAACTAATTTCAAGATAACCTAGTCTTAATGCGTCCTTTTTAAAAAAATCTTTTATTATTTTCTTTAAAGAAAGTTTAAAACAGAGACTGGGATTTGCCATGTTGCTCAGGCTGGTGTTGAACTTCTGGGCTCCAGTGATCCACCAGCCTTGGTCTCCCAAAGTGTTGGGTTTACGGGTGTCAGCCACCATGCCCAGCCTAAATGCTGCTTTTAAAAACAAGGAACCCTGTTCTTCCACAGCTTGTGAACTTCTCTCTGCCCCAACATATCTGAGTATAAACATTCACTGCCATCAATAAGCGAGGCTCAGTAAGAGACACTCTATGCCCTAACAGGGGATATAAGGTTCCTGGAGGGGCAGGGAGCATTCCACTACCCCATTCTGAGATGCTGGCTTCCACTGAGCCAAATTTCCCTTATTTGGAGGCAAATTACCCCTGCTAGGAATTTTGGGCTAGGCCCGCCAACAATCAGAATTCTATAAATACATTTCAATTTTATTTGGTAATCTTTCACCTTCTTCCACTATGTGTCTTGATTCTGTCTCACAGGAGAGCTGTTAAATGTGCCAATCATACTCACTGTCAAACTGACTACACAGCTGGATAAAATACAAGGATAATTTTCCACTTGTGTAGAAAATCTGTAGCATGCATGGTGAACACAGAAAAGCCACTTTCTGGTTGAAGAGAGGCTAGATATAACACAGCTGAGGGACTGCCACTGAGGTCTGCTCCCTCATGTTCATTCTGTCCTCTACTTGGCTTTCCGCGAAAATGAGACAAGCAGCAGAGGGAGGTCATAAAAAGCAAAATTTCCCCAACAGAAGTGCAAAGAGAGTGGAAGTGTTGATACTAAACCATTAAGGGTGAGAGAAGGGAAACAGGCAGGAGCTGCCTTGGAACCAACATTGCTGGCTATCTAAAACCAGCACTTAATACACATTAAAAAGTAATCATAGGGCCGGGTGTGGTGGCTCATGCCTGTAATATCAGCACTTTGGGAGGCTGAGATGGGTGGATCACAAGGTCAGGAGTTCGAGACCAGCCTGGCCAACAAGGTGAAACCCTGTGTCTACTAAAAATACAATAATTAGCTTGGCATGGTGGTGCATGCCCGTGATCCCAGCCTGCGGCTGAGGCAGGAGAATGCTTAAACCAGGACCCAGGAGGCAGAGGTTGCAGTGAGCCAAGGTTGCACCACTGCACTCCAGCCTGGGCTACAGAGTAAGACTATGTCTCAAAAGAAAAAAAAAGAAAGAAAGAAAAAAGCAATTATAGTTGATGAAAAGAAGTTCATGGAGCTATATATGTGACTCTGTTTGTTACATATATATATTGTGTGTGTATATATACATACACATACATACATACGTACATATAGATGTATGCATGTATGAAACACTGTAAGCATACACAGCAAACTGATCAAAGTGGTTACCACAGGGGAGAGTTGTTGACCATACTGGAACTCTCACTTTCTACTTAGATACTTCTGTACCCTTGACTACTACTTCTTCTTTTAAACATGGACCAGATTTTTTTTTTTTAAGGATCAGAAGAAAATTTTTTTTCTCTTTTTGCATAGAGTCACTACCAGAGAATTTCTGTGGGCAACCAAGTTTTTAAGGACAACAGAATTCATACAAATTGCTGAAAATGTCCAACGGTGACAACTGGCAATAAAGAAAAATGGTTAAGGAAATGGTAAAACTTATACATGGCTAGATGATCAGCATCAACAATGGAGACTTATTAGTGCAATGTTAATTCAAGAGTAAGCTAGGAATTTATTTCAGCATGTTAGAAACGTGCTTTTTTTTTTTAAAAAAAAATATTTTCAAGCCACATATAAATGCATTGGTTCAAGTTTCAAGGTTTGAACAAATCTGGACATCAAAGCCAACCATAAAGCATACAGCAGAAATACCGTGGCTACTAGGGATTCCTGGTCACACTTGTGAAGACAATCAGGAAGGGTTCCCTAACTCAACAGACTTTCAGTGCGGACAAAAGTGTTTTATATTTAGGGGAAAGATGCCTGGTATAATACATTTCAGCAAGGAGAAGAGCATGCCTAGTTTTAACCCTTGAACAAATATGCTTCTGTGTGGATCAGGAGTTGGGGGCAGGGAGAAGTTTACATCCCTTTAGTCACTTCACGTTTTCAAAGAAATGGATGTCCAAACAGCCTCTGATAAACTGAGTATGTTTTTAAAGACAGCGAACATTTATTAATCATTTACAATGGCACAAAACCCAGGCTGACTGGCTATGTACTAGGGCTGAGAAAAGGTTTTTCAATGAAAAAACTTCTTACTAGTCACACCAGTAATAAGTTGGGAGTCAGCAAAGGAGAGAGCTTCTATTTGCCTCTCCCATTTGGTGGAGACTTTCAGAGAGAACAGAAGCAAGTAGCTTCTTTACTAATGAATGATGATCCTATAAATTAGGCAGAAGGGAGAGCCATACTTACTGGAGGAACTAGTTAAATTTTGATTTTCAGTTTACCTTGGTCCATGATAAAATACTTCTTTGATAATCTTTATTATGGAATCTGAGCAAGGAAATTCTAAAGTTATAATATATATATATATATTTTTAGACGGAGTTTCGCTCTCGTTACCCAGGCTGGAGTGCAATGGCACGATCTCGGCTCACCGCAATCTCTGCCGCCTGGGTTCAGGCAATTCTCCTGCCTCAGCCTCCTGAGTAGCTGGGATTACAGGCACGCACCACCATGCCCAGCTAATTTTTTGTATTTTTAGTAGAGACGGGGTTTCACCATGTTGACCAGGATGGTCTCGATCTCTTGAACTCGTGACCCACCCGCCTCGGCCTCCCAAAGTGCTGGGATTACAGGCTTGAACCACCGCGCCCGGCAGAAAATATTTAATATAATTTTTGGGTAGGAGAGTTTTGTGGGTTTTTTTTTTTTTTTGAGACAGGGTCTTACTCTGTTGCCTAGGCTGGAGTGCAATGGTATGATCATGATTCACTTCAGTCTCAACCATCTGGGCTCAAGCAATCCTCCCACCTCAACCTCCTGAGTAGCTGGGACTACAGATGCAAGTCTGGCAAAGTTTTGTTTTTTTTTGTGAAGACAAAGTCTCACTATGTTGTCCAGGCTGGTCCTGAACTCTTGGGCTCAAGTGACCCGCCTACCGTGGCCTTCCAAAATGCTGGAATTACATGTGTGAGCAATCATGCCTGACCCAGGAAATAACTTTTAAAGCATGATCCTAAAGCCATGATCTTGGGAGAAAATACTGATAGATTGCATTACTTATACTGAGGACTTTTCTATGCGAAAAACTACTTTGAACAAGGTAAAAGGTTATCTGGGAAAATAATATTTATACAACCAAGACAAAAAATTGATATCCTTAATATATAAAGAGCTCTAAAAAATGAGTAAGAAAAACACAAAGATTCCAACAGAAAAATGTGCAAAAAGCACAGTTAATTCAAGGAAGAATACAAAAGAGTGAAAAAACATATGCTAGATTTAACAGAAATGCAAAATAGAAACCCAGAAGAAATAAAAATGCAATTTAAAACTCTACTGAGATAAAATGCTCAGTTCATACATTGGCAAAAAAGCTAAAGATGAGGTCGTGGGGAAATGGAAACTCCCATTTACTTTATGTGTAAAAACTACAGCAGTCCTGAAGAGCAATACTGCATTAAAGTTTAAAATATGCATGTACAGTCTTTGAACAAAAAATTCCACTTAAGAATTTACAATAAGCAAATATAGCAACTAGATAGGTGCAAAAAAATCTAGACAGTATGTTTTCATCAGCAATGTGTGGGACAGGAGGGAATAAAAACCAAAATGTTTAACAGTAGAATATGTCCAAACAATGTGATACTGTAAACATATTGAAAAAGAACTATATAAATGTTCCAAATGAAAACGCTCATGACTGTTGTCTCTCATTATCTGTATGCCTCTTTTCCCTTTAAATTAGAATCCATGTCTCAGTTGTAATCACAGCCACCTGGAATAAAAACTATTTGCTAGACTTGACTGCAACTATATGTAGTCATGTAAGAAAATGCTGGCCAGGAAGATATAAATACAAGTAGTGTACACAACTTTGAGAAAGTATTAAAGGGAGAGGACATGGCTTGCTTTGTTCCTTCCTTCTTCCTCGTGGTTAGAATAGGGATATGATGGCCTGTGTTGGTAGTCATATTGGATCACAAAGAGGAAGTTAGGCATTACAGATGGTGGAGCTACAAGCTCTTGGAGAGCCTGGACCTGGCATACCAGCCTGGACTATTTATATCAGCACATCATTTATACAAGAGAGATGTAAACATCTATCCTGTTTAAGCCACCATTACTTCAGGCTTTCTGTCACTGAATCTAATCCTAACTAATGTACAGCTTTAAGATGACTCATAAAGAAGCTGTCAGTGTACACCCCCACCCTAGCAGGTATACCAAAGTGACTGATTACCTGAGGTGGTGAGATTACAGGTGATTTTTTTTTAATACTTCTCAGGATTCAGAATTATCTTCTGAAAAGTTTTGTCTTACAGTAATATGTACTGATTCTGTAGTAGATACTTTTACTTTGAGAAAAGTTTTCTAAAAACATGTTAAAAAAAAAAAAAGGTGTTTTCTTTTACTTTGTTCCTTGAAAGAACTCTCATTAGTTTGGTCAGATTGATTTCTTTTGAAAAACAACTATGTTGCCTGACAGTTTACCACTGAATCTCAGCAGCCTGCCAGGCACACAAATAGCTTTTACTAGGCTGACTCTCTTAAGGTTTTCTGAAGAATCCCACATAAAGATGGTAATCTATCTTTATGGATAGATTTTCCATAATGGATTTATGGATGAATTTATGGATGAAAGGCAGTTTGCTAGTCCTCTACCAACTTGCTATTTGCAGACAGGTGACATATGCAACAATTTCACCCTTTAAAACTTTCAGGTCAACATAATGTTGGATTAAAGAAGCCAGACACAAATGAGATATATGGTATAGTTCCATTTAAATCAAGTTCAAGAATAGGCAAATCTGAGACACAGTGATGTAGGTCAGAATAGTGATGAACTGGAGGGAAGGTTATTGACTGGGAAGGGACGAAGTTGCTGGAAATGTTCTATATCTTAATTTTCATCATGAATACATGGATACATGTATGGTAAAAATTCTTCGAGCTCTATGTATGCTTGAAGTTTATGCTCGTTGAACTCAATGAAAATGATACCTAAGGCCGGGCGCGGTGGCTCAAGCCTGTAATCCCAGCACTTTGGGAGGCCGAGGCGGGTAGATCACGAGGTCAAGAGATCGAGACCATCCTGGTCAACATGGTGAAACCCCGTCTCTACTAAAAATAGAAAAAGTTAGCTGGGCATGGTGGCGTGTGCCTGTAATCCCAGCTACTCAGGAGGCTGAGGCAGGAGAATTGCCTGAACCCAGGAGGCGGAGGTTGCGGTGAGCCGAGATCGCGCCATTGCACTCCAGCCTGGGTAACAAGGGCAAAACTCCATCTCAAAAAAAAAAAAAAAAAAAAGAAAATGATACCTAAAACCAAACAAGCACCCTGAAGGCTGTAACATGCTTTCTAGTAATTTGTCTATACTTAATATGTTGATGTGATGGAGAATACATATTTATCAGTTCTGAGAGAAGAGGGGGCCCCTTTCCCCCCTGCACCCTGTCTCTTCCTCAACAGAGATGAAAATCAAGGAATTCTTTAACGTTCTCTTCCCTCCTTATTCATATCTGGGCATTCTTCTCACACTATATCATCAACTGGTCCCACTGAGTCCGGGGATGCCTTTTGCCCTCTGGTGTTATTTGTGAATTCTGTTACTGCTTCAGAGGTCTTCCGTAAAGTGCTAAAAAAATCTCCTATCCTATGCAGGTAATTCTGACTGCGAATTTGCTTTGATACATTCGCTAAGCTTCCTAATTCTTCTTGTATGGATTATATGTCACTTTTCTAAATATTTTCTGTAACTGCAATGGAATTATACTTTCTGATTTCACATTCCAGTTTTTCTTAATTGTGTGAAATAAAGCTCTTCTAACCCCTTGATCCCAGATTTCCAAACAAATAAATTTAAAGACACTACATGTTTAAACATTCTTACTTTAAACTCTTAAATTTCCTTGAAACTTTTCCTGGAAAACAGAAAAGTCCCACAATCCTTATTCTTTACTGTCCAAACCACTAAGTCTTGTAGTAAAACCCACCAGGCTTTTGCTTCGATCTGCCTTTCTAACTTTCTCTCTAATACATTTATTAGGTCTGCCCCTGCCCCACTTATGGTGACCTATTGTTCCAATCAAATATATAAACCTTTCATTAATTTCATTAGTAGCTATAGTACTCTGTTTCACACTGCTGATAAAGACATACCAGAGACTGGGTAATTTACAAAAGAAAGAGAATTTACAGTGCCACATGGCTGGGGAGGCCTGACAATCATTACATAAGGCAAAGAAGAGCAAGTCACATCTTACATGGATAGCAGCAGGCAAAGAGAGAACTTGGGGAGGGAGACTCCTGTTTTTAAAACCATTGGATCTTGAGAGACACATTCACTATCATGATAACAGCTCTGGAAAGACCTGCTCCCATGAATCAACCATCTCCCATCTGTCCCTCCCACATCACATGGGGATTATGGGAGCTACAAGATGAGATTTGGGTGGAGACACGGAGCCAACCATATCAGTAGCCGATACTCTGAACTATCCAAATAGGAGGATGTCATCGGGGGAAATGTGTCCATTTTTGTACACATTGCTACAGATCACCATGAAGCAAAAAATACAATAAACTGTACACACACAACGCTGGGGAAATGGAACTTCTCCAAATTATTTTTAACTGTTCCTTCTACCTGCAATAAGACATAACACTCCTTCTCGAACATATTTATCAAATTACTTTTCGAGGTCAGTTCAGATTTTACTTCTCTAGGGAACTGTGATTCTCCCATTGGAATTCATCTTTTTTTTCCCTTCAACTTTTAAGTTCAAGGGTACATGTATAGGATGTGCAGGTTTGTTATAACATAGGTAAACATATGCCATGGTGGTTTGCTGCACCTATAAACCCATCATTCAAGTTATTAAGCCCAGCATCCATTAGCTATTCTTCCTGATGTTCTCCCTCTCTCTACTCACCC
Organism: Saimiri boliviensis; assembly: GCF_048565385.1. NCBI lineage: Eukaryota > Metazoa > Chordata > Mammalia > Primates > Cebidae > Saimiri > Saimiri boliviensis. The sequence continues at coordinate 103,930,901 of NC_133461.1, forward strand.
CAATGGGATTAATGTTTTATAATCCTAATCTTATATAGGTCACTACTGCTTGTATCAAAGGCTATCACCAAGACGATATATTCTCAATCAGATACACTGAATATATAGTTTGTTTAATAGTGAGTTACTGAAAGGTAGTATCTGTCTTATTCATCTTTATATTACACAGCACTGAAGATAGGCATTTAATAACATTCATTCAATTGTATAGCCAAGCAATGGATTTTTGTTATTGCTTCTCTTATCTGTTAGCTATAACTATCACACAGTCATCAACATAGTAATCAACAGTTTCTTCCGATTGGACACATAAGCTTCAATCAAAAACCATTTAAAAATAAGCCACCACCTAGGGCTCTGAATCCCTTTTTGTTTCTACAGAGATTTTTTGGGGAGGAGGGTGTGTGGCTTGGGGAGGGGTGTGTGTGGCCATTATGTTTATTTTTAACAGATTGATTGTTTACATTTCTTGGCTTTATCAGGCCTGTCTCTGAAGTACAGAGAAACTATTTCTGGCTGTTCTGTTTTCCAAGGAAATCTTGCAATTTTCCTTCAAGGTCGCAGAAATCTATTACTCATTGCTTCCCTGTGTTTTGGCTAGGATCATGTGTAGAAATCTATTACTTCTATGAGTCTGCCATGCATCACCTAAGACTTTAAGTTATAAAATCCACTGTTTACTCAAAAGTCTGGAAAGGGCTTACAAGATATAATTAACTGCCTAGGACACACAATAAACACGAATACATTTTCTCTTTAGAAAAATAACTTATTGTTAGGCTATGTAAAACAATCTCACTTTACTAACAACTAGAAAATTATGGAGCAAGAAAGCAGCCAGCTACAGCAAGTAAATTAAAATACATAAAAATGTCAAGCCAAAAGTCAGTATCACAGTCATGTGTTAAGTTTAAGAAGCATGCTCACTCTAATCATAAATAGAACAGAGATGCCTACCACCAAAAACTCCTATTCCAAATCGTTCTGCACATAGAAGCCACTGCTATTGCATCACAGAAAGAAATGAAGTGAAAAAAAATCTGCAAAGATATACACCTGGAAAACCTGAGAATCAACTGGAAAAAGTATTAAAAATTGAAATTCAACAGAGGGCCTGTGTAGTGAACACAGGAAGTAAATGGCCTTCTTATATGTAAATCAAATAGAAAAATATATTTCAGTTTCGGTAACAATCAAAAACATAAAGCATTTAGATATAGATTTAACAAGAAATATCTAAAAGCTGTATTAAGAAAAGCTTTTAAAATGCTACAAAGAAAAAATTTAAAAAGATTTAAATAAAGGAAAAGACATGTCTTATTCTTAGACTCAATTATATAGTAAAAGAAATTAGTGCTCTCCTTAAATTTTATAAATTCAACCTGATCCTAATAAAAATACAAAAAGGATTTTACTGGGAACTCACAATTCTAAATTTATACAAATGGTAAAAAAAAATTTAAATTTTATAAAAAAAAAAAAAAAAATGAGAGCAGCCTGGAAAATTCTGAGGCACAGGGCAATGAGCAGGAATAAGCACTTTAAGATATTAAAATATACTCCAGAATTAAATAGGGTAAAATAGTTTAGTACTGAAATATTAATAGATTAAGAGGAAGAGAACTGGGCAGAAAACAGAAATACAAATCCTTTTATAACTATACAAAAATATGCTCTACATTACATACACAATGTGAGAAAAATCAAATTTAAAATATAATGACATAATATTTTTTCACTTTTCAGTGAGAAAAAAACCAAGTTTGATCATTACACTGTAGTGGTAAGCACTACGATATGCTACTGGCAATTGCAATTTGATAAATCTCTATGGAATCATTTTTGCAATAAACCTTAACAAAAAATGCACATACCCTTCAAACCATCAATTTCACCAGTAGAAATGTACGCTACAGATGTACTCCCTAAGAGCCTTACAAAGGAGATAATCCGTAAAACATGAGTTGTAATTGCAAGAGACTGGAAACAACTAATGTCTATTGATAGGGGTATGGTTAGATAAATCATGGTATATTTAAACAACAGAACATTATGCAACTGGTTTTTCTTTTAGCAACAGTATGAATATATTTCTGAGATATACTGACACTAGTTTCATAAATTATGTTTTAAATCAGCAACAAAAACCATGCCCTGAACTTTAAGTAATCATGAATGATTTTTAAAACACTTGGGGACAGTATAGGTGGCGGAACTCTTATCTTTCAGGTAAATACCCTCAATTCTAAACTCTTCCTACAGGCAATGAAAATACAAAGTGTTAGAAATATTTTCTAAAAATATTTGATGTACTACTGAAAATATTTCGTATCTTGAAAACCAGAGAACTAGAATCTTGTTAAACACAGATTCTGTTCATTAGGTAAGGGTATGCAGTCTTACAAAATGAGGTAGTTCTAGATATTTACATGAAATAATCTTTAAGACACATTTCTAACTTAAAAAAGGAAAATTAATATGCCAAACCAATGTGGATAATCTCTCACTATGTAAAAAATTTAAAAAGGGATGAAAACGATATACATGCATGAAAATCCACAGAGTATCTTTGAAAAATGTAAAGGAAACTGATAACTGAGATTGCTCCTGGGAAGGAGGATAAGGAGTGAAGGAGTCGGAGAGAATCATTTCACTGTTTTTGTTTTCTTGAGACAGTCTCACTCTGTTGCCCAGGCTGGATGGAGTGCAGCGGTGTGATCATTGCTAACTGTAGCCTCAACCTCCTGGGCTCAAGTGAACCTCCCACCTCAACCTCCTCAGTAGCTGGGATTACAGGTGTGTGCCACCACACCCACCTATTTTTTTTTATTTTTTTATTTTGGTAGAGACAAGGTCTCAATATGTTGCCCAGGCTGGACTCAAACTTGTGGGCTCAAGAGATCCTTCCACCTTGGCCTCCCAAAGTACTGGGATTACAGATGTCATTTTTTTTTTTTTTAAAGTCTTGTATAGTTTACTAAAAAAAAAAAAAAGAAAAAGTACATGTAATATCTACCTAAAAATATACAAAAAAAAGATACTCAACATGACTAATCATTAGGGACATGCAAATTAAAACCACTAAATATCACTTAACACCTGTTACGATGGGCATTATTAAAAAATCAAAACACCAATAATAATAAAATATAAAATGACAAGATGGTGGAGAAATTAGAATCTCTGTGTACTGCAGGTGAGAATATAAAACAGTGAAGATGTAGCCACTATGGAAAACAGTATGTTAATTCCTCAAAAAGTTAAACACAGATATTACCATATGATCTAATCCAGTGATTCCACTTCTGGGTATATACCCCCCAAAATTGAAGGCAAGCATTTGAACAGGTATTTGTACACCCATTACTGCCAAAAGCCAAAGAGCAGATGTAACCTAAGTGTCCATGAAGGGATAAATGGATAAACAAAATAATACCAGATTGTTTGCGGTATATACAAGGAAATACTGGCTTTAAAAAGAAAGGGCATTCTGATACATGCCACAAAATGGATGAATCATTATGTTAGGTGAAACAAGCCAGACACAAAAGGAAAATACTGAATGATACCACTTCTATGAGCTACCTAGAGTAGTTGAATTCATACCGATGGAAAGTGGAATGGGGTTTGTCAGAGGCTGGAGGGTGTGGAGGCGTATGCCTGTAGTCCCAGCTATTCGGGAGGCTGAGGTGGAAAGATGGCTTGAACCGGGGAGGCGGAGGTTGCAGTGAGAGGAGATAGCACCACTGCACTCCAGCTTGGGTGACAGAGTCAAACTCCGTCACAGAAAAAAGAAAGAAAGAGAGAATAGGAAAAAAAAAGTAAAAAGAAAAAAACATGAAAGTACTTAAAGCCATGAAATTGTTTAGTTAAAAATGGTTACATGATAAATTTAACCCACTTGTGTGTATTATCACAGTTTTTAAAAAAGTAATGCAAAAATAGAAAATCTAAAGACAGATTTTTTATTTTTCAATAGCAAGTTAAAAATTGAATGAGTCAATTAAAAACCTTCCCTGAAGAAAAGTTTGCCCTACACGGTTTAACTAATAGATTCTACCAAACATTTAAAGGCCAGGCGTGGTGGCTCATGCTTGTAATCCCAGCACTGCGGGAGGCCAAGGCAGGTGGACCACGAGGTCAAGAGATCAAGACCATCCTGACCAACATGGAAAAACCCCGTCTCTACTAAAAATACAAAAATTAGCCAGATGTGGTGGCAGGTGCCTGTAGTCCCAGCTACTCTGGAAGCTGAGGCATGAGAATTGCTTGAGCCGGGGAGGTGGAGGTTGTGGTGAGAAGAGATCACCTACTGCACTCCAGCCTGGGTGAGAAGAAAATTAAAGAGGGAATAATACTAATTCTTCACACATTCTTGCAGAATATAGAGGAGGTACAGAGGAGGGGGAAATATTTCCCAACTCATTCTATGAGAACAATATTACCTGATACCAAAGTCAAACACAGATAATACAGGACAACTACAGACCAATACCCTTCATGAATATACCGACAAAAATCCTCAACAAAATGTTAGCAAACCAAATCTAGCAACATATACAAAAGATTATACACCATGACCAAGAGGGATTTGTCTCAGGAATGCAAGTCTGGCTTAATATGCAAAATTCAATTAAAGTAATATATGATATTAATATAAAGACAAAAACCACATGATCACCTTGACAGATGAAGAAAAAGCATCTGACAAAAATCTAAGACCCATTTATGATAATAACACTCAACAAACCAGATACAAGGGAATACCCTCAACCTGATAAAGGGCATTTATGAAAAACCTACAGTTCACATCATATTAAGGAGTAAAAACTCAGTATCTTCTTCCTAAGATGGGGAACAAATCAAGGATGCCTGCTTGCACTACCTCTATTTAACACTGTACTGGAGGATCTAGCTAGTATAATCACACAAGAAAAAAGTGAAAACATGGAGAAATTACAAACGAAAACTTATGTCCACACGACCATAATAGCCAAAAAGCAGAAACCATCCAACTGTCCATCACCTGGTGCAGGAATAAACAAAATGCTGAGTATCCATACAGGGGAATATTATTCAGCAAGAAAAAAGAAACAACTGATACATGCTACGACATGAACAAACTTCAGAAACATTATACTAGATGAAAGAAGATGTCTTAGCCGCAAAAAAAACCCCCATATTCAATGAGTTAATTTACATGAAATGACCAGAAAGGGCAAATCTACCAAGAGAGAAATTAAATAGATTCATGGTTGCCTAGGCCTGGAGGTAGCAATGGAGATCTTTTGGAGTGATGGAAATATTATATTATATTTAGAAAGAGACTCTGGTTAAACCATAAATCTGAGAAATGGAAGATGCAAGACATTTTATTATTTACCTCCCCAATCTCTTCATAAACATGAGTGAAGAAAAATTACCCTAAGGCCAAAAAGGGTGTTAGTTTTACAATACCTATTAAAGAATCTCTTTCTTGAACATCATTTGTCTGATTATCTATCGTTGAGAGCTAAAGTTCATTCAATTGTGCTTTCAATAAATTTAAACATTTTACATCTTTAAGGCATTTCCTCCAAATTTATGGTAAATCAAGGGCAATTTAAATGCCTTCTTTTGCTCACAGTAAAGTCCCATCACACAGTTGATTAGTCTTGATCACTGGAGCTACTGCGGTTATAGCAAGAGTCAAGCCATAGTACTTGTATTAGAACAGTCTTCTGGCTTTGCTGATTGACCATAGGTAAGCCAGATTTTCTTTTTCAATTCAACTATTATTACTAAAAGTCTGCCATCAGTGTATCTTTTTTTTTTTTTTGAGACAGGGCCTCACTCTGTCACTTAGGCTAGAGTACAGTGGCACAATCAGCTCATTGTAACCTCAAATCCCTGGGCTCAAGCAAACCTCTCACCTCAGCCTACAGAGTAGCTGGGACTACTGGAAAAAGACGCAGGCCTCATTAATTTTAAATTTAAATTTTTTTTTTTTTTTTTTTGTAGTGACAGGGTCTCACTATGTTGCCTAGGCTGGTCTGGAACTCCTGGGCTCTAGCAATCCTCCTTCTCAGCTTCCTGAAGTGCTGGGATTACAGGTGTAAGTGACTGTGGTTGGCCTGGTGTATTTTTTTTGCTTTGTTAAGCATAAAGGTTTTAATTTTCAGAATAACAACTTTGGACTCCGAAATGCCTAAGAGTAAAATATCCATCTTTATCACAGAGCATTCCTGAGCAAGATACATAACCTAGCCTTATGCCACACACAGGTTTTCAGAATTTGAGGAAATTATGAAAGGAAAAAACCTAACCTATTGAGGTTGTGATAAAATATGACCTTTGAAAAGCTTGAAATGACATTACATCCTAAAGACACAGGAGGGCACTCTTATCAACCAGCAAAGAAAAACACAGAAAAAGACAGTGAAGTCAGGTTGACATTTTAACAATGGTACTGCAATAGTTGAATCAAGCACCGGTAAAACGTTGGAGGCTTGTAATTTATAGCCAGAGATTTCCTGTTCTTCATGTAAAATCTGAGAAGCCAACAGGATTCTACAACCATGTAAATTGGAGGAAGAATCCAAAACTCTCAGATCCAAGGTGAGGAGGATTAACCACGCCCCTTTCTAACGATTTAAACTGACCTTGGGGCAGGATTTGCCCCTTTCAAGCAATCTTCTACATAATCTACAGTTGTACTTGGTGTTTTACTTGCCTTCCACTGGGAGTGGCCTGTGAATTCATTTCTTTGCTCCATCTGTTTACTCAGCAGAAATGGGAAGTTAAAAGTTTCACCCAGTAGAAATGAAACAGCATTTTGAAGAAAGGAGAAAAGACCACTGAAGAATGTATTTCGTGGCCTTCTCAAGTTTTAAAATTTGTAAATACAACTATAGCATATAATTTCCTCTATCGAATTTAATTAGTATAACAATCACTTAAATGACCTTCCTTTAAGACTTTCAACAAGCCAGTCTCTGCAGAGTGCTACGGATTCTGAGGCACTCAGGCCCCTCCCAAAGGATTATCATTAATCTTAAAGTCACATTCAAATTTGTGTCTCAGCAAAATTATAAATAATTCCATGTCATAGGGGTCAAACATATTGGTTAAAAAGGAAAGTGTTAAAATTGTGAATACCAAGGGTATACTGTGGTTAAATAATAAATCTTTGCTGACTGAATAAGCCAGAAGATTCCATCTCAGGTACTATCTGTAGGAAGTACAACACACAGGCTGCATTCTTGAACTGCTTCGGACTATTTTATTCGCTTGATTCTTCATCTGTTTAAGTGACTGGATTCCTGGCCATGATGCTTCAAACTTAATTTCTGTCAATGTGCTCAGAATTTTTTGTTCCATGGTCTTTCGGTAAGGGCCTTTGTCAATTCCAGTTTCTATCCTTAGCTGAACTGGCCATCAGGGTACCCAATTAGGCTCAAACTATACAAATAACAGAACATGCTCTAAAATGTGCTAATTTAAAAGATACATTTCTAATTTTCCTCTGCTTTCTAAAATCATTCTGGTTAATTGAAAATGCCAATGAATTTTCTTCAGTTAAATAAAGCTGCCTGAATACTGCATATTATAAATATAGAAGGCCATTGAAATCCTTTGAGGTGGTATCTAGGAAGGAGATATCCAAGTATTACATTATAATGACATCCATTGTTTTCATGTGGGTGTATGAAAGGCCACCAAGAGGGTGATGTGCAAAGTTAGAGAATTATAAATGGTATCACAGAAGCTAAATTTGGAATATAAAAAAAATAACTTCAATACCAAATTGGTATGCTCTGATATGGGGGTCTTTCACGAAGAAAGTTTCCCAAACTTAAAAAACAACTTTTTTTAGCCAATAACCTCAAAAAAATTTTTTTTGGTCTTTTGTTTTTCAAATAGGGCCTCACTTTGTCACCGAGGCTGGAATACAGTGGTGCCATCATAGCTCACTGCAGCCTTGACGTCCTGGGTGCAAGTTATCCTCCTGCCTCAGCCCTCCAAGTAGCTGGGAACACAAACACCTGCCACCATGCTCAGCAAATTTTTGTCTTTTGTAAAGACAGGTTTTGCCATGTTGCCCAGGCTGGTCTAGTGCTCCTGATTTCAAGCCATCCGCCTGGCTCCGCCTCCCAAAGTGCTGGGATTACAGTCATGAACCACTGCACCTGGCCTGAAGATCTTAATTGAACCACACTGGCATTTAAAGCTAATTTTAAAAATAACCTTAAATACATTTTTAGTATGCACTCTACCTTCTGTTTTTAAGCACTAACGTAGGCATGGTGCAGCGCGCTAGATTTCCCATCCTCACTAAATAACAGGGAGACCTGGGTTTAGATCTTGACTCTATCATTTTTAATCTACGCTAAGTTTGAGCCACTTACTTCACCTCCCTGAAGTTCACATTTTTTGTCTGTAAAATGGGAATACTGTCACCTGAATCAAAGGATTAAACAGGAAACTATATAGCAAATACTTAGTACATTGCCTGGCACACGATAATTGCTTTATAAAAGGTAGCAATCATTACTTTTTTTTACTTCCAATGGTTACTGCTTATTGTAATCCTTTAAACATCACTCTTTAATCTTTTCTCATAGACCTTGATAAGCCTTCATAAATTACTATTATTATTTTTTGAGATGGAGTCTCGCTCTGTTGCCCATGCTGGAATGCGGTGGCGTGGTTTCCGGTCACTGCAAGCTTCACTTCCCAGATTCAAGCAATTCTCCTGCCTAACCTCCCAAGTAGCTGAGATTACAGGCACCTGCCATCACGCCTGGCTAATTTTTTGTATTTTTAGTAGAGAAGGGGTTTCACCATATTGGCCAGGCTGGTCTCCTGACCTCGTGATCCACCTGCCTGGGCCTCCCAAAGTGTTGGGATCACAGGCATGAGCCACTGCACCCATCAGCCTTCAGAAATTATTTACTGAATTACCATTTAGTAGGGTCACTGGTTACTCTATGTGCAGGCTCAGGGAATAGAGTCTACATGAGGGAGGACAGACACAGGCCAATAATTACAAGTGCTACAAATAGGAAGTATACCATCAAGCATATGACAGGGGTACTTACTTCAAGGAAGCCCTGAAGAAGTGTTACTTAAGAGTTCTGAAACATACGAAGAAATCAGCCAGGCAAAAAAGAGTGAGGCAGGCAATGGAACTTATTCAACCAAGTTAAGCCTAAGAAGTTATCCTAAGGGCAAAGAAAGATAATGAGAGGCTTTCATGGAACTCTGCAATTTAAAATAACTTCGGGATGCAGAGGAAAGAATGAATGAAGGTTAAGACTGAATGCAGGGAGACCAGATAAGGGTCTGGTTGAATTTTAAGCGAAAAGAGCCTATTACAGAGACACTATTCTGGTTGGACTGGAGAGAAACAGAACCTATTTAAGAGAGCTTAATTTAGAAAGTAGGATCAGTAAGAGGTGGTCGTAGATTGTGTGTGGGATGGGTCCTCTGGAAAGTCAATCGCAAAAACAAGAAAATAGTAAACAAAATGTATTTTTGTTTCATAATTATAAATTTAAAACACAGCCTGTCACATATTCCTGAAGCAGTACACAAAATTAAAAATTTCAGGCCATGAGAGGACTTATTCTAACCATTTGGGAGGCATGCCACACCAATCTAACTTACTGAGCAACACTGCTTTTGTTATGTTGATGGGAATTCTCAATTACATTTATCTATCAACTACCAAATAAGTTTTTATACATAGTTGCAAAGTAAACAGAGAGTATGAATATCAATAGAATACTTCCTTTTCCTCTGAGACATCTTTGGTTCTTAATGGAAAAAAATAATTTTTCACTTTTTTTTCACTTCTTTCTTTTCCCTGGTTTCGTATTTCTAAATAAATCAGGCAGGAGGATTTTGAGAGCAAAGTATATGTAACGTAGACCCTGGCTTTCCGATCCCCTCACTAATGAGTTGTTATGGGAAAACTAGTTCACACTTCCCTGCTTTCTTAAACCAAACACACCAAATATAATTTGTTCTTTACTGAGAACAGGGTCCGTGTACTAGTTAATAAGGTACCAAGCTCTTAGGCTCCTATAAGCTGACCTCTTTTCATGGACGGCCCTGGCTTACTTATCCTTATCAGTTCAAGAGTCACCTTTCCTGGAAGCTGTCCCCTGACCTCCCCAATCTTCTTTCCTCTCAATTCCCAAAACCCTAAACACACCTCTATTTTACCATGAACACAGCGAATTATAATTTTGGGTCAGGCACAGTGGCTCACGCCTGTAATCCCAGCATTTTGGGCGGCCAAGGCAGGCAGATGGCTTGAGTCCAGGGATTCGAGACCAGCCTGGGCAACTTGATGAAACCCTGTCTCTACAAAAAAATTGGCATGGTGCTGCAGTATGTACCTGTATTCCCAGCTACATGGGGAAACTGAGGCAAAACGATGGCTTCAGCCCAAAAGGTGGAGGTTGCAGTGAGCTGAGATCATGCCACTGCACTCCAGTCTAGGCCACAGAGCCAGACCCTGTCTCTAAATAAATAAATAACAACTTTGGTTTACTTTCCTATCTTCTTCTTAGGTTACATGCTTCTATAGGAAAACTGCTATGACTTCATCCTTCCCCTTATATAAATAGCTTTATATGGAGACAATTTCAGAACTGAATCCAGTTTTAATACTTTGACTTCTCAGAAAACAGCTGGCTTTGCAGAGTACATGTCTTTAGCACAATAATTATCAAGATGACGATAGGTGGGTTGTGTGGTTTGGAAAAGCATATTAAAATAATTATATAAATGGGGGAAAAAAACACCTTTTTTTTTTTTTTTTGAGACGAAGTCTCACTCTGCTGCCAGGCTGAAGTGCAGTGGCACGATCTTTGCTCACTGCAACCTCCGCCTCCCAGGTTCAAGCGATTCTCCTGCCTCAAGTAAAGCCTGACAATAACTTGGCTGCACGAGTACGGGTTTTAAAGGGAGACAGTATTTCACACCTGCTTTTCTACTCTGTGCTATTACTAATTGAATAGAGTTGGAATAAATTAGTTAGACCTGTGCGCACAATGAGTCAAATGGTTCAAATCAAAGGTCTCAAGTCTTCCCATGAGCCAAGTGCTTGAGCTGTGTGATGCTAAGACTTCAGGTATACAGGCACGGTTCATTCAGCCTTGGCTCATGCAGTGCCTACAGCCTTAGAATGAAATACGGTAACACTTCTCTGCCCATCTAAATCTCACGCAGGGTTAAAGACTCAACTTCTCCACACTCTGACCTCGTCCTTCTGAATTTCAAGGGCAGTTAGGAGTCCATATAACAGGATATTTAGTAAGTGATTACGTTCTGCTAAATGTTTTTTACACTCTGCTTATATCCAGCCAAAGTCTCAACAACGGTAGGCAGGCAGGCTACTCAGGTGCCAATCGAGTGCAAAGGGGTTAATAGCCTATTATAACATTCACGTGGGAGCCAGGAAGTCCAAACTTGGTTAACCGAGCCCACAGAGATCATCGGGGAAGGACTGTGACAGAGCCAACGTCTTGTCTGAACATTAGGAATCACCAATGAGTGTAGAAAGACCGCCTGGCGGGGATGGCGGGGACGGGAAGGGGAATTCAACCCTTCTCAACAACAAAAAGCAGCTTTCCTTAGCCCACTCCACTTTTCAGCTCCCTAATTGCCACCCCTCCTGTGCGACGACTCCCTGCCCAACGTAGAAAAAAAGAGGTCCAAAGGATATAGCATCACCTTTGTCCTCTGACCTAGGAGCGAAGACTCACCAGTTTCATAATGGACTTTTGGTGGTTCAATAGCAGTCACTGAACTCCTCAAACCCTGGAAGCGTCTTCCGGTGCAATCTCCGTCACCTGCCCGCCGAGAGCATCGCGGGACTTGCAGTCTTTCATCCTCACGTCTTTTCCAGGGGAATCATGGGAAATGTATTCTGCCAGGCATCATGGGAACTGTGGTCGTCTTTCCTTTTCCTCTCTTTCCTCTCCGAACGCCTCCTTCCGTAAGCTCAAATTCATCCCCGCCGCCACTGCATCCTCCCTCTCCACCCCAGCATGATATCATGTCCCCGTACGGGCCTGGGGCCCATGGTACTCTGGGATGTGTAGTCCTGACGGCTCCGACTCCCCTTTCCCCTCCTCCCACAGAGAAGGCGGATGGGCGCGGGCCTTGCCGGGAGTTGTAGTTCTCTGAGGCCTCTAGGCGCCAGGCTACGCGCTTTTACTCGGGGGACGCAAGAACTACAACTCCCAGGAACGCGCAGCGGCAGCAGGTGGGAGCGGGGCTGTTGATATCAATATGGCGGTTGTCAGCCAGACAAAGACAGTCAGTCTGATGTGATTGAGACAAGGGAGGTTTTCAGGGGGAGACTGGGAGATAGGGGCCTCCCCTCCCCCTTCTCCTCTTCCTGCGCCGGCCTCAACCCCTCCCCAGTCCCCTCCCGACGGGCGCCCCACGCGGAAGACACCCCTCCCCCTTCTGCTTTCCCTCCTCCCTACCTCAGCCATCCGTACTGGGACGTTGGGGAGGGGGCTGTGCCGGGCGGAGAGAACTCAGCGAGGATTCTGAGGTGAGTCGAGCGGTTTGGAAGCCGGACTACCTCAAGTCTCTTTCTTCACTTCTTTCTCTTCACTTAAAACAATTTTTTTTTTTTGGAAGGGGTTTTGGGGAGGAAGTGAGCGGACGCTGGGTTTGGGTCTCGTAAGCGGCCGGCTTGAAAGGAGGGAGGAAGCAGGGGGCTTCCGAGCGGGTGACCCGGACGCGGGCTGTGGGGTGGGGCAGTTCGTGGGGGCCGGTCCTGGAAAGGCGTCGACTGCCCCCCAAGTCTTTCCTCCCGGTTTCCTCCACTATGAGCGGAAGGTTTGAATCCTGGAGGTGGGGTCTCCGGTGTGGAGTTGGGGAAACTGTGAGGTGATTTGCAGGTGTGTGGGTTTGTTTGGGGTAAGTGTGTTGGAAACTGTGTGACGTGTACTTGTGTGCTCTGCTCGCCTTGGAGCGGTGTTTGCAGATGAGAAGTTAGACAGCGCGGACTCGCTCGCTCTGGGCCTGGGCTAAGGGGCGGGCGTGAGGTCTCGGTGCTGGGCGTTTGGGCTGGCGACGTGGTGCGGGGCAGCCGGGCTCAGCAACTCGCTCGGGTCCCGCCGTCCGCTCACACTCCGCCACCCGCCGCCGCCCCCTCCCTGGACGAATCTCCACCCCAAACTCCAGCCACGAGCACTGTAGCGATGGTGTGATGTGGAGATGGGTTTTTTTTTGCACCTTCAAGTCAGTAGATAGGTGGGAAAGGAAAAGTGTTTCTTAATATTTTATTCCGGAACTGTGTTTTGGTGACACGATTGGGGCTACTTTGAAAGGCGTCCTCCACCCACCTTCACCCCGAAACAGTAGGTAGAGGTGTCCTGTCTTCGTGTGAAATAGATGAATAATTGTCGAAGATGCGGGGGGCCTGGGGTGGGAGTAGGGAGTGCTGGGTTGTGGACGCGTCTGTGTGTGTCTACTAAAGGGACAGAATGTCTGTTGTGTATCTTGAGATAGGGCGACTCATTTTCGTAGTGGGAAGAACTGTTGGAAATTATTTGCGGGGCGCGAGGGGGGGTGTGCTGAAAGGCGCTGCTTGTATTTTTCTTCTACTCCACCCTGTTCTGCCTTGCATTTGCCTGAAAGCTGGTGGAATGGAACCGTGAAGAAGCATCGGGTGAGTGAAGGGAAGAATGCAGTTGACATTAAAGATACCACTATGTAAAGTTGAGTGGTATAAAGCAATTACTATTTTTATTTACGCTGAAGCTTAAAAGAAAAAAAAATACACCCATGTGTCATATAGGGTAGAATGATGTGACTACTTCATTTCTCTGGGATCCTGCAGGTATAGAAGCCTTCCCTCTTCCTTCCTTCCCTCCCTCCCTCCCTCCCTCCTTCCTTCCTTCCTTCTTTTAGTCCTTCCTTTCTTTCTTGGCTTAGTACATTTCTCTTTCTGATGAGCATAATACCGCCTGTGCCTTTTTATTTAGTTTGTGCTAATATGGTTGTGCTTTTTGTGGTTTTCCCAGAAAATGCATCATTAAATGCATTTGTTATTTTGCATTTATGCCGCAGGTAATTATCACATCAGGATTGCAGTGCTTTGCATTAAACTTATTTTAAAATTGTTCAACTAAGTTGCTTGATCTAGTTGAATTATGTTTCTAAGTCAGAGTTGGGAAATTTGAATTCTAAATTTTTTTCAAATTTCAAATAGAGTGAAAAAGAAAGTATTGCCACATCTCTTATTTCTCAGTTTTTAATAACGTACTAGGAGAATGTAAGATCACATATTTGTACTTCCTTATAAGTTCTTCAGTAACCCTTTTTATGTGACAGTATTTTTTAGTGTAATGGATTTTTAAAATAAAGAAATTGGCATAATTTCTATTTAGACTGTTGAGAATTGAATATATTCCCCAAACTTACCAATTCTTGAATCTGCCACCTATCATTAGTAAGGGACCTTTACATTTTATGATAACTGAAAACCACATAAATAGACTGTGTATTTTATAACCATTGATTTGAACTTTTTGCTGTTGGTCATTCACACAGATAAGGGGGACTGTAAGAGTGAGGAAGCATGTATATTTCAATTGATCTGACTAGGAAAAAAAAAATGTGGTTTCTGAATCTCAGATGTAGAATATACAATATGTTGATTCAAAACTAAGTCTTTAGTTTGTGATAGACCAGAATTTTCAGAATCATTTGTTTTAAGCTTGTATCTTAACTTGAAACATTACTTTGCAAAAGCTGAAGAAAAATCCTATGTAACTGCTTAATGGAGTGTTTTGTTTTATTTTTCTGAAACATAACAGTCATGGAGTTTTAAAAAAATATTTAATAATTATTATAGAAATAAAAAACCCACATATTTGTTAATATTTGGAATTGGAAAAACATGAGTGTTTTCTCTTCCACCTATCCTTACCTCAAAATTTCTTTTTGTTTTGTCTATGGAAATGCAAAGTTATTTACTGGGAAAAACATTCATTAAACTTTTTTTTCTGGCTACCAGCGGGATGAGAATCATTGCCTGTAAGCCAGATATATTCCTAGCATTCGTTGTGGGTGATTCTGTTGCATTTTAAGCACTGGGCATTAAAATGATGTAAAGCCTTTACTGCAGGTTAAAGCATAAAACATTCTCAGCATGTGGGAGTCATATGGCTTACAAAAAAAGTAGAAAACCAGGGCATTGGTACTTGTCCATCTTAAAATTTCATCCTGTAACTGTGAAAGACACATTTCTTTTAATGGGATTGCTTCTAAAGATGTTGCCTGTATTACGGGAAGTTGAAAATCTAAACTGCTTTTAACTAATCTGTTGCTAGTTCACTGTACTGCATATAGTGAACACTCTTTGTGGTCACAAATATGTATCTAGGAAAGGAGCCCTTAGCTGGATATTGAATGCCTTTAGTGAGGCTTCGTTTTCACTGCTGTATGAACAGATTTCAGTCTTTTAGCTCAAATCCTTTGTTAAAACATGGCTAATAGAAACTTAATAGCTCAGTATTGGTAAGTTACAAAATATGTGACAACAAATCTCTCATTGTTACATCGTTTAAAAAATAGAAGCAACCACCTTATGGTAATTTTTGTAGCAAGTGTTGATTGGAATTGTATTGCTTGTTTCAGAGATATTGAATACGTTAGGATTATTTAGGCTTAATTTATGCATTTTGAGTCTCCTGTATACTATATTCTGTACAACACACATTTAGTGTTTCACATAGCCACCATGTCATTGATTCTGTTCATTTCATTGTAGCTCTTGCTTCTCTTATTTTTGTGTATAGCTCTTTAAAGGAATTATTTATCTTGGGAATTAGGTATTTATGTAGAATGTTGTCATAAGTGAAAGTTGGCATACCACTCAACTTTTTAAATACTTGAACATTTATAGATAAACCAAATAGTGTTCATTGAAAATGTATTGGTTTTGTTTTGTGAACCTGCTTTATTTAGTTTTTTGGCTTCTGGAATTAATTTTGTAGCTCATTTTGCTATTCTTTGGCTAGATTTTTCTTTACTTCTCACTTTAGTAGAACTGTTATTTATTAAAATATTGTGAGTGAAAATCATGGCTTGTCTGGAGGGTCATATGTGTATACCCACACATGCACTCACACATAAAATACCTTTATGTTTATTTATGAAATTGGTGTGTATCTATCAGACATGCCTCCCGTAAGAAAGAATCTGAGCCACAAATAGCAGGAAACCTTGAAGTTTTAAGCTAGAAACCAAAGAGTAACCAGCACATGTTGTCCACATTATAGAAGCTATGGAGATTTTCAGTATCATTCCAAAACATTATTTTAGCAGGTTTTGTCAAAATATACTTCTCTCAGAATGGAATACATCAATATTGAAAATTTTCTCAAAATACTATTAAGAAATACATAGCATGGATTCCTAGGTGCAGCTGTTCTCCTAGATTGCCCGTACTGGATTTAGGTCCCATCATAGGTGCAGAGTAAAGATTTTTCCATGGGATTATTTGATGTAAAACTTTTAGTTACAGTGTTTTCAAACATAATCCAGTGCTTTAGATAATTTGTTTTCCTTGACCTTAGATGATACAAGTTGGAAATTTACTATAACATTGTCTTAGAAACTTTCCAAGAGCATTTAGCTCCTGGAAGGGTCTTGGCTTTAGCATGGTTTTTACCCTCACAGTGGTAATAAGGTTGAAGTTACAGTAAGTATTTCCAGTGGGTATTATAATCTTAATGCAGTATTTGACAGATTCTTAGGCTGTAATGTCTTTTTAACGTTTGCAAAAAAAAAAAGTAACAGTCCGATTTCAGCTTTGAAGTGATCAGTTATTTTATTTTTTACCCTTAAAATGGGTGGCCCTAGACTCCTTCCTGTTAAGTGGTAAAATGATTCTAATCTACCCAAAGAGCACTTAGGTTTTCTTTAAATTTAGAGTTTGGATTGTGAAAAAAATGTTGACGAAATTCCACATACTGAATATATATTCTCTCTGGCTGCTTCTTTATCTTATATCCAGTGATGGTCCACATGCGGCATATTGAAAACATTAGTAGCTCTCATTACTGTATATATATTAAATAGTGTGGGGTTGCCAAGTGGCAGTAACTTTAATTCATATCCAGTCACAATTTTTATAGTGAGAAAGTGAAATGTTGTGGGTACTGCTGAAATGCGGATGATTTAAGACTGATCTCATCTGCTTTAAGCTTTTTATAACGTAGGCCAGGTATGGTGGCTAACACCTGTAATCCCAGCAGTTTGGGGGAGGTGGAGGGGGGCGGATCACCTGAGGTTAGGCGCTCGAGACCAGCCTGGCCAACGTAGCGAAACCTTGTCACTACCAAAAATACAAAAATTAGCCAGATGTGGTGGCAAGCACCTGTAATTCCAGCTACTCCAGAGGCTGAGACAGGAGAATTTCTTGAACCCAGCAGGCGGAGGTTTCAGTGAGTTGAGATTGTGCCACTGTACTCCAGCCTGGGTGACAGAGCGAGACTCAGTCTCAAAAGAAAAATCAAAACAAACAAAAAAAAACCTTTTGATAATATAATAGTATTGTTAAAACATGAAGCTCTTGTCTTGGGTGTAGTCAGTCAAGCCATGAAATTGGATGAAGGTCTCACTCTTGATCCAGTTGTGAGATCAAATTGGTTTCATATTTTGTATATGTTTTTTTTCTACTGCTGTTCTCTTATTTCAGGCCCTCATCATTTCTGGCTTATTACATCAGTCTTTAACTAATCTTGTTTGAAGTTTTTTTCATTAGTCATTTTGTACTCCTGCTTAGAGTATCTTGACAAAACGTGAATTTGTCAACCGTGCTTTGCCTTTAGTGTCTCCTCAGACCTTAGTGGCTCCTCAGACTTTGGTGGCTTCTCAGAATTTCACATAGATAGAGCCTTCAGAGTCATTCTACCTGTATCCAAATCCTGTCTTTGCCAGGTACTACCTCTGTGACTTTGGGAAAATCATTTAAAATGTCTGTACCTCAGCTTCCCCATCTATAGACTGGGGACAAAAATAGTACCTACTTCATAGGATTATTGTGAGCCCTTGAGTGCTGGCAAGTCCTTAGGATGCTTTTGGCATGTTATAGTTTACAGGAAGCTGCAAAAATGGTAGAGAGGAAACTGTACCTTTTACCCAGTTTCCCCTATTGGTTACATCCTACTTAATTTTCATACGATGTTAAAACCAAGAAATTGACATTAGTACAATGTGTGTGTATAGTTCTGTGCCATTTTATCACAGGTGTGTAGATTGCATAACAACCACTAAAATCATGGTACCGAACTGTTATTATAGAGATTGAATGATTCCCCTCTTCTTTATAAGTTCTGTTGTTTTGTCAGTGTAGCTGAGGAGAAAGATACCAATTATTGGATCAGTAATTTCACTCTGTAATATATAGTGTATAATGATGATATAGTATATAATATATATGTTATTTGATATAGTATATAATGATGTTTTGGTCAACAACAGACTGAATATATGACAGTGGTCCCATAAGATTATATCATATTTTAACTGTGCTTATTCAAAATTTAGAAACACAGATACTTTCCAGTGTATTACAGTTGCCTACAGTGTTTAATATAGTAACATGCTGTACAGGTTTGTGGCCTAGGAGCAATAGGCTATACCACCTAGGCTTGTGTAAGTATACTCTATGGTGTTCGCACAACAAAATTGCCTAATGATGCATTTCTCAGAATGTATGTCTGTCATTAAATGTTGCATTGACACATCCTGAAAGTTTTAATGAAAAATTCCAATTAAACTTTGTTTTAAAAGTTTGTGTTTTTAGATGAACCTGACATTGTAAACATACCAATGTTTTTGTTATAAGAATCTAAATATTGGCTAGTTTTTTTAAAATGAGGAATTATAATAGTGATACCCATTAAATTTTTCTAGTAAAAATTAGCAATAACATTGAAATTTTCCACAAATAAAGTATGTAAGATTTATAGGAATTCAAGGCTTACGTGATAATGTGTTTTGCCAGAGGGAACATGTTATAATCTGTGCGAGATAACCAAAATTACAGCTATTTTGCTTTAGTTTGGTTTTGACAGTGTAAATGCAAACTTGTCAGATTAATTGATTGTGAGCATATGTCATAATTTTATTTTGGACTTGTCGCAAGGGAACTAGTTTCAGAGGAAGTTAGTTCAAAGATGATTTTCAGAGAAAGGATCTTTACAGAATAAAAGGGAAGGTTATAGTTACTATTTGTGTTAGGTACAAGTTAAAGGATAGTTACAGGTTAATTACAAGTTAAAGGATAGTTATACTTTGCTGCCCCTTAATCAGCCATATGATTATAAAGAATGTCTAGATGAGGCTGTTAATCCACTATACTACCGTTTATTACAGAAAACAGAAGTCTGCTTTAAACAGGCTAAAAAATATTTTCAAATGTATTAACAAATAAAGGTAGATCATGTGATTTTTGTCTTCTCTGGGTTTGAGACAACTTTTCATTTGTCAACACTGTGATAATTTACATTTTAAAAAAGACCAATTAAAGTTTAATTTGTTTCATTAGCAGGAATATGATAAATATTAATGGTACTTCCTGATAAATACGATTCATATTTGCAGAGCTTTTTGACTACCTGTGATTTCAGTTTCTTCATGGTAGAATGATTCTTTTTCTCCTTGGATTTGTGTGTCTAGCTTTTTATTTGTCTTGGTGTACATTCTAAAAAATAATGCTTTAATTAGGGATCATTTGTCTTCAAGGACAGGCTATTGTAGGGATTCAGCTGTTTTGGGTTGATGAAGAGTAACTAGACCTCGTGTGAATGGGAGAACCGTTAAGAATCTGAGAAGCTAGTCTCTCAAGCTTTCATTCTGCTAATAAATGGTTTCTTGTCTCAGCTTTTCCTTCCATGTCTGCTTCATCTCCATTTCTCACTTCTCCTTTCCAGTTCTGTTTGCCTTGCCCTAGTTTTTCATAGTCTGTGCTTCTCTGAAACTGGTAAGTGGATTTGATTTGCCATGGGGCTGACTTGAACTGTTCTTTGAACTAAAGTTTACCTCTTAGTGGTGACAGGGTGTTTGTTTTAGATCAGTTGGCAAGAGAAATCTGAATGCATTGCATGACCACCATGACTTAGATGTCTATCAGTATCCCATGACCTTGGTGGGAGGTGGGGTGGAAAGCACCTTTTATATAAGGCTGAAGATTTTGGATGCTCTGTATCAGGAGAGTTCTCTTGTTGGAGTTGAACAGGGCACTCAGTTAAACACATCAGATCTAACATTGCATGATGAGGTACTTTGTGGGATACAAAGATGAGTTGCATTTAATCCTTTTCTGCAAGGATCAAAAGTTTGCTGGATAGCAAAAGACTGCTGTAATTTAGCATTGGCTTTTTATTCTAGTCACTCAGGCAAAACAGAAAGATGATAAAGTAGGACTATAAGGACTAGCTAGGGTTAAGGAAGGAGAACAAGAGGTAGCACTGGAGACATGAATTTACCATTTCTACAATTTGGATCACTGACCTACTAAACCATGAAGGTATCTAGAAACCATTGTATCAGGATCCTCATTGCTGCTATCAAAGACTGTCTCTTATTGAATAAAGAAGCTCTTATTCATATCAAGTAGACATTTCTTTTGTCCCATCATTGAGATCTAGAGACATCTTAGAAAAACTAGTTTCATCACTATTCTAGGAACTGGAACATTCTCATAGGCACCGTCTATCTATATAGTGACAGCTGTTCTCTTAGCAAATGTTGTTCATCTCTGACAAGACAATTTGTGCCTTCTTACTTTATAAAGGGGCAATAAGTAGGAATTCAAATAGCTGAGTCTGGAGTAGTGAACATCTTGCTCGTCACAGATCTGGCAACAAAAGAATTGACATATTGGGTCAATCCAGTGTCCGGTCAACACCATATGTGATATTTAACAAAAGCTCCATGATTTCAGGAAAAGGAACTGGAGCTTTTTATTCCTATGTCAGTATTGGCGTTTATGTGGACTTCAGAACTAAAAATTCCAAAGCCAGGTCTCAATTATGTTACCAAACCAGGGCCAAGTCAAAGATAGGCAACTGAGGAACCTAGAAGATTGGAGTCAGATTACAAAGCCATAGGAGATAAATAGTTCAGGAGTCATAGAGTTCTAAGCACCTAGGCTACAACAGAAGGAGGCAGTGATCTCAACTTTTGTGCTGAAGGATTGCCTGGAAAAAGTATTAAAATTTAGTCTCCTTAGGTCTATGCCCAGATTCCTAAGATTTGAGATGGGCCCAGGAACATATACCCTTCATAAGCATATCAAGTAATTCTAATTGGTATAGTCCTTGGAATGCTTGGAAAATGCATAGATGGCATAATATCTACTTAGAAGCTTTGTTCTGTGGATGTCTCAAATTTATCTTTTTATAATTGGGAGTGTTTCTTTCTTGATATGTGCCTGCCTCATATTAAACACTATATCCATCCTCTCTAATTGTTTATGTCAGTAAATTGTGACATGGGATATGTTTTGGGTAAGTATGATTATTTTTCTAGATGTCATACTAACAGTATTATGGCCTAAACATCTAGTTTTTTATGGTTATAGCATCAGCTCATTTTCTTAAACTTTGTGTTTTTATATATGAACTCTTAAAAAGACAATTTTTTAAATTTCCACCTTTTGTCAATAAGTTCTCCTTTATTCTAGTTTTTTGGCTCTATTAGTCAGGGTTTGTTTTTTTTTTTTTTTTTTGACCTTGTATACTTTGGAATATTAGCCATCTCTTGAACCTTTTCCCTCACAAATTAATTTCTCACCTTTTTTAAAGGTGTGAAATAATTCTTTGTGGAGTCTTAATTACTCTTAGAATATTGAGCTGGTCGAAAACGTGAACTTTGGAGCCATAATATGAAGGTGCAAATCCGATCTCCACCACTTAACCCTGTAATTTTGTGGAAACCTCTTTGTGTCTCATCTGTAAGCTGGTCATAAATAAATAATAGTATTTATTCATATACGTAATAGGATTCTTGTGAGTATATGAGGCAACATTTGCAAAGCGTTCAGAGTAGTGGTTGTTCCACCTTATCTTATTATTAGTTGTCCTGTTCTTCTTTTTCCAAGTTAATACTTACTCTCCTCCTTAATCTTTAGAATTCTCATTTGTTGCAAATAATCCCTTTCTGGCTAATTTATTTTTTCTTTGTGTATTTACTTTCTTCTCAGTTTTCTTTTTGTAGCTCTTAGCTGCATTTGATATAAATACGTATTTCCCCTTAAAATTTTTTCTATCCAAATCTTCCTTCCATCATTCTTTTCTCTCGTTAAAATTACCTCTGGTCTCGAAGTTCCTAGACTTAAAGGCTTTACATCTCCCTTTAGTATTTTTTTTTTTTTATACTTCCCTCCCTCTTCCTGTCATCTGATTTGCCAGTGATCTGCTGATTCTTCCACCCCATAACATCTCTTAGATTATTCTCTTGCTTTATCGTCTACAGTTGCTATCCTCATTACTTCTTGTTGAGATGATTGCAGCAGTGAAACTGGTCGTCCTGCTACTTCCCTGCTCTATTCCATGGTGCACAGCACTCTTAGAATAATTTTCATCCAAGTCATTCAAGAGGTTACTATATCTTAGTTCAAATTGTGCTATATGCCAGCTTTTAGTTCCTATGCTTTTTAATAGTTTGCTAACATTTTCTTTCTTCCCTTTTCCACGTCTTATTTTCTTATTTCAGAAGGTGTTTTCTATATTGCATTCAAGTAAATTACCTTTCCTCCTGATATATGTTTTCAGCCTTTGTTTCTTTGTATTTGCTACCCTACCCACTTAATATATTTGTATATCCTTATCTTACCAGTTAAAACTTTATACTTAAAACTCAGTTAAATCCTTCTGTCTGAAGAGACTTGTCCCAGTGAACCTTGACACACTTAGACCAGTCATTTACTCCACATGTAAGCTGTATTTACATACTCAATCATTATTGTAACGTTTTGTATTTACTTGTAAGGTATGTGACATTTTAAATAGTTTTCAGGCTGCACGCGGTAGCTCACGCCTGCAATCCTAGCACTTTGGGAGGCTGAGGTGGGCAGATCACAAGATCAAGAGATCAAGACCATCCTGACCAACATGGTGAAACCCAGTCTCTACTAAAAATACAAAAATTAACTGAGCATGGTGGCGCGTGCCTGTAGTCCCAGTGACTCAGGAGACTGAGGCAGGAGAATCGTTTGAACCTGGGAGATGGAGGTTGCAGTAGCCGAGATCGTGCCACTGCACTCCAGCTTGGTGACAGAGTGAGACTCCGTTTAAAAAAAAAAGTTTCGTTTTCATGTTATATATGTGAATTGGGTTCCTAGTTGAAGTGTAAGATCCTTGAATTTTCTACTGACTTGCCCCTGGTGGTGGGGCAGGGGTGAGGGGACTGCATGTGCCCTCAGAAGATAATGAACCTGAAATTTTTGGTACCCCTGTCACTGGTACCAGCATTCTACAGCAAAAAATATTTGTCAGGAACTCAGACACAGCAATCTAGTATTCAGGGTACTGGATCAGAGAAATGTCATTCTTTCCCATCCCCTTTTCATTTTCATGGTTCATTTCTTAACTCCCACTTATTGAACCAACAGTGAGTCAGATGTAGGCCTTCCCTTTAGGAAGCTCACAGTTTGGTTTTGATAGAATCAGAAAGAGGACTCAACCATGAGACACAGATCTAAGTACTGCACATGAGGTATGCTTGTTTCAGTAATTTCCGTCATCTGAGCTAGCTTACTCAGGTGCCCACTGCTCCACTGGGAGAACATAATGTCTTCTTAGGCATCTCTATGTCTCTGCGTGGTCTTTCCAGTATGGTAGCTTCAGGGTAGCCAGACTTCTCTCACAGTGCCTCAGGGTTCCAGTGGCAGGTGTCCCAAAAAAGAAAGGAAGTCAGGCTTATTGTTTTTTGTGACCTATCCTTGGAAACTTCCACAGCATTCTGCTCTTAAAGGCAGTCATGCAGGCCTGCCCATGTTGAAGAGCAGGGTACAGAGATTCCACCTTTTGATGGGAGGAGTAGCAACATTCTCAAAGAGCCTATGTGATGGAATATTGTTGTGGCAGTTATGGAAAATGCAATGTGCCATACCAAAAGATAAGTAATAATTTGCTTTGCTTTCATGTATTTTACTTTGCATGTACAAGTGTATTCTCTTCTCTACGAGGTGTCATACTACCACTTACATGTTTTTCTTTAACAATATAATGGTGTCAGCACATAAAAGACATACCTCATTTAAAAAAATGAAAACGAAGTATAATTTAACCATTTACCACTAGTTATTTAAACTTTCTTACACACACACACACACACACACACACACACACAGAGAGAGAGAGAGAGAGAGAGAGAGAGAGAGAAAAGCGAAAACAAACAAAAGCCTAAAAGCGTAATCTAGTTTTAGATTTCAGTTGAATTTTGTCTTACCTGAAGTTGGTAGCATTTGTGAGGGGATCAGGGAGGACAGTGACGATGCCACTTGTGACCTTTGAAAGAGAGTAATGCTCTTCACGCTTGATTTTTCAGCCTTGATGAGTAATTTTAGTAGGAGCCTCTTGTTTGGTGTTAGATTGGCCTGTGGTAACCATTGCTGTGAATGGGACTAAGTAGACAAGAGGTAATAAGCTTTCTCCTTGTGCTGCTATTCCAACCATGTGGGAATTGTTTCTTATGTCCATTTTTTTTTTTAAACCTTTGCTGCTTTTTCTTTCTCTCTCTTGCTCCACCCTACTCAGTAGTCCTCTGCTTCTGTCTTGATCTCAGCAAAAGGTATGGATGAAATGGGACTATCATGTGTAAAGATGCCTCATTTGGCACTTGATCAGGGGAAGGATTATTTTTTGTCTTTCTTCCTGTTGTGTATACAAAAGACATCTTAAATGACTTAACTTGAACTAGGAGTTGATCAATTGACTTTAAAAAGTTGGCTGTAGTAAAAAGTATTAAAAACTGATTACTTAAACATTTGACTTTAATCAAAATATATAGACAAACACGCATTTGTTAGTTATTTGGTATAGGGCATTGGTTCTCAACTGGTGATTTTACCCTCCAGGGACATTTCGAAATGTTGGGAGACATTTTTGATTGCCACTGCTTGAGTGGGGGTGCTACTGCCATGTGGTAGGTAATAGAGAAGCCAGGGATGCTGCTAAACATCATTCAAATCACAGGCCAAATCTCCCCCTCCCAACAGAGAATTTCTCTCATCCAAAATGTCAGTAGTACTGGGGTTGAGAAACTCTGATCTAGAGCCAGGGCATTTTCTCTGTGCATGAATCTATGGATTGATACTCTGCATCAGCTTTTCATGCATAAACCATACCCATAATGTATCATTTATGATTTCAAGGTTAAATTTTTTTTTAAATGGAGGGAGATCTTAAAGACATTTATAATCTGTGAGTCACGTCTTAATATTTTATTTGTCCCAAGTCTTTTTTTTTGAAATGGTATTTTGCTTTGTCGCCAGGCTGAGGTGCAGTGGTACGATCTCGGCTCATTATAACCTCTGCCTCCCGGTTTCAAGATATTCTCCTGCTTCAGCCTCCTGAGCAGCTGAGACCACAGGCATACACCACCACACCCAGCCAGTTTTTGTATTTTTAGTAGAGACAAGGATTCACCATGTTGGCCAGGATGGTCTTGATCTCTTGACCTTGTGATCCGCCCACCTTGGCCTCCCAAAGTGCTGGAATTATAGGTGTGAGCCACCGCACCCAACCCATTTCTCCCAAATCTTTTATGGTAGTTTCACTTGTACTCAATTTAATAGCGTTCTTATTTTTTTTTTTTTTTAAGTAAATCATCTTAAATTGTGTCAAACATTTAACCTTTTTTGGGGAGGATTTTTAATAGAAACAACTCTTCACACTCTTATTTTGTTAGTTTAGATAATATAATCAAATTCCACAGTTGCAAGAACAACTTGTATAAACAGTAAGGAAATAAACCAGCTTGCTCTTGATTGGCACATAGTGGAGTGTTTGAAACAGTAGCCTAATAAGCATCCTTGTCAGTTTGTTTTAGAAGGGTAATCTAGAGAGTATTTGTTGATTATGATGATTGGTTAACTGGAGGTTGACCAAGAGCTTCTACATGAGCAATAGGTACTGAAAGATTTTTTTTGTTGTTGTTCAAAAGAATTGTTTTCAAAGTAAGGTCACTGAAAACTTTTACTTAGATAAACAAGCCAAAAGAAAAAAAAAAACATGCGCGTGCGTTCGCACACAAACACAGACACACACACACACACACACACACACACACACACACACACAGAGAGAGAGAGAGAGAGACAGAGAAACAAAAAGCCTAAAAGCATAATATAATTTTAGATTTCATTTGAATTTTGTCTTACCCCAAGTTGGTGGAATTTGTGATGGGATAAGAAAGGACAGTGATGATGCCAGTTGTGGCCTTTGAAAGAGAATAATGTTCTTCGCTGTTGATTTATCAGCCTTGATGAGTAACCTGAGAAATCTTTGGGTATTTGGGATAATCAGGAAGCGCTGTCTATCTAGAAGTGATTCAGTTATTTTCCTGGGTTTCGGTTCCTTTCATGAAATGTATTTAATCATACTTTTGTGTGTGCTTCAAGGGCTGCTACCAGTTGTTGTTATCCTGTTAAACAACTCTATTTTAAGCAGACTAACTCAACATCCATGATGTCCTCTGTATTTCTGGATTACTTTCATATTGGCCTTTACGTACTAAACTCTTGTCAGCCAGTCTCCTGTCCTTTGCCAAAACATTTCTTAAACTTCTTTAAAATACTTAAACTCAGCGTCTTAATTTTCACTAAAGACTTGATTCTAACACATTTCCGGTCTTTGTATTACCAGCACTTTTTTCTCATTTTGGATTATATGCATTTTCAGAATATATGCATAATTTTGGCTACATGAATTTATTCAGGCTGACTCATTGCCTAACAAAAGTGATATTATTTAGAATTTAATCAGAGATTAATCAGAGAGGTTCAGAAACTGGCATTTTGGATACTCTAACGAGTTCTCTGATAACCAACAACCACTGGGAAATCTAACCTGAACAGATTGCTAATCTTCTTGGAGCTAGAGGATTAAAGCTGAATTAGCATAGTCTTGTTAAAGTTGTTAATTATTATTTCTGTAGTTTTGGGGAAAATGTTAGCTCTTCTTTCCTGCACTTGCTGCTTAATGATGGTGGTTTATTTATCCAGAGAAACTTTAAGATTATAGAAGGATGAGAGATTACTTGGAGCAGCATGCCTGAGTTAACTCTTGGTTAATGAGATTTTTAAATATAATCATTCCTTCCTTCCAGGCTTATATTAAAACAAAAATCACTGTATAAAAAGTTATTTTGTGTATTTATGTGGTTATCTTATATTGCATCTATAAAATACTTAGTATTTGAAACATTCTTTAACTTTACATATCCATTTCCTCTCACTTTTCACATGTAATGATGTATGTAGAGATTCTTAGTGAAAGCTTTTTGAAAATGATGGTTTATTATTATTTTTTTTGAGGCAGAGTCTCAATCTGTCACCCAGGTTAGAGTGCAGTGTACAATCTTGGCTCACTACAACCTACACCTCCTGGGTTTAAGTGATTCTCCTGCCTCATCGTCTTGAGTAGCTAGGATTGATTACAGGCACGTGCTACTACACCTGGCTAATTTTTTGTATTTTTGGTAGAGATGGGGTTTCACCATGTTGGACCAGGCTTGTCTTGAACTCCTAACCTCAGGTGATTTGCCGGCCTTGGCCTCCCAAAGTGCTGGGATTACAGGCATGAGCCACCAAACCTGGCCTTGAAAATAATGGTTTTTAGTAGGTTATCAAATTAATAATTCCATACTGATCAAGAAGATAAATTATAAGTCAGTTACAATGTTAGTTATCAAAATTATTGAAAATGTTACCAAAATTATTCGAAAAATAATTAAATAGCTTTATGGCAGGAATTAATTTCTTTTCAAGGCACAAATGAAAGATGATTTTCCAAATGAACCATATACATAGGGTTCATTTTAAAAGAAGCACAGTAACCTTTTAAGGCAGTTTATTGCTTGTGGTGTTCGTGTTTTGTATTGTTGGTGTTTAAAGCAGCAAACTATAATGTTGATTTCTTGAAGGGACCAGAAATAATCCAGTTTATCACTTGTGTCCAATAGGCAAATGAAGAGAGTAAGATGTTCTTGTCTAAAGTCTTATTGCCAGGGTAGAACTGATGAGGTCACTTATCTCCTGGTTTACATTTTGTCTATTGTACTACTGTTACCAAAGGTGGCTGAAACATTCTAATTCATTGTGCTCAAATACTACAAATTTGTGGTGGACACTTGGGATTTGAATTACTTCTTTTTATAAATACGTCTTGATTTTTAATAGCAATTCAGTGTATCTTTCTCTTGTTTTTATTATTTATTACATAGTATACATTATCTGAACATCTCATCCAGTTAGTATGAAAGGGATTTGTGCAATCAATGATTTGTTATGTGCCTCTCTGCCTGATTATGTGTTTTAGGAGGCCTGAAGGCAGGTCATCTGTGCCCAGCCTAAAATATACTGAATTAAATATTATGTTTTGGATTAATTTCCAAATGGACATAGAAACATATTTGTACTGTTACTTTTTTTTTTTTTTTTTTTTTTTTTTTTTGAGACGGAGTTTCGCTCTTGTTACCCAGGCTGGAGTGCAGTGGCACGATCTCGGCTCACCGCAACCTCCGCCTCCTGGGTTCAGGCAATTCTCTTGCCTCAGCCTCCTGAGTAGCTGGGATTATAGGCACGCACCACCATGCCCAGCTAATTTTTTGTATTTTTAGTAGAGACGGGGTTTCACCATGTTGACCGGGATGGTCTCGATCTCTTGACCTCGTGATCCACCCGCCTCGGCCTCCCAAAGTGCTGGAATTACAGGCGTGAGCCACCGCGCCCGGCCTGTACTGTTACTTTTAAATGAAAATGTAATCAGCTTGTCTTGTTTTGTTTTATAGGACCTTTCCTAGGACCCTAATTTATGAGAATTCAAAGAGTAGATTTTTTTTTCTTCAAATTCAATCCTACTTTTTTAATTAAGGCAAAGGGAATAAAATTGACATTAATTATATATAGTTTGATTTTTGTCTTTTAATTATAAACTTGAAAGTCTGTTTATAAAAACAGCAAAACAAATGAATATCTATTAAAATCTGGGTTATTAGCTGGGCGCTGTGGCTCACACCCGTAAGCCTAACACTTTGGGAGGCTGAGGCGGGCAGACCTGAAATCAGGAGTTCAAGACCAGCCTGGCCAATATGGCAAAACCTGTCTCTGCTAAAAATACAAAAATTAGCCAGGTGTGGTGATATACACCTGTAAACCCAGCAACGTGAGAAGCTGAGGCAGGGGAATTGCTTGAACCCAGGAGGTGGAGGTGAGCCTGCAGGGATCGTGCAGGATCGTGCATTGCACTCTAGCCTGGGCGACAGAGTGAGACTGTGTCTGAAAAGAAACCCTTGGTTATATAGAAGGACTTAAAATTAATTGTTATGGCCAGGTGAGGTGGCTCCTCCATGTAATCTCAGTGCTTTGGGAAGCTGAGGCAGGAGGATTGCTTGAAGCCAGGAGTTTGAGACCAAACAGCCTGGGCGTCATTGTGAGGCTCCCATCTCTACAAAACATTTTTAAAAATTAGGTGAGTGTAGTGGTATGCACCTGAATTCCCAGCTACTCAGGAAACTGAGGCAGGAGGATCCTTTGAGCCAAAGTTGGAACCTGTAGTGAGTTATGATTGCACCATTGCACCCCAGAGTTAATGTTGAATTGAAGATTGTACCACCCAGATAGTTACGGCATTTGAAAGTAAGTTTATGTATTTTTAAAAAGTTAGTTTGACAACATAATTGACCTACCAGTCTATATGACAGCCAATTGTAGGATGATAGAAGCACCTCGCAGAACAGTGTTTTTTGAACTATCTTTGGTAATGCAACATTTTTATAATCTCATTGGCTGATAGTGTCTTTTGTAAAATACAATAAAAATGGGTAACTAGAAAAATTAAGTGGAAAAAATAGCAAAAGAAATATGATACAAATCTAAATACTATCAGTTTCAGAAGATATATTGGTTGGTCAAATTGCTGGTAAAGTTTCTAAACATTTAGTCTCAATTTCTGTAATTATCTAGTCATGGACCAGTTTCAGACAGTGCCCATGGATCAATGTTGATGTACAGACCAGATTTTGAGAGGAACTGTTCTAGAATATACAGATAGTGTGTATTAGGAGTCATTCCTAGGCTGAGGAGTTGTCTTTCACAGCAAACACAACTCCTGCAAACAGTATACAGGTGCCTAGCCTGAAGTGACCTTCTGTGAACACCGGAAAAATGAGACTTGAGAACTTTATTTAATAAAAGAAACAACAAACTTTATTGAGATATAACTCATATGGTATAAAAATCATCTGTATCAAGTGTACTGTTCAATGACTTTTAGTAAAATTTCCAACTTGTGCAAAACACGACCACAATCCAATTTTAGAACTTTTTTTTTTGGAGACAGCGTCTTACCCTCATCACCCAGACTGTAGTACAGTGGTGTGATCATGGCTTACTGCAGCCTCGACTTCCTGGGCTCCTGTGGTTCTCCTGTCTCAGCCTGTTCAGTCCCAGAACACTTTCGTCACCTTCACCAGAACCCTGATGTTCTTTTATGATTAATTTCTATTCCTAGCGTCAACCCCAGCTCCAGACAACCACAGTGCTTTATGTGTTTATACCAACCAAAATACCTTTTGTGTTTACAGATTTGTCCTTTCCAGACAATTTATGTAAGTGGAATCAGACAGTATGTGGCCTTTTGTTTCTGGTCTCTTTGACTAAGTGTAATGTTTTTGAAGCTCATCCGCGTCATAGCCTGTATCAACATTCTGTTCTTTTTATCGCTGAAGAGTATTCATTTGTTTTAAAATACTGCATTTTGCTTGTCCGCCAGCTGATGGTGGTTTGGGATATTTCCAGATTGGAGGATATTATGAAAAATGCATATGTGACATTTGCATACAACTTTTTGTGGGAACTTGTTTTCTTTTCTTGGATAGGTACTTAGAAGCGGGATTATTGGCTTGCATGGTAATTTATGTTTAACTTTTTAAGAAACTGCGAAACTGTTACTTTTTCACCAGTAATATATTAAAGTTGTAGTTTCTTCACATCCTTGTCAACACTTGTTATTGTCTGTCTTTTTTCATTATAGCCCTTCTAGTGGGAATGGTATTGGATTGCATTTCCCTAATGACTAATGATGTTGAACATATTTTCATGTGCTTATTGGAAATTCATGTATCTTTTTTGATGAAATATTTATTCAGGTATTTGCTTATCTTATGTTGGGTTGTCATCATACTGAATTGTAACAGTTGTTTATTCTGGATACGTGTCTTTTATAGCTATGTTAATATGATTTGCTGATATTTTCTCCTAATCTTTGTCTTGTCTTTCTCTTGCTGATTTGTTTTTGAAGTGGGTACCTTTCAATTCTTTGTAAAATTGATGCTCATTTTAAAGAATCACAGGGACTAATGAAGTGAGAGAAGAGTGGCAGGGTACCTTACTCTGTGCTTCAGCTCTATTTCAGAGAGTAATTATCTAATTGAAGAGTTTGCTTGCTTAGTGATGCTAAATGGCCGTGTCACTATTTCTAACCTGATATTCTGATGTTTGAACTAGGGGAGTCGATTTGCCACCGTATCACTGACAGAACATCATCTTTTACTGTAATTCCTTAAGCAGTCAGATTTTTTAGTTGGAAGCAACAAAAACTGATTCTGACTTATTTAATCTAGAGAGAAATTTATTAAATAGATGTTAAGAAGCTCTTAGAATTGCCAGGAAGACTGCAACCAGACTTGTACAATGAGAAGATCTGTATGGGGCTGTTCCTTCACAGAAACCACACTAGAGCCATACCACAGGTGCAGTCTGATTAGGACACCAGTACTGTTGCTTGCTTACTACTGCTGGCACCACTGAATGCTGCTGTTTGACTTTTTTTTTTTTTTTTGAGACAGTTGCCCAAGTTGAAGCTCAGTGGCACGATACCAGCTCGCTGCAACCACTGCCTCCCAGGTTCAAGTGATTCTCCTGCCGCAGCCTCCTGAGTAGCTGGGGTTACAGGTGCCTGCCACCACATCCAGCTAATTTTTCTATTTTTAGTAGAGACTGGGTTTCATCACATTGACCAGGCTGGTCTTGAACTCCTGACCTTAAATGGTCTGCCCACCTGGGCCTCCCAAAGTACTGGGATTATAGGCATGAGCCACTGCGCCCGTCTGCTGCTTGTCTTTTATTGCTGCTGCTCCTAAAACTTGCTGTTGCTGCAGTGGTCATCTCTATTTAAAGTGGGTTGTCTCCAGTACTACACCAGCTCACTGCAGATACCAAGGGACAACTGTACAGATGGGCCTGAACTTACCGTGGCTTGACTTAATGATTTTTTTGACTTTATGATGGTGTAAAAGTGATATGCATTCAATAGAAACCATAGTTAATATTTTTGAATTTTGATTTCTTTCCCTGCTGGCCATATGTGGTATGCTACTTTTTCACAATGCTGGGCCGGATCATCTAACCAAAGACTATTTTATAATAAAGTGTTGAATATCTCATTTAATTCATAGACTACTGTACTGAAATTTTGTCCTGAGCACGTTTGGATTAGGTTAGGCTAAGCTGTGATGTTTGCTAGGTTAGATGTCTTACATGCATATTCAACTTAACAATACTTTCAACTTGCCATGGGTTTATCAGGATGCAACCTTATGCTAAGTCAAGGAGCATCTATACTGCGTTTCTAAAGGAAGCTGGGGTATGAATATCTGTCATTTTCAAGCTTCTTAATGAAAAGTAAGTACTATGTCTTATTAGTATTAATCTCGAGTGTTTCCCATCTAAAAAAGAAAACATAATCTCCCTCAACTTCACTTTCCTATCCACATTCTGCCATATTTCTCTTTTCTTATCTATTGACAATATTGACTACTCTCACCCCCATTTCTTGATGAACTCTTGAATCCACCAGAATCTGGTATATACCCCCATTAATCTCCAAAACTCTTTTTCACAATTGCACTAAAATTCATGGACAGATTTTGGTTTTCTGGTTTGATATTTCAGCAGTTTTCATCAGTCATCATTCCTTCTTTTTGAAACACTTCCTTCTGCGGCTTCTTTGATACTTCTGTCTTTTGGGTTTTCTTCTTTGTCTTTTGGGGGCTGCTTCTTGCCCTCCAGGTTCCTCAAAGGTCTGCTCAAGGCCCTATTTTTACCTAAACATAATCCATAAGCAAGCTCATCTACCTTTATATCCTCATTTACCACTTACATACTAGTCTAGGCCTCTCCATTGAGTGTCAGAGAGAACTTTATACAACTAAATATTTCTTTTGGGGTGTTTCATCTCAAAGATGCCTTTTTAATGCCTTAAAAAATGTACTTAGGCTTTCTCTGCTTCTAGTATTGCTTATTGTAAGAAATGACACCAACAATCAAACATCTATGCAAGCTAGAAACCTGAGGATTATCTCTGATTCTTACCTCCTCCATGCTAACTCTTCTGTATTCCATTTTCAAATATCACCATTTCACCATTTCTCTTTTCCTCCTGTAGTCACCCTGGTCCAAGTCATTATTAGTGATGGCCTAGAATGGTTACTGTGAAACCTCCTAATGACACTCCCTAGTGCTGGCGTTGCCCTCTTTCCCCACAGGATAGCAAGATGGATAATGTTATCCTTAAGACTTTTTAAACCCTTGCCCTTAGGGTAAAGTCCAAACTATGTAATGTGCTTTGTAAGCATCTCCAACATGCTTGCATTCACTTATCTCTGACATTTATTATTACTACTTTTCTTCTTGCATTTGATATTACAGCTAAACTTTTTTTCAGTTTCTCAGTTGAGCAAGCTTCTTCCTGCCTATTATCCCCCATGTTGTTCTCTGTAAGTAGGTGAATTCACCCTCCCACCTCTCTTTCACCATCTCATTTCTCCACTCCTCAACCGGGTAATGTCCATTAATTCTTTGTGTCTCAGTTTACTTCACTAGGTTAGGTTAGGATATTTTCTTACATGCTTCTGGAATACTCTACTTTCCCCATAGTATACATTACAACTTATTGTAATTATTTGTCTGTTGTCCCACTAGATTGTAAACTGCATAGTGTCAAGAACCATGCATTTCTCATTCCCTCCCCATAGCACCTAGGACAGTTTATGACTCATAATAAATGCTTGTAACTATCTGCTAAGTGAATGGAGATCTTTTGATCTGTTATTTATTTATTTATTTAGAGACAAAGTCTCACTCTTGTTGCCCAGGCTGGAGTGCAGTGATCTCTGTTCAGTGCACCCTCTACCTCCCGGGTTCAAGTGGCTCTTTTATTTTAGAGCAGAGAGGAATGAAGTCTCACTCTTACTGCCCAGGCTGGAATGCAGTGGTGCGATCTCAGCTCACTGCAACCTGTCTCCCAGGTTCAAGCAATTGTCCTGCTTCAGCCTCCTGAGTAGCTGGGACTGCAGGCATGTGCCACCATGCCCAGCTAATTTCTGTATTTTTAGAGATGGCGTTTCACCCCATGTTGGCCAGGCTGGTCTCAAACTCCTGACCTCAAGTGATCCACCTGCCTCGGTCTCCCAAAATGCTGGGATTATAGGCATGAGCTACTGTGGCTGGCCTGATCTGTTTTAAAGAGAGATAACGTCCTTGTATTAAATAAGTCAGCCACTTGAGATGGATAAGTTCAGTGTTTACATTTGTGTTCATCTACTGAAAAACTACCTAAAATTTTATAAACCTGCATTGTCAAAGAGGATATTAGAAAATTATAGGAACTTATGTAGTAAAATCTGTATTTAGGAACTTAAGGATCAAATTGTAATTTTGGAATCAAATAGATACTCCATCTATTAAGGAATGGCTAGCCGGGCGCGGTGGCTCAAGCCTGTAATCCCAGCACTTTGGGAGGCCGAGGCGGGTGGATCACGAGGTCGAGAGATCGAGACCATCCTGGTCAATGTGGTGAAACCCCGTCTCTACTAAAAATACAAAAAATTAGCTGGGCATGGTGGCGCGTGCCTGTAATCCCAGCTACTCAGGAGGCTGAGGCAGGAGAATTGCCTGAACCCAGGAGGCGGAGGTTGCGGTGAGCCGAGATCGTGCCATTGCACTCCAGCCTGGGTAACAAGAGCGACACTCTGTCTCAAAAAAAAAAAAAAAAAAAAAAAGGAATGGCTAATGGGAAATTTAACATATTAATCAAATGTTTAAAAAATTGCCTTGGTCGGGCGTGGTGGCTCACGCCTGTAATCCAAGCACTTTGGAGGCCAAGGCGCGCAGATCACCTGAGGTTGGAAGTTCAAGACCAGCCTGACCAACATGGTGAAACCTCGTCTTTAAAAAAAAAAAAAAAATGCCTCATCAGAACCATCTTTTCCCACTTGAAACTGTGGATAGGCACTGTTTTGCTAGGTGAACAAATATCTGGACACATGCCTTCACTCTTTTTGATCAAGACAAACATCTGTATAAACTCGGCTTAGCGTTCATTGAACCCCACAGCACTACAGACAGCCATGGTAGTTAATGTGACATTGAAACCTATTTGACATCCCTAACTTAGGTTAGAGGGTCAGTAACATTTGAATTAATAAAATAAATATGTGGTTTTCATTTCAGTGAATATTTCTTTTTTTTGTTTTTTTTTTTTTGCTGTCTTATTTCATTGAGAACCTCCTTACTTGTTAGCATTTCTTACCTTTATTTCAACACAGTGTTATACTTGTAATACCTATAATGGAAATGGAGTAATACCTATAATGGAAATGAAATACTTTATAAAAACTAGTGAATGCATTATAAGGATATGCAAATAGAGTGAAAGAACTGCAAAGGAAATTCTGCAGAACATATTTTTATTTCTTCAAAGGTAGCTATAGAAGTACTGCTGGATTAGATACTTTCAGTTGAAAATAACAAATTCTGTGGAAACTAACAAAATGTAAAGTTAGTTTATTTGTTTGTTTTTCTCAAAATCCAAAGACAGGGAATGCTTCTGGCAAAAGTTGATCCAAAGGCTCTAAGATGTCGTCAATAATCTTTGTTGTTGTATTGTTGTGTTGTTTTACTTTCTCAACTTCCTAGAGCAACTCTGTCCAATAGGAATATAATGCATGTCACATTTTAAAATTTAATATTCTACATTTTATGAAATGAAAAGAAACATGAAATTAATTTTTTAAAAAAGACATATGATCTTGGTATGTTGCCCAGGGTGGAGTGCAGTGGCTATGTTCACAGGTGTACGAGAGTTTTGATCTGCTCTGTTTCTAACGGGGCTAGATCACTCCTCATTGGGCTACTTGGGTGGTTCCCCACTCCTTGGAGTGGTCACCTTATTGATGCCATGCTTAGTGGGGGCACCTGGTCAGCTAATACTGTGGCATGGAACACCTGTGTTCAAGTGATCCTCTTGCCTCAGCCTCTTGAGTAGCTAGAACTGTAGGCATGTGCCACTGTGCCTGGCAAAATTAATTTTAGTAACGGTTTTCATTTAACTCAGTATTTCCACAATACTACATTTCACATGGAATTAGTATAAAAATGGAGATATTTTACATTCTTTTTTATACTAAGTCTTCAAAATGGTTGTTTTACTCTTACAACACATCTCAATTCAGACTAGCCAGATTTCAAAGGCCCAATAACCACATGTGGCCAGTAGCTACTGTTTTGGACAGCAGTTTTACTTTACACTTTGTCTTAAGGCTGGCTCTCATTTTCTCAGGTTGGCCACTGCAGTCAGCAGATTTATGCGTTTGCTTGTTCGTATCTTTAAGAAAGAAGACTGCATGTTTTCAGTATCTCCCCTCTAAGTAAGGGGAAATTTTTCCCGAAAACCTCTCTGCAGATGTCAGCATGAGTTTTGTTGTTTGTGTTGGGCCTTCTGATCATCCATGATTCCTTCCGTTGTAACCAGGAGGATGAGATGTACTGAATGGTATGTGCCAATCAGGAATCACCCATGGGGTATAACCCTGGATCACAAATCCTGTGTGATTCACAAAGAGTTTTTCTCCTATGCTTTGTTTAACAAGTTTTATAGTTTTAGGTTTTCCATGTAAGTCTCTGGCCCAGTTTGAGTTAATGTTTATAGAATATTTGAGGCATGAGTCAACGTTTACTTTTGTTGAATATAGATTTCCATGTGTTCTAGCTCCATTTATTGAAACTGGCTATCCTTTTTTCATTGAATTGCCTTTGCACCTTTGTCAAATATTGACCATATTCGTGTGAGTCTTACTGGACTTTCTATTATTCTGTTCTATTGTTCTATCTGTCCATCCCTTTTGTACAAATACGTGATCTTCATTACTGTATTGTAAGTCATACAGTTAGTTAATATAAGTCTTCCAACTTTTTTTTTTTTCTAAATTATTTTAACTCTTCTCATTCATTGGCCTTTCCATACAGATGTTAGAATAAGCTTGTTAGGCAGAGGTGGGAGGATAGCTTGAGCCCAGGAGTTCAAGACCAGCCTGGGCAATAGAGTGAGACTTTATCTCTACAAAATATAAAAATTAGCCAAACTTGGTGAGGTGTGCCTGTAGTCCCAGCTACTCAGGTGGATTAGATGAGCCCAGGAGGCAGATGCTACAGTGAGCAGAGATCATATCACTGCACTGCAGCCTGGGTGACAGAGCAAGACCCTGTCTCAAAAACAAAACAAAATAAGAATTAGCTTATTAATATACCAAAAGTTCTTCTCAAATTTTTATTGGGATTGTGTTGGCTGTTAGAGCAATTTGGGGGGAGTTCACATCTTAGCAATATTAAGTCTTCTGGTTCATGAGCACTGTATAGCTCTCCATTTCTTTAGATCATCATTGATTTTTTCCTTTCAGTATTTTTGTTTTCAGGATACAGATTCTTCATCTATTTTGTTAGACTTACACTTAAATATTTTATGATTTTGGTGCCATTATGAATGTATGTTTTTATTAGATTGTTAGTTCATTGTTAATATGTACAAATGTAATTGATTTTTTGTATATTATCTTTGTATCTTATAGCCTTGCTAAATTCATATGTTAGTTTGAAGATTTTTTTTTTTTCCAGAAACCTTAAGATTTTCTACGTGATAATCTTACTGTGTATGAATAGCAAAGGTTTTACTTTTTTCTTTCCATCTCTGCTCTTTTTTTTTTTCTTAGTACATTATACTGACTAAGACTTTTGGTATGATATTGCATAGTAGTGGTTAGAGTGGACAGACTTGCCTGTTTTCATTGTTAAGGTAAAAGCATTTTATCTTTCATTATTAAATATGATCTTAACTGTAGGGTTTCCATGGATGCCATTTACCAGTTTAAGGGAGTTCTATTTCTAGTTTGCTCCAAGTTTTGGTTATGCTCTTTGTTTATATTTTCTTATTTAGTCTGTGGTTATGGTGAATTACATTGATTGATTTTTGAATACTGAATAAACCTTGCGTACTGTATCGTTCTTTTCATATATTGCTGGATTCAATTGGGTACTGTTTCGTTGAGGATTTTTTCATCTGTGTTCATGAGGGATATTAGTTTGTAGTTTTCCTATCTTATAATTTAATTTTCTGACTTTTGTATTAGGATAATGCTGGTCTTATAAAATGATTTGGGAAATTCTTTGTCCTCCTATGTTTTCTGGAAGAGATTGAGGAGGATTGGTATTATTTCTTCATTGAATATTTGGTCAAATTTGCCAGTGAAACTATCCAGGCCTGCAGTTTTCTTGGTTATGATATTTTTATACTATGAACTTGGTTTCCTTAAGAGCTATTCAACTATTCATGTTATTTCTTTTGGTAGTGTAAGTATTCAAGGAGCTGGTCCATTTCATCTAAGTTACTGAATTTATAGACATAAAGTTTTTTATAGTACTACTTGATACTTTTAACCTCTATGGAGTCTCTAGTGATGTTCCCTCTTTCATTATCAAAAAAATCATAACTGATGAAATGTTTGTGATTTTAGTTTATAACCATCATTTTACAACCAGCACACAAAGTTTAAGTGCTTCCCACCTTTCATTTAAAATAAATATCTTAAAGTAGTAAGAATCACTGTCATCAAAAGCATAGTTGTTTTCTGGAACGTGAATAAACAAATAAGTTCTGCTGCTATTTATGATATTATCAAAGTTGTTTACACACCTGTATTCAATGAAAACTACTAAAATAATAATCCAGTTTTAAAAACAGCAGCAACTTCTGAATACATTATCCAAATACTGTAGCAATTTTTAAAGCATTTCGTTGTACTGTCAATTCTAAATAGAAAAATTAGGGAATTAAAAAATGGGAAGTTCTTTTTCTTGAGGAAAACAGAGAGGAAAGTGACATTGCTTAGTGTTGATGTCATGAATTTTTCTTCACTGGTAAGGAATTAACCGAGTAACAGATACAGTTAGCCTTCTAAGTGTATACTGTGTTTTTGACTCTGTCTTTGTTTGTGGAGAATTGGTTCCAGGACTTCCTTTGGCTACCAAAATCTGCTGATGTTCAAGTCCCTTAGATGGCCCCTCTATATCCAAGGGTTCTGTATCTGCAGATTTAACCAACCATCGATGGAAACCACTGTATTTATTTCAGTATTTATTGTACTATAGCCAACACAGTACTGTATTTTCATATAATTTAATTCTCTGCCTTTTTTATTGGGATAATTTTGACCTCATAAAATGATTTGGGAAATGTTTTCTTCCCTTTTATTTTCTGGATGAAATTGAGTAGGATTGACATTATTTCTTTATTGAATATTTGATCTGTGCTTATCTTAGTATTTATTGCATTACAGATAGCAAAATAGCAAATACTGTATTTTCAATCCATAGTTGATTGAGTCCTCAGATGTAAAACTCATGGATAGGGAGGGCCAACTGTATAGGCAAAAGATGTAGGGTATCCACAACATGAATGACCTGTTTATGATTTTTGATGTCATAGCAACACACATACCCACACACATTTTTATCTTCTTTTGGCGAAATCCATTTCCTTGCAAGGTAGTATGTAATTTGAATTTTAGAAATCAAATTTTGTTGCACATGCCCTAAGCAAGAGCAAGCAAAGCTATAACAATAAAATCCTATTTTAAATTCTTTTGTGAAATGAATACTTAGAGATCAATGTTAAACCTTAATTTTAAAATGAAAGCCATAGTCAAAAAGACATTTCAAATGCTAAGTATTATAAAGAATAAGCAAAGTTTTATGTGTGTGTATGTGTTTTTTTCCAGCAGCTAGGCCTTATATAGGTGTATTGCACACAGAGCTGGCTTTTGAATAAACAAGAACATTTATTTTGACAGATATAGCAGTTTTTTTCTATACTTCTTCCAGGATTTTACATCAGCCAGGTAAACTTGCCAAACAGCCCAGTTTCAAATTTATGCTTAACCTTTTATTTATATTCATTATTTATTAGCTTCAGATACCATTTACTAACTTGTGCCTCTGTGCATCAAATTTGTTAACCTGTACTATTAACTCATATATCAAATCGCTATTGAGTTGCTGCTGTGAACACGGTCCTGTGGTAGGGCCTTGGAATATAGTTGTGAATAATACAGTTGGTTATCCAAACTCAGAAGCCCTTCATATTTGCTTACAAATTAAAACCCTAGGCGGTATTTGCCTGAACTTTAAGTATAT
The DNA here is from genome assembly GCF_048565385.1 of Saimiri boliviensis. Taxonomy (NCBI): domain Eukaryota; kingdom Metazoa; phylum Chordata; class Mammalia; order Primates; family Cebidae; genus Saimiri; species Saimiri boliviensis. Next base: position 103,971,678 of record NC_133461.1, read on the forward strand.
TATTGTGTTTTATTATGAGAATTTTTTGTGTTGCTATAATGGAAACGATGTAACCGTGAAGACATTATATGATTAGATTATCTTACGGAATTTACCTTTTTTCTTTTTTTTTTTTTTTTGAGATGGAGTCTTGCTCTGTATTCCAGGCTGGAGTGCAGTGGCATGATCTCAGCTTACTGCGCCCTCCGCCTCCTAGGTTCAATCGATTCTCCTGGCTCAGCCTCCTGAGTAGCTGGGATTACAGGCGCCTGCCACCACGCCCGGCTAATTTTTGTATTTTTTTTTTTTTGGTAGAGATGGGATTTCACCATATTGGTCAGGCTGGTGTCAAACTCCTGACCTTGTGATCCACCCGCCTTGGACTCCCAATGTGCTGGGATTACAGGCATGAGCCACTGCAACCGGCATGAGCCACTGCAACTGGCTTGAGATTTATCTTTTTAAATGTATCTCTATAAGCATGTATTCATTTATGCATAATGCCCTCATGCCCAAATATTTCTTCAAAGAAATTAATGGACGTTTATTGAGTACCTACTGTGCTGGAGACTGGGTGGGGTTAGGTTTACTGTCTGATGATGGAGATATGAACATAAATGAGCCCAGTAGTATGATTGTTGCCGTAATAGAAACATGCTCAAAGCGGTACAGAAGGAAAGTGCTTAATCTGCCTTGATTTTTGAGAGCAGAGTATCAGAAAAGGATTCATCTATCTTTTGAGAGACCAGACTTTCTGTAAAATGAGTGGATGAAATAATCATAGTGGAGAAGCTAGGGTAAATGAAATTAAGTAGAGATTTATGTTGTTTTACTTTATATCTGAGTTAAAGAATAACTTAGTCTAACATAAACTAGACAAAAAATTTAAGAAAACTTTTATGGATTCCAGAATAATTTGTAATAAGTGGTACTAAATGCATAACATTATGCTACAAATAAATCTTTAAAACAAACATTTCCTAAACATTTAAAATTATGCAGGGGCTCAACCGATTTGGTTGAGCACTTTGGGAGGCCAAGGCAAGTGGATCATTTGAGGTCAGGAGTTCAAGACTAGCCGGACCAACGTGGTGAAACCCCATCTATAGTAAAAATACAAAAATTAGCCAGGCAGTGGTGGCATGTGCCGGTAATCTCAGCTAATCAGGAGGCTGAGGCAGGAGAATCACTTGAGCGTGGGAGGCAGAGGTTGTGGTGAGCTGTGATTGCACCACTACACTCCATTCTGGGCAACAGAGTAAGACCCTGTCTTAATCGTACCTAAACCAAATATATTTCCATAGACCCTTGCCCATCACCTGATATCGGGATGATGGAGTATGACTTTTTATTTTTAGTTTGTTGTGCAGTGAATAATGCTGTATGAAGGAAACCTATAGACTTGGGAAATATTTTAATAAAGTTTCTCTACATGTAAGTAAAATAGGCAAGAATGAATACTACCAATGGTACCACAAAGCATTAGTAGATATGGTTGACCAAATGAACCAACATGATTAGGAGATACTTTAATGATTTTCATTCATTTCATTCAGTGTTGCGATAACTGCAAAATCACTCCAAATTATACATCCTCATTTGAAGTATAAAACATATACCGCTGGGCACGGTGGCACGTGCCTGTAATCCCAGCTACTCAGGAGGCTGAGGTTGGAGGATCTCTTGAGTCCAAGAGTTCTGAGCTGTAGTGCGCTGTGCCAATTGGGTGTCCGCACTAAGTTTGGCCTCAACATGGTGACCTCCCAGGAGCGGGGACCACCAGGTTGCCTAAGGAGAGGTGAACCAGCCCAGGTCAGAAACGGAGCAGGTCAAAACTACCGTGCTAATCAATAGTGGGATCGTGCCTGTGAATAGCCACTGCATTCCAGCCTGGGCAGCATAGTGAGACCCCATCCCTAAAAAAAGGAAAAAAATTAAAAAATTAAAAAAAGAAAAAAATAAAATATATACCACACTAAATAAAACGTGCTTATATTTAATTTTAAAAGATATAGGAAAGTTGTAAAAATAAAATAGTTACGTGTTGTCTTTTATGTTGCAGGGCTACTAAATAAGTAAAATACAAAACCTCTATCCCTTGAGTAGCTTCTCATTTATGGATATAAAGAAGACCTATAGACAAAAGTGCTTGGGATCAAGGTATTACATACTAAAGTGTTGAATTATACTGAATCAACAAATGAGAAGTACATAAGAAGCTAACTATCACAAAAGTAATACTTAGAAGAGGAGTATTAGAAAAAGGAGACAATTATGAACTAATATCATCAGAAAAAGCTACAGGGAGGAGGTTGAACTTAAGCTTTGCCTAGAAATATAGTTGGCCCCCTCTCTCTGTTGGTCCCATATCCATGGATTCAAACGGCTATGGATCAAAAATATTTGGGGATGAAAAAGTAAAGATTGTGTCTGTCCTTTTTTAAAAATTATTATTTCCTAAACAATACAGTCGAAGAACTATTTATATGGCATTTACATTGCATTAGATAGTATAATTAATCTAGAGATGCTTTAAAGTATACCAGAGGATGTGCGTAGGTTCTTTGCAAATGCTGCATTATTTCACTTCAGGGATTTGAGCATCCATGGGTTTTGGTATCTGTGGGGAGGTGATACAGGGGGTGGTCCTGAAACTGACTGCCCGTGGATACCAAGGGACAACTGTAATAGAGCATTACTTTCTTGGGCTTTTATTTTTGAATTGTACTTTTTAAAGCACTTTTATCTTTGCAAAGACAGATCTGTGCTTTGAGAAATGAAGCAATTGATTCTTTGCATAATGTTTTCTTGGTGACTTACCAGTATTTGCTAACCTGGGTACGGTTTAAATCTAAAAATTGTGAATTCTCATCGTAATATACATACAGAATTTCTACATAATTTCACACAGTTCACAGACCTCTAGTTAACTCTGCAGGCCTTAATTTTATGTTATTTTCTTCAATTATTCTTAATCTGTAATGGAGACTTTGAACACATTGAGTTTGAAGAGGAGTAACAATATATCATTTCTAGTATATTCTGTGAATTATTACTGTGAAAATCATTTATCCAGAGTGTACTTTGGTAGCAGCCGTACTTTTCTGGCACAGTAATAGTTCCCTAGAATAATAATTTATTTTGAGTAAAGTGATACTATGTGTCTGATCTCTCTTTACACATCAGGTAATACTATAGAAAAGCCTACAGCTGGGTGGGCATTATCCCTTTTTTGTACTTGTTCTTTGTTTTTCCTTAAAATTTAAAATTATGTAAATACACATAACCTAAAATTGACCGTTTTAACTATTTTAATGTGTACAATTCAATGACATTAAATACACTTACACTATTGCACAACTGTCACCACTGTCTGGTTCAGAAGTTTTTCATCTAGGGTTCAGTTGAGAGCGAACGTATGCCCACTGTGCAGTCACTGCTAATTCTCTCCTGCCCTCATCCCCTAGCAACCGCAGGTGTACTTTCTGTTTCTGTGGATTTGCCTACTCTGGACATTTCATATAAATGGAATCACACAACATACTACCTTTTGAATCTGGCTTATTTTGCATAGCATAATGTTTTAGGGTTCATCTCTACTGTAGCATGACTCATTTTCATAGTTGAATAATATTCGATTTTGTGGATATGCCACATTGTGTTTATCCATTCAAATTGTCCAAATTGATGGATATTGCTATGAAATAAGAGCTAAAACCAAGAGCTAATAAAGAAGTTTTCATCTGACCACCTGTTTCTATTTCTTTGGTATCTATACCAATACTTTTTTCTTGTCATTGTTCCCTAAACAATACAGTATAACAACTTTTTACATGGCATTTACATTGTATTAGGTATTATAAGTAATCTAGAGATGCTTTAAAGTACACTAGAAGTGGAATTGCTGGGTCATCTTATAATTCTGTTTAACTTTTTGAGGAAACCCCAAACTGTTTGCACAGTGGCTGTACCATTTTGTATCCCTACCAGCAGTGTATAAGGGTTCTGGTTTTTCACATCCTCACCAACATTTGTTATTTTTCCGTTTTTGTTTTTTTAATTCTAGCCATCATAGTGTGAAGTGGCATCTCATGAGGTTTTGATTTTTGTTTCCCTTATGACTGATGTCCTTGGGCATATTTTCATGTGCTTATTGGTCATTTACATATCTTCTTTGGAGAAATGTCTGTTTAAACCTTTTGCCCATTTTTGAATTAGGCTGTTTTGTTGTTAAGTTTCGGAGATCTTAATATATTTTGGATTTTAGTATCTTATCAGATATATATATGATTTGCATATGTATTTTCTGATAATGTAGGTTATTTTTTCTTTCTTGCTATAGTGGCCTTTGCATGTAAGTTTTTAATTTTGATAAAATCCAATTTATCTAATTTATTTTTTGGTTACCTGTGCTTTTAGTGTCTTGCCCAAGAAATCCTTGCTAAATCTGATGCCATAAAGATTTTCCTCTAAGAGTTTTATAGTTTTAGCTCTTATGTTGAGGTATTTGATCCATTTTGAGATGATTTTTGTTTATGGTATTCTTTTATTTTTTTTTTTGAGATGGAGTTTCACTCTTTTTGCCCAGGCTGGAATGCAATGGCGCTATCTTGGCTCACTGCCAGCTCTGCCTCCTGGGTTCAAGCGATTCTCCTGTCTCAGCCTCCTGAGTAGCTGGGATTACCAGCATGCAGCACCATGCCCAGCTAATTTTTTCTTTTTAGTACAGATGGGGTTTCTCCATGTTAGTCAGGCTGGTCTTGAACTCCCAACCTCAGGTGATCCCACCCACCTCAACCTCCCATAGTTTTGGGGTTACAGGTGTTAGCCACCATGCCCAGCCTCTTTTTTTTTTTTTGGATAGTTGAATAAAGTGAAGTTCAGTGAAGTTATGGATTACATATAAAAATTATGGATCACATATATTGTCTTACCTATTAGTGATCTTTCTTTTTTACTAGGGGTGGACAAACTATAGCCCAAGGCCAAATTGGATTCACCATCTGTTTTTGTTCAGTTGTAACCTAAGATGATGTTAATTTTTTTTTTTTTTTTTTTTTTGAGACAGAGTCTTGCTCTGTTGCCAGGTGCCAGGCTGCAGTGCAATGGCGTGATCTCGGCTCAGTCCAGCCTCCGCCTCCCGGGTTCAAGCAATTCTCCTGCCTCAGCCTCCTGAGTAGCTGGGACTACAGGCGTGCACTACCACACCCAGCTAATTTTTGTATTTTAGTAGAGACAGGGTTTTACCATGTTGGCCAGGATGGTCCTGATATACTGACCTCATGATCCGCCCGCCTCGGCCTCCCAAAGTGCTGGGATTATAGGTGTGAGCCACCGCACCTGGCCCATGATGTTAAATTTTTAATTTAAAAATTAAAAGAATAATATTGTGTAACGTGAACATTATGTTGTTCAAATCATTGTCCACAAATCAGGTTTTATTGGACGACAGGCATATGCATTTATTGGTGTATTGTCTGTGGGTGCAGAGTATCTGGGGTGTTTTGTATCAGTGACTAAGAACTTAGCTCCTGAATAAGAATACTTTAAAGTAAGAATAAGTCAAGGTTTGCATCTGATCAACCTGGTTTGCAGAGAAAACTGTTTTTTTTTTTTTTTTTAAATTCAGGGTGTTCTTTAGTTCTAGTTTTGTTCTTTTTAAATGGCAGCCATATAGTTATTGTTTAATCCTTTCTTTTGTTTATGGCAAACACTATATTCATTATTGCTTGCTCTCAGTTGTGTCGTGGTAATGGGGAAGATGTTTTGAAAGCACACAGAGTTGTATCATTGAAAATAAGATGTGTTGTTTTTAGAAAAGCACTGCAGGTAAGCTACCTTGACCCTGATGGGAATAGGAACTCAGCTTTGAGGTTTTGACCCTGGGGTTGAAAAAAAAAAATCTGTCATTATTTTACAAATAACCATTTATTCCATTTCTTCTTCATTATGTTGCTTCTTTTGTGTCTTTTTAATTAGAAATTTTTATTTCAAGAAATCTTTATTTCAAGAAATCTTTTTATTTGATCCTTATGAAGGCAATTTTTAATATTTTAAAAATAAACTAAAAGTAGCTAATGAGTTTTCTTTTAACTGTTATTTTTGGTGTCCTTGAATCTAGTACTTTTTGATACTTGTGATAAATGAAAAATTAGAATCAGTTAAAAAACCTGGATGTGTTGATGGTTAAATGATGTTTATGTACTCAAATCATAAACACTTTATCAGCTTCAGATTTTTTAATAGTAATTTATTATAGTAGAATGAATCTGGGCTGAGTGCAGTGGCTGATGCCTGTAATCCCAGCACTTTGGGAGGGCAAGGTAAGCAGATAGCTTGAGCGCAGGAGATTGAGACCAGACTGGGCAACATGGCAAAACCTCGTCTCTACCAAAAAAATACAAAAACTAGCCGGGTATGATGGCATGTGCCTGTAGTCCCAGCTGTTTGGGAGACTGAGGCTTACCTGAGCCCAGGAGTTTGAGGCTGCAGTGTGACTTTATTAGAGATAAAGATACATGTATTTATTCATGGTATATATATATATATATATATATATATATATATATATGTGTGTGTGTGTGTGTGTGTGTGTGTGTGTGTGTGTATACACACATTATGCATACATAAAATATAAATATTCATTTAGAATTGGATGGACTAGATATATTAAATATCTAATCTTTGAGAGAATACCGCTGCCAGAAATCATTTAATGCTTCTAACAACCTTATGACTTATTCCAGATCTAGCCTAAGAGGCATAGTTAAGTTTAATCTGTAATTTGCTAGAGTAAACTTCACAAAGTAGAGCTTTTTAAATTTTTTTATTTTTTGAGACAGGTATTCTGTCCCCCAGGCAAGCATGCAGTATTGCCCAAGCTGGAGAACAGTGGCACAATCATTGTTAACCTCAAACTCCTGGACTCAAGTGATCCTCCCACCTCAGCCTTCTAAGTAGCTAGGACTACCAAGTGTACACCACCATGCCTAGCTAATTAAAATTTTTTTTCTTTTTCCTTTTGTAGAGATAGGGGTCACTATTCTGGCCTCTATGGATTCTCCCACCTTGGCCTCTTAAAGTGCTGGGATTATAGGTGTGAGCCACCTTACTCAGCCTGTACAATAAGGCTTTATTACTATGAACTCAGTTGTCTGTTTTAATTCTTTCCATAGCAATTTTTGTGAGGCAGAGAGTTTTTAATCACATGACTTATTCCAAAAAATACAAATTTGTTGGGCGGTTACTAGAGGCTGGAAAGAATAGTAGAAGCTGGGAGGAAGTAGGGATGGTTAGTTAACAGGTACTAAAAAATAGTTAGAAAGAACGAATCAGACCTAGTATTTGCTAGCACAACAGGATGGCTGTTGTAAAAAGTAACTTAATTGTACATTTAAAAATAACTAAGAGTATAATCAGAGTGTTTGAAACACAAAGGATAAAATGCCTGAGGGGATGGATACCCAGTTGATACTGATGTGATTAGTATGCATTGCGTGCCTGTATCAAACTATCTCTTGTAACCCATAAAGGTATATACCTACTGTGTACCTAAAAAAAATTAAGAAGAAAAATACGTAATTTAAAATAATAAACTTGTCACTTGTAGTCCCTTCGTGTTGCTATAAAGGGATATCTGAGACTGTGTAATGTATAAATTTATAAAGAAGAGAGGTTTATTCGTTTCATTGTTCTGCAGGCTGTACCAGAAGCATGACACCAGCATCTGCTTCTGGTGAGGGCATCAGGCTACTTCCACTAATGGTGGAAGGCAAAAGCGAGCCTGAGCGCAGAGATCACATGGCGAGAGGGGAAAAGGGGGAGGAGGAGGAGGAAAAGAAGAAGGAAGGGAGGAAGGTGTTAAGAGTGAGACTTGCTCCCTTGAGAATGGCACCAAGCCATTCTTGAAGAATCTGTCCCCACAACCCAGACACCATCTACTAGTCCCCATCACCAACAGTGAGAATCATATTTCCATATGAGACTTGGTGGGTACAAACAAACCATATCTAAACCACAGTACCACCGGAACAACTCCTATAAACAAGTACTACTCAATTTGGGAGACTGAGGTGGGTGGATCACCTGAGGTCAGGAGTTCGAGACCAGCCTGACCAACATGGGGAAATCCTGTCTCTATTAAAAATAAGAAATTAGCCAGGTATGGTGGTGCTGCTGTAATTCCAGCTACTCGGGAGGCTGAGGCAGCAGAATTGCCTGAACCCGGGAGGCAGAGGTTGTGGTAAACCAAGATAGTGCTAATGCACTTTAGCCTGGGTAACAAGAGCAAAACTCCATCTAAAAAAAAAAAAAAAAAAAAAAAAAGAACTATTACTACCGTAAACAACTATTCTAAACTAAAGATGCAGGGTGTTATGCGTACCAGTTTGCCCTAGTATATGAAGTCAATGGAAACTTTCCAAGAAAGTACTTCTTGAGTTAAGATCTGAAGGATGAATAGAAGTTAATCAGTCTAAGAGAGAAGAGAAAACCAATCAAAGTGGAAGTCCTGTATTAAGTTGGAATTTGACAAATACAAGGATCAGCTGGCATGATTAGTGTCAAGAACTCTGAGAGGTGTATTGGGAATGCAAATTAGTACAATTGTTATGGAAAACAGTATGGAAGTTCCTCAAAAAATTAAAAACAGAATGACTATATGAGATCCAGCAATCTCACTTGTGGATATATATCCAGAGGAAATAAAGTCACTGTCCATGTACACTCGTGTTGATTTCAGCATTATTCACAATAGCCAAGGTATGGAAACAACCTAAGTTCTGCCCCTAGATGGATAAAGAAAATGTAGTGTCTGTATGACACACATATGCACAATACAAGATTATTCATTAGGAAAGAAGGATATTGTTGCATCAAAAAGAAAATAAGGATAACTTTCTATTTGTGGTAACATGAATGGACCTGGAGGACATTACGTTATGGGAAATCAGGCACAGAAAGACAAATAACCACGTGATCTTACTTGTATGTAGAATCTTTCAAAGTTGAACTCATAGAAATAGAATAGAAGGGTAATTACCAAAGGTAGGTTGCAGGGGAGAAATGGCGTTGTGTTGGTTAAAGGGTACAAACTTTTGGTTATAAGATGAGTAAGTTCCGGAGACTTCATATACATCCTGGTAATTATATGGTGTGAAGTGATAGATATGTTAATTATCTAGATTGTGGCAATCATTTCACAATGTATACATATATCAACATTACATTGTATGCCCTAATTATATATAATTTCTGTTTGTCTCTTATTCCCCAATAAAGTTGGGGGGAAAGAAATCTGAGAGGTGTGGTACAAAATGAGTCTGGAAGGGTGAAGTGGGGTCAGATTACCCATGGCCTTTTGTATGAAGTTTTAAGGAAATTGGTCTTCATCCTGCAGGCAATGAAAGCGTATGAAGTGTTTTAAGCAAGTTGAGGGTATGTTTGGAAAAATCTCATTCTCGTTGCTCTGTAAAGAATTATTGTGAGAAGGGAAGTGAGAAGGCAGGTTGAATAAAGACTGATCAAATAAAGGTGATGGTAGCCTGAATTTGGGTAGTAGTGATGGCAATGGTGATGACTATTGATAGAGACAAATGACAAATGTCACAAATATTTAGGATGTTAAATTGACAGGACTTTAAATTGGATATGTGGAATGAAAGAGTAAGATACTAAGAATAGCTTCGAGGTCTGGCTACTTTACAAGTGTTCTTGGAGGTTATTGCTCTCTATTGAACTAGGATGGTTGTTATTGTTTATTGTATTTATCTGAGATAGAGAGATGAGGAAGGCATTTATGCATTCCCTTTGGACCTGCTTGAGTTTGATGAGCTGTTGAGTATGCATGTTTGGAGTTCAGAGGAAAGTTCCAAGTTGGAGAAACAAATTTGTGAGGTCCACCCACTCTTGACTATTTTAAAGTGAAGCACTGCTGTCCCCTGCCACCCACACTCCTGATCCTTCTTACTGTCTGTGTACAATTCAGTAGCATTTAGTGTGTTCACAGTGTTGAGCAGCCATCACCTGTATTTAATTCTAAAACCTTTCCATCACCCGCAAAGGAGACTCTGTAATTGGAAGTCACTCCTCATTCCCGCCTCCTATATCAGCAGTCTTTTTGAGAATAAAGGGCACTGGGCATAATGTCAGGGAAACGTATTTCTCTTGGTTAGGGTGAGGGTGGGCATAGAAGACTGCCTTTGGAATGAGTGATATAGGTTCTAGAAACTAGATGTTCTCCTATTGCTTCAGACTTGTATGTCTGAACCAGACTCTTTACTACTAAAAACAGCTCCTTCCCATCTGGACCTAAAGATTTCTCTCAATTCTGCCATCGTTCTCCTAGTAACTGAGGTCCCAGACCTGGTAACCTTTTGATGTCCTTCCCCAGTTATCACTATAGTCTTATAAATGTCTTCCTTTCTGTTCCCACCACTGTCACTTTAACCTGGGTCCTTTTTAGCTTATTGCTGAACTATTATAACTAGTCTTCCTGTCTCCAGTTTCTTTATTCTCTAGTGCTAGAGTATTCCATCTTAGACACCTAGATACTGTTGTTAGATATTTATAACTTGATATTCAAGGCCCTCTACAGTTCATCCTTTCTTGTGCTGCTATTTTGGTAGTCAGTATAAGTGAAGTATTATGCAAGTATCACTGTGGTTTTTAGTCTTTGTCCTTGTCCCATGTGGTTAACTTTACCAGCCTCAGGTTTGAATCAAACCAGTCTAATCAGTATCCTTAAGCATATTCTGTGTTTTTTCTCTCAGCATCTTTGTTACAGCAATTGCACTTCCCTGGAATGCCCACCCTCCCTCCTTCCCTCCCTTTTTTCCCTCCCTCCCTCCTTCCTTCCTTCCTTCCTTCTTTCTTTCCTTCCTCCCTTCCTTCCTCCTTCCCTCCCTCCCTCTCTCCTTCCTTCTCCTTTTTGAAATCAGAGTCTTAGTGATCATTTGCTTCTTTGAATCAGTTTTTATATATAATTTTTTGAGATGCAGTCTTGCTCTTGTCACCCAGGCTGGAGTGCAATGGCACGATCTCGGCTCACTGCAGCCTCCGCCTCCCAGGTTCAAGCAGTTCTCCTGCCTCAGTCTCTCCAGTAGCTGGGATTACAGGCGTGACCCATCACACCTGGCCTAATTTTTGTATTTTTAGTAGAGATGGGGTTTCGTCATGTTGGCCAGGCTGGTCTCAAACTCCTGACCTTGTGATCTGCCCACCTCAGCCTCCCAAGGTGCTGGAATTACACATGGCCGTGTACGGCCAACGTATATTTTTTGTACCATGTGTAATTTAATCTGTGCATCCTTAAATTATTGTTTGGTTTGTGTTAACTGTATTTTTCTTATCCTGAAACTTTTGATGGTAGGGAGCATGTCACCTAGCACCTAGCTGGGTATTCTGAATATAAATGATTGGTAAATGATCTATGATTATATGACATAGTACTGAGAGAGTCATCAGAAATCTTTCTGGGAACGACTTGTCTGCCCTTTCTCTTCAACCCTCTTTTGTTGTTGTTGTCATTTCTGTTGTTATTATGTTGATTTTTGGCATGAAATGTTAACTGAAAAGGTGATTTTTTTTTGCGTTAAACTTAATAGTATTTTTTACATCTCATTAAGCTAGATAGATTATTTTTTAATAACTAATATATATTCCACATGATTAAAAAATAACAAATGTAGAAAGCTATGTAGTGACAGTTTAGATTGTGTTTTCAGTTCTTCTGTGAAGACAATTGTAGTCTGAACTTTGTCCTTGGAAACACTTGTTTCGTTTTCTGTGCTCATGCATAGCCCTGGTCTGTAGCATGAAGTGTGGGGGTTGTATTAGAACAGACTATATTTAGTTAAGTGTGACAGCTTATTAGATAATCTAATACTTGTACCTTTAAAAATACTTCGTTTTCCGTCAATGGGGAGTTTGATCTTTCTCATCTCCCATCCCAGTGGGGTGGAGTGAAAGTCCAAAGCTAATACCTTATCTTTGCTGTTGTTGTTTGTGACAGGGTCTTGCTCTGTCACCCAAGCTGGCGTGCAGTGGTACCATCACAGCTCACTGCAGCCTCTACCTCCCAGGCCCAAGTAATCCTCCCACCTCTGCCTCTCATGTAGCTGGGACCACAGGAATGCACCACTGTGCCCAGCTAATTTTTTCATTTTTGTAGAGATGGGATCTCCTTCTGTTGCCCGGGCCAGTCTTGAACTCCTGGGCTTAAGTGATCCTGCTGCCATGGCCTCCTAAAGTGTGGGATTACAGGCGTTAGCTACTGCACCCAGCCAATACCTTATCTTTACATAACATAATTACTAGGAAAGTAAGCACCTTTTATGTGCCAGACACTGTGTGTGTAAGATCCTAGGATAGATGGTGAACCAGCTTGAAACAATCTCTCCTTCAATAGGGCTGGGAGGACATATAGAATAAGTAATTTTAGGTATCTCCCAGTGAAAGCGCAGAGAACGAGAGGATGCCACACTTTCAGATGAATTTTTGTTGTTCACGGACCAGGAGATTCCCAGCGGAGGAGCCCCACGGGTCGCCAGCACGACTCTTGTGGCTGGCGCGGCGGTTTTACCAGTGCCTTGGCATGGCGGTTCTTGGTGCAGAGTAAACGGGACTGGGTCCCCTTTTGCTGTTTGGAGCTCCGGGAAGGCAGAGATGCCTATTCAGCTGATCGAAGGACGGACTCAAGAAGGAAGCCAGACCAGAGATTCCTGGGCAGAAAAGCACCATCAGTCTTAACGCCACTGTTTTGGCCTGCACAGTGGGTTGCTCAGATTCCGGCGCTGGGAATCAACAAGTTGGACGTCCACTAAGAAACCTAATTAGAAAGTTGGTAATCACAAAGACTACAGATGGATAAATTTATAATGAAGGGAAGAAACCAGCCTAAAAAGGCTAAGAATACTCCAAATCAGAACACCTCTCCCTCTACAGGGGTTCACAGTTCCTCATCAGCAATGGAACAAGGCCTGATGGAGAACGAGTGTGTTCCATTAACAGAAGTAGGCTTCAGAAGGTGGATGGTAAGAAACTTCTGTGAGTTAAATGAACTTTTTCTAACCCAATGCAAAGAAACAAAGAACTTTGAAAAAAGGTTCGACAAAATGTTAACAAGAATACACAACTTAGAGAGGAATATAAGTGAATTAATGGAGCTGAAAAACACAACACGAGAACTTTGCAACGTAGGCACAAGTTTTAACAGCGGAATTGATCAAGCAGAAGAAAGGATATCAGAGGTCGAAGACCAACTTAATGAAATAAAACGAGAAGACAAGATTAGAGAAAAAAGAATAAAAAGGAATGAGCAAAGTCTCCAAGAAATATGAGACTATGTGAAAAGACCTAATCTACGTTTGATAGGTGTACATGAATGTGACGAAGAGAATGAATCCAAGCTGGAAAATACTCTTCAAGATATTATTCAGGAAAACTTTCCTAACCTAGCAAGGCAGGACGATATTCAACTCCAGGTAGTACAGAGAACACCACAAAGATAGTCCTCAAAGAGACCAACCCCAAGACACATAATTGTCAGATTCACCAGGGTTGAAATGAAAGAGAAAATACTAAGGGCAGCCAGAGAGAAAGGCCAGGTTACCCACAAAGGGAAGCCTGTCAGACTCACAGCAGATCCCTCAGCAGAAACCCTACAAGCCAGAAGAGAGTGGGGGCCAATATTCAACATCCTTAAAGAAAAGAACTTTCAACCCAGAATTTCATGTCCAGCCAAACTAAGCTTCACAAGTGAAGGAGAAATAAAATCTTTTGTGAACAAGCAAGTACTCAGAGATTTCATCACCACCAGGCCTGCTTTACAAGAGCTTCTGAAAGAAGCACTACACATAGAAAGGAACAACCAGTATCAGCCTTTCTAAAAAATACCAAAAAGTAAAGAGCATCAACATAATGAAGAATTTACATCAACTATTGGGCAAAACAGCCAGCTAGCATCAAATGGCAGTATTAAACTCACGTAGATTATTATTAATCTTAATTTAAATGGACTAAATCCCCCAATCAGAAGACACAGCCAAAACCTATTGATATGCTGCATCCAGACCCATCTCATATGCAAGAATACACAAAGACTCAAAGGGATGGAGAAAAATTTACCAACCAAATGGAGAGCAAAAATAAATAAATAAATAAAAAGCAGGAGTTGCAATTCTTGCCTCTGATAAAATAGACTTTAAAGCAACGAAGATCAAAAGAGGCAAAGAAGGACATTACATAATGGTAAAAGGATCAGTGCAACAAGAAGAGCACCCAATACAGGAGCACCCAGATACATAAGACTTACAAAGAGACTTAGACTCACACACAATAATAGTGGGAGACTTTAACATCAATATTAGACAGATCAACGAGACAGAAAATTAGCAAGGATATCCAGGACTTGAACTCAGATCTGGAACAACTAAACTTCGTAAACATTTGTAGAACTCTCCACTTCAAATACACAAAATATACACTCTTATCAGTACCACATCACACCTACTCTAAAAATGAAGTAAATCATTCCTCAATAATCATATAGCATTTCACAGGTTTAAATGAAATATTGGTTGGCTGCTTGTTTGTTATTTTCTTCCCTCACTTCTTCCTGTCTCCATTATTAAGCACAATTATTGGCATAAAAGAGGTTTTCAATACCCATTTTTAGACTGCATTCTAGCCTGGGCAATAAAGCAATAGTCCTGTTCTCTCTCCCTCTTCCTCTTCCTTCCTCTCCTTCATTCTTTTTTTTTTCTTTCTTTTTCTTTTTTAAATAAATAAATAAATAAATGAGTTACTTTACAAATTATAAATGAGAGGTGACCGTATTATAGACACCTTGAAACATATTTTTTTAAAAAAGAAATGTACAAAATGATCATGTATCATGTGATATACCAGTTAACAAAGACTATTAAAAGCATGTCAGAAGGACTCAAAAGCCAAGTTGAAGGGTCTCCCTCTGGCCACATATCAAAATATGCATAACATTTGGGGGATAATTTAAAACTTTACTAATAGACATAAAGAAGATATGAATGTATTACTTTAAAAAGACCTAAATATTAATATAAATGCAGAAAAAGAGAGGGATGTGGCAGATACCTTGTTCTTTGAGAAATAAAATATAAAATTTATTACCAATAAGTCAGTCCACAGATTTGACGTACTTCCAAGCAAAACCCAAATAAAATTTCTTATATTTGTGGTGAAACTGTGTTTCTATCAAATCAGGAATCAGACAGGAATCTTGCTATTATTTGAAGACAAACTTATTATCTACAT
This sequence comes from Saimiri boliviensis, assembly GCF_048565385.1. Taxonomy (NCBI): domain Eukaryota; kingdom Metazoa; phylum Chordata; class Mammalia; order Primates; family Cebidae; genus Saimiri; species Saimiri boliviensis. The sequence continues at coordinate 103,986,948 of NC_133461.1, forward strand.
AGAAAATCTAAGAAAGTTTATTGACTTTTTTTTTGAGATGGAGTCTTACTCTGTCACCCAGGCTGTAGTCTTACTCTGTCACTCAGGCTGGCGTGATCTCAGCTCCCTGCAACTTCTGCCTTCCAGGTTCAAGCAATTCTCCTGCCTCAGCCTCCCAAATTGCTGGGATTTCAGGTGCCTGCTACTACGCCCGGCTAATTTTTGTATTTTTTAGTAGAGATGGGGTTTTACCATGTTGGCCAGGCTGGTTTCGAACACCTAACCTCAAGTGATCCACCTGCCTCGGCCTCCGAAAGTGCTGGGATTATAGGTGTGAGCTGCTGAGCAAGGCCCATTTATGACATATTATTAGAAGTAACAAAAGAACTTACCAGAGTTATTAACTATAAGCTCAACATACAAAAGCACCGGCCTTGCAAAAAAAAAAAAAAAAAGGAAAAAAGAAAATTAGTTTCAGATTACTAGTAATTACTTAGGTACTAATAAAAAATATTTCATCTCAGTAAATATACAAATAAGGGGGTTATTTGAAATTGTGCAGTAGTCATTGTATGGATAGTCATATTTAAAATCAAATGAAAAGAGACTAAAATATGCATTTATGCTTTTAATTCTGAAAACGTGAATACGTAAAAAAATAAAAATAAATAATTTTAGATAGTAGTAAGTGCTAGAAGCATATAAGTCAGGGTTATGATTGTATTTTAAACTTAGGGGCTCAAGAAAGGTCTCTTTTATGTGACATTTAAACTAGTACCAGAGTAGTAAGAAAGAACCAACTGGGAAAAGAATATTTTAGACAGAATGAACAGTTAAAATAGCTGAAAGGAGAAATTGGCTTCAGGTATTCACGGATCAGAAAGAAGACAGCTGTGCCTAGGACATAGTGAAGGGCAGAGGCCAAATCTTATGAAAGAGTATAGATCATGACATGGAATTTAAATTTTATCCTGTGTACAGTAGGAAAGCGATTCCAAGATTTTAAGTGGGAGTATGGCATTTAAGTTACGGTTTTGAAGGGTGATTCTGACTACCATTGAGAATGGCTTATAAATTCTGCTTTCTAAAGAGAATAGAGATTAGTAGACCCTGACAGACAGTGTAAAGCTGGTATATAAGTTATAGGAATCCCTTATTTAAGTTTTTCTGCGTCATACTCATTATTTTTTTCTTTTTGCTTTCATGGTTTCATCTATTTTTTTTTAATCAGTACTGAGTAGTTTATTCATAGACTGACCAGCCATTTTAAAACCAACTGACTTAAAACTACAAGAATTTGCTATTTCTCAATGATTTTGAGGGTTTGTTGGGCTGTTACTCCGTTGATTTTGTCCGCACTTACTTAGGAGCTGCATTTAGGCGGAGGTGTGGTTAGGCTAGAAGGTTCAAAATGACCTTAACTACATGTCAGACTGTTGGCTTGGGGTGCCTTGGTTCTCCCTGATGTTGGAGATCTGGTATTAAATCAGAGGCGAACCAAGGCAGCTTGTAATAAACCGGATGATTTTCTTTACATGGTGATCTCTGCCTAGCTCTCCAAAGCAAGTAAAAAGCAGAAGCTAGCAGAGGCATAAGATTTATAGTCAAAAGTCATATAACCTCACTTTTGTCACATTCTGTTTATAAAAGCAAGTTCAAGTCCAGTCATATCCTGTACTCATTTTTTGATGGAAAGAAGGACAAAGTCACATTGTAAAGGAGCAGTTATGATGATCTATGTAAATAATCCGTCATAGTGTACCCTCTAGCCACTGCAATTCATATTTCTCCCACATGCAAACACTCATCCTCTCCCTAAATGCTCAAAAGGCATACCTGATTGTAATCAGACTCTCTCAAGTCCAGGATCTCTTGATCTGCATCAGGTCCATATGTGAATAAGACTTCTCAAGTTCAGTTCCTCCAGTATGGCAACTCTTGATTCAGAGACCTGTAAACTAAATAGACTGCCAAATAAGTGATCTGAGCTTATAGCTTAAGAAACTAGAGAAAAATAAGCAAATGAAACCCAAAGTAAACAGAGGGAAATAAATACAAGGACATTAATCAATAACATAGAAAAGTAAGAAAAATCAGCAAACCTCCCAAAACTGGGTGCTTTGAAATCATGATCAATAAAAATGATACACCTCTAGGTAGACTGATCTAGAAAAAAAGAAGAGGCACAAATTAACACTATCTGGAATGTAAGAGGTGATATCACTACACAATCTACAAATATCAAAAGAATAATAAGAGAATATTATGAACGACTTTATTCCAGTAAATTTGACAACTTTGATAAATGGTCATATTCCTTGAGGGACACAAATTATCAAAACTCACTCAAGAAGAAATAATCTGAAAACCCCTATTAAAGTCCATAGTGGTCTCTAATATGTTTTGTAAAGAAATTTGGCCGGGTACAGTTGCTCACGCCTGTAATCTCAGTGCTTTGGGAGGCCGAGTTGGGCAGATCACGAGGTCAAGACATGGAGACCATCGTGGCCAACATGGTGAAACCCCGTCTCTACTAATAATACAAAACTTAGCTGGACATGGTGTTGCATGCCTGTAGTCCCAGGTACTTGGGAGGCTGAGGCAAGAGAATTGCTTGAACCTGGGAGGCAGAGTTTGCAGTGAGCCAAGGTCATGCCACTGCACTACAGCCAAGCAACAGAGGGAGACTACATCTCAAAAAAAAAAAAAAAAAGACCGGGCGCAGTGGCTCAAGCCTGTAATCCCAGCACTTTGGGAGGCCGAGGCGGGTGGATCACGAGGTCAAGAGATCGAGACCATCCTGGTCAACATGGTGAAACCCCATCTCTATTAAAAATACAAAATATTAGCTGGGCATGGTGGCATGTGCCTGTAATCCCAGCTACTGAGGAGGCTGAGGCAGGAGAATTGCCTGAACCCAGGAGGCGGAGGTTGCGGTGAGCCGAGATCCCGCCATTGCACTCCAGCCTGGGTAACAAGAGCGAAACTCCGTCTCAAAAAAAAAAAAAAAAGAAAAAAAAGAAATTAGATTTATAGCTGAAAACCTTTCCTACAAAGAAAACTCCGTGGCTTAATGGTGGATTAATTAATGTTCTTCCAAGTATTTAAAGAAGAAATAATGAATGCCAATTCCATATAAACCCTTTCAGAAAATAGAAGAGAAGGATAACACTTCATGAGGCCAGCATTACTAGAATACTAAGACAAAGACATTACAGGAAATCTGTAGGTCTGTGTACCTTAGGAACATATGCAGAAATCCTTAATAAAATATTAGAAAATGAAAACAAACAAAATAAATTGAATCCAACAGTATAAAATCAAAGGTTAATACATGATGACTAAAAGGTTTGTATATCAAAAAATGTAAGGATGGCTTAACAGTCTAAAATCCATCAATGTGATTCACCATAATAACAGACTCAAGTTGAAAAACTCATCAGTTTAGTAGATGTAGAAAGACATCATTCGTAATGTGAAAACAAACCAAGACTTAGCAAATTAGGCTTAGAAAAGAACTTTCTTAAACTGATAGAGGGTATCTACTAAATACCTAAAACTTACTTCGTGCCTAATGGTGAAAGATTGAATGCTTTTCTCTTGTGACTGGCAATAGGGCAAGAATTTCTTAGGTACTACTACTATTCAAAATATATTATGACTCCTAGCCAGTAGGAAAATAAAAGGCATATGGACTATGGAAAAAGGAACCAAAGCTGTCTTTATTCACAGAAAACCTAACTGTGCTTGTAAAAAAAAAAAAAAAATCCTTAGAGATATGTTTTTAAAAACTCTTAGAATTATAAAGTTAGTTTATTAAAGTCACAGGATACATTTGATAATATACAGAAATCATTTTTAGTTCTGTACACCCTTATATTACAAATGAACAACTGGAAAGGGAAAGCACAATAACATTGCCACTTATAATGGCATCAAAAAATAAAATACTTAAGAAAAAATAATAAATGTATACAAGACCTGGTACTGAAAAACATACAATACTGCTGACAGAAATTAAAGAAAACCTGAATAAATTAAGATATATACTATGTTAATCGATCAAAAGATTCAATAATATGTAATTTTCAGTTCTTTTCAAATTGAACCATAGGTTGAATCCAATCTCAAATCCCTGGGAGGCTTTTATAGAACTCGATAAGCTGACTCTGTAGTTAATATGGAAATTCAGAATACCTTCAATAACCGAATTTAAAAAAACTTAGAGGATTACACAACTGAAGATTGTGTGATGTTAGCATGGGATAGATCAGCTGAACAGAACAGAGTCTAGAAAGACTTTTGTTTTTGGCTCATTAATTTTTGACACATGTGCTAAGGTAATTCATTGAGCAAATGTTGGTGGAAGAACTGGATATCCATGTGAGGGTAAGGGGGAGCATTTCTTGACCCTTATTTCATAACATGTACAGAAATTAAGTTGAGTGGATTATAGCCCTAAACCTAAGAGCTGGAGGATAAAGCTTCTAGAAGAATACTGAAGAAAATATAACTTTGCCAAGGCCGAGTTTCTTAGAGAGAAACCAAAAAATTTGAACAATAGAAGAATATTGATAAATTCCATTTTATCAAATTAAAAACTTAAAAACATGATAGAAGAGCAGCAAGGTCACGTTACAAAGAACATACACTGTGAGATGAGTATAATTTGCAGCTTTATTTTGCAGTCCATTACTCTAGTATAGTATAGAAGAGTGTACTGAGCTTAGTCACCTCTAATATATACAGGTAATCTTGACTCATACTTGTCAAAGATACTGTTTAGTAAATTACTTAGTGGTTTGTTATTTTCTCTGAGTGTTGGTTTTCTTCTTTTTAAAATATTAATAGTGATGCCTACTCTCTATAATTACAATGAGGGTCAAATTAAAAAATACTAAGAAAATACATATAAAGGCTTTGCTATTTTTATGTAATGTGTCATCTTCACCATTGTCGTTATACATAGTTGGTCCTGAATAGTTCCTCCCCTTGAAAAATGTTAAGTGTGAAAAGATGTCTGTTTTTCACAGTACCAACTATAATTACCTCTTAAGGAGAGTGTAAAAATTGTTAATGTTTTAGTAGATGTGTAAACTCCAGTTTATTTTAACCCTCTGATTCTTGACTGTAGGAATCAAAAGTGGGTGTAACACATTTTATTTTTCACTTAAGAGAAGAACTGCTCACACTGTTATACACTGTAGTTTTATGCCAGGCCAATTTCTTTCACCAGTATTACTTTTATGAGCAATTAAAATATAGTGATAATAATATTTATAATTATATGAATTAACATAATCCTTGTATATACTATATATTACATATTTAAACTATAATAATAATAAAACTGGTCACTAGAGTACTTTCTGCCTGGAAATTTCCTCTGTGTACTTTCTTTAGTTGTAGTGAGATTCAGCTGTACTCTAAAACATGCAATTATCCACTGTGAGAAATGAAAGATAGTTGAGTGGTTCCCAAGAACATATTAGGCACTTTGAGCTAAAATGAGAATGATTTCATGTCAAATGAGATGAACTCAATGGCTTCACAAATCCACTTGTCTTTGGCACAGAGAAAATGAATCTTTTTAATATCTAAGAGTTAGGTTATAGAGATTCATCCATTATAAATTTAAACTTTCTATATTACACAGGTTAAGAATCTTTTTCCCATCAAGCACCACTGAACCAGAGGGTTTAAAAGAAAACAGCAACCAAGGCCACTTTCAAAGAGCTGTGCTGAGGTTTTAGGGGGCAAGAAAGATTTTTAAAAATTACATTCATTCTACTTTTAGTATAAAAACAGGAATACAGAATTTTGTTAAATTAATACAATTAAAGTACAATAATGTTCTTCATTTTAGGGTAGTATAGGATATAAGACAGTAGTATTGAAAAGAGTGAAAGAAAAAATAGGCTATCACCTTCTTTCTATATATATGTATTTTTCAGTTATTAGCGCACCACCTTTACAGTCAGCCAGATAAGAAGAAAGATGTAAGATTGGTAGTGAGGGTGGTATAGCTGAGATGGAAAAAGAGACTTATAAACTGGTTCTAGCGGTTTTGAAGTGGGTATCAGTATTTCTGTACAGATGTCCTAAATCTTTTGGGTTGTAGTAGTAAGTTATTGTTGGTTATCCGTAGCCATTGAAATTCTGTTTTTTTAATATAGCAGTTAATGATTATTCCTAATCTCTGTTTTTTAGGAATAATCTCTGTTCTCCATAGCCATTGAGATTCTTAATCTCTGTTCTTTAGGAGTAACCTCTGTTCTCCAAAGCCATTGAAATTCTGTTTTTTTTTCAATAGCAGTTAATGATTATTTTTAATCTCTGTTCTTTCCAACTTTATGCCATCCTAAGGAAAAATTATTCTTATGTGTACAACATTATCATCTTGTAAGAGTACTTGCTGTAGGCCAGACAGATTTATAACCTAAAGTCCTCCAATTTTTTGATCAGTTTCTCTGTGACATGGAATTCTTTCGTCATGGCTCTTAAATTTTTGTTCTTTGATTTTAAAAAGTCCTTTTTGACTGGGCATGGTGGCTCATGCCTATAATCCCAGTACTTTGGGAGGCTGGGGTGGGCGGATCATAAGGTTAGGGGATCAAGACCATCTTGGCTAACATGGTGAAACCCTATCTCTACTAAAAATACAAAAATTAGCTGGGCATGGTGATGCGCACCTGTAGTCCCAGCTACTCGGGTGGCTGAGGAAAGAGAATCACTTGAATGCGGGAAGCAGAGGTTGCATGAACCGGGATCATGCCACTGCACTCCATCCTGGGCAGCAGAGTGAGACTCCGTCTCAAAAAAAAAAAAAAAAAAAAAAGTCCTTTTTGTTTATGAAACTAGAGTACAACTCAACACATTTTCTTGAATACAATCTTGGGAGGTATTCTTAGTACCTACTGGTGTTGCCAAAATACTAACCTTGAGACCTCCTCTTTGTATCTTCCATAATATTTTGCATAAAGTAGAGGTTTAATCTCTATTAAAGGCAAGACTATTATTTTATCATTTAGAGCTCCCCTGTGTTAGAAAAGGCGGAGAAGCATAAACATGTTTTATGGCCAAGAACAACATAGATTTAGAAAGTGATCATCAGAGTTTTCTTGAAGGTAATTTCTGGGAGAAAACTGAAAAATAACTTTAAAATTAGAAAGTAAGTTTTGAAGGTGAAACATGTGTCCCCCATCTATGCATTTTTGTCCCTCAGTATATTGTGCTACTTAGTTTTGTTTTGTTTTTTTCTCCCTTATCCATATATATTTTTTAATACTTCATTTATTAAGTGCCATCACAGATACCTCGTTGAATCTCTGTCTGCCATTTTCTGTTTTTGACTGTCTCAGTAGACCTATTGTTCATTATCTTTATTAATTTAAGCCAGGATAACAGGCTTTTGTCCCAATTTGTCGTACTGGAGTTCTTACATGTCTGGTACCCCAGGCCTGCTCAGTTTTCCATATTTCATATAACAAACTTTGTGTCTTGTATGTCTGGTATCCCAGGCCTTCTCAGTTCTCTATACTTCAGATAAGAGACTTTGATAACTTTTCCACATCATGTGGGTCAGGAATCTACATGTTAAAAGCAAAGAGTGGTGTTGCAATGTGACTGCCCAAGTAACCCTCCCCCAGCTAGTTTTATCTGCAAAATTGAGAAAATTATTATCTGCTCTTGCAATGTAGTAGAATTTGTTGTCAGTATAAAATTAAACAAAGGTTTGTAAGCTACAAGAGCTTGGCAGCTTTCAGGTATTATGGGAATGATATTTCTAGAAATAAGTGCCATTTAGAAGGGCAGCAGTAAAATAAAATATTCACACATGTGAAGCAGCAAGGGGTATCCTTTTTTTGGTTTGTTTTTAGTTTCTTTAAGAGACAGGGTCTTGATCATTAGCTTAGACTGTTATCTAGTGGCACGATCATAGAATTATAGCTCACTGCAGTCCCAAACATTTCCTGGGCTCAGGTGGTCCTCCAGCGTCAGCTTTAAGAGTAGCTAGCATTACAGACAGACTCACACCACCACTGGCTTTTTTTTTTTTTTTTTTTTTGGGTGAAGACAGGGTCTCACTGTGTTGCTCTATCCGCTCTTCAATTCCTGGCCTCAAGTGATCCTTTCTGCCTTGGCCTCCCAAAGTGTTGGGATCACAGGCATGAGCCACCTTGCCTTACCAGGGTTATCTTTTCAGTCTCTTCATTTCTTTATCTAAGTAGCAGCCTTTTTCTATCTGTGGAAGTTCAATTTACCCCTAAAAGCATAAGGCAGATGTCACCACCTTCATAAAATCTTCCTTTCCAAATTAAAAACAATGGGGGCTAAGGTGGGCAATCCCATCAGTTTGGGAGGCCAAGGTGGGAGGATTGTTTGAAGCTAGCAGTTTGAGATCAACCGTGGGCAACAAAGCAAGACTTTTGTGCCTTGAAAAAAAAACAAGAGGCCAGGCGCGGTAGCTCCATCCCTTTGGGAGGCCGAGGTGGGTGGATCATCTCAGGTCAGGAGTTCCAGACCAGCCTGACCAACATGGTGAAACCCCATCTCTACTAAATACAAAAAATTAGCCAGGTGTGGTGGCGTGTGCCTGTAATCCCAGCTACTCAGGAAGCTGAGGCAGGAGAATCACTTGAACTGGGAGGTGGAGGTTACAGTGAGCCGAGATTGCACCATTGCGTTCCAGCCTGAGCAACAAAAGTGAACTCCGTCTCAAAAAAAAAAAAACGAGAAGAAAAGGAAAGAACAAAATGTGGTATCACTCTCCCTCTAGAATGCAGATAATTCAGCAGCGTTTGAATAGATGTAGCAGTTCTATTTTTGCATTGTTTTCAGTCACCCTCTATTCCTGAGTGAAACATCTGGATGCTCTGAAATAGTCGCTGGAATAGGGCAGCAGTCACTGAAACCTTACTGTGTTGTAGATTACATGGGGAGCTTGTTTTCTTTTGTTTGCTTTTTTTTTTTTTGAGACCATGTCTCGCTCATGTCACTCAGGCTAGAGTACAGTGGCACGATCTCACCTAACTGCAACTTCTACCTCCCCGGGTTCAAGCAGTTCTCCTACCTGAGCCTCCTGAGTAGCTGGGACTATAGGTGCCCGCCACCATGCCTGGCTAGTATTTTGTATTTTTAGTAGAGATAGGATTTTACCATTTTGGCCAGGCTCGAACTCCTGATCTCTGGTTATCCACCCCACCTCAGCCTCCTAAAGTACTGGGGATACAGACGTGAGCCACCACACCTGGCTGGGGAGCTTGTTAAAAAACACCAGCTCTAACCTTACACTTTGGTACTCTGATTCCAGTAAGTTGCACATCAGGCAGTGTGTCATCCAGTCTGCTTTTAAAAAAAATGTCTTGTATTTTTCATGCCCCCCCCCACCATAGTAGGCCTTTTACATATGATGTTCCCTTTGCTTCTTTGTCTATATAACGTCTACCCTTCAGATCTGAGCTTTGTTTTTTAAAAAAATAATGGTTTTAGATTTTGTTTAAAGACTGGTCAGTGAGCTTTATCATTAGTTCCTAAGGTGAATCCTTTCTCAGCCTCTCTTGACAGTCAACTCTCTCACATTATATGTTCTCATAGCACTCAGTACCCCATTATAATGTTTATCACAAGTGCAGCTTTGCATTTGTTTGCAGTTACTTAAGTAATGACTCTCACTACACTGGAAGCTTCCTAAGGGGAGAAATATGTATATTCTTGTACTCTGTTGTATTCCTAATAACTAAATACTTCCTGGAACACAGTTGTTGCATAATAAATACTGAGTAGGTGGAGGAATAATGGTCTGCAGACATCTTTTGGGTAAGCATTGGACCAGGAGTTCTGGACCCCTGCATTCTGTCTCTGGCCTACAGCTGACATGTAATTTATCTCTTAACTTTTCTCTGTCTGTTTTAGTATTGTAAAACTGAATGAAACCTGCTCTACCTATTTCACAGGGCATTGTGAGCATCAGATGAGAGATGTGAAGATACTTTTGAAAAGTATAAAGGTTCTATTCACATATAAAATTTCCTTAAATAATTCCTGATATAGGTGGAAAGCACTGTGGTGGATACAAAGTATAATATGAATACATGGATCATGTTGTTATTCTATAACCTATTGGAGTTTTATTTCTTGCTTGTCTTAAAAATTATCTTCTTCTGGTCTTAGAAGGTATCTTCTTGCTTGTCTTAGAAATTACTATCCATTGTTTAGAGTGGTGAATATTATTTATTTCCCCTTGTGAAAAGCGTGTAAACCAAAATTACCTAAGGCCAGTCCTCACATTTTTTTTCTTTTCTATGGTCCAGCAAGCCCTATGCTTTCAGCACAAACTGTCTTTTACAAATGGCTCATCTATGTATTTATAAATATGTTGTGCTGTGGGGCATAAAGAGATTGTATATGTTAACTCTGGATAAAATAGAATAGGAAAGCATCCATTAGATAAATTGAATTTAAATAAATACTTTGTTGTATTTTTGGGACAGGGCAAGATGTCCTTAATTTAAAAAACAAAACAACTCTATATTGGGTCATTACATAATATTCTACCACTAGGTTATTAAAATATATTTATGTTTTCCTCCTCTCTATTTTCGGTTCCCAAATTGTCTTACCTTTACTTTTTTATTCTTCTAATTTTTCTTCTTTTTAACTTCAACAATCTGGGTTGCAGAGGAAAAAAACCTGGCACTTAATCAAGAACATGATCTCATTGCTTTCAATGGCTTAGAAAAGAAACATTTTAAAGCAGTTGAAAGATTTCACTTTGGAAAGTAGGTACTGCATAACTAAGTGTGTTGGTTCCCAGCAGAGCCTTGAGTAACCTCTTTCCAGCCATCCTCATGTTTTTTCTCTTCCACTTCCTGTTCAGTGAGCAGTAGCTTAAGTTTAAAAAAAAAAATCAGTAAGAATTTCCTTTGGCTGTATTGACAGAGTATTGTTTTCTGTTCTTTTACTTCTCTACATATTCCTGTTACATTTTTAGGGTGACTGCTTCTAGGCTTCATCATCTGTAGACAAAGATGGAGAATAACTTGTAGTTTCCTCTTGTTTACACAACCCCTCCAGCCCTTTCAGAGTCCTCTTCAGTATTTCTAGGAGCCCTTGAATGGAATGTGACATGTATTCAGGAACAGAAATAAATATTCTTTCTTTACAGCCTCCTTGGGAAGTCCGTCCTCCCTCAGGCCACCCCATTGTGGTACCTATCACTGCCACTGGTATTGGGTCCTCTGTGAGGGATAGTAGTAGTGTGAGAAATGCTGTCCTCAGTGATTCAGAGCTGCAAGTCTTCAGGGTGCCCTGGAGGTGCTGGGCTCAATTAGAGTTGCCTTTTCTCTATCTCTGTGCCATAATTTGCCCACAAGTCCCAAAGTGTCAGTTTCTGGTCAGTTTCACAGCTTCTCCTAAAAAGGTTTCTTATCTTTTGGATCTGCTGTTTTACTCCTAGGCTCACAACCAGTTCAGTGAGCCAGATGGAAGAAGACACCAGGCCATTTATTCCATTGTTCTTAGTTCATCGCACTCTCCTTCTGCTCACCTCTTCACCCCTCTAGGTTCCCGCTGAAATCTCCAGCATCCTAGAACAAGGCTAAATAGCATATATATGGAGGGAGGGGATCATTACCATACTAGTTCTGGTAGTTGCTTAATTTTTTTAATCATATTTGAAATCAGCTCAGCCAACTTATTATATTTTTAAAACATAGTTTTTACCCACTACAGAATTCAAAAGGTTCAAAAATGTATCCAGGGAACAGTGTCCTTACTGGCCCCATCCCTCAGTTATTAAGTTCTCCTCCTTGAAGGAATTAATACTACCAGTTTCTTCTGTATCCTTCCAGAAATATTTCATGCATGTGTAAAAACAAATCTGTATATAGTTATTTATATTCTTCGCTCCTTTCCTCCTCCTGCTGCTCCTTCACAACTGACATATGTATATGCTCTACTTTGTTCTTTTCTCTCAGAGTCTCTTTCATATTAACACATAATGAATTTTCTGATTATTTTTATGGGTGTGGTGTATGGTTATACTATAACTTATTTATGTAGTCCTCTAATGGTGGCATTTAGGGTGTTTCTAATCTTTTGGTATTACAGATAATACTTCAAAGAATAATGCTGAATGTAAATTATTTTGCTTATGAGTGTATGCAGCATAAATCTCTACTACTGGAATCGCTAGGTTAAAAGTTGTGTGCATTGTAATTTGGATCCTGCTACCTTTTTAGTCACTAAACTCTGAGGGGCTTTGTTTGGCTTTTTTGACTTTTGTTTTGTCTTTGATTCCTAGCTTCTACTCTAGTTGCTTGCTTTTGGTGAACCGTTTCATCACCATCTGATTTTACTTGATGATTACTCAGGCAATGTCCAGGCAATGTAAATAAGTGGACCAGGTATAAGGAGAAAAAAGCAGATTGTTTTGTTTCACACTGTAGGGGAAGTAGAAATTGCTTCTCTGTCCATTTAAGGCCTCTGGCTGGGCATAAGAACTAAATTGATAAAAGATAATTAACAAGAGAAAACGCATACGAATTGTATTCAATAATTTACCTGTACAGTGGAGCCCTCACAAGAAAATGAAGACCCAAGGAAGCAGTGAGGACCAAAAACTTACATACTAAATGGACAAAGAGTAGTAAATTGTGAACACATGACGAGGAGAAGGAATTTGGGCTAGAACAGTTTGTTGTGGAAAACTGACTAGGCAGTTAGGGGTTAGTTTAATAAGGTTTGTTTGTACAGATTTCTCTTGTCCTCAACTCCCAGGCTCTAGTGATAAGAATGACTTCCTTCCTCCTGGTACAAGGAGGGCGCCTTTCACATAGAAGTTTTATCTTCTGCTTTCAAGAAGGAAAAGAAGGTCAGAGTGCCCTTGTTGTATCTGCTATTTTCCTAGTGCCCTTAACTCAAAATAATATGCCAAGTGGCATATTTTGGGGTGGCATGCTCTGAACCCTGTTAACACATTTCATAGAAACATAAGTATAAATATGTCTGTTTCATGGAACAAGCCACAGTATAGCCTTCAATGATAAGTGAGAGTTGGTACTTGGTGTCTAGAGATGGTGGGATGACTGCTGTCTTTCTGCCCTGTGGTGAACTGAATGGTACAGGTTCTGTGTCAAGGGATTACGTGAGGGATTACAAACTCAGTGGTGATAGATGCTGCATTTCTTTTATAAAAACAGAAGCCTCAATATTTATATGCAGTCTCCCAACTTTTAAATACTGTGTAGGTCAAACAAAATATTAAATCTGCGGGGTTGATCCAGTCCCCTAAGCCAGGAGTTTCCGCCCTCTACTGTTGTACATACAGAGACACGTTCTTGGTTCATTTTTCTAGCTTTGACTTTCTACATATTCTAGTCCCTTATCATCTGCTACAGGCTAGATATTGCTTCTACATGGTCCACTGATTTTTACAGTATTCAGTTCTGCATATCATCATTGTCTATCTTCTGAAATCTTTATATGGAGTTTCCTTCACCCTTGATGTTTTCTAGTCAATGTACAGAATCATAAGATTCAAATACTGCATCTCTGTTCATTTCATCACCATATCCTGTGAATCCAGCAAGCATTTTTATTTTGGAAGCATAGACCTACTGTTAGAATTTTAGCAACTAGGAACAGAAAATACAATTATTTGTTATGTTCTCTTCATCATCTTTACCAAGATTCTCTCTAGAGTCTGTCTGGTCATTATTTGAAAGAGCCAGGGGTGCATGATCATTGATATTGGTAAGTATTATTAATAAAATAAAGCTTACCAAGGAAAGTTTTTCCATCTGAAGTCATTCATAGCATCCTTTTAATGTGGTTTGTTCTGTGAGGTACTGGAAGATAAATTAATAACTTGAGCTAAAGTCTCCAAGCATTGGAGAACTATTCCCATTGGATCAAAAATCTTAACCTGGTGGGTCTCCAGTACTACATCCTGTTTCTCCTCCTCCTCCTCTTTCTTCATCTTCTTCTTCTTATTATTTTGATACAGAGTTTCGCTCTTGTTGCCCAGGCTGGAGTGCAGTAGTATGATCTTGGCTAACTGCAGACTCTGCCTCCTGGGTTCAAGTGATTCTCCTGCCTCAGCCTCTCAAGTAGCTGGGATTACAGGCATGTGCCACCACGCCCGGCTAATTTTATATTTTTTGTAGAGACGGGATTTCTCCATGTTGGTCAGGCTGGTCTTGAACTCCCGACCTCACATGATCTGCCCGCCTCAGCCTCCCAAAGTTCTGGATTACAGGCATGAGCCACTGCGCCTGGCCCTTATTTTATTTTTTAGAAATTCCGCTGGAGAGAGGTATATAGTTGTCACTAATTATCTCCTCCCTTCCTCTTGTTGGACATGTTTCCAGTCCATCAAAAGTGATTACACAGCTATTGGGAAGAAAAACTTAATTCCTTCAAGATATTAGAAACTACTGCTTTGATGCTTTTTCCCAAATAGTGATTTATTCATAATTAGAATAATTAAAAGGTTTGTTAGAGCCACTGTATAAAACTGAATTTTGGAAAGGAACTTGGGACAATGAGTCCCTGCTGTTGCTGGGGGAAAGCAAGCCTTGTCCAAGCAGTTCTTGGCTGAGAGATACCTGCCTAGCTCTGGATTTCTGTGTATTTAGGAAACAAGTTTCTCATCATAGTTTGATTCTGTAAATAAACTCCCCCACTCAAAAAAGTATTCTCAAGAAGCCATTCCAGTGTTGTTATTTTTGTTACAAATACTATCTTGTGTACCTTTATACTCCTTAAGTGGTTTCCCTAAAGATGTGATAGCTTTTAGAAAGATTAATGCTTCAAACTTTCAGAGGGGCAAAAGAGCTAACATTTCTAGGTGCCTACTTTAGGAACCTCTTCTTCTGTATCTTTATTCCTCATACTGATCCTTTTATGAAGATATCATTGTCTACAATTCACAGAAGAGAAAATGAGGGCTTAAAATTAAGAAATTTGTACAAGATCAAACTGCTAACAACCTGAGGTCAAACACATAACAGTCTTGCTTAAAATCTTATTCTTCATAATCTCTTATTTTACCTAACTCCCAGTTTTTCATTTTAGGAAGATTACTTTGTTAACTATGTATAACACGAATAAGACAGAAGGTAGGGAGGGAGAGTGGTTGGAAACCATTGCATTAGTACAACAGAAAGAGAAGGTCTTGAGTAAGACAGCAGTAGGATTGGAGAGAAAGATACAGATTAAAAAAACCTGCTAAGGAGGGCAATTGGCACCACTTAGTGTAGCATTTTTGTATTTTGTTTTAATTCGCTATGTAAAGAATGAATTTTTCCAGCTGTGAAGTTTAGTTTAAAATGATGACCTATTAATTGTATTTTGAATTTATCTAATAAAGCTTAGTATTTTGGGATATGACATAACAAAGTATAAAGGCAGAATTTTAAGATTTTAAGTCCATTATTCCTCTGCCTTTCATGGGGAATATGTTTTTTTTTTTCCAATTTTTGAAATAACTTTAATAAGATATAATTCACATACCATACAGTTTACCCATTTAAAGTATACTGGTCAATGAATTTTACTGTATTCACAGTTGTGTAACCATCATCAAATCCATAGGGGATATTCTTAATACAGTTGTGTTTGATATGTATTTTCAAATATTTATTTTTATTTATACTTTAGCTCAGATAAAAGAAGTAATAAAGAGCCTTAGATATAAATTTAGGTCATTTAAAAATGCTGGTTAGAAATAATGTAAAAGAATTTAAGGCCCATTTGAGTCTGGAAGTTAATCAAAAGATTGATGAAGTCTTGCCACCTATAGTTACATACAAATTCATAATACAGTGATAACTTTTTGAGACCTAGTTTTATTTGGTTGCATACAGTAAGTCCAAATATTCATACTGTATATTTGTATGGGATATTGTAGTTTATAATTGTTATTATTGTTTGAGAACCCAGGAGCTTATCAGTAGATATCTGGGGAATAGAATTCAGAATAAGGGATCTGAAACATGGATACTTCAGAAGGTAAAATTGAGATAAACCCCTGTCATTTTGGAGTGGAATACATTATCTTGCAGAATATAGAGAAGTGTAAGAGAGAAAATGTGATGCTTATCTGCAACCCAGGTTTTTAAAGACAGGTGTGTAAGAAAGATGTATGTTCTACAACTCAGAGAGCCTCTTCTCATGAATTGGAGTAATTTTTATGTCTGTTAGCAAGGTAGTATAAAATGTGAGGCCCTAAAGTAACTTTTGTAGTAGATTTTGAGGAAACCAGAGAAATAAACTATTGTCCTTGGGTTGCTTACAGTATTATGAGTATTGGGTAAAAGAGAAGTTAACTCTCTGGAATTTGCTAGACTTCAGCTTTTAGTTGTGAACCATTATCTCTTTGACCACCTGGTTATTTTGAATTATATATTAGCGTATCCTCCTGAGATGTGGAAAGTAAAACACTTCTTCACTTCTTTTGCAATTGGGACCATGTGAATTCTCTCATCCTCTGATGCCTTTTTTTCTTTTCAGCACTCACCACCTAGTAAATTGACTGATGATGCATGAAAGCTAGTTGGAAGAGTAGTTGATAATACTCTGAAGTACAATTTAATGGATGTTGGGAATGTCCAAAAATAATGTCTCGAGTAACTTGTTTATATTATCAGAAATTCTATCATTAGCACTTCATGCTAAATCTCCCATTAAATTAGATTATCCTTTCTAAGGCTGTTGACTTAATCTACGTTAGCTAAGATAATATTTCATGTTTTTTAATAGAAATTTCAAGTATGGATTCTCCTTTGATCTGGCCCTCCTGCCCCCACCTCTGATTTCATGTTCTCGCATGTTATTTCGTTTAATGCAACTCTAGCCATATTATCTTCAGTCCTATTGTTTGAAACTGATAGGCTGTGAGATCTTGATTTTGAATGCTTTGTCCCTCATATCTACATGGCGTGCTGCCTAACTTCATTTATTTATTTGAGACAGGATCTTGCTTTTGCCTAGCCTGGAGTACGGTAATACAGATATGCTCACTGCAGCCTCAACTTCCTGGGCTCAAGTGATCCTCCTGTCTCAGCCTCTAGAGTATCTAGGACTACAGATGCGTGCCATAACACGCAGTAATGTTTAATTTTTTTTTTTTTTGTAGCTATGGAGTCCCACTGTGTTGCACAGTCTGGTCTTGAATTCCTCAGCTCCAGTGATCCTCCTTCCTTGTCCTCTCAAAGTGCTGGGAGTGCAGTCTTGAGCCACTGTGTTAGCACAACCTAACTTTATTCAAATCTTTATTAAGATTTTACTTTTTCAGTAAGGCTTTCTCTGAGCATCCTGTTTAAAATTGTAATCCTACCATCCACTGTCCCTATCTTCATTCCCCACTTTTCGTTTCTCCATTTTATTTATCATTAAAAATATATTGTTTTACCACAAGAATGTAAGCTCTATGTGAGCAGGAATTTTGTTTTGTTTGTTGCTGTATTTCCCAGTGCCTAGCATGTAATAGGTGCTTAGTAAATATTTGCTGAGTGCATAAATGAATTAATACATGGGTTCTGCAGGATTGAGATACAGAGGAAGTGCCTATATTGAGGGGATACCTATATTATTTCCTGTAACCTCATGCTAGAGGTTTTTTAAAGATGGCATTTCTGTGAAAATATGTTTTGAAATTTTATTGTTTTCCCCTTCTATAGGAAATCCTTGTCTATGGCCAGCTGTGGAAGACTTCTGTTTGCACAATTAAAACAATTCTTAACTCTTAACAAAATCTTTTAATGACATGCATTTAGTAGATATTAAGTTTCTGAATGTCTGGAATTTTTGCATTTATTGATTGTGCAAATTAGTATAAGCACTAACCTGGGAATCAGAGTTTCTGGCTCCTACAATTAGATTTTTTTTCTTCTATAAACTGAAGTGATAAAGTAATTAAGTGAACTTAATATCAGTTCTAGCTTAATATAAGGTTATTTACCTTATTCTAGCTTAATGAAATCTCTTTCTCCAATTCTATAATTATTTCCTTTATTAAGGATTGGGAAGCTTCTGGGGTAAGGGAAATGGAAAATAAGGATGAAAACAGTAAATCTTCCAGAAACTCAAGACCACAAGTTTTTGCTCTAGTAATTGTTCATTATACTTTGCTTGCAAAGCAAAGAAAGTAGAGGTTTCAAAGCCACTTGAATGTTTGAGTAATAAATCAGGGCATCTGTATGGGTTCTGTGAGTAAACATTAATTTTTTAACATGAAAATATTCCAGATATATGCCAGCAGGAATGGTTTTTGTTTGTTTCAGTCCAGGAGATAGTTTCCTTTTTTTGAATAATAGTTACACAGACATTAAAATTATTTGTAATGATGATAGGAGACTCTGCCACTCAGTTTTTAAGTTTCCCTGTTGGTGTCAACTCTGGAGAGCTGTCATGGGCTAAGCAACATGGAGATGTTAATCTGGATTCTGTCTGGTATTTTTTAGGTACCTTGGTGGAGGGGTGGCGCATCTGTAGTCTTTACAGAGTTTGGCCTCCAAGGCACTGTGGATGCAGATTGTAAACCCGTGACAAGGTCGGGTGGTAAATAACACATGTTATTTACCTAATTATCAAGAACAAAGCCTATTTATATCTTTGTAACTTTAGCATTTTGGCTTGCAGTGGATACTTAACAAATGCATTTTTTATTTTTTTTTTGTGAGACGGAGTTTCGCTTTTGTTACCCAGGCTGGAGTGCAGTGGCGCGATCTCGGCTCACCGCAACCTCCACCTCCTGAGTTCAGGGAATTCTCCTGCCTCAGCCTCCTGAGTAGCTGGGATCACAGGCACGTGCCACCATGCCCAGCTAATTTTTTGTATTTTTAGTAGAGACAGGGTTTCACCATGTTGACCAGGATGGTCTCGATCTCTTGACCTTGTGATCCACCCGCCTCGGCCTCCCAAAGTGCTGGGATTACAGGCTTGAGCCACCGCGCCCGGCAACAAATGCTTATTAATTGTGTTGGAAAATATTCCAATTATGTTATTTTTAAATTTAGTATTTTAGAATCTTTTGGTGCTAATTTTTAGGACTGGAACCCTTAAGGTCATCTTAAATGGGCATTTTTTTTTTCATTTCTTCACTAAGCAAAGATTTATACTGCTTTTTGCCCGCTCATTTGTAGTAGCTGAAACTGTAGCAATTGATAAGAAACAATCCCTGCTCTTATGCTCTCATTCTGGAAG
Source organism: Saimiri boliviensis (assembly GCF_048565385.1). Classification (NCBI taxonomy): domain Eukaryota; kingdom Metazoa; phylum Chordata; class Mammalia; order Primates; family Cebidae; genus Saimiri; species Saimiri boliviensis. Next base: position 104,006,136 of record NC_133461.1, read on the forward strand.
GGAAAGACAGATAGGTATACAAATTATTGTAATAAAGGATAACAAATCTATGTGTGGTGCTATACTAGCAGAGTTTTGTAAAGGCTATTTGCTGTCCTTAGGCCAATAGAAAAGAAAGGAGAGGAAGGCATTCTGGTTCAGAAGGTCTAAGAGACCTGACTGGCTGGGGCAAGTAATTACTATGTGGGATGAGAGCAACAGAGGTTAGAGACTAGTTTGGGAATTCTCATGAGTTACTTTCACCAAAATCGTATATGAATTCTTTTGAAGTAGACATATCCTAAGTGCTGTCAAGTTTAGCTTCACTTATAATTAAATCATTGAATGTATTTCATTAAGTATTCAGCTTGGAATGTCACTATGTGTATCTTTATGCCTAGACATTTTACTTTACCCAAGACATATATCATTTCATCATTATAATTTTTCTTGTACTCTAAACCAGTACATAGTTTTCAAGTAGAATTATCTTAGGAGCCATTTAAAAATATTCTCGGACCACCACCTCTAGTTTGGATTCATTAAGTCCAGAGTTGGCAGGGATTCTATGCTTATAAAAGACTTACATGTAATTCTGATATACAGCACAGTTTGGGAACAATAGCACTAAACTGACGTGGAGAGAACATTCTACCTGCCATAATATATTTGTACCATAATTCAGTAAGAATGGAATTAGGTTCACGTATAACAACCCCATGGAAGTGGAACACTCTGAGATTTCCATAGAAGGGAATGCTAAGTAGTGTATTATGAACAGTGGTGGCTCATTAGATGTGTTTTGAATGTAAATGAATCTGAAGATCTGAAATCAAACCACAGATTGTACAGTTACAACTCTTTCTGAAACAGTGAAGCCACAAGGGAAGTGACATCTAAACTGGCTGTGCTTGAAGGTGATCATAGTTGGAGTCAGTGCATTGGAGGCACAACTGTGTAGAGGTAGAGATGGTGGCTCAACTCTGACCTAGGGAAAAGTATTCTCTGACATTTCCTAACATAGTTCAACAGAGTTGACCAGTTACTCACTATTAATAATTGGGAAATATATATTTCCATTTTAGATTACATATTTTAGAATAGAAAAAAGTAGGGAACATATTGAGATCAACAGCAAAAATCACGATGTGTTTTAAAGTAATCAAGACCTATAATTCCTATACTAGACTATTACAGTAAATTCTAGAGGATATATGGCAGTCATATGGCTTTTCTTATTACCTGTATTTATTGATAAAGCTCTAGGATTATCTAGCAATAGCCTGGAGACTCTTCTTCCAGAAGCCGTGAAGAATGTGATGTTTTAACCTCTTTTATCTATCCATGAGTTAGTTCAGCAAATATTATAGTGCCTGTTATGTTCCAGATAACATTTTAGGAGCAGAATAGATAATAGACAAATAAAATAATTATATAATATATAAAGTAGTAATGCCTGCTTAGAGGAAGAAGACAATGAAAATAAAACTATGTTGCTTAACAACAACGACAAAAAGCTGAGTTTAGGAAAAGGAAGCCTGGAAAAAAGAGAAGCTGGTGTGGTTGCATCGTACATGTTTAATCAGTGCTTCTTGAATGAATGTGCAAAAGACATAAGTGTTACCTGCATATTTACAAAAAAGTTACATGGTGATGAGAGAAAGTACTGAATGTACTTTTAAAGTATAGGCCGAGAGCATTAATAGTTTCCTTGCATTCTGCTCTGGTTAGGCTCTCTGCAGGAGTTTGAATTTGGAGAGCCACTTTTTAAGAGAAACTCTGACATGGACAGCTAAAGAAGGCAGTCAAGATAATGAAAAACCCAGGCTGAGTGCAGTGGCTCACACCTGTAATCCCAGCACTTTGGGAGGCCAAGGAAGGAGGATCACTTGAGCCTTAACAGGAGTTTGAGATAAGCTTGGGGAATATAGTCGGACCCCGCCTCTACAAAAGATTATTTAAAAATTAGCTGGGCATCGTGGCATGTGCCTGTAGTCCCAGCTACTCTGAAGGCTGAGGTGGGAGGATTGCTTGAGCCTGGGAGGTTGAAGTTTCAGTGAGCTGTGATTGTGCCACTACACTCCAGCCTAGGTGAAGAATAAGACCCTGTCTTTAAAAAGAAGAAAGAAAATGAGAAAACCATATCCAACTGGAATAAGGACTAGGAATATTTATTTAGTTAGTTATTTTTATTGTATTTTTCAGATGGAGTCTCGCTCTGTTTCCCAGGCTAGAGTGCAGTGGCACAGTCTTGACTCACTGCACCCTCCGTCTCCCAGGTTCAAACGATTCTCCTGCCTTAGCTTCCTGAGTAGCTGGGATTACAGGCCCCCCCAACCATGCCTGGCTAATTTTTGTATTTTTAGTAAAGACAAAATTTCACCATGTTGGCATGGCTGGTCTCAAATTCCTGATCTCAAGTGATCCGCCCGCCTCAGCTTCCCAAAGTGTTGGGATTACAGGCGTGAGCCACTGTACCCTGCCCTGACTAGGAATATTTAACATGGAGACTATTTGCAAAGATTATGCTGATTTTTTGAAAGACTGACTTGTAGAAGAAAAAAGAAATTTAATCTTTATCAATCCACCAGACCAATAGGTTGAAGTTACAAGAAACAATTTTAGAAACTGTGAAAGGAAGATCTTTATCAGCACAACTCTCCAATAAGCTTTCCTGTCACTGGAAGTGTAGGAAAGGCTACATGAATATCTATAGGTCTATACGTTTTTGGCAAGTAGTGTATTAATAATTCTTTTGTATAAAAATATTCATGATTTTTGACATATGTAACTTTAATCACAAATCATAATGATGCTTGACATCTTGTACAGTACTTATGACAAGCAAACATTTGCAACAGAGGAATAATAACAAATAGTATTTGAATCTTAAAGTTGGAGAAAGGTGAGGCCTGCTATAGCAGAACTGCAGTTTTGCTTGGAAAAGGGAAGTCCGTTAGCTGATTGAACTTGGGCAAGTACTGTCTTGTCTTAATTACCTACCTGAAAGGATTCTGAGATTAAATGAGCTGTTAAGTATAATGTACTTAATTTCCAGGGAGTGTCTGGCCCAGAGAAGTATTATTTAAATAGTGGTAGTAGTTGTTCTTTACCTTTTTAAACTATCAAGAGGCATTATTTGAGCGATTCCTATTTTAATACTCATTTTTAATTCCTGTATCTGTGATACGTATTTTCCTTGTGTCACCAACCATCCTTCACCCAGGCCCTCCATGTAGCTGTCTCTCAAGTCCCAGCTAAATGTAAGGCCTCATTTATCGGGTATTGTTTGGAACACCTTCTGATTAACTTCTAAAAGGTAAACTTGTCCTTTAGCCATTTTGATTTTAAGAAACAACTGTATCACACGGTTTCCTGCCTCTTCAAAACAAAGATCCTAAATATGATTAATTTCTTGATGAGTCACTGTTATGTGTAGCTGTGATTAAATAGTTGTTTTCATTTATTTTATTTTCTTCTCTTCTGGTAGCTATCATTTGTTTTTTTTTAAATGGGTAAGCCTGTTTTGTTTTGTTTGCGACGGAGTTTTGCTCATTGCCCAGGCTGGAGTACAATGGCTCACCACAACCTCCACTTCCCGGGTTCAAGCAATTCTTCTGCTTCAGCCTCTCGAGTAGCTGGGACTCCAGGAGCGTGCCAACGTGCCCAGCTAATTTTTGTATTTTTAGTAGAGATAGGGTTTCACCATGTTGACCAGAATGGTCTCGATTTCTTGACCTTGTGATCCACTTGCCTTGGCCTCCCAAAGTGGTGGTATTACATTTGTGAGCCACCGTACCCGGCCTGGTTGAGCCTTTTTTTATGCTCTACCAACCACTTTGTAAATTTTTATGTGTAGTCTGGATTTAGAAACCAGATATTGACTTTTGCTAAGGATTTTATATGTTAAAATGATGAGATATCTGATATCTGGAATTTGTTTGAGAATACCTCTTGGAGCAAGAAGAGGATAGGATATAAAACTGGCTATGATTTGCTGATTGTTCAAGCTGGGTGATAGGTATATAAGTGTTCATTAATTCTGCTCTGCTTTTGAACATCTTTGCAAATTTTTATAATAACTTTTTAAAGAAGCACCAGTTAAAAAAGAGTTGTATATTAGCTATATGCAGGTCTATGCATATTTTGTATCTATTTTTATTTTTGTAAGGATTCACAGGAAACTATGGTATTTATCTTTGGTCAGTAGCACGTTTAGGGGAGGGGATGTTCACTTTTCTTTTTATCTTGCTGGAGTTTTGTGATTTTTTTTTTTTTACCTCTATTAGTTATGTTTGTTTATTTCTATATTTATGTATATATGAATTTTTTAAAATTTATATCTAGTCAGAAAGGAGGTTCATATTCTCATCTGTAAATTGAAAGTACCAATAGTTTCTAACTTATGGGATTGTGAGGATTGCATACTTCTCTATTTTAACTTTTTTTGGTTTTATTTTTAGATATTTTAGATGTATAAAGTTGAGTTCTGTGTAAGGGGCTAAAGGAGCAGTAAAAGAGGCTATGTAATGGTGTTTAAACTTTTGGAGATTCTTTTTTAGTATACACATCTGGGCTTAAAGGTCTTACTATTCAGTCGTGTAATGTCCCCTGTCATCTCTCCCAGTGATGGCTTGCTTGCTGCCTGTGCCACCCCTACTTAGTTCTTTGGTTTCTTCCAGAAGCCTTATATTCTTCTTAAAATTTATTTCTTCCGTGATATAAATATTCTGCTCTTTCTGTGTTTACCATTTATTGAGTGAAACAGATCTATGCCAAGCTGTACAATGTAAATTCAATTTTAAATCACCACTGACATACTGGATTCACGATGTAGCATTTTTCCAAGGTGGGAGTATTTGGGAGGTGATTTGATAAAATTTCTCATAACTTAAAATGTTAGGTACTCTGTCACAATTATTATGCTAGAATTTTACCCTAATGATATACTTACATGTGTACGAAGCTGTATGAAAAAGGATGGGTGACAAGAAACTGTATGATGTCTAGGTGTAAAAGAAGGAGGTTGGGGTGGGAGGTCAGCTTATCTTTCATTTTATGTCTTTCGAAGTTTACTTTTTCCTGTACCTTACACAGTAATTACTTTTTATAGTCAAGAGAAAATCTAGGGTAGAACAAGCCACCTTGCCACCTATATCCACAGGTTTTTATTCCTAATAGATTTTTCTTGATTATATTTTTCTTCAGAGTTCAACACTGCTGATGGTAGGCTTCTTCATTGCTCAACTTGACTTTATGTAGTGTTTTGACAGATCTAGTCCTTTGGTAATTAAGTGTTCATTTCTGATGGTAGAAATTTTTATAATTTTATCAAATATGTTTATATGTATTTATCTATTGCATATACATGTATTCCTATATGTAAATGTGGCCATATATTTATTAAAAAGTATAGTCCTCTTTTTAATTTACTTCTCAAGTTGTTTTCTTTCTTAACGTCCTTTATTCCTTGGCTTCCCAGGCCATTCCCATATCCTTCCTGATCCATATATATGCACACATACCAGTTCTTCACCCCAGTTCCATTATGTGTTCTTTTCTTCTGTGCTCTTGTACATAGGTATGTGTGTATGTATGTAGTGTATATGTATGTATGCCTTTAAATATGCACACTGACATCAGCACACGCATATAAAGGGATGTTATGGTTGTAATTTTTTTAAAAAAAACCTGATCATATTATATTCTTTCCTTTTTTTGGAGACGGAGTCTCACTCTGTCATGAGGCTGGATGCAGTGGTGCGATCTCAGCTCACTGCAACCTCCACCTCTCAGGTTCAAGCAATTCTCCTGCCTCAGCCTCCCAAGTAGCTGGGAATACAGGCTTGTGCCACCATGCCCAACTAATTTTTAAATTCTTAGTAGAGATGGGTTTTCACAGTGTTGGCCAGGATGGTCTGGATCTCTTGACCTTGTGATCCACCTGCCTCAGCCTCCCATAGTGCTGGGATTATAGGCATGAGCCACCATACCCAGCCTACACTGTTTGTTAAAACAGCATTTTGCTTTTTACTCAACACTGCATTATATAAATCCTACCAAATCACTTGATAATTTATTCTTTTTAATGATTGCATTTGTGTTAATTGATGTAAGTATATTGTAATTTATTCAGCCATTTATGTATTGATTGAAACAACTCCTTGTAGAGTTAAGATATTAACCTGAGGTCAGGAGTTGGAGACCAGCCTGGCTAACATGGTGAAACCCCATCTCTACTAAAAATACAAAAATGAGCTAGGCATGATGGCAGGTGCCTGTAGTCCCAGCTTCTTGGGAGGTTGAGGCAGGAGAATCACTTGAACCTGGGAGGCAGAGGTTGCATGAGCTGGGATCGTGCCACTATACTCCAGCCTGGGCAACATGGTGAGACTCCGTCAAAGAAGAAAAAAAAGTAATTGGAAAGTAGGTGACATTCTTGTATATATTTCCTTATGTGTGGTTACTTTTATTTCTTTAGAATAGATTCTCAGGAGTAGGGTTGCTAAATTTAAGGTGTAAATTCTTTAAATTTTAATATATTTCACAATATTTCTTTCCAAAATGTTGTTGTAATTCACATTTACACCAGTGAAATATGGTAGTATGATTGGAGATATATCAGTTTTTAAAATTTTTTACTGAAGTGATACCTCATTTTAAACTGTTATTCTCTTGACTCCTAGTACATTTGAGTATTTTTTAAATAAGTGTGACAACTTCAATCTGCCCTTTTTCTACATGTCAAATATTTTTTCCAGTTTAACTACTTAGTTTTTTTTTTTTCGTAATAGGAAAATTTTAACCTTTTGTTTATCTTTTAAAGTTTTTGGTCTTTGTCAAGCATGTCTACAAGACCTGTCATCTTCTAAGTTTTGTTGTAGATGTGTTACTGTGACTTATTTTTTTACATTTGTCTTTATTCTGTCTGATGCTTATTTTTTACATACAGTGTAAGACAAAGGTACAATTCTGGTTTTTTGCTAGATGATAATCAGTTTTTCAATTATCATTTAAAAAAATATTGTTTCCTGCTGCATTAAATGTAACCTTTGATAGCATATTGTGCTGTACGTGCTGTAATCTGCAATTAAGATCTTTATTCAGTCCTGCTGCTTTGTGTGTCCGTTTCTATGCCAGTGCCGTATTGATTTCATTACAGTGGCTTTTGAATGTATTTCTGATATCTGGTCAGAGAGGTTCACTTTTGTTTTTCTTCTTGTGCACAATTTTCTTCAAATGCCTGCTCTGACCCCATTAAAAAGTAGACAAAAGACATGAGCAGACACTTCTCAAAAGATTTACAAGCAGCCAGCAAACATGAAAAAATGCTTATCATCTCTAATTATCAGTGAAATGCAAATCAAAACTGCAGTGAGATACCATCTCACACCAGTCAGAATGGCTATTATTTAAAAAGTTACAAAACAACAGATGTTGGCAAGGCTGCTGTGGAAAGCAGTTTGGAGATTCCTCAAAGAACAAAAAATAGGCTGGGCACCGTGGCTCACACCTGCAATCCCAGCACTTTGAGGCAGGCATTATCACCTGAGGTCAGGAGTTTGAGACCAGCTTAGCTAGCATGGTGAAACCCTGTCTCTACTAAAAATATGAAAATTAGCTGGGCATGGTGGCATGCACCTGTAATCCCAGTTACCTAGGAGGCTGAGGTGGGAGAATTGCTTGAACCCAGGAGGTGGAGGTTGCAGTGAGCCGAGATCTCGCCATTGCACCCCAGCCTGGGTAACAAGAGCGAAACTGTCTCAAAAAAAAAAAAGGTTGCACTCCAGCCTGGACAACACAGCAAGACTCTGTCTGAAAAAAAAAAAAAAAGGAAAAGAAAAAAAAAAAAGAAAAATTGAACCATTCCGGGCGCAGTGGCTCACACCTGTAATCCCAGCACTTTGGGAGGCTGGGCAAATCACCTGAGGTTTTGAATTTAAGACCAGCCTGACCAACATGGAGAAACCCTATCTCTACTGAAAATACAAAATTAGCCAGCTGTGGTGGCGGGTGCTTGTAATCCCAGCTACTTGGGAGGCTGAGGCAGGAGAATCACAGAAGCCTGAGTGGCAGAGGTTGTGGTGAGCTGAGATCTCCCCATTGCACTCCAGCCTGGGCAGCAAGAGTGAATTCTCAGAAAAAAAAGAAAAACTGAACTAAGCAATTACAGAGAGAGAGAGAGAGAGAAAGAGAGAGATTGATAGAGAGAGTGTGTGAGTTTGTGTGTGTGTGTGTGTGTATCTCCAAAGGAAATAAAAGGATATTATATAAATAAAATATTTTTTTATTTTATATATTTTTCTACCAAAAGACACATGCACCCTCATGTTCATCACAGCACTATCACGGTAGCAAAGACACGCAATCAACCTAGGTCCCCATCAACAGTGAAATGGATGAAGAAAATGTGCATTTACACCATGGAATACTACCCATAAAAAAAAAGAGTGAAATCATGTCCTTTGCAGCAACATGGATACAGCTGAACACCATTATCCTATGTGAATTCATCTAGGAACAGAAAATTAAATACCGCATGTTCTCACTTATATGTAAGTGGGAACTAAACATTTGGTACACATGGGCATAAAGGTGAGAGCAATAGACCGTGGAGACTCCAAGACGGAGGAAAGAGGAAATGGGGGCAAAGCTTGAAAAAATAACTGTTGGGTACTATGCCTGCTACCTGGGTGATGGGTTCACTTGTACCCCAAACCTCAACATGATGTAGTATCCCCTTGTAACAAACCTATACATGTACCCCTTGAGTCTAAAATGAAAGTTGAGAAACAAAACCTTTCGGCCGGGCGCGGTGGCTCACGCCTGTAATCCCAGCACTTTGGGAGGCCGAGGCGGGTGGATCACAAGGTCGAGAGATCGAGACCAACCTGGTCAACATGGTGAAACCCCGTCTCTACTAAAAATACAAAAAATTAGCTGGGCATGGTGGCGCGTGCCTAAAATCCCAGCTACTCAGGAGGCTGAGGCAGGAGAATTGCCTGAACCCAGGAGGCGGAGGTTGCGGTGAGCCGAGATCGCGCCGTTGCACTCCAGCCTGGGTAACAAGAGCGAAACTCCGTCTCAAAAATTAAAAAAAAAAAATTAAAAAAAAAAAAACAAAAAACTTTTCTGCTCTATTAGGTCCTATTTTATTTATTTATTTATTTATCTTTTTTTGAGATAGAGTTTTGTTCTGTCACCCAGGATGGAGTGCAGTGGGACAGTCTCGGCTTACAGTAGCCCCTGCCTCCTGGGTTCAAGTGATTCTCCTGCCTCAGCCTTCTGAGTAGCTGGGATTACAGGTGTGTGCCACCATGCCTGGCTAATTTTTATATTTTTAGTATAGATGGGGTTTCACCATGTTGGCCGGGCTGGTCTTGAACTCTTGACCTCAAGTGGTTTGCCAGCCTCAGCCTCTCAAAGGGCTGGTTTTACAGGCATGAGCCACCATGCCCGGCCTAGGTCCTATTTTTAAATTAAAAGGAAAACCTTTTGGGCTTCTTTCTCAATATAGTTATTCATAAATATTGGGAAAAGTTACCACTGTGAATGAAATTTCTTTCCCATTCTTTAGGTGTTTCCTGCTCAACTAAAGAAACTTAAATATATTGTATTATACTTCATTTTAATAAGTGCTTTTATTTCAGGGTTTTTTTTTTTTAAAATTTTTTAAAGAGACTGAGGTTTTGCTATATTGCCCAGGATAGTCTTGAACTCCTGGCCTCAAGCAATCTTTTTGCCTCAGTGTCCTGAGTCACCGGGATTACCAACATGAGCCACTGCACACAGCTAATTTCAATTTTTAAAAAATGTAATTACTTGAGTTTTCTAGACATTTGGATTTTCTGACCCCTCCCCTCAGACGGAATCTTGCTTTGTCACCCAAACTGAAGTACAGTAGCATTCACTGCAGCCTCCACCTCCCTGGTTCAAATAGCTGTCTTGCTTAACCTCCTGAATAGCTGGGATTACAGGTCCATGCCACCACGCCCAGCTAATTTTTGTATTTTTAGTAGAGATGGGGTTGCAACATGTTGGCCATGCTGGTCTCGAACTCCTGACCTCATGATCCACCTGCCTCAGCTTCCCAGAGTGCTTATATTACAGGCATAAGCCACTGCGTCTGGCCTGGGTTTTTGTTACAAAGAATGTCTCTTTTCTTTGTCGCAGGGTATTGCTATGTAGATTATAATTTTCTTTGTGAGTTCTTTGATCCAAGGGTTATTTATGATTATCTTATAGTTTATAAATACTTATTTTTGTACATTTTTTACTAGATTTTTTGGATTATATATCTATGAAATTAAATGTTTTATTTTACCCAGTTTGTAATCAGTTATGGTGATGAACATAGGAAAAAAAAACTTCTTCGTTAGAAGGTTTACAGAGTATCTTTTTATCTTTAAAATTATGTTGTTGATAATATATCAAATTTCCGTTTTTAAAATTTTCTCCAGTTATATTTGTTCATTCTAAAATGTATACTGAAATAACTCACGTTAATATTTTTAAAAACAAAATTATTAATGTTGTTATGACTTTTGCTTTATTACCTCTAATGTTCTTTGGTCTTGTGTTTGTAACTCTTATATCTTGGTCATAAACTGTATATTTTATAATTGTATAATTATTCTCTTTCTCTTTCTCCTTTCTTTTTCTTTTTTTTTTTTTTTTTTTTTGACATGGGGCCTCACTCTGTCACCAGGCTGGAGTGCAGTGATGCGATCTCAGCTTACTGTAACCTCCACCTCCCAGGTTCATATGATTCTCCTGCCTGAGCCTCCCGAGTAGCTGGGACTACAGGTGCATGCCACCATGCCCAACTAAGTTTTGTATTTTTTTTGTAGAGACAGGGTTTCACCATGTTGGCCAGAATGGTCTCTTGACCTTGTTATCCCCCTGCCTCAGCCTCCCAAAGTGCTGGGATTACAGGTGTGACCCACCGAGCCCGGCTTTTCTCTCTCTCTTTTTTTTTTGATAGGTTACTTGTTTTCTATGGCCAGGTGTTTGAATGTGATCCAGCTAGTAATGTGATCCATAAATTTGTATCCCTAATGCCTTTTAATATAAACTTTTTGTTATAGTGTTCTACTTTTTTTATTGTGTTGAAATATATGTAACAGGCCAGGCATAGTGTCTCACACCTGTCATTCCTGGCACTTTGGGAGGCTGAGGCAGGGGGATCAGGAGGTCAAGAGATCAAGACCATCCTGGCCAACATGGTGAAACCCTATCTCTACTAAAAATACAAAAATTAGCTGGGCATGGTAGTGCATGCCTGTAGTCGCAGCTACTCAAGAGGTTGACGCAGGAGAATCGCTTGAACCCAGGAGGCGCAGGTTACAATGAGCTGAGATCTCACCACTGCACTCTGGCCTGGCGACAGAGCAAGACTCCATAACATCAGCAACAACAACAAAATACACACACACACACACACACACACACACAAAACCATAAAATCTCCATTTTAATATATGTAGTTCACTGGCATTAAATACGTACACAGAGTATATAGCAGTCACCACTGATTTCCAAAATATTTTCATCCTCCCAAAATGAAACTCTGTACCCTTAAATAATAACTTCTCATAATTCCTTGCCCCTTTTACCCACCATTCTACTGTCTCTATGATTTTGACTACTGTACGTACCTCTTGTAAATGGAATCATATAATATTTGGCCCTTTGTGATTGGGTTGTTTCACTTAGCATAATGTTTTCAAGGTTCATTCATGTTTTTGTGTCAGAATTTCCTTCCTTTTTAAGGCTGAGGCAATATTCTATTGTTTGTATGTAGATCACATTTGGTTTATCCATTTATTTGCCGGTGGACATTGGGGCTATATTCCCACCTTTGGCTTTTGTGGATAATGCTGCTTTGAACACAGCCTGATTCCACTCCTTTTGGATAGATATCCAAGAGTGGAATTGCTGGATCATATGCTAATTCTGTATTTAGTTTTTTGAGGAACTGCCATACTGTTTTCCATAGTTACTTCACTATTTTGTATTTTAGCCAGCATTTAATCCAGTAAGGATTCTGTTTTCTCCACATCATTGCCACACTTATTATTTATGCTTCTTTTTAAATAATAGGAATTCTAATTGTGTGATTTTATTTGGTTTTTTGTTTGTTTGTTTGTTTTTTGAGACAGGGCCTCGCTGTGTTGCCAAGACTGGTCTTGAACTCCTGGCCTCAAGCGATCCTCCTGCCTCAACCTCCTGAGTAGATGGGATCACAGGTGTGAGCCATTGCACTCAGTGTGATGTGATCTTAAACCCCTTTTTATTTAGTTCTTAATCTATTTTTAAAACATCTGTCAATTAGAATAAATAATCTGTCTCCTCTGCCAGAAGAGCTCTGTGAAATTGAGAGAATTCATAACATCTTGTTGTGCTATTACAGGCATGAGCCACTGCACCCGGCCTGTTTTTTAAGTCAGCAAGACGATTATCTATAACAGGAACTTCATGATTGCTACAATTTAGGATATACAAATGTGAAAGATTTCTAACTTTACCTTGTACATTTTGCATATATCATTAGTCATTGTTAGACACTTCTGCCGTAATTCAATACTGAATGTGTATTTTAATGTGAGTTTTTGACATCCACATTTTTAACTTTTGTCTCATTTATAATCTTAGTTTAGAGTTACTGGAAATTGTCTCTATAACTATGGTTTTAAACAGCTAATAAGTTGTCTTTATGATCTTTAGCTTCTAAACAGTGAATAGTAGATATTTTTTGTGAGGATCTGTCTGAATTGAAAAGGGTCAAAGTGTGTCTAATGAATAAAGCAGTAGAATGCAAATCAGAAGACATAATATTTAACATGATTAGCTAGTGTTAACTCTTGATATCCATACGTTATATAATTAAAATTTTATTCAACACTTGATTAACATAAATATTTCTCAATTTTCTATCTTTGTTCTACAGAATGGTAGATAACGCAGATCATCTCTGGAAAGGATATTGATCCGCCTCATGTAAAGTATGCTCAGTTCCTTTCCAGTGGTGTAAGTATCTAGTCCTTCTTGATTTTTATCTTCACAATCATTATAATAAAGTTATTATGATTATGATTATGATCCAGATTTTACAACAGATGTTTGTAGAGTTGAAAAGATTTTTTTTAGAAAATGATCCAATGGAATACCTGTTTGACATTAAGGTGAATAAGTGTCATGATCATGTGGTGAGAAATGAATTTTTAAATCTGTTAGCCTTCTCTTACCATTTGTTTCAACTTTGAATTTTAAAATTAATTTTAAATTGAATATAAAATTACTGATTTTTAACTGCTTAAAGCTTAGATAGATGGCTGTTTAAGAGAGCTAGTATTAGATTCCTTGTGACAAGCAGACTACTGGAAGTATACACCTTCCTGTTGCCTTTTGTCTGCAGACTTACAGCACCTTAACCATTTTCCTTTACCTGATGGGGGGATGATAATGTAGTTAAGCCTATTAGCTAATATGCTAGCCTTTCTTTGGAGTCAGGCAGAAAATACAAATTGAGATAGTGGTATTGTGTTGAGAGTGTTTTTGTGCTAGAATATGAACTATAACCACCAGTTCGTATTAAATAGGCCTTTGAATAAAAGTATTCCGGGAATTTCAGATATTAGAGAAGACAAAGTATCTATTAGCTCATTAAGTGCATCTTTAGAGTCTAATGCAGAGTGCCTTTAGCATAAGTATTTTCTAAAATTTGATGGAGTCTCCACTTTGCCTAAATTCTTTCCGTTTTGGTTGACAGTTCTATAATACAGTAAGAAGACATTAAGAGAGATTTTCCTTATTGTTTAGGCTTTTCATTACAGTTCCTCACCCTCCCCACCTCATAGATTCTGTGATACAGTGAAAAGTTTCTGGAATAGACCTTGAAGATGTAAACTGTAGCCTGACTTTCTGCTAAGTAGCTATATACTAGAGAAGGCACTTATCTCTTTGTGCCTTAGTTTCCCTCTCCGTGTTTTTAAACAGTTTATTTGCTAATGGCTGTTTTCAATGTATCAGCCTTCTCTTTTACCATTTCTGTTTTCAACTTTGAATCTTCACATTAATTTTAAATTGAATATAAAAGTACTTATTTTTAACTGCTCAAAGCCTAGAAGCTTCTGAGATAGATGGCTAAACATTCAAGAGAGTTAAGATGTCTAATGGCTGTTGAAAATAGCAAGTGTCTAATGGTTATTGAAATGAATGTAAGCATCATGAAGCCATGAGTTATTGCCTGATTTGTTCCTTGTTGTGTCCTCTGTGCCTCACACAAGATCTGTTACATACTAGGCATTCAATAAATGTTACTTAAGTGAATGGTTTTTGTCTAAATGGTCTCCAGTTCTCTCCTCATTCCATACTAATTTACATCTCCATCTATAAACATACATGTTTGTACTTGGATTTTTGTTGCATATGGTAGAAATAAGATGATCAAAGTGTCATTTCATGAATCATTGTGTTTATTGCCATACAAAGAAAATGTTTTCTTGGGTTCACAGTACTTAATGATGGGGAGAGTAACATGGATGCACTTCACGGGGAATACACTCAATAGATGAGGTACATTAACCACATTGTGAATGTGTTCCAAAGCTATTAAAGTCTCTTTTTTCAATTATGATGAAAGGAGGCCTCTGTTCAAGTGAAGGCTAAAGGTGGAAGCGTACCTTTATATGAGCAGTTCTTGGGAGAAGCTGGCTTGGCCACCATAGCTGAGATCCTGAACCACATGTTAGGCTACTCAGTGCTAGAAGGTGCTGGTTTGTGAGGTGTAAAAGCTCTGAGGCATGTTGCAGCCTGAGCTCTCTGGTTTTGGAGAAGCAGCTGACAGAGAGTAGCCCTGCTGCAGTCTAAGCTCCCAAAGTGTCTGTTAAGCTCTTGAGTGTATATGTATTTTGAAGTCTAGTAGTTGTGACAGTAACTCATATATGGATTTTGATAAGATGTGAGTTAACATTCCTGAGAGGATGGAGAGTTCACTCTTGGATAAAAATACTGTGATTGACACTAAAGTGTGTTAAATTATGCATAGAGTGTGTTGACACTAGAGTGTGTTAAATTATGCACACTAGAGAGTGTGTAAATATCATGTATGCAAAACAAAACTAACCTATTTTGCCTAGTCATTCTAGATAATAAAAATAAAGGCAGCAGAATTCAGCTGAAGAAAAAGCTGTTACAATAAAGATCCAATAAAATTTTACCAACTGTTGGTGCTTTACAAGTAAGATAGTAATGTCCTTTTTACCCATGTGATTTCAAGGTTAATCATTTGTGAATGCGTTAACTGCCTTTGCTCTACATGTTTGTAGAATTTAGTTTATGAAAGTATATTCTGGATCATGCCTTATCCAAGCAGTGTTTAGGTAAATATTCAAATCAGGATAAAATATATTGTGAAAAGTGCTATTATGGTCTTATGGTATGACATTTTCTTAGAATATCAGTTTACGAACTGAGCTGTAATTCCTGAATTTAATTGTTCTTTTATGCCTTAAAATTGTCTCTTATTACAGTGTTGAAATTCTTCTCACATCATTTTCAATTATTGTTGGCCTGAGTCTGCATTCAGATTAGTAATTTAAAGTGAAAGATGTTCCTTATCCTGTGAACAATCCTTGTGCATAAGAAAATTCAATTCTTACATGTTATCTTTTTCTGTTACAAAAGAATTGCTGATATCATGGACTTAGATGACCTTTGTAGGTCATTTACTGCCATAATTTAATGATTATATGCTTAAACTAGGTAAATTAAGGTAAAAATTTTGAAATGCCGGTATATATGCTTTTGTTTATATTAATACACATTGGAACATTATTCTCAATATACAGAAGAGCTTAGCATTTTCTCAGTAAAATATTGTATCTTCAGTGTCACATGCATGTTTTGATCCTGTTTGTTATATTCTTAATCATTTTGCTCTGTAGTGATCATACAAGTGATCATTCTAACAATTTGGATCTTTTTGCTTTAGGTCTTGTTTGCATTAGGGGCCTCTCAGTGCAGGGCACAGACATCTGATTTGACCAAGGTGAAACATAAAGGGAAATGTATTCTCTGCTGAAACAAAACAGCAAGAAGAGCAGGGATGTGTTGGGGCTTAGGGATTATTGGAATAAGGGATGTGAGCACTGCACAGCTTTCTCCATTGGTCTGCTCTATGTTTCTTAGCATGTCTGCTTCGTCCTCCCACAAACTAGCTGCTTCCCTGTAGTGAGGAATTTACCAGACTAATGTCTTCCTGCACCTGAGCACAGTTATGGTGTCTGTTCACCTTTCCCCTCATCTGATTAGAAAATTTTGGGGAGAGCAAGACTTGGCTTTCTTGTGCACCTACCCTATTGGCCAGAAGGTGGGTATTATAAGTGATAGCCCAAGAACATGTTCTTAGAAACAGTGAGGTGTCCTAGGCAGACAAAGTAATAAGTGCCTATTGTTGTTCCTTTTATGACTTTTGGAATAAAAGTGGTTCTAATAGTCAGTGACTCTGAAATGACATGAAATACTAGATTGTTTCATATGCTGTGAAATCTTTAGTTTTGACATTTCTAATTCAAGTATTAGGATGGATACTTTTCAATAATAGGTGAAATTCATATAATTTACTTTTGTTTATGCTGATACAGAGTGCTGCTTCATACAGGGAATGATTTAAATAACTGTATACAGATAACTAACTGCTCTGATATGACTACTATAGGAAAATACTATGATTGGGGATTTTTGTCCATATAATAAAAAAAGTTATTGAAGTCATCTAAAGTAAGATCACTTTATGAAATATTTTGATAACACGAAGAGTGAAGATAGCAACAAACAGCACTACTTCATTTTCAAGGGAAAAGAATGTTTAAGTATTTTCATTGTAACATATTGTGGGGGAACCTAAGCCATCAAGAAAGAATATAATAATCATGAAAATAGGTCTTTTTAGCATGATGGCCAGCTTGTCACAAGAGAGTATTGGAAGAAATCAGGCCATAACATTTCTAGGTGTAGGGCAGATACTGTGGCCCATGGGCACAAATGGCCTGCAACGTGTTTAGAGTCAGAATGTGTTTGTTTGGTTTTGTTTTATTTAATGAGCTTCTTTTTAAAACTAGGACTATTTCATCTGAAGTTCTAGGTTTCTGCCTACTTATTTTTAAAAGGATTTGAAAGATAAAACATTAGTGAAATGGAATAGGCAATCCAAAGGTAGTGCAGATTGATATGGAAATTGTGTATATGATAAAGGCAGCATTTCACATCAGAGGAGAAGACAGATACTCAGTAAAAACATGACATCTAGCTGTCCATTTGGGATGAAATAAAGCCGCAATTTTTTATACTTGTTAAGTCAATAAAAATTTTAGTTGGAGCAAGGATTTTAAATGTAGAAAATTACTGCTCAGGCCTCTAGGTTCATCAGTAATTCCAGTAGTTTTATCTAAATGGCTTTAACTGAGACTTAAAGGAGTAGAACAACTTGCGTCTCAAATCATGTTTCCAGTTAAGTCCTGCAATGTATTGGAAAGGAGAATGATGTGTGCTTTTAGAGTCAATAAAATCTAGGCTTAAGTCTTTTTCCTACTTTTCATTCAGATTTTTTGTAAGGTACGAAACACTACTGTGAGCCTTAGTTTCCTCAGTAATCAGTCTGTTAACATAAAATGAAATGAATAAAGACCATCTACCACAGAGGGTTGCTGTGAGGATTAGATAAGATTATGTTATGTGAACCTCTTACGTAATAACTGCCTAGAAGTAACCATTTAATAAAAGTTTTTGTGTAGAAGGATGAAGAAACAGTGAGACCTTTAATAGCTATGGGGCACTGGCCCAGAGCAGATGTTTGTTTGAGAAAGATGAAAAAATTCCTTGACATCTATTTCCATCTGCAAACATTTATTGAGAGCCTACTACATGTCATGCATTATATTTGGCACTAGAACAATAAAAATCAAAATAAAAGAGGTTACCACTTTAAAAAATCTTGAATGAGAGAGTCAGGTCTTATGAGAAAGGAATTCAAGGCTGGGCACAGTGGCTGTTGCCTGTAATCCCAGCACATTGAGAGGAGGAGGTGTATTCAATACAAAAGTAGCTGGGCTTGGTGGCAGGTGCCTGTAGTCCCACTCAGGAGGCTAAGGCAGGAGAATGGCTTGAACCCAGGAGGCTGAGGTTGCAGTGAGCCAAGAACATGCCATGCTGTTGCACCCCAGCATGGATGACAAGAGTGAAACTCCGTATCAGAAAAAAAAAAAAAAAGGAATTAAAGTAGTGAGAATTTTTACAGTATTTGACTGCTTTCTTAATATTGTTATTCTCTCTAAGAAGACATTTTCTGATATGCTGCAGTATCTTGTACTAGTTAAAGGAAACATGTAGAAGCAATTTCCTAAGAAAAATGAATAGCTCTGTTTGGCTACAACCACAAAAGATCTATTTCTCAGTGTAGTTATTAACAGAGAATGCATTACCAGAGATGAAAAACGTAAGAAATTGCTAAGTAGTAGACGAAATGGTGCTTAATTTTTTTTAAAAATGTACCTCTCTTTTCCACTTAAATATTTTTGCTGGTTATTAGCATTTTCTTGGACTTTGCTTAGCAAATTACTTGTTTTCACTAAATGAAGTTCTAGAGAATTCCTAGGTCAGTTTAGCTAATATTTGGTAAATAATGTAATATAAACACATTTTTCAGCAATTTTCCATGAATAATATGGAATAATATACTTGAGATAGACAAAACACTTGTGAGCTGTCACATAGCCTGGGCTTATGCCCTATATGTACCTCATCTGTTGTTTTGGTATTATTTACATAACTAATATTTTGGTTCTGATATTTACCAAAACTGAGGAAAATATAAATTGTATGCCATATGAAATTAGGTTTTATGTTATGCCCATGTTCACCTAGTAATACATATAGTAACTGTACCAATCCATTTGCTGAGGCAAAAAACATTCTAGCGTGGAACATACCTTAATTTTCAATAAAGAAGTTTATGTAGAAATATTGCAGCTTCTGCTGAGCATTCTCTATAATGATATGTGCTTTAGTAGATACTGTCAATAAAGAGACTTTATCTTTTTTTTTTCAGTTTGCTGGAAACCATGTCTCATTATACAGATGAACCCAGATTTACCATAGAGCAGATAGATCTGCTTCAGCGCCTTCGGCGTACTGGAATGACTAAACATGAAATTCTCCATGCCTTGGAAACTTTGGACCGTCTTGATCAAGAGCATAGTGATAAGTTTGGAAGAAGGTCCAGCTATGGAGGAAGTTCATATGGGAATAGTACCAACAATGTCCCAGCATCTTCCTCTACAGCTACAGCTTCCACACAGACGCAGCATTCGGGAATGTCCCCATCACCTAGCAACAGTTATGATACTTCCCCACAGCCTTGCACTACCAATCAAAATGGAAGGGAGAATAATGAGCGATTATCTACGTCCAATGGAAAGATGTCACCAACTCGCTACCATGCAAACAGCATGGGTCAGAGGTCATACAGTTTTGAAGCCTCAGAAGAGGACCTAGATGTAGATGATAAAGTGGAGGAATTAATGAGGTTAGTGACTTTGCTTATTCAGAGTCCCTAAAAATGTGTTCTTAGATTGTTTTTAGGTAGTATGCTGCATTTCAGCTACTTAGCTGTAGAAACTGTTATAACTTCCTCTTCTTGCCTTTGGAGATGAAAGAAAGTTCAGGTTTTATGTTTTTAATTTAAATTTTCTCTTCTTTACTTCAGCCCTTTCTCTTTGCTGCTTGATAAACCTTTTCTGTTCTCTATCAAACACCAGTCTTCTCTATGACTCTTAATAGCTAATTTCTGAAAAACAGACACATTCTAATCCTTAAATCTGTTGTAAGCACTTTTTCTGAGGGATAATTTTTATACAGAATATATACACTCTTAACTTTTCTCTCCAACATTCCAATCAAGAAAATAATTTGGGGTAACTATTATGTGGGGTTCTAATTTTAGCAATGGATGGCACGCACGCGCGCGCGCACACACACACACACACACACACACGGGGTACCTATTACATAGGTTTTAATTTTAGCAACGGACATGCGTATGCACTCACACACACACACATTGTCTTTTATAAGTTTAAGCACTTAGAATTTTAAACACTGAGAAAACCACTTTCAACAGACGTAATTAGGAAAGGCTTCACTGTGGACCTGAGACTCCTTGAGGGTAACACCATGTGTTTTATATTGGGCCTCCAGGATCTGGAACTTTCTTTGGCACATGGTAAGGGCCTAATATGTTCAGTGAAGGGTGACCTTGACCTAAATGCTAAAGAATAGCATTTGTTTTTAAAATACCGGAACTTTATTTGAAGTTAAGGGATAGTAAAGGGCAGAAAAGGCAAGCCGTGTCTTTAGGCTGATAAAGATTACTGATGGGTAAGACAATGTAATAAGAATAATATATTAGGAGACAATACAGGTTTTGGGAGACTTTGAGTTCCATACTAGTTTATTTACTTTTCTTGGAATTGAGGCATTTTGTATAAACTTCTCTAGGAATAGAGATGATAAAAGTATTGTTTTCACTAGATTTCCACTGCCATAGAAGCAAAAGAGCCTACAGATAAATTAGTTACAGTAGATAATGAAAGAAACTATAGCAGGAATTTGTCAGAAATAAAAATAGGACCTGGGCCGGGCGCGGTGGCTCAAGCACTTTGGGAGACCGAGGCGGGTGGATCATGAGGTCAAGAGATTGAGACCATCCTGGTCAACACGGTGAAACCCCGTCTCTACTAAAAATACAAAAAATTAGCCGGGCATGGTGGCGCATGCCTGTAATCCCAGCTACTCAGGAGGCTGAGGCAGGAGAATTGCCTGAGCCCAGGAGGCGGAGGTTGCGGTGAGCCGATATGGCGCCATTGCACTCCAACCTGGGTAACAAGAGCGAAACTCCGTCTCAAAAAAAAAAAAAAAAAAAAAAAAAAGATTTTTAAACTTCAAGATGGAATAATAGTGACTTAATATTGCCACATGGAAGATCTGTCCTGAAGACCCACAATGCTGAAATATCCTTCAAACAAATAAATTGTCCTGAATTTATTTTTAGGTGGAAATTCTAAAAATGAAATTCTTAACTAAATTGACTATTGTATATGGATTCCACTGTCATGTTAATAGTTTATGTAATTAATAGTTTGATACAGCAGTTAGAGTTACAAGCAATTATTGTTGTGTTTTTTTGAGACGGAGTATCACTCTGTCACCCAGGCTGAAGTGCAGTGGTGTGATCTCAGCTCACTGCAACCTCTGCTTCCCAGGCTGAAGTGGTTTTCCTGCCTCACCTTCCCGAGTAGCTAGGACTGCAGGTGTGTGCCACCATGCAGGCTAATTTTCTTTAAAAGTAAAAATATAAGAGATTAACTTGGCTTTGAATTCCTTTTCATGTGTTAAAATACGTGACCAAACTTCAGGTATTGATTTTGAATGTAAGATTGTTAAGAGCAAGAACTATTTGGGCAAATAAAAGTTACTTTGCCCATTGAAACATAACAAGGTTAGCTTTTAGTTATTCTGAGTAGAGAGGATATCATCAATTTTAAAAGGATGCCAACCTGGTTTTTTTGGTGGTGTTCCTGTTAATCAGTTTTGATAAGATTTCTACGTAGCAGTTCTTTTTTTTTCTTTTTGTGGTGGAATTTCACTCTTGTTGCCCTGGCTGGAGTGCAATGGCACAATCTTGGCTCATGGTAACCTCTGCCTCCTGGGTTCAAGTGATTCTCCTGCCTCAGCCTCCCGAATAGCTAGGATTACAGGCATGCACCACCACGCCTGGCGAATTTTGTATTTTTAGTAGAGACGAGGTTTCTTAATGTTGGTCAGGCTGGTCTCAAACTCCCAACCTCAGGTGATCCTCCTGTCTCAGCTTCCCAAAGTGCTGGGATTACAGGCATGAGCCACTGCACCTGGCCTAATAGTTAATTCTTAAATGTGTATGAGAGTAACAAGAAGTATGGGAAAACTCATTAGTAAAAGCCTCTGGAAGATTGTTCAGAATAATAAGGGTCTAAAAACTTGACTTTTAACTCATAGGTTGACCTGTTTTAATTCAACTGTATGCTCAAAATAATAAACCTATTTAGCAATGACTGGGATTTGTATTTAAATCCCATAATTACATACATGCCAGGTTTACTGTAAAATATACACAGGTTTCTACTTATCAGTATTTATATACTATCACTTGTTGTATAATCAGGAGACTTCATCTTCTTCCGTTTCTCTGCTTCTTTATTAGAACTGTTGCTTTGGGTTCTCCTGATCATCTCAGGGTGTCAGTGGCCCTTCTGGATCTCTCTGGTCCTCTGCCATTGCACTCTAACCCACTGCTGCACTCCTGCCTTCCTCCATTGTGTCCCCTCTCACGCTTCTCCGGTTGTAGGTGACAACAATCCTTGGGTCAGTGGGAAAGTTTATTGGATGACAGTCTCACTTGTAATCATTACAACCATAATGTGAGGTTCATCAAAGAAACTGAAATTCACAAAAATTAAATACTTTTCCCAAGAGAACTTAAATATTAACTGGCAGAGTCTAAATTATATCTTTATTATCAATATGTCACTGGTGTACATTGCCTCTCTAAATAAATTTTTCATGTCTGTAGATTTTGCTAAGATTTTAGGGAAGGTGGTTAATTAACATAAGACATAGTATGAATTGCCATAATGGGCTTTGCATCCCCCTCCCCCATGATATTTGCTACTTCAAAATGATCACTTACTAACCAAGTGAATTTTTATTTAGTGGAATGTTAGAGAAATATTTTGAGCAGTGGATATTTCTGAGTATTCCGTGCCCTTTTAGCAATGTACTGCCCTTGCTGATCACTAGACGCTATGGTGATACTATAGCCCATTGGAAGTGGTGGTCTTGGGTAGGGGAGCCTGGGTACCTGAATGCCTTGCTGTCTCCTTTTCTACCTGTGTGCTTCACCTCTTGCTTATTCATATTCCTCAACTCAAACACAAGACACATTTTAAAAAATCTTGTAATTCCTTGACTTTACAAACTTAACTCCTAATAATTTCGAGATACATAATGGAGATTTTTTTTTTTTTTTTTTTGAGACGGAGTTTCTCTCTTGTTACCCAGGCTGGAGTGCAATGGCGCAATATCGGCTCACCGCAACCTCCGCCTCCTGGGTCCAGGCAATTCTCCTACCTCAGCCTCCTGAGTAGCTGGGATTACAGGCACGCGCCACCATGCCCAGCTAACTTTTTGTATTTTTAGTAGAGACAGGGTTTCACCATGTTGACCAAGATGGTCTCGATCTCTTGACCTCGTGATCCACCCGCCTCGGCCTCCCAAAGTGCTGGGATTACAGGCGTGAGCCACCGCGCCCGGCCTTTTTTTTTTTTTTTTTTTTAAAGACAGTCTCACTCTGTCACCCACCCTGGTACAGTGTTGCAGTCTTGGCTGACTGCAACCTCCATTTCCTGGGTTCAAGCAATTCTCGTGTCTCAGCCTCCCAAGTCGCTGGGATTACAGCATACACCACCACCCCCAGCTAATTTTTTTTGCATTTTTAGTAGAGATGGAGTTTCACCATGTTGACCAGGCTGGTCTCGAACTCCTGGACTCAAGTAATCTGCCCACCTCAGCCCCCTAAAGTGTTGGGATTACAGGTGTGAACCACTGCGCTCAGCCCATAATGGAGATTTTCTTGTAGAACTTCATCAAGTTATAATTGTATACCATATCAACTCATTAAGAAAGAGTGAGAAAGTAACTTTGATTTTTTTCATTTTTGATTTAGGGTTAAAAAAAAAAAAGGTAAACTAGCATATGAAGTTAACAGATTGTTGAATGTAACACTTTAGGAAGGACTTCAAAGCCAAAAATAAAGACCTATTTTACATTTTAATGTTTAAAAATGCATCTATTAATATGTAAATATATGTGTAGGGGTGTGTGTATATACACATCTGCTAATAGCATATAGCTACTAATGTGTGTTTTAGATACATATTATGAAATAATTTAAATGAAGTTTATCAGAATTTATTAATAATGCCACACATTAAAGATGTTACTGTTAACCACCCATGTACTAAATTTTATGATGTTAGTATTTTGTTTAAAACTTTGAGACTTTATTCTAAGTTGGTTATCTATAGGCCAAGTATTTTACTTGCATAGGTAGGATGTGCATGTTCTGTAGATAAGACAAGATGGTCATGATTCCAGTTATTATGTCATTGATACATATATAGTAACTTTTATTTTTGAGTTGTTTTTTAAAATTTAAGGTTATACTTTATCTCCATGGGTGAAAATTTATGGGGAAAAAGTTTTATTCAAACGTGAAAGAAATTTGTACATCATTGTATTTTTCCAAGTGTGAAATAGTCTGTCTTGGTACATGTTGCTTCATCCCTGGAAGTCTTTGAGAGAGGTGATTACCTTTAAGAGATCCTAAAGAATGTGCAGTGTATATTAACTATGAAAATATGGAAGATCTTAAAGCATATTATTTTTTAACACAGGTGGTCTTTAGTATTCTTTGTTCTAGAAAAAGAAGCAATGTCATTTTGAACTACTGTAAATAATTCTTTTCCTGTCTGATTTGGTAAGCTTAAGTCTATTTGAGAATAAAAATTTAAAGCTGTTTTATAAATTATCTAGATCAGGCTTTCCATTTTTCAAGCTTTTATCTCCAACTACAGATTTTTTCATTCATTGAACAAATTAAGCTCTATTATATGCAAACCCCATAATGAATAAGGCACAATCTTTGTGCTACAGGACTTTACAGGGTAGTAGGAGAGATAAGATTAGGAACAACTATAATACAGAACAGCATGTAATGTATTAGCATGTGAGTAGTAATATTGAAATGTTAAAGTTAGCCATTGCAAAAAGAGATAAGCTGTTAAGATCAGGGAGAACTTCTTTGAATAGATGACAGTTAAATCGTGCCTTAGTAAAAGGTGATTCCATAAAGAAGCATCACTGATGAATTCATCCAGACACTAAGAATGGTCTATAGGTAACAGTGGAAAGTTTAGCAAGTTATAAAAATAATGGCAATGGAGGGTAAGAGGGAAGAATTTCATCCTGGTGTGGAAATCATCCAGATGAATCTAGGATGGCAATAATTTGAAAAAGTCAGTAGGAGGAAATGACATGGACTTAAACTGGTTAGATGCAAATCAAGTAAGTAGCTTATATTTGAAGTAAGCCACAGAATCAAAGACAAGATCACCCTACTCTTCATTTTAATCCCGTAAGACTTGAGGCACAGAAATCTTCTTGAAGAGTATGAGATTTTAGAAGAGAGGAAGGAGAGGATACATTCTTTTTAAGGAGGATGTTAAATTACAGATGAAGAAAGAAATGAGGGGTGGGAGAAAATGAGAGAATTAGATTTAGAGTAAATGAAGTTTCCCTTCACACTTAATAAAGTGGTGATTTCATAGATTACAGTGAGGACAATGGTAGTAGCAGGTCCTTAAAGAAGGCTGAATGAGGAGAGAATAAGGCAGGGTGGCGGTGGCAGAGGTAAAGGGTGATGTCGAAGTTTGAACAACAAAGCTAAACTGCTAGCATGGAACTTTTAAAAATACTTAAAAGAGAATTGGACACAATGAAAGTAGAATATATTTACTATTTTGAAAATAACTAGTGAAACCAACTAAATGACCTATCACGGCTTGTGTATAGAACTCTTAATGCTACCTTAAAGTACCTGGTATAGATGTTTACTTCAGTCTTATGTGATTATAGCAGATCAGTTGTTTCTTCTTTTCATGGGAACTTTTCTGAATTTTTATAAAATAATAGTCAATGTTTTTGTAGCATGGTGTATTACAGACATGTATATTTAATTTCATTGCTAGGAGAAAAATTTTAAAAGCCTTGTGAAAGGGGTATTAATACTTTTTGTTGTTGTTGTTTTGTTGTTGTTGTTGTTGTTGTTGTTAGATGGAGTTCCACTCTGTCACCCCAGGCTGGATTGCAGTGGCGCAATCTTGGCTCACTGCAGCCTCCACCCGCTGGGTTCAAGCAATTCTCCTGTGTCAGCCTCCCAAGTAGCTGGGATTACAGGCAGGTGCCACCACACCTGGCTAGGTTTTATATTTTTAGTAGAGATGGGGTTTCACCATATTGCCCAGGCTGGTCTCCCAAAGTTCTGGGATTACAGGAGTGAGTGACTGCACCTGGCCAATGCTTTTATTTTATTAGATGAAACAGCAGGGGTTCAGCTTTGTTAAATGATTTGCCCATGCACACCCTTATTTTTTAAGTCTTTTGTTTTGATTTTTGAGAAAACTCTCTGGTAAAGCAGTGAAGATTTTTTTATTTCTATTTTTTTTGAGGCGGAGTCTTGCTCTGTCACCCAGGCTGGAATGCAGTGGCACGACTTCGGCTTACTGCAACCTCTTCCTCCAGGGTTCAAGCAATTCTCCTGCCTCAGCCTCCTGAGTAACTGACATTACAGGTGTGAACCACCACACCCAGCTAGTTTTTTAATATTTTTGTTAGAGACGGGGGTCTCACCATGTTGGTCAGGTTGTTCTCAAACTCCTCACCTCAAGTGATATGCCTGCCTCCGCCTCCCAAAGTGTTGGGATTAAGGTGTTGTGAGCCACCATGCCTGGCCATTTCCGTTTTTTAAAACATCGGTACTTAGAAACTTGTCAAATATCTAAAACTGCGAATTGCTACTGTTTGGCAGATTTTCGGGGTTCCTTCTGTCTTGTACAGTCCTTAGTAATGTATATCATGCTTCAAGGCTATGAATAATTTACGAACTGGATATTTCTTATTGCAATAATTGACTTATCTCCTCTATATGATTTAGTGTCTACTGTAGATGAATTTGATTTAAAATAAATTGATTTAAATTTCAATGTAAATTAGTAGTCAGAAAACCCCATTGAATTATTTTCCCCCATAAAAGTTCATTTTTTGATTTAACCTGAAGAAATCCCCTCTTAAATTCAGTTTCATTTCTCTGTAGGATCGTTCTATATATAAATGCAAATTTCAGATTAATTTTATATTTATATTAGAAACCAAATGATTTCATTATTTTATTTATATAAGCCAATTGAAATAGTGCTGAAGTTACCTCTTGTGCATTGATTATCGATGCATATTAGAAAGCTTTTGTTCTACATTACCTGCATTTTAGTCAGCAATTATTTTGTTTGACTTTAAAACATATTTATTTGTACCTTTTTCTTTTTCGTATACACAATTTTAAAATAAAATGTGAATGCCTATTTTTCAAAGAAATATTTCAAATGTAGGCAGGCATTTTGGGAAGTAGATCTAACCAGAATCTAGATCAGTATGAGAAATTTTAAATACTGCATTAGGCATTTGATTATTTTTTTTCTTTAGGAATAATTTTTATTGGGATTTCCAACAGATAGATCAGCCGTATACTGTGGAGCTACAGATTGTAATCACCTCTCTGTTATTTTCCAAAATTTCCCAAAAGGAGCATGGATTTACAACAGAGTCCTTACAATAGATCATGTAACAACTATTCGTCTGGATGATCTAAAATACCTCATCCAAGTTAAATGACAACTCACTGTTTTTTGAATGGGATGCTTTAATTTTTCCAAATAGTCTATGGAGAGCTGTGAACCCCTTGAAAGAGTTTCTGGTTCTTTCACAAAACAATTGTTAAGGTTTTGTGATCCCTTTGTCTCAGATCAGGAGTCAACAAACTTCTCTAAAGGACCAGATAGTCAGAATTCTAGACTTTTTGGCCAAGAGGCAAAATTATAATATAGAGACATAGGCTGGTCACAATGGTTCACACCTATAATCCCAGCATTCTGGAAGGCCAAGGCAGGAGGATCACTTGAGGTCAGGAGTTCAGACCAGCCTGCCCAACATGGTGAAACCCCATCTCTACTAAAAATACAAAAATTAGCCAGGTGTGGTGGTGCATACCTATAATTCCAGCTACTCAGGAGGCTGAAGCAGGAGAATTGCTTACGCCTAGGAAGCAGAGGTTGCAGTGAGCCAAGACTCTGCCACTGCACTCCAGCCTGGGCTACAGAGTGAGACTCCATCTCAAAAAAAAAAAAGGATATAATGTAGAGACATATACAAGACAGAAAACAAACAACCACAAATTTCTGTTGACAAAAGTCAATGCAGAATAGTAATAACTGGGTACAGTTTTTGAAAATATAGAAGGAAATTGCAGGGGGAGGGATATTTTGCTTAGTTTGTGTTTATTGTTAGCATTTTCTGTCATCAAATTGATTGCAAATGTTCATCTCTGAAAATGATTCTTAGCTCATAGGTTGTATAAAATAGGTGGCAGGCCAGAAGTAGCCCATAGGCCATAATTTGCTGACCCTGTGTTAGATAAGAAGTTACCTCTATTCTGTGTTACTTTTGAGCTTGAACAGAAACCACTGCTCTATTTATGTAATCCTTTTGAAGATAAAGCATTCAGCGAGAAATTGGTCAGTCTTAAGGGTTTGACTATAATTTTTGTTTATTAATACTTGTTCTGGTGGAGAAACAGAAGTCTTGCCATTCATTGTCATTCTTGTGAATGTCTAGTCTTTTGAGAATTTGTTGAGTCTTTAAAAATTTGTTACAGGCATTTTAGTGGAGGAAAAATGAGGTCTATAATATAATATCAAGGACACTGAATATTGTATAGTTTTAAGTATTCTTATATACTATACAAAATGAATAAATGACTTTTTAATACTAAAACTTTATATTCAGCTCATCCCACTTTAAATTTTTTGTTTATACAGGAAAAGAAGTTAAAGAGCAAAGCCTTTCTTCAGATGGCTAACATTTTTACAGTTGTGAGAATGATGATTTCTTTTTCCTTAATCATTTTAAAGGTTTTTAAGTGAACATTATTCATGCAGTTGTGTAGTTAACATGCAAGCCCACAATCTGCTCACAACTGAATTTGTTGTTGTTGCTCTTTATTTTTCTAGGATTTCTGTCTGTGTAAGATACACTCATTCCCCAGTAATGAAACTTTGTATATACCATATGACAGCCTTGTTCCTAATGTGAATTATACAGAGCATGCGATTAACCATCCTCTGGTATGAGACTTATATCTACTGTGGTCTTCACTAAAGCGTCTGTCTGATGGTGTGATGTTTTAGGACTGCAATATTTGGTGTTTCTTGGTTCATTGTAATTTCATATTTTCACACAAGTTTGGTCTGTTTACCTTTTATTTTTGTGTCCTTTCTGTGTTCTCCCCACCTCTCTGCTTCACCTTTCTTTTAGCAAAGATGAGGATTTCTACCTTCAACATACATTGTTGGTCTTGTCTTCTGTTTTTGTTAGGAGGGACAGCAGTGTGATAAAAGAGGAAATCAAAGCCTTTCTTGCCAATCGGAGGATTTCCCAAGCAGTTGTTGCACAGGTAACAGGTAAGAGCTGAAGAGCCCTTTATTCTGGAATCATGTCTAGTCTGTGCCTTCTGGTGCAGATGTTGGAATATTGCTTGCATTTCTGCACTGCAGTGCAGATCTGTCAACTTAGGCATAATAATGTATGCCTGTGATTTAAAACCCTTTGTCTCCAATATCACCGAACTTCTCTAGTGACTTTTTTTTACTTGTGCTAATAAATTTTATAGCATTTGTAATAAGCACAAAATTCCCTATTTTGTGGCTAAAAAAGGTTCCCATAGTTTGCTTTTAATTGTAACAGTGTATGACACATGCACATCCAACTGCTTTCTATACTGTTATGTTTTTAAAAGCTTTGTAGTCCTCCAAATATAGTCTCTGATTATACCAGTTAAAAAATTATTCATGAGGGTAAAGAAAGTTGTTTTTTAAACCAGTTTCCATATGTAAAAGCATTCCTTGAAACATTACTGAGAAGAGTTACCATTGTCTTCTCTTTGTTCTTTATATCCCATCCCATTCTCCACCCCCACCCAAGCCCCATCCTTAGTATGTGGTGTATATGTGTCATTCTCTATTCAGATTGCATTTTTTATGAAGTTCTTAAATTTGGGGGCAGATGTCTTTTCTTTGTTAATGTGTGATCTTTCTTTCTTAGATCCCAGTGATTTCTAAGACCCTTAAAAAAATTAACTGGACCTTAGTCATTAGGAGAACCAGAAACTCTTTCAACTACATTTTGTAGTTGCTTCATTGTTGTGCTTTATATATTAATAGATAACAAAAATTAATTTTCCTTTTATTAACATTCTACTAGCTGGCTATGTGAATTTGGGTTTTTTAGCCTCTGTGCCTCAGCTTTCTTCCTTCTACAATGAAATAGTTGGATCTGGTCTTCAAAAATACCTTCTGATTTTAAGATATTCTAGTGTGTATGTGTTTAATATATTACACTAGTAATATATTTTTATAAACAAACTTGTTTATGGTAAAATAATTAACAGTGTCTTTCTGTGTAGCAGTCTTATATATACACCAAAGGACAGTGTGTTAGTTTAATTGTTGCAGTATTTAGGTGTTTTTCTATAGGATATTTAAAATATGTTGTAACCTTTATCTTCAAGGACCAAGTTACGGTGCCTAATGCAATGTAAGGACAAGTCAAGTAGGTTTTAGTGAAACTCACTGATGTGGGCTTTAAAAAGATGAAATGTTGTCTTTCAGTACTTACATTTCAGCCTCCATGACTAGAAGCAATAGTATCTTTCAGTTTGCCAGCCTAAAACTAAAAAAGACAAAATTGTGTTATACAATAGCATTGCAACACTGATACTTTTTAAGTAGAAGTATTTCTTAGTGTATTGAATTCCCTGAATATTGAATCATTTTGGACTTTTAAAATAGTAGCTTTGAAACCCATCCAACCTTAATTAATGCAAATCATAGTAAAATACCTTTAAAAAGCATTTCTTGAGCATATCTAAAGGCATTGGGTAAACTATAATGGGTTAAACATGATGCATTATACATAGTATTGCCTTTTTTGGAAAGGGAAACTGAAAGATGTGTTTTTCCATCTTGCTACTCAAAATATAGTACATGGAACAGCATTATTGGCATCACCTGGGAGCTTGCTAGAGTTGTGAAAATACTGAGTACTGCTCTAAATGTGCTGAAACATAATTTACATTTTAACCAGAAGCCCAGGTGATTTCAGTTTGAGAAATACTATTGTAGGCTACTGGTAAACTTTACTGACATTAACTTCAATGGATTGGCATTAACATTACCTCATGGTAATAGTCATGATGCCATCCCGTTTTTATTTTTGTTTTGTTTTTGGTTTTGAGACAGGGTCTCGCTCTATTGCCGAGGCTAGAGTGCTGTGGCGTGTAATCATGGCTCACTGCAGCCTCCACCTCCTAGGCTCTTCCCATATCAGCCTCCTGAGTAGCTGAGGCTGCAGTTGTACACCACCACACCTGGCTAATTTTTATATTTTACTTCTTTTTTTTTTTAAACAGAGTCAGTCACCCAGGCTGGAGTGCAGTGGTGTGATCTGGGCTCACTGCAATGTCTGCTTCCCTGCGATCGATTCTCCTGCCTCAGCCTCCCAAGTAGCTGGGATTTGAGGCACCTCCCACCACTCCTGGCTAATCTTTGTGTTTTTAGTAGACAGGGTTTGACCATATTGGCCAGGTTGGTCTCGAACTCCAGAGCTCAGGTGATCCACCCACCTCGGCCTCCCAAAGTGCTGTGATTACAGGTATGAGCCACCACTCTCCACCTGTTTTTTACTTTTTGTAGAGATGAGGTTTCACCATATTGCTCAGGCTAGTCGAGCTCTTAGGATTACAGGTGTTAGGCACCGTGGCACCTGGGCATCATCTCCTGTTTTTGCAAGCAAGAACTGAAAATACATTTACACATTTTTTATCTATTGTACCACGTGGACCTTTCTTTTGCTGCCATAACTATGGAATTTGGTAGTGTTACAAACTTCTTTCCCCAATTCAGCCTCACCCCAACTTGTTCTTGTCCTCTTCATTTCTACTCCAGAAGTTTGGGTTCATCTTCCCTTGATTAGATATCCTTGATGATTTTCTGTTGTCTAAAAACTGAAATTTCTTAATCCCAGCACTTTGGGAGGCCAAGGGTGGTAGATCACCTGAGGTCAGGAGTTCAAGACTAGCCTGGCAAACATGGTGAAACCCCCATCTCTACTAAAAATACAAAAATTAGCTGGGCGTGGTAGCTGGCACCTGTAATCCCAGCTACTTGGGAGGCTGAGACAAGAGAATCGCTTGAACCCAGGAGGCAGACGTTGCAGTTAGCCGAGATCGCGCCATTGCACTCCAGCCTGGGGGACAAGAGTGAAACTTCATCTCAAATTTAAAAAAAAAAAAAAATTGTAATCGGACTCCAGCCTTCTCTTTTTTGCCATCTTCTATTCAGTATGCCCCCAGCTGAATTTCACTATTTGCTATTTCCAGAATTCTGCTCAGTTGGATGCTTCCAGAGTTTTGGTTGTCCCAAGGATACCTCTCACCTTCTCATCTCAGTTCTACCAATTTGTTTATCAAGATTATCTCAGCTATTAACCCTCATTCTAACTTCTTGACCACTTTAGTCCTTGCAGACATCTCTTTTTTTCTGAAATTAATTACACTTAGTTCTCCACCTGGAGGTTTAGTACACATTTTAGTTATGCATTTTTAGAGCAGTGTTCTTCAAGAGTGACCTTTCCTTACACAAAGAGTCTAGCATTGTACATGTACTCTGAACATTTCTTGTTTACCTAGCTGCCTTGTAGTGTTAAGAGGAGAACTGGTGATGCAAACACAAGCTATACATATGAAAATTAGTCCAGTGACTTTGTTCAGTGACATGCCCTCTCCAAAAATAATAATTTACTTGCTCAACAAATGCTGTGTGAATTTTTGCCCTTAAGGAACTTACATTTTTATTTCATTTACTTCAGTTGTTTATATAAGGCCTGGGGAATGAGGATGATTGATAACCAGATTGGTTCATTGTCCTCTTGGTCAACTTACTGAATTCCTATGTTTTTTGTGTATGGTGTGTTATGTTTTTATCCCAGCCTGCCCAGCCATCAAGCTAAACTCAGCGGCAAGGCTTTTCGTTGCAGAGAAGAGATCTAGCTAGAGAATAGTGAGGTTACTAACTAACTAAAGGCTGGCCCTTGCAGTTGGTCCACTTAGATTAGAGTGAGCCTGAGTATAGAAGCCTTCTGGTTACCCAGAGCTAACTACCTGCAGTACCTCATCAGTGTATATATGCATTTTTCTATCTTTAAACAAATTAGTCAAGTGCGTCTTCAAAAAATAGTACCTGATCCACCTTAAGGTTTAGGATGTGGTGGTACTCCTGAATCTTATAACAAGTTCTCTTTAAAAGATGTAAGTTCAACTCTAATATGTGAAATGAGTCAACCTTGAGATAAAAATGAGAACGAGTGGTGCATAACAAAAGAAAATGCTAAATAAAAAAGTGTAATGAGGTACAAAATTATAACACATGTGCATGTTCCAGAAACAAATACAGAAGTTTCTTTTTATAGATTCGGAGGATTTCTATAATAAGATAAACAAGAAGTTCATGGGTGGGGTCTGTATAAATAATATCCTACTGATAGGAAAAATGACAGTATAAACAGGATGTAATAACAGTGCCTGCTGAATTCCCAGCATGTTATTTGTAGCTTCTTTCACAGTCGCAGCTGTTCCCACCAAGGGTGGATTTTTACCTCTGTAAGAGGTCAGCCAAGATTCTAAATTCTCACTAACAATGGTGGGTTGGTAAGCATAGTCCTTGCTTTAGTAATAAGCACATGTATTCTGAATTCACTTTCAGGGTAAAATGTTTTCTTAGGCTGTTTAAGAATGCTTAAAACATAATTTTTTAAAAAATGACCTCTGGGGAAAAAAAATCAAGCATGCAGAATAAATGAGTAAATGGGCAGAGCTTGATGAGCGCTTATCAGCCAAAGTAATAAATTGATTGGATGCATGTCCTCTGAAGAAATAAATACACGGAAGGAGGAAAAAATCAGCACCTCTGAATTTTAAGAAATGTACCAGAATTTTGTTTTCTTAAAATGTAGTAGTGTGATGAGGAAGTAACAGAATCTCAGTGTTCTGATCTTTCTGCCGTAAAATAGCCTTGTGACCCAGAGTCTCATTTTCCTTATTTATAAGATAAAGGGCTTTAACTAAATAGATTAACTAAATAGTTTCTTTCTTAGTTCCATTTGAACTGGCTGCTCTAACAAAATACCATGAACTAGGTGGCTTATAAACAAGAGAAATTATTTCTCACAGTTCTAGAGGCTGAGAAGTCCAGGATCAAGCCATATTCAGTG
Organism: Saimiri boliviensis; assembly: GCF_048565385.1. Lineage (NCBI taxonomy): Eukaryota > Metazoa > Chordata > Mammalia > Primates > Cebidae > Saimiri > Saimiri boliviensis. Next base: position 104,040,423 of record NC_133461.1, read on the forward strand.
TCTGGTGAGAGACTGCTTTCTGGCTCATAGATCATGCCATCTCATTGTGTTGTCACATAGTGGCATGGGGAACGGGTCTCTCTTGGGCCTCTTTTATTGAGGCCCTAATTCTGGTTCAGAAGGATTCAACTCACATGACCTAATCACCTCCCAAAGATCCCACCTCCTAAAACCATCATCTTGGAGGTAAGAATTTCAACATAGGAATTATAGGGGGACATAAACATTCAACCATAGCAGCTTCTATATATATTTTCTAGCTGTCAAATTCTATTCTGTTTTTAAGTTGTAAATGCATTTTAACAGATGTGCATCTTATCTGTACCTAGTGATTTTCATTCCTAAAACGTAAGAATTTGTGTAAAGGCAAGTTCTGAACTGGTTTTAGAAATGTTGCAGCTGTACTCAGATCACTTAATTCCTTTTTAACCTATCTTTAAAATGAAGGATAAAACCACTGCGTATTCTATTTAATTATAGCAATTTCTTTGTAAAGGTAAAGAATTAAGTTCCCTAATCAGAGAACTGAAGATCGGACATTAAAAACTAAAGCATCAATGTATTAAAAAAAAAAAAAACAACCAACTTTATTTTCAGAGTAGTTTTAGGTTCACAGCTGCCTTCCATACACAGCTCTCTCCCACTATCACCATCCAGCAGCAGAATGATACCTTTGTTACTGTCGGTGAACCTACATTGACATGTCATTGTCACCTGAAGTTCATAGTTTATATTGGAGTTCACTCTCGGTTTTGCACATCCTATGGTGTTTGGACAAATGTTTAATGACATGTATCCACCACTGTAGTATTACACAGAGTTGTTGTACTGCCCCAAAAATTCTCTGTGCTTTGCCTGTTCATCCCCTCCTCCCCTAAGCTCCTGGCAACCACTGATCTTTTTATTGTTTCCCTAGTTTTGCCTTTCCAGAATGTCATATAGTTGGAATCATGCAGTGTGGAACTTCAGATTGGCTTCTTTCACATAGTAATATACATTTTCTGTTTCTCCCTGTCTCTTCATGGTTTGATAGCTCTGAATTTCCTGTTAGCACTGAATAATACTCCATTGTCTGGATGTACCACAATTTATTTCTCTATTCACCTACTGGATGGCATCTTAGTTGCTTCCAGGTTTTAGCAGTTATGAATAAAACTGCTATAAACAAGTAGAATGTCTATCTATATTAGTAAAGCAATGTTGGTAGAACGTAAGCTACAGACTATGGAATTGTCCTATTAGAATACAACTAGAAACAATTACCTTGCTAATTTGACAAGATTTTATTAATTCTTACCTAGTGGATTTTACCAGTTTTATGTGGATCTCCAGTTTGAAGGCTACCACCTGCCTACAGGATGGGTGGGCTTCTGCATGAAAGATGTAATCCTCTCTCCAAATGGAAGAGGTTTGGAGTTTTTCTTTTTGTTAGAGGAAACCTTTCAAATCTTTGAATGTACTTTGTTTACTCAACATTATAATTGTTTCGGCAGAGTGCATTTTGGGATTTTCTTTTGTTTTGCAGCCTGGGGGAATAGGAACAGATGTTATTCCATGGTTCAAAATATTCTTACTTTTTAATCTCAGTTTCTTCTATCTTCTTCTTTAATTTTTCGGAAAATTGTTTTCTTGTAAGCATAACATATGAAGTTACATTTTTTTCCCCCATAGGAGAAAAAACAGCCTCTTCCACATCTAAATGCCTGTGTTTTCTCACTTTGTTGATGGCTAAGTGAGGAATTGGCAGTGAAAATAATTTTTGAAGGTATTTTTTGTTGTTTGAAAATCAGTTCTCTACAATTATTGAAATTCATTGTCCTGCTGGGGCTTTGATCTTGTCAAATGCAGTGCATAGGAGTATACATTTTTGGTATAAATATTGGGAAGACTAGTTGTCAGGTATAAAATAGCATCTCTCTTTCACCTGTATATAAAGCAGAAACCGTATTTAAAAGAATGTTATCCTACTGCAAGCCCTGACAGTGACTTATAAAGGTTAGGCACAGATGTGATTTTTCCCCTCATTCAGTAATTATCATTTTTGTTTCTCTCCACTTCTTATTTCCTAAGATTGTGGGGAAAAGCCTGTACTTAGATACAATGTTCCTTTGATTGTTGTGTGAAATATTTCTTGCCTAATGTAATTTTAAAATTGTTATATTAAATATGTTAATATGTTAAGTATACAGAAATAAATAACAAAAGGAGGAAGTGATACCCCAGTAAAAAATTCAGAAGGTATCTCTGTGTGACAAAAAGCAAAACCTAAGGTTCATCTGTAGCTGTCAATCTTAAAGCAATATCATAAATATCACAAATAACATCCTGGAGAAGAAAGGCTCTGAAGAGAAAATAAATGCCATTTCTTGTAAATTCTAGATATGCTCCTTTATGCAGTAAAGAATTATTCTATTAATTCTTAAAAGTTTTACTCAAAATGAGGCCTTAAATCAAGGTGCTGCAAATAGTTTCGTGAGGAAGATGTAGCACTATATTTAACTAAGGAACTAATGCTTGAACTAACCAAACTGCAGCTGAGGGGCTTGATACCTGAGAGGCCTATACATTTTTTAAGCAAATCGTTCAAATTCTTTTGGCTTAGAAGAAAGCTTTTAATATCAGAATGTGTCAGCTTCAACTAAATTTGACTGTATCATTTGATTCTTACAAAATAAACTTGGAGATATGCAAGAGAATTTTGTTTTTTCCTTTGTTTTTATTACCTTTATTAAGATAAAATTTACATAAGAGTATAGGTCTCTGAGTTTTATCAAACTTATATAGCGGCATTAATCATCACCAAATTTAAGACACGACTATTTCAGTATTCCAAGAAGTTGTCTTGTGCCTTTTTGCAGTCAAATACTGTTTTCCCACCTGCAGTACCTGGCAACCATTCATCTGCATTCCTTCACTATTGATTTACCTTTTCTAGAATTTCATGTCAATGGAATCATACAAAACATATCTTTTGTATCTAACTTCTTTCATTTAGCATGATGCTTTTAAGATTCATGAGTGTTGTTACATATTTCAGTCATTTATGACTTTTGAATGCTGAATACTAATCCATTGAATGGATATAACAAAATTAGTTTATCCATTAATCAGTAGATGGACGTTTGGATTTTTTCCAGGGCGTGGCTATTTAGAACTAAGCTGCTATGAATATTTTGTATATAAGTTTTTGTGTGGGAATATGTTTTCATTTCCTATGGGTAAATACCCGGGAGTGGGATTGTGGGGTTGTTGGTAAACATACTTTTAACTTTTTAAGACACTGCCAAACTCTTTAGTGTGGCTGCACCATTTTGCATTCCCACCAGCAAAGAATGAGGTCTTACCACTCTGCTCTCTCTTCAGTACTTGGTGTTTGTGCTTATTAATGAGTTGAGTCATTCTAGTGCAAGTATAATGATATCTCATTCTAGTTTTATTTTGTGTTTTTCTAATGACTGATTATGTTGAGCATCTTTTTATATGATCACTTGTTATTCATGTAGCTTCTTGGGTGACATGTCTGTCAAATCTTTTGTCTATTATTCTTTAATCAGGTTTGCCTTATTTAGTATAAGAGCTCTTTTTATATTCTGGGTACAAGTCCTTAAATATACAGATATACATATTTCCTAGACCAAGGCTTGTGTTTTCATTTTCTTAAAAATATCTTTCTAAGAGCAAATGTTGTAAAATTTTAGGAAGTTGTATTTATCACTTTTTTTCTTTTGTAGTTTTTGCTTTTTGTGTTCTGAGAAAATTCGCTTGAAGTCTCAAAGATAGTCCCATGTTTTCCTCTGTACGCTTTATCTTTTTAGCTCTTACATTAGTTCTGTGGACCATTTAAAGTTAACTTCTGTATTGAGATAAGGGTTGAGGCATTTTTTTTTTTTCTTACGGAGATCCAGTTGTTAGAACACCATTTGTCAAAAAATCTAGTCTTTCCCCATTTGATTACTTTGTTTTCTTTCTGGAAACTCAGTTGGACATACATGCAAGGTCTGTTTCTGGGCTTTGTATTCTGTTCTGTCAATCTTTATGTCTGTCCTTACACCAGTAAAAATTAGATTATTCTAAGTCATGAAATCAGAAAGTGTAATTCTTCCCAATGTTGTTTTTCCTTTTCAAGATAACTGTTGACTTTACAGGTCTTTAGTATTTTTATATACATTTTAAAACTAGCTTTTCCGTTTCTGCAAAAAGTACATCTGTAAGTGAGATTGGGATTGTGTTAAATGTATACCTTGATCTGGCATTAAGAATTTACATCTTAATCATATCGAGTCTCAATCTATGAACGTGATTTGCTATGTTTTTACTTGTTTATGACTTTTTTATTTTCTCTCAGCCATTTTAGTGGTTTTCAGTGTACACGTTTTATACATATTAAATTCCTCGCTAAATATTTTATATTTTTGTTGTGATTATATTGGTATTGCTTTTAATTTTGGTACCCACTTCCTTGTTTCTTGTATCACAAATCAGTTGGTTTTATTATATTGACCTGTGAACTTGCTTAACTCAATTATTTGTTCTAGTAGCTTAAAAATTATTTTTAAAGGATTTTCTACACAATCATCTTATCTGTGAATGAGATAATTTTACTTCTTCCTTTTCAATATGTCTTTCTTGTTTCTTCTCCTCCCCCTCCCCCCCTTTTTTTTTTTTTTTTTTTGAGACGGAGTTTCGCTCTTGTTGCCCAGGCTGGAGTGCAATGGCGCAATCTCGGCTCACCGCAACCTCCGCCTCCTGGGTTCAGGCAATTCTCCTGCCTCAGCCTCCTGAGTAGCTGGGATTACAGGCACGTGCCACCATGCCCAGCTAATTTTTTGTATTTTTAGTAGAGACGGGGTTTCACCATGTTGACCAGGATGGTCTCGATCTCTTGACCTCGTGATCCACCTGCCTCGGCCTCCCAAAGTGCTGGGATTACAGGCTTGAGCCACCGCGCCGGGCCATTTCTTTTTCCCCCTTTATTGAACTAGGACCAACAGTTCAATCTTGAATGGAGTGACCAAAGCAGACATCCTTACCTTGTTCCCAGTCATAGGGAGCAAACATTCAATTTTTTACTGTTAAGTAGGATCTTAGCTGTGAGTTTTTCATAGTTGCCCTTTACCAAGATTCCTTTCAAGAAAGTTTTCTTCTATTTTTAATAGTTTTTATCATGATGGATGTTGTAGTTTATCAAATGCTTTTCGGTATCTGTTGAGATGACCAAATGGTTTTTCTTGCTTAGTCTTGTTAATATGGTAAATCACGTTGATTTACATTCTGGAAAAAATCTCACTCAGTTATGATATATGGTCCATTTTATATCATTTCATTTAATTTGCTGATATTAAGAATTATTGCATCTGACGTTATTCTGGGTTTATGTTTTACTTGCCTGTGTTCTTTCTATTCTTATTATAACAAAACTATACAATGACATTATAACGTTGGCCTCATGAGATAAGTTGCTAAGTGGTCCTTTCTCTTGTATTTTCTGGAAGCATTTGTGTAGAATTGGTATTATTTCTTTCTTAAATATCTTTGCAACTATACCTTTTTATTATGGTGACTATCTTAAACTGTTTATAATTTACTACCTGGATCATAGGGCTTGTACCCTATACTGAAGTCAGCAGAAAAAATAAGAGAATGGTAGAGTTATTGGGTCCTTAATACCTTAAAGATTTCCAGCACTTTCCTATGTAATTTTACACGTGGCCCAAATATTCTTCTCTTGCCAGTTGCCTAAAATAACAGAATTACTAACCACAAACCAAATTAAATTAGCCTTAGACACAGCAGTGGCCCTTCCCTTATGTCCTTTTTAGTAAAGAACATAGTTTTTACTTGCTAAGCTAGGAGATTTTGCCTCCTATAGTAGTTTTAAAAATACTGAGTGGCCTGTCACTAGATCTCCTAAGCAAATCCGTGGACACCATCTTGCTTTTGAACTCATTGTGATTTGAAAGCACAAGTCCACTATAATATTGCCCCAGGCTCATCATTGTTCTTGATGAGAAATGTAGTCTGGGATTCTTAAAACTTTCTTAATGTGGTCCATCATTTAATGTTCTCAGTCATTTTAAGAACTAGAAGATGCTATTTTCTTAAAAATGTTTTTTTCTCCTTTGACAGTTATAAACATACTGCCTTTTGCTTCCAAGCCCTTCCATTGCCCAACAGTTTTTGTAGGACATTTTATTACCAGTTTATCTTGATTTTTCTAGGAGATAAAAAGGGTCTTTGAAATCCTTGAGTGCTGTGTGTTAAAATAATTACTATCATGCATAATAGATAGTAAGAAGAAGTATCTTAAGCCATTGTTTAGCGACATTGTTTTTACAGTCTTCAGCTTTATCATTATGCTGAATCCCTATCAGCATCTAGCTGTCCAAGTGAGTTATAGATGGCCGGTGGCTCTGCTTTTTACTAGCCCTCACCCTCTTAGCTAAACCTCTTTTTTTTTTAGGGTTTTTATTTTTAGCTATAACTTATTTAACACTATCAAGTGTTAGATGCCATGCTAAGAGTTTTATATACTTGAGAAGCAGGTGTTAACTTCCTCAGTTACACGAATGAGAAAACACAGGCATAAGAGGATTGACTTACTTGCCAGTAGTCATGCAGTTAATTGCTGTTTGTTTTGCTACACAGCCACTGCTCTTTACATAGCAGTTTGGTGTATAGAGAAAATATAATACCATTGTCAAGGGTGTGACTTTGAGGATGGACTGCCTGGGTTCAAAAATCTGATTTCCATCCCTTACTTATTATATAACTTTGGCCAAATTACTGAATGTCTTAAGCCTCAATTTCTCCTCTTCTAGAAAACAGAATAACAGTAGTACCTACCTAAATGAGTACTTGGGTGGATTAAACGAGTTAGTTTAGGTAAAGTTTGAAATAGCTCATAGGTAAATGCCATAGAAGTTTTTCTATTATTATCATTGTTAATCATTATAATTGCTTAATTTTCAGCCCGTAATCATTTTTCATTCATGTCTCTCGAGATCGACTTTCCTAAAGCTGAGTTTCCTGAGACCAAATATGTTAACCATAAATATGTATAGCTTTGAGACACTTACTAATGAACTTTTAAACAATAAATGTACTTTTTGTATTAGGAAATATATTCATGTGGTTCAGACTTCAGAAGTACTTTCAGAAGAGTATACATGCTAAGCCTCCTCCTCGTTCCCTAGCCATATCCCCTTCTGGGATGAGATTAATGTTAACAGTTTCTTCAGAAGTTTTATGTATTTATTAACAAGTAAGTATATTCATTGTCTTTTTGTGCCAAATCAACACTTAGATTTTTTTTAACTTGGAAATTATTCCATATTGGTATAGAGTATTATTACTGTTTTTCAAAAGGACATAGTTTACCATATATAAACTTTAACTATGAATAGTTGGCAATTAAGGAACTATTTTAAACTATTTTTTGCCTTTATTCCAGTATACAAAATAGATACTACTTATGTAACAAATAAGATATATTTTGATAAAGATTTAGGTAAGATTTTAATTTGGTGATAAATATGTTATTCTTTAAGATCTACATACTCTTGTATGAGTAGCATTTTTTAAAGTTTTTACTGTGTAATTTTTCTAGGAATTTATCCTATAGAAGTATTTGCTTATGTCTAGAATGATGACAGTACAAGAATATTTATTGCAGCATATTATATGATGACAAAATGCTGTAAATAACCTGTATGTCCACCAGTAGAGGCTAGCTTGGTAAATTATGGTACATGTATGCTATGGAGTACTGTTTGTTTATAAAAGAATAAAGCAGTTCTGTATGTCTCTAGTGGAATGAAGAAGGGAATAGGTTGTAAGATATGAATGGAAGATGACTTATTTTTGTTCCTTTTGGATTTTGTATCCCATGTATAACTTTAGTATTAAAAAAAAAAAACTAGTACCAATTTTAAAAACACATGTTACACCACAAAGTCAATAACAAATGGAAGATGACTTATTTTTGCTCCTTTTGGATTTTGTATCCCATATGTAACTTCTGTATTTAAAAAAAAACTAGCACCAATTTTAAAAACATATGTTATGTCACAAACTCAGTAACAATCTCTACTGGCAGAATCAACTCAAGGGTTGCCAGTTTTTTTATTGCGCTCTGTGCTACCAATCAGAATCACAACAGGATTTTGTTGTTTTTGTCAACATGAATCTAAAGTTTATATGGAAAAAAAAATGCATGAGAATAACTAAGAGATTGTTTTAAAAGAACAGGGGAAAGCCAGGCATGGTGACACACATCCATAATCCCAGTACTTTGGGAGGCTGAGGCAGGCAGGTGGCTTGAGGTCAGGAGCTCAGGAGTAGCCTGGTCAACATGGTAAAACCCATCTCTACTAAAAATAAAAAATACGCCGGGCATGGTGGCACATGCCTGTAATCCCAGCTATTCGGGAGGCTAAGGAAAGAGAATCATTTGAACCCAGGAGATGGAGGCTGCAGTGAGGCCAGATTGTGCCACTGCACTCCAGCCTGGGTGACAGAGCCAGACTCCATCTCAAAAAACAAACAAACAAACAAAAAAAAAGTACGGGAAAGAGTTGACCAAATTTGCCCTACCAGATATTAAAATATACTACATGGTTAGAGTAAGTAAAACAGAGTCATTGTGTTGTCAGATGAATATATCAGTTGTACAGGAGAGAGTTAATAGATCCTTAGAGATGAGCTAATTTAGCTTAAATAAAGGAATCCCTTCCAATCTGTAAGGAAATAAATAGTGTTTTTCCATTTATTGTTAGAAAATGGAAAAATGAATATAGATACTAATTATACCAGAAGCAAAAATCAGTTTTCATGTGGAATAAAGAACTAAATAAATATACTTTTTAAAGCTTGAGAAAATATTCTACACTATTGTTAAAAGAAAATAATGAATGTTTTTATTATTTTGGGATAGGAAAAGCTTTCCTAAGCAATACATAAAACCCTAAAAATAACATTGTATGGGTTTAACTGCATAAAAATTTTAAGCATGTATCCGGTAAAAGATACTATAAACAAGATTCACATTGGAAGGTATTTGCAGCATTATAGAGCAAAAGATTGGTATCTATGATGGTATATCAAAAAAGCTCTTATAGGTTATTATGAAAAGCGACAAATAACCTAATAAAAAATTAGTAAAAGATAGCAGCGTATAATTACGCAAGACAAAATATAAGTGGCCAATAATCATATGAAAAGATGTAAAGTATCTTAGAATATTAAATACGAACAATTTAATTTCTAAAGATCAGGGGGATTTTGCCCATTGAGTCAGCAAACTTTAGAAGATTGAGGGATGCTGCTGGTCCTCTTCTGTGCATCAAAACCCAGTAAAGACAATAAAAATAAACAAAAATAGAAGAAAAACTCTAGTGAAGCAATAGCTAGAACCTTAAAGCACAGACCAAGTCAAATAAGAATTCTGTATCAAAAAAGGAAAACGGTGGGAATTCTTATATCTATATCTATCTATCTATCTATCTATATATATACACACATACAATCTAACATAGAAACCCATACCCATCAGCAGTAATTCCCAGTCCCCCAGTCCCCCAGCCCCTGGTTTGCACTGATTTACTTTCTGTCCCTGTGGATATACCTACAAACTTCTGGACATTTCATAAGATGGAATCATATACTATATAAATTTTTGTTTTGGGCTTCCTTATACTTAGCATAATGTTTTCAAGATTCACTCATGTAGCATGCATCAGTACTTCATTCCTTTTCATAACTGAATAATATATCATTATATGTATATACCATATTCTGTGTATTCATCGGTTGGTGAACAGGTGGATTATTTCATTGGCTATTGTTAATAATAATGCGGCTATGTATATTTGTGGACAAGTTTTCGAGTGGACAAATTCTCTGGGAAGTGTGCCTAGGAATAGAACTGCTGGGTCACATGGTAATTCTGTGTTTAATGTTTTGAGGAACTGCCATAACCGTTTTCCATTTTACAAACCACCACCAATGTATGACATTTCCAATTTCTTCATATACTCACCAACACTTTACGATAGCTATCCTAGTGTATGTGAAGTATGTGTCTTACTGTATTTTTGATTTGCTGTAGTTTTGATTTAGTGAGTGATGGTGTTGTATATCTTTTCATGTGCATCTTGGTTATTTATGTATCTCACCACAACCTCCACCTCCCAGGTTCAAGTGATTCTCCTGCCTCAGCTTCCTGAGTACCTGGGATTACAGGCATGTGCCACCATGCCCGGCTAACTTTTTGTATTTTTAGTAGAGACAGGGTTTCTCCATCTTGGCCAGACTGGTCTCAATCTCTTGACCTCAGGTGATCCACCTGCCTCCACCTCCCAAAGTGCTAGGATTATAGGCATGATCCACCACGTCCGGCCCATTTATGTATCTTTTTTGGAAAAGTGTCTAGTCAGATCCTTTGCCTTTTTTAAAAATTGGATTATTTGTCTTTTTATATTGAAGTGTTAAAGAGTTCTTTATATAGGTTTATATAATATGTTGAAATGTTGAGTCACTTACATAAGTTAATGTATAAGTTGAATTCTTTATATAAATTCATATACAGGTTGAATTCTTTATATAAGTTTGTGTATACACATGTATACATGGACTTAGGTCTGACAAGTTACTTATCAGTTAAGTCCCTTACCAGATAGGGTGTTTACAAATATTTTCTCCCATTCTGTGAGTTGTCTTTTCACATTTTTGATAGTGTTCTTTGAAGCACACAAGTTTTTAGTTTTGATGAAGTATATGTTGTTTTGTTGTTTTGTTTTTGCTTAGTATCATTGCCTGTTCCTAGATCATGCGGCTTTATATTTGTTTTGTTCTAAAAGTTTTATACTTCTAGCTCTTACGTTTATGTCTTTGAGTTACTTTTTATATATGATGTGAGGAAGCGATGTGAGCATTCTATTAATATGGATATCCACTTATCCTGTGTATTTTATTCTTTTTAATGTTTTTGTAAGTGGAAGTCTTTTCTGAATTTTATTTTTGTATTGTTCATTGCTAATGGATAGAAATAAGTTTTATTTTTGTATATTGATCTTATATTTTGCAATTGTGCTGAACTCATTTATTAGTTCTAATAGGAGTGTGTGTGTGTCTGTGTCTTTGTCTGTGTATTTCTTTGAGTTTTTTACATACGAAATCATATATCTGCAAATAGAGGTAGTTCTCCTTCTTCTTTTCCAATCCACATGACTTCTCTTTATTTTGCCTTATAGCTAGAACCTCTAATACAGTGTTTAACAGAAGTGGCAAGAGCAGATATCCTTGTGTTGTTCCTGTTCTTAGGGAAAGTGTTCAGTCTTTCCCCATTAAATATGATGTTAGCTATTGTTTGTTCATAGATACCCTATATCAGGGTCAGGAAGTTTGCTTCTCTGCTTAGTTTTTGAGTATTTTATATCATGAAAGCCTGTTGAATTTTATCATGATTTTTCTGTGTCTATTAAAATAATTATGTGGATTTTGTCAGTTATTGATGTGACTGCATTACATTGATTTTCATGTGTTGAGTGAACCTTGCTATCCTGAAATAAATCCCACCTGGTCATGGCATATAATCCTCTATATATGTTGTTGGATTCAGTTTGCTAAATCCCACCTGGTCATGGCATATAATCCTCTATATATGTTTTTGGATTCAGTTTGCTAACATTTCGTTGAGGATTTTTACACCAGCATGCCTAAGGGATATTAATCTGTCGTTTTTGTTTGAGATTAGGTCTCACTCTGTCACCTAAGTTACAGTGCAGTAGCACCATCAGGGCTCACTACAGCCTTGACTTCCTGGCTCAAGTGATCCTTCCACCTCAGCCTACCAGGTATCTGGGGACCACAGGGGTGTGCCACCATGCCTTGCTAATTTTTAAATTTTATTTCGCAGAAGTGGGGTCTTCCTGTATTGCTCAGGCTGGCCTTGAACTCCTGGCCTCAAGTGATCCTCCCTCCTTGGCCTCCTAAAGTGTTGGAATTACAGATGTAAGCTACCATGCCCAGCCTGTGTATAGTTTTCCTGTAGTGTCTTTGTCTGGTTTTGGTATTAGGATAATACTGCCTCATGGAATTGAGTCAGAAGTGTTTTTTCCTTTTTTATTTTTATAGAAGAATTTGTGAAGAGTTGTTAATGGGTGTTTGTGCATTAATTATTCTTTAAATGTGTGGTAGAATTTACCAGTAAAGCATTCTGTCTTTTCTTTGTGGAGGCTGTTTGAATATGAATTCAACATCTTTACTTAATATAAGTCTATTCAGATTTTCTGTGCCTTGAGTCAGGTTCAGTAGTTTTTTCCTACCAATATGTTTGTTTCAACTAGGTTATGTAATGTGTTGGCTTACAGTTGTTCGTATTATCCTTGTTGATCTATCTACCTGTTTTTCCTATGATTGAAAGTGGTATATTGATATCTCCAACTCTTATTGTTGAATTCTTTCTTCTGTCTTCAGTTCTGGCAGTTTTTGCTTTATGCATTTTAGGGCTCTGTTGCTTGGTATATATGCATTTACAATTATATCTTCCTTGTTAATTGTGCCTTTTATTAGGTCTTCTTTTTCTAGTAACAAGTTTTATCTTTTTTTTTTTTTTGAGACGAAGTTTCACTCTTGTTACCCAGGTTGGAGTGCAATGGCACGGTCTCGGCTCAACACAACCTCTGCCTCCTGGGTTCAGGCAATTCTCCTGCCTCAGCCTCCTGAGTAGCTGGGATTACAGGCACACACCACCATGCCCAGCTAATTTTTTGTATTTTTAGTAGAGACGGGGTTTCACCATGTTGACCAGGATGGTCTCGATCTCTTGACCTCGTGATCCGCCCTCCTTGGCCTCCCAAAGTGCTGGGATTACAGGCGTGAGCCACTGCGCCTGGCAAGTTTTAACTTAAGGTCTATTCTATTAATATTTAACTGTCAGTTGAGTTCTCATTTGGTTAGTTTATATGATACATCTTTTTCCATTCTTTTACTTTCAACCTAATTTTCTTTGAATCTAAGATATATCTCTTACAGATAAGATGCAGTTAGATTGTGTTTCTGGCAATCTCTGTCTTCTTACTGGCATTTTAAATCTATTTTAATTTAATTATGATAAAGTAGTATTTATAGCTGTCATTTTGCCATTTGTTTTCTGTATATTTTTTGTTGTTGTTTCTCTGATTACTTTCTCTTTTGTGTTAAATAGATTATTGTCTCCTGTACAAGTTTAAATCCCTTGTCATTTCTTTTGCTATATTTTTTGAGTTATTTTCTCAGTCATTGCCTGGAGATTATCATTAACATCTTAATTTATGACAATCTAGTCGATATTAATGCCAACCTAATTTTAATAGCATAGAAAAACTTTTCTCTGATAAGTCCATTTTTGTCATATAAATTACATTTATATTTTGTGTGCCCCTTAACTTAGATTATAATTATTGCATTATGTAGTTTTAAATAAAATAGGAGGAAAAGGAATTATAGACACAAAATGTTTAATTATACTCTCTTTTATATTTATCTATGTAATTAACTTTACTGTTACTCTGTTGCTTCAGGTGTATTTGATTTACTGCATAATGTTCTTTCATTTCAGCCTGAAGACCTCCCTTTAGTATTTCTTAGAGGGCACATCTGCTGACAGCATGTTTTCTTTAATTTTGCTCATCTGAAAATGTCTTAATTTCTCCTTCCCCTGCTTTTTGATGATAAATTAGCTGTTTATCATATTTTTTTGTTTGTAATGAGTCACTTCTCTCTTCTCACTTTCAGATTTTCTCTTTGTCTTTGGTTTTCTACAATTTATGATGTGTCTAGGTATGGATTTCTTCACATTAACCCTACTTGAAGATCACTGAACTTCTTACATGTGTGAATTAATGCTTTTCATCAAATTTGGGAAGTTTGGGTCACTATTTTTTTCAAAATACTCTTGGCTTTTGCCTCTCTCTTTCTTCTGGGATTCCCATTATGTGTATATTGGTAAGCCTAATGGTATCCCATGGGTTTTTGAGTCTTTGTTCCATTTTCTTCATTGCTTTTTTCTTTCTGTTCCTTATAATATGTCATATTCATTGATCTGTCTTCAAGTTTGCTGATTATTTTTTCTGCCAGTTCATATCTACCATTGAGCCCCTCTAGGTGATTTTTAATTTCATTTTTTATACTTTTTAATTCCAAGGTTTCTATTTGGTTCTTATAATTTTTGTCTTTTGATAGTGTGTGTTTGGTAAGGCATTTTTTCTCATGCTTTTCTTAGTTATTGAGACATGTTTCTTTTAGTTTTTTAACTTTTTAAATGGTTAATTCAAATATTTGTCTAGTAAGTTAAATGTCTGGATTTCTTCTATGACACTTCTCACTGACTGCTTCCACTGTGTATGAGCCATACTTTTTTGTTTCCTTGCATGTCTTATAAGTTTTGTTTTAAAACCTGGAAATTCTAAGTAATGTGGAAACTCTGGGAATCAGATTCCTTTCCTCCCTTGGATTTCTTATTGCTGTTGTTGGTGATGTTTGTTTAATGAAATTTCCTGATTTAACATTGTAAAGTTATTATTTTTTGTGGTATGTAGCCGCTGAACTCTCTTCTTTGTCAATTTAGTGGTCAGCTAATTATTAGGTAGAGATTTCCTTAAATCTCTAGAAACAATAAGTGTCCCAGCTTTTGTCAAGGGGCTCTCTGTGTATATTGGGCACACCTTTAATGCTCAGTCTGACAGCTTATAATTTTGCCTAACCCTTCACTTTCTCTTTGTTCTTGGTCTCCAAGTCAGCCAGAGGTGAGAAATTTGAGTCTTCACAAGTGTTTCCTATACATCTTCATAGCCCTATATGTGTGCACAGTCCTACACAAGTTCATGGCCCTCTGGATTCCTAGGGTATATCATAGCCTTTTGAAGACTCTCATGGACATCTCATACAACTCTCTGTTGAAACATTTTGGTCAGCTTCTTGTTCACATCAGTTGTTGTGATTGCCTCCGGCAGCTGCAATGTTAATTTATTGCCACTGGTTGTTTTTGACAAATTACCATACATCTGTCTTTCCTCTTCAGAGAGAAGCTGTTCACAGTAAATAAGATCTTGAGTCAGGTCAAATAAAGTAAGCCTTGTAAATAAAGCTTTCCAGGTAATTGCCAGACAGGTCAAATAATGACAATTCTCTTAGAAGAGTGTTTTAAGGAACTCCAAACCTGTTCTTTCCCCTACAGTGGCTACTAGGCCACACCTGGTTTTCACTGTGATTGTAGTAATGTTGGTTTTTAAGTCTACTATAATGATAGTACGACAGGCATGGGAAGAGGCCAAGTTAAAAATGTCATGTTGCTGTTCTTACCAATATTCAGCATTTTTTTGAAGAAATGCTCTTTGAATTGTTGGAGACTTTGGTAATTTTTAAAGTTCTGAAGAAGTCGACTCTGAGAGTTGTTGACAGAACTTTTATGGGACAGCAGATTTTGCTATTGTTATGGAGGAGTAGCTTTTCAGAGGTTTTTATTTCACCATTCTCATTGATGTCATTCCAATTCAAGATATTTTGAAGGAAAGGTGACCCCAAAATTTTTTTCTGTAAAATTGTCCTCTAAGTATAAAAATACAGACAAACATGCAAAACATACAAGGACTGGAAAATACAGCACCATTTAGCCTGAGGTGCTAATAACTTCTCTGCGAAGAAATCTATAACCAAAGTTATATTTAGAAATAAGGCATTTAGGCCAGGTACAGTGGCCCACGCCTATAATCTCAGCACTTTGAGAGACGGAGGTGGGTGTATCACCTGAGGTCAGGAATTTAAGAACAGCCTGGCCAACATGGCAAAACCCCATCTACTGAAAATACAAAAATTAGTAGGCATGGTGGCTTATGCCTGTAATCCCAGCACTTTGGGAGGCCGAGGGGGGTAGATCATGAGGTTAGGAGTTTAAGACCAGCCTGACCAACATGGTGAAACCCTGTCTCTACTAAAAATACAAAAATCAGCTGGGCGTGGTGGCACATGCTTGTAATCCCAGCTACTCAGGAGGCTGAGTCAGCAGAATCGCTTGAACTCGGGAGGCAGAGGTTTCAGAGAGCCGAGATCACGCTGCTGCACTCCTACCTGGCTGACAGAGCGAGACTCTATCTCAAAAAAAAAAGAAAACGAAATAAGGCATTTAGGTATTGACTGGAAAGGGAACAAGAGGGACTTTTCAGGGGGCATAGAAATAATCTATAAATTTATTTGAGCAGTGTTCACATACATCTGCACATTTCTACAAACTCATTGAACTTATACTTAAAATTTAACTGTTTGTAACTTGTAACTTAAAAATAGAGTTTAGGAATGGAAAAACTAAGAAACTCTATGGTAAATCTTAAATCTTTTTGAATCTGTAACCATGAGTGTACAACTGTGGCAACTGTGAATTCAGAACAAAATGTAAATGTTTACTATCTAAAAATATATTCTAAATATGAGGAGTTGGGTGCAAAGGCTGGGATATGGAGATGGGGGAACTAGAGTATAAGGATGTATCACTTATCTGTTGCTACATTAAGAACTTAGCATCTTGTAACATAAGTCTTTATTATCTCACTCAGTTTGTATTGGCCAAGAATTCAGGAGCAGCTTAGATAGGCTGTTTTGCTTTGGGGGTGTCAGGGGTTGTCTCATGAGGTTACAGTCCTCTGGAGGCTTAAGTGAGATTAGATGACCTTCTTCCAAGATAACTCACTTGCCATTGGCTGTTAGCAGAATGCCTCATTTTTCTTGTCACATGGATTTCCTCCATAGGGCTGCTTGATTGTTTTCCCAACATGGCTAGCTTCTCCCACAACCAGCTATCTGAGGGTGGGACAGTGGGAGAGAGGGAGAGAGACACAGAGACAGAGGGAGAGAAGGCAGAAGGTAATGTCTTTCATGACCTGGCTTCAGAAGTCACAGATCATCATTTCTGCCACATTTGTTAGTTGCACAGAGCAACCCTGATACAGTGTTGGAGGGTATTACACAAAGGTAGGGAGACCAGAAGAATCATTAGGGGTCCCTTTGGAGGTTGGCTACCACAGTCTGCTCATTTCCTCAGCTTTTTTAGCTTAGAACCATTAAATATTGCCCATATGAAAAAAAAAATGAATCCCAAATATATAATGTTTTTGTATAATCCTTTTACCTTGCTTTTGTTATACTGGACTGAGCATAGAAAGTCGACACCAAGACAAAAGTACTTTATGCCAAATTGCAGGGTCTTTATTGCCAGCGGCCATGGAGGACTCGCGTCTCTCCAACCCGTGGCGTCGAAAGGAGGGTGCCAATACTTTTTATACCCAAAAAACCACCTTGGGAGTCGGGGTGAGGAGCGGGGATGGGGTGAAGGGCTTCAGACATTCCGAGGGCTTGTGGATTCTATAAATCACCTCCTGGGTGGAGACGAGGGCTCCAGACATTCCAAGGGCCAGGGGACTTTTGTCATTCCGATTGTTACTTAAGTGGTTTACAGAAGTCAAGATAAACATTAGTTTACAGACGTTAGTTACTTATTACAAGTCGCAGGAGCCAAGATGGAGTTAGCTTGGGCTGCTTATCCTGGTCATTACCGGTAAGTAAAGGCTAGCTATTCTGGCAGTTACTGATAAGAGAAGGTGAGTAGCTTTTGTGGGCATTTTGCAGAGCGAACTAGCAGTTTTATTTACAGAAGCCAAGGCCAGCAGTTATTGTGAGGAGAATGGGGCAGCCCTTTCAACTTATTTTAAAAACAGCTTTGTCTTTTATAAAATGGCATTGCTCAGGTTCTAACTTTAGGCTAGCTATGTTACACTTTAGTGGACTCTTTCAGGAGCCTCATTTCTCTTACAGAAACATTTACTAAACTTAAGTAGATCTTTCATTTTCACTCCAGTTAAATTCCTATGTTAAAATAAAACTAAATTCTTTTAATATTTTAAAATTCTGTCTGTAGTATGGTCCCATTTCAGTTACTACTACTACCTGTCCTTTGTCTGTATATGCTTGGAGTGATCTTGGAACTAGTGTAGTTATTTCTCAAGGGTGAGAATTTGGGTGTGTGGTTTTTAAAATTAGCTTTCCTCCTAATTTTTCCTCTTTCCTCTGAATTGCCTAGAATTTTTTAGATAGTTGACATATATTATGCTTACAAAAGGAAACTGAGACTTCCACAATAGTTTTATAATATTCAGTAATGGTGAGAATGTAGGGAAACATGCTCATCACTATGGTTAGAGTATAAAATTGAGCACAGTCTTCTGGTTTTTTTTTTTTTTCTTTTTTTTAATCTAAGGAGAGGAGTGAGAGTACAGTCTTCTTTAGGGGACAGTTAGGAGACATTTGTCACAAACATAAATGCTCTTTATAAACTATGAATCAAAAATTTCATTCCTGTGAGTCAGCCCTAGAGAAATATTTGTATGCAGAAAGATACAGAGTGTCATTGCATTATCATTTATAATAGTAAAACATTAACAACTGTAGTATCCAATAATAGATTCATGTTTTAATAAATTATGATATAAAATACCTTGTAACCACTAGAATGAAGATTTACAATGCACCAGATGAGAACATTCTAAGATATGAGAGAAAAGTAAGTTACTTAGTATGTGTAGAATAACCCCAAGTGTATGTTTTTAAAAAACTGGATGTATATATTTGCATGTTTTTCTGTATTAAATGCATGGGGAAAGTCTGACTGGATTCATACCAAATAAAGATACATTTAGGATAGGAAATAAAGGGTGGGAATGGAGGAATGGCTTTTTTTTTCTACTTGCGTTTATGAATTCTTTGAATTTTTGTAGAGAATGCATGGATGTGCTCTCACTTAAATTT
This sequence comes from Saimiri boliviensis, assembly GCF_048565385.1. Lineage (NCBI taxonomy): Eukaryota > Metazoa > Chordata > Mammalia > Primates > Cebidae > Saimiri > Saimiri boliviensis. The sequence continues at coordinate 104,059,254 of NC_133461.1, forward strand.
AAACATAACTCTGGCCACTCTGTGGAAGGTGAATTATAGAGATGATAGTAGTTCTGAAGCAGCAGGTTGAAGAAGGAAATTTCATTTTTACAATTGTGAAATTATCTTCCAATTAAAAAGGAGCTTATCATGAGAATTTTGTACTTTGTGGATCTTAAATGGTTTATTCTTTTCTTAAAGTTACTACAATTGTCCAGGCCACAGAGGCTGAGATTCCAAACTGCTGGAATGAGGATTGGAGAGAACATGAAAAGAATTTTAGGAAGAGAAAGTGATTGCATTTAGTAAATATGTAAGAGTGCAGGAGGAAAGTAGAGTAAGCAGTAAAAGTGAGGTGGAGAACACAGGAAGGAGAACAGATTTAAGGATGACAGTGAATTAATTTGACAATGTTGAGGACCTATGGGAAAATCTCACGGATGCCATCTAGCATGTGGTTTGAAAGAATGGTCTGGTACTCTGGAAGTCATTGACATTTAGATGACATTTTACATGAATGTTATTGGTAATTGCGATGACCAAAGGAATCCTGACATGTTAGAGGCCACTAACATGTTAAGAAGCTAGCAAAGCAGCCCTGAAGCCGATGGAAAAGATGTGGTGTTGGAATTGTATCCAGCATTCCGAGGAGGAAGATGATGGGAGTGGGCAGTACTGTCACACTCTGGAGGAAGTGGAATAAAAATTAATCATGAATTTGTGGTATTGGAGATACCGACAAGAATGAATTATGGTGGAGAGCCCTCTAGTGGAAGGGAGCATGGTGTTTGAGGAACAGGTAGCCTGATGCAGCTGCTCAGAAAATAACGTGAATGAGGCTGGAAAGGCTTTTTCTTCCTTTGAATACCATGTGATGACTTTCTTATTGGAAAGAAATTAATCAGGGGTTAGTTTTAGTCTCTCAATGTGTGGAGGTTATATGTAATTTTTTTCTTTTCTTCTACCCTATCAAAGGTAGACAAGATGAAGTTTTGAGGAGCTAAAATTTGTGGGCAATGACATTTTCTTCTGCAGTGGGAAGCAGCAGGGAAGTGAGGGAAATTTTCTCCTGAGGAAAAGAATCAAATCTGACAGTAACAAGAGGTTGCCTGGGTTTATGATGCTGTGCTCAGCTGAAGGACCAAAGGATGAGTTCAAGGAGCCTTACCTGTCTATGTTTAACAGGCTGCTAAGGAAAATCACTGTAAAATGTATCCTTTTATGCTTTTATTTTTTTACAATGCCTCTTTGGAAAAACTACCTGCTTATTTTTTTGTTGTTGTTTATTGTATGAATGAGATTAAATTTAGAGGGAAGAAATTCTTGTTTATTTCTTCCTCACACAAAAGGCAAGACAAGAGAATATTCTATCATGCCTTCTTCTCCCTTTGTTTTATTAAAGTAATAATTGCACATAGAGAAGATTGTAGAACAACATATATAAAAATAGCAAACATTGCTTATTTCAGAGAGTAGAATTGGAGAGGGAAGACAAATTCTTTGCAACTATTTGGTTGTAAAATAACCAATAAAGTCCTGTTTGTAGTCTTTAGGGTGAAAACCCAAAAATAATTAGTATTTATAGAAAGATTAAGAAAACAATATAGAGGTAGAAGTGTAGGAAGAATCTGCGGCTTTAAATTCATATTGTGTATCTTTAGTTATATATTGGCTTTTGTTACTCTACAGACAGAATTTAGAATATGTATAATTATATATTTATAAAAATACGCCGGGCGCTGTGGCTCAAGCCTGTAATCCCAGCACTTTGGGAGGCCGAGGCGGGTTGATCCCGAGGTCAAGAGATCGAGACCATCCTGGTCAACATGGTGAAACCCCGTCTCTACTAAAAATACTAAAAATTAGCTGGGCATGGTGGCGTGTGCCTGTAATCCCAGCCACTCAGGAGGCTGAGGCAGGAGAATTGCCTGAACCCAGGAGGCGGAGGTTGCGGTGAGCCGACATCGCGCCATTGCACTCCAGCCTGGGTAACAAGAGTGAAACTCCGTCTCAAAAAAAAAAAAACGTACCTTTTCATTTATTTCATGGGCATCTTTCCATATTGATACATATCCATTTACTTCATTTTTTTGAAACCAAATAGAATTGTAAAAATATTTGGGGGGAGACTTTTAAAAATTTAAATATATACACAGAAAACTGTCCAGCGTAATAGATACTTAAAAGTCAAGTGAGGATACCCATATAACCATCCCCCAGATCAAGATAAAGAGCAATGCTGGTCACCACACAAACCTTCCTCATTCTAACTCCCAGGCAGAAACCTTCCCCTTCTACATGGGTAACTACTATTCTAATTTCCATCCCTATAGATTAGTTGTGTCTGTTTTATAGCTTTATATAAAATGAATCATATATAATTATGTATGGCTTTTGTCTATGTGTGTCTGTGTCATAAGGTTTTTCAGTCAGTATATTTTTGTGATGTTTATCTATGTCAGTTCATACAGCGATAGTTTATCCTTTTCTTTTTGAGTATAGTAGTCTGTAGTAGAATGTGTAGATACCACAGTCAGTTTATTCTATTGTTGATGGGCATGTAGTTGTTTCACATTGGTGACTCTTACGGAAATGTTTACAAAAGCCTTCTTGTCTCTTTTGGACATACTTCTGTTGAGCGCTTGCTAGGTTATAAAGTATATATAAGTTCAGATCTAGCAGTTACCATTCAACTATTTCCCAAAGTAGCCCTGCCATTTTGTCCTTCCATTGGCAGTATGAGAGTTTTTTTTATATGCTCTACAGCCTTGCCAACACTTGGCATTGATGGCTCTTTATTTGTTTGGTTGGTTCTGCTTTTTTGTTGTAGTTTTCCGGTTTTTTTTTTTAATGTCTTTTTAAAAATATTAATTTTACAGCTTGCAAGTGTTTTGTTATATAAATATACTCTAACTTAACTAAAGTCCATTTGATGAGATTTTATCTTCCTCTCTCACCTCAGCAGCCAGAACCTGGACAACTCTGATGTCTAGCGGGTTCTGTGGTTTGTTCTATGTATTATCTGACTGTCTGAGGAAGATTTCATATTGTAACCAATTAACAGAGCTGATAATATATTTTTTCTCAACAGATTTTTCTCAAGTTTTCTGTTTTGAGTAGTATGATACCAGTATGAAGAATCCGTATAGTTTTATTTTGTTGACATGAAATTCAATGCTGATTTTATGATGGTTGTTTTCTTCACTCTTTGAAAAAGCAGTATAGGCCAGGTGTGGTGGCTCATACCTGTAATCCCGGCACTTTGGGAGGTCGAGGCGGCCTGGCCAACATGCTGAAACCCTGTCTCTACTAAAAATACAAAATTTAGCTGAGCATAGTGATACATGCCTAAGTAGGCCCCACTACTTAGGAGGCTGAGGCAGAAGAATCACTTGAACCCAGGAGGTAGAGGTTGCAGTGAACTGAGATCACCCCACGGTACTCCACCCTGGGCAACAGAGTCAAATTCTGTCTTTTTTAAAAAAGGTAGTATAAAAAATATTGTAATGTCTGAAACTAGACTTTTGGTGAAAGCTGATTGAATTATCCAGAAGAATTTGCATTTTCTTAGAAGCAGCATACAGTGCTAGCTGCCAGTGACTGCATCACATAGGTCTTTAGTCCATTGGAAAACTGCTGTGTGAATCATTTGAGAATATTATTACTTAGGTTTTAGAAAACTGTTTGAATTTTGCCTTTTGAAATTGAAAGATGTTTCCAGGTTGGGCATGGTGGCTCATGCCTGCAATCCCAGCACTTCGGTAGGTGGAGGCAGGAGGACCACTTGAGCCCAGGAGTTAGAGAAGCCTGGACAACATTGTTGTTGTGACACCCTGTCTCCACAAAAAAAAAAAAAAAAAAAAAAGGAAAAAAAAAGAAAGAAATTAGCTGGAGTTGGTGAGGCCTGGCACAGTAGCTCATGCTTGTAATCCTAGCACTTTGGGAGGCTGAGATGAGAGGGTGTGCTGAGCCATGATTCTGCCACTGCACTCCAGCCTGACTGACAGAGTGAGACCCTGTCTCAGAAGAAGGAAAAAAGATGTTTCCAGTCAGAGGAATTTGCTTCACAGTCTTTCTTTTAACATTTCCCTCGCTGGTTTCCTGAAATTTTCTTTCGACGTAGGTTTTTAAGTGTGTGAAACTTTAGGGGCTTGCTTGTTAAACATGATCCCTGGACCTCATGCTTTTTCTGATGTTAGAGGGTGTGATTACTTCTTGATGGATACTCTTCCCGCTGGGCATTATAGCTTTAAACAGGTGTTGGCACAGGTGGTATTCAGTCATATTTGGTTACCATCAGTAATTCTTTGGGAGGTTTTAGGTATTGGTAACCTTCTCTGGTAGCCGAATGGTCTTTTGGAAAGTGCCTTGTGGACTTCTAAGACAGTTTTGTCTTGTCCGTTGTTACTTGTTTTTGCCAGTTTGTACTGAATTACTCATTTTTTGGAATGACTATGAATGACCAGAATGAGCATGTGATTCTCATACTAGTAAGTTTTAGACATGTTTTTTTACTTTCAGATATAGAGATTCTTTACGTTTTTAAGTAATTGCTGTCAAGAGCTTCTAGGAGATAGCAGAAAACTGTTGTTTCATATTCTGTTCGGTTTTGTGGAAAGCATGTGTTGGAAAAATGTCTTTAGCTCTTGAGATTTCTTAAGAGGTCATATTGTAGCATATCTCCAAATGTCTGCTAATTCTTCTCTGTGGACTCTAAAAATGCCTAAATGAATTAACAAATAAGCCAAAAAAAACCTTATTGAAGACAGTATTTTCAATGACCTTTTGATTCCTAGCCCCTAAATCTTTTGGTCTGTATCCATAATGAGTAGCAAAACTTGCTGACTTGACTTTTTTGCTCAATATCTGTTAAAATTTTTATTATTCTAAATCAGTGGCAGAGTGGAGAGCAATGGTAGTTGAAGGAGCACAAATATAATAAACTCTGACAAATAACTTTAGGAATCTCTTTATCTCAGATTCATGGACGTTTTTTGGAGATTAATTTTAGAGGCCATTGTCAGGTCTTAATTAATAAACTGCTTTGACATCTAAGAGATAATTTCTGAGTATTTCCTAGCCAGTGCAGCCAGCCTTTACAAAGGAATCCAATAATAGTTTGCTCAGGTTGCAACTTCCTTATAGACATGACACAGAGCATAAAGCACCCAGTAACCTAGAACCAAAAGAACCTTTATTAATTTCACTGTAATTTCAGTGCCCCCCAAAACCTGTTTCTCTTTCTACATAGGTATCAGTCAGAGCCGGATCTCCCATTGGCTGTTGCAGCAGGGATCAGACCTGAGTGAACAGAAGAAAAGAGCATTTTACCGATGGTATCAACTTGAGAAGACAAACCCCGGTAAATAGCATTTCCTTTTATTTATTGCATCTGAAACAAGACAGATATAATGAATTACTTTAATGGCTCCGTGGTGCTAACTTGTTAGGTAGGATAGTTTCATACTTTCCTATGTTTGCTTTATGCAGAAAAACATTCTTCATGGTAAAAGCTAAACTCTAATTGTGATAAATTGTATTTTGTCTAATATTATCTAGTCGTATTCACTCCTTCCCCTAAGACTCCTCTTTGCTTTCAGGTTATATGACATTTCTATCCATAGTTGGAAAGAACACCATGAATGTTCAGTGGCTGATTTTGTTTTCTTCAGCTACATCACTACATAAAATTCTTTATCTTTCTGGGGTTTTTTTTGCAAATCTTGTTTGAATTAGTAATGTAAATTTGAAATTTTTATTTAGTTCACACTATACCATATCCAGTGATCTCTGCTAATGATTTTTTTTTTTTCTAATTCTAATGACCTGGGTAATGGATGTGGCTTTGGACTTTAGGATGCAGCTGCCCTGATAACTCTCAGGAGCAGCAGTAGATTGGAACGCAGAATGAAATCTTAAGGAAAAGTAAGATGATAAAAACTTTTATGTCTAAAGTTGGAAGAAGTAGGCAAGATCTATTCAAGATACTTTTAACAGGTGATTTTATAAAGTAAAATAGGAAGTTGTGGTACTATCTCAGCCTATACTTTACACAGGCAAGTGGCAGTGAGCCTGCTCTCAAGTATAAAATTAGGATTATGTTGTATCCTGTAATGCTGCAGCCTTAAAGCCTTTGCAAAAGACTAAATCACTAGTTGAAATATTACATCATAATACCATTGGCTCTGAGGTAGAAATAAAGAATGTTACAGAGATTTATTTTTGTGTGTAGATATGTGAGAAGATTTTTTCCCCCAAAGATTACTTTCTCATTCCGAATGGTCCAGGCAGGATGAAACAGAAGAGACCATATCAACCTCTACAGTAATATCAAAAATCTATTCTGACCCCCAATTTTTATTTTGAATTGTTTCAGATGTATACAAAATACAAAAGACTAAACAGTAGACACGTGTTTACTCTTTCTTCGATATAATAATTATTAACATTTGGCCAGGTGAGGTGGCTCATGCCTGTAATCCCAGCAGTTTGAGAGGCCGAGGCAGGCAGATCACTTAAGGCCAGGAGTTCAAGACCAGCCTGGCCAACATGGTGAAACCGCCGTCTCTACTAAAAATACAAAAATTAGCCAGGTGTGGTGGCACATGCCTGAGGCTCCAGCTACTTGGGAGGCTGAGGCAGGGGAATTGCTTGAACTCAGGAGTGGAAATGGTGCCACTGCACTCCAGCCTGGATGACAGAGGGAGACCCTGTCTCAAAAAAAAAAAAATTATTATTAACGTTTTATATTTGCTGTATTCCTATAAAAGAAGTTAAGATTTATATATGTGCATTTGTGTGTATTCAGCATTCATCTCCTAAAAATAATCTATATTTCCACAGTCCCAATTATTATACCTAAGAAAATCAATAATAATTCCATATTATCATTTTATGTCCAGTCTGTAGTCACATTTCTCTAGCTGTTGGAAGAATGTCTTTTGTAGCTCTTTTTTGTTTTTTAGTATCTTTTTTAGTTGGCAAATTGGAATGTCTCTTTAGACTCTTTAGTCATCCAAACTTTTTTTTTTTTTTTTGGTTATGTGAACTTCTTAAACCATGTTATTTAACAGAATGTCTCACATACTAGATTTTTCTATTTATTTTTATTATCAAATATCTTATTTCTATATCCTTATATTTCTGTAAACTGGAAGTTAGAATTAAGCTGACGTCAGGATTTAGGTTGAATATTTTAGGCAAGAAAACTTCATAAATTATTTAGGGAGTCACATAGTAATGGCAGGAGTTTACTTTGAAATGAATAAAAAAATAAAATGGCTTGACATATAGGGAAATGGATAGGTATGTGTTAAAGTACATACAGTAAAATATGTGATAAGTATGGCTTGCGCTTAAATTCTTTTACTATTGCATGTTTAAAATTTTTTGCAATAAAATACTGGAGAAAAATACTTTGTAGGTAATGTTTACCTAGTATTGCCACATATGAGGAGGCCTGTCAGCATTAGGATGTTGTAGCACTATTCATATGCTAAGTTTGATGATTTTGTTGAAATGGTGACCACGAGATCTTTTCTTTGCCATTTGTGAATAATCTTTAGGATGACGTTTTGCCACTGAATGAATATCTTTTCCTGCAACAGCTTTCATCAATTGCCCTAGCATTCATTGATGATCCTTGACTGAATCAGTTACTCTTTTGTTTTTTTCTGAGACACAGTCTTGCTCTGTCTGCAGGCTGGAATGCAGTGGCGCAATCTCAGCTCACTGCAACCTCCGCTTCCCAATTCAAGTGATTCTTACTCCTCAGCCTCCGGAGTAGCTGGGACTACAAGCGCACACCACCACGCCCAGCTAATCTTTGTATTTTTAGTAGAGAAGGGATTTTCCTATTTTGGCAAGGATGGTCTCAATCTCTTCACCTCGTGATCCGCACGGCTCAGCCTCCCAAAGTGCTGGGATTACAGGCGTGAGCCACCACACCCGGCCTGAATCAGTTATTCTAATGGGGATTGCAAAAGGAGATAATCAGCTGGTAATGCCAAATTCCCACACTGGAGTTTCAATGCTGGGCTTGGATCTGGCTCTGAACTAGAAACAGGAAGGAAGACTAAAGTGCAGCTCTCTGGCCGCAGCAACTTTGTTGCAGCTCATCGGACAGGGGTCCAACTTTAGCACTAGGCTGGCAGTGTTCTTCTGAAGCTGGGGTTTTTAAAAAAATTATTGTTATTTATTTTAGCATTTCGTCTTATTTCCTATTTTGGTTTATCTTTGAAATCAGAGTTGGGCCCACTCATTATCAGGAAATTGGAGGAAGGTAGAGTGAGGGAATTGGAACTAATAGCATTCATCCAGCTGATCATTAGGAGCTGATTTCTTTAAAGATACAGTGCCTCCTTTTAAGACGTTACTCTAATTATATGCATTTGTTTTTTAGTGAGGTTGCATTATTGTCACCTTTTTAAAGTAGTTTCTATTTTTTTTTTAAATCAAATCCTATCTACTAGTTTTCTCAGTCAGGTTTTTCTGTGGGACATAATTTAAAGGTAGCTGGAGATAAGAGGGCAAGTTCATAATTGCCAATTGGTAGTTGTTGCATTAACAGCAGTTGGGTATTAGCAATTGAAATCTGTTTATCTTTTTCTTTGCATTTTCACGTGTATTATAAAGGCTAATATGGCATAGAATTCTTTCTAGATAAATGTGATTTTGTTTTGTTGACTGTAAAATAACCTTTGATTTTGGCTAAAGGATGGTATCGTTTCTTATTCCATTGACACTTTGGAGCTACTGTTATTTTGGATAAGATGAACTAAAATTATGTTAGCTTATACATCAGATCTTTCTTTGCAAGTCATTTCAGAGCTGATTAGAATCCACTCAGATGTCCCTCAGTTGAGAACTGGTTAAATAAACCAATGTCACATCTGTACAATGGAATCTTTTGGAGCTATGTAGCTATTTTTTGAAGGCAGCTTTATATGAATTAAATGTGTATGAGGTGACATGGAATTCATAAGTATAAAAGTGAGATAACAATATCGAGGGCATATTTCCATAGGGGAACACACACACATATACAGATGTATGTGCTTACATAAGCATAGAAGCTGTCTGAAAAGCTGTGTTAGGAACTGGCAAGAACAGCTCTGTGAAGGGGAACTGAGTGTCTGGGAATACAGGGGTAAGAAGTTAACTAAACAATCTAATATATCTTCCCCTGCCTCCCACCCGCCGATACAGAGTCTTGCTCTGTCGCCCAGGCTGGAGTGCAGTGGCGCAATCTCAGCTCACTGCAACCTCCACCTCCTGGGTTTCATACAATTTCCTGCCTCAGCCTTCTGAGTAGCTAGGATTACAGGTGTGTGCCACCATGCCCAGCTAATTTTTATATTTTTAGGAGTTTCACCATGTGTTGGCCAGGATGGTCTTGATCTCTTGACTTGGTGATCCTCTCCCCTTGGCCTCCCAAAGTGCTGAAATTACAGGCGTGAGTCACTGTGTCCGGCCCCTAATGTATCCTTCTAAATTTTGTACTATGTACTTGTATTATATATTTGAAAAATAAAGTGTAATAGGAAGGAGGGAGAGGGAGACCAAAAGAAATCAATCTGCCTTGTAAGATTAAAAAGAAAAGGAAAAGAAAGAAAGAAAGAACAAAAGAAAGGAAGAAAAAAAGGAAAGAAAAGAGGAAAAGAAAGAAAGGAAGAAGAAAAGTAAGACAGGCTTGTATGGTCCAGACCTGCTCTTGAGAAGCAGGTAGGAAATAAGTTGTCAGTGATTTTTATCAAGTAATTCTTTTATTTCGTAATTTTTTTTTTTCTGTCTAGGAAAGATAGCTCATTAGGGGAAATGTAAATAGTGTCATCCCTTTACATATATTCTGAGAAGAAAATGTAAAATTAAGAAAAGTCACAGAATGAAAAACTGTTTTTCCTTGTTTCTTCTGTAAACTTAAGCATTTAGAAAACAAATATGTTTGTATATTCTATGACTCTATTCCTGGGCCTTAGAGCATTTTCTTTGTATACTTTGAGTGAAGTTCTTTTTTTCAACCTCTTCAGTCTGGATCCAGTTGGATATGGCTTTGGGTTTTTTTTTTAAGTTTCTCTTTAAGTGGACTCAGCAAGAAAAATAATAGAATGGATATTTAGGTTAATTTTACTGATAACCCAGTTGATATAGTGCAGTTCTCTGATAACAGACTCGTCATCTGAATTTCCCAGCATAACCAAAAGCTTGCCAAGGCATATTAATAAAACAGGCTGATGGAAACTAATCAAATACTTTTTTCTTGTTTCTTATGAAAACACAAGAAAATACCTATTTTTTAAAAAGAAGCAAGTACTAAATTCAACATGGCTGACATCAAAAGTCCCTTTATTTAATCAAATTAAGTTCACAGTCTTTTTCCCTTGTCTAATTTAAACGTCACTATAGAAGACTGGGTTTGCTGAGTTCCTCTTGACATGTGGCGCAGATTCTGCATGCTTCTAAATTAAACAAATAAAATTTGCCAAGATGCTTATGCAGCAAATACATGAGATAAGAGTCATCAGAAGAAATACCCAGTCCTTCATTTGCAGATTGTGAGATCTCAGATTGTGTGTGACATGGGAGAAGATAGGACATTACTTTTGGAGAGGCTAGTTCCTGTGGATGGCATAGATATGATGAGCTTGTATAGTCGCTCACCCAGAGCTAACCTCGATCAGCAAGAACATTATCATATATGTATAGAGAACACTTATCAAAATTTTTAAATCTCTTACCAAATTATGAAAAGGTTTTGTTTTCCTCACAGGTTTAGATTTGCTAGGTGAAGGTGCAAAATTTTGTTTTAATGGAGACTTAGACGGGGTGGGGGAGGGGAATAAACATTTCTACAAAGAAATAGACAACACACTTTTCCTGTCAGGACCTTAGACAACCCAGAACTCCTGTATTTTACTTCAGAGGAGTTTAAAGGTATATATACATTGTTCCTACATTCTAGTAACTTTGTGTTTTTCTGTTAGAGTCAATAATTTTGAGCTCATTCTTAGATTTTTTTCATTGCTTTTTCTCCATTTCATCCAAAGTAAGATGAACTAAGTTTTCCAGAACAAATCTATTTGTTAATAATTTCCAGAATGCTTTTTGTGCTGTTTGTAACTGCCACTACATTGAAAAAGAAAAAGGAGCCAGAAAAAAAAAGAAAAGAAAAGTAATGTGGTAATATTATGTTCTAAATTATTTTGATGAGTTTGAGATTATTCAGTTTTCACCTTCTGTGCATAAACTGCCCTGATTTCTTTCAGAATAACTAGGCCACTCCTTACTTTTCTCTCCTTTTTCTCCGTTTTTCCTCTCGCCTCTTCCTTTTCCTTCCTGCCCAGTTTTGTTTCATCTGAATTTCTTCAGTTCTTGAGACTATCTTGACAATACAGAATATTATAAAGAAGCATAGTATTATTAATAAACCCCGATACCAAGAAAGAACCATTATTATTAGTTGTCTTATTTCCTTCAACCTCTTGGTTAAGATTCTTTCTGTCCTCTGTTCTGTTGGTACCCACTCATCACTCTGCTTACTGAGGACCGCAGTTATGGATGTGGCCCACTACCTGGAATTCACTCACCTGTTGCCCCCTGCCACCCTGAAACTCTTTCTTTACTAGGGTCAGCCCTTGGACAAGAGGTTATATTCCCTTAGCCCGTCTATTTCTACCCCTATCCTGATCAGCCATGATAACCGGTTGGCTCTGTTTTAGTTCTTTTCACCCTTGCTGTAAAATAAAATTTATGTAATTTTAATTAGGTAGATTCCAGAGCTCTCACTGTGCTATAATCCCTGTTTGTTTTCAGAAAAGCACTAAACAGTGTTGAAACCCTCCAGCCCCCAAATTGCTGCTTATGTCTAAACTTTGTTAACTTTGAGTTAGGCCCAGAGTGAATTCCCAGTTTATTTTGGCAGAATGAAACCCTTTTAAATTGTTTAAAGAAGGGTTTCAGTTTAGAGTTTCATGTTGGGTAGAGCAGAAATGTTTTTAAACCAGGGGTCAGCAAACTCTTCATATAAAGGGCCAGACAATAAATATTTTAGGTTTTGCAGGCTATATGGTCTCTATCATAGCCACTCAGCTCTTCATAGCTATCGACAATCTGCAAATGAATGAGCATAACCATGTTTCAGTAAAATTTTATTTACAAAAGTAGGTAGCGGGCATAATTTGCCAACGCTGTTTTAGGGTGAGCTTTAAATCACTAAAACATTATGCGATGACAAACTTACTTGTTTGAGCAGAAATGTTAAATAAATATTTACTTTCCATCACATGCTTTAGAAAATCACATATATATTAAGGGCTGAAACACAAAATGAAAAATGTAAAAATACTCTGAGTGATATTTAGACCCACTGGCCATAAAACAAAAGACTGAAAAATTTGATTGTATAAAAATTAAGATCACAAAGCACACCATAAAACACAAATGACAGACCAGAAAAAAAAATTGCATTCTGTATGACTAGCAATTGATAAGATTTCTATGTACCAACCTCCCCTCCCCCCCGCAAAAAAAGGAACAACAGGAATTCACAAGAAAAGATATAAATGGTCAATAAACAGGAAGAGATTCTCATTCTTATTAGTAGTGAAGTCTCTATATTAAAGGGAAATATTTTGCTGCCAAATGTATACATTTGAATAATTAATACTCAGTGCATTGGGGGATAAAGGGAAATAAACAAGTGGGGGATGATTGTGATTATTTTCATTAGTTATCTGTTCTTATACAACAAACTACCCACAATTTTAACAGCTTAACACAACCAGCATTTATTATCTCATAGTTTTTATAGATCAGGAATCCAGGAGTGGCTTAGCTGGTTGGTTCCGGCGCAGAGTTCTGTAGAGGTTGCAGCCCAGCTGTCAGCCTTGGCTGCAGTCATTGGGACTGGATGATCTACTTGGAAGCTCATTCACATGGATGTTGACAGGTCCCGGGTCCTCACTGCCTGTTGGTGAGAGACAGCAGTTCCTCACAACATGGGCCTCGCCATCCACTGCCTGAGTGTCCTCACACATGGCACCTAGTTTTCCCTTGAGTGAATAAGAGAGAAAGCATCCAAGACAGATGCCACGATGGCTTCTGTAGTCTGATCCTGGGAGTGACATGCCATCACTGCTACATGCTGTTGGTTGTACAGCCTAATCATGGTGCCGTGTGGGAAGGGACTAAACAAAGGTGTGCAGACCAGGAGGCAGGGATCCTTAGGGACCTTGGAGGTTGATATTCACATGGCTGTGCTGGGACTGAAGTCTGAGGCCTGGTTTCTATCAACTGGTTTCTACACTTCTCCATGTGGAGTCTGCTGTGGCTGCAGTGTCCAAGATGGCTTTTTCTCTCAAATGCTGGCACCTGGGTGGAGTTGGCACAAGCACCTGGGGACTATCAGAGCATCTTTCACTCCATTTGGCCTCTCCACCTGGCTAGCTTTTGGGCTTCCTTACAACATCATAGTCTCAGGTTAGTCAGACTTCTTATATAGCCACTGATTTCCCCCAGCGCAAGCATTTTAGGAGACCTAGGCAGAAATTTCAAATCTTCTGATAACATAGCTTTGAATTGTTTAGGTTTTCTTGCTCAAAACCTGTCTGTCATCATGACTAGCCCAGATTCAAGGGCATGATTAGCCAGAGGTGTGACTTACTGTGAAGAGCCATCTTTGAAACTTGTCCCAGGAAGCCATGATTATGAGAGATGATGCTGAAGTGTTCTAAAAGTAGTTAGCAGTGCAAGGAATAAAATTGGTCTGATACTGGAAATATTTTGAAGATGAACTTGCCTATGAATTGGTTATGTAATATATGGGGGAATTAGAGAAGTGAAAGATTAATTTGAGAATTTTGAGCTGAGCAGTTTGAAGAGTGGCTGTTTAGTTACTGAGCTGGGAAAGACTGCAGGACAGTAGGTTTGAAAAGGAACATCAGGATTGATTAACAAATTGGACATCTGTGGAAGAGAATACATCAAAAGATGTAGCTATTAAGAAGGGTATCTACAATAGATCTGTAAGTCTTGAAGTAGAAATACTATCCATGGTATTATTTGCAAGGTACAATAAAGAGAGTATTAATCCTTTAATAAGGAAGAAATAAATATAAATATTCATTAACAGAATTAATATATTTACTAATATTTGCATAAACCCTACACATTCTAACATGTCTTTCTACAGCTGTGTTAAGAGTTTAAATTAAACCACAGGCAGAGAGAATTTTTTGAAGGGTTTTGATCAGAAGGCTGATATGATCATAATTATGCTTTAGGAAGATGAATTTAACAGTGTAAGGAGTGAAAGAAGAGTGGGGTAGCCAGGGACTGAACTCTGTGAAAGCATGCCAAGTTACATTGAAAGTATGAAATAAGTTCATGGAGGGCAGAGACAATGTTGCTTTCCCGGTTTTATTCTTAGTTTCTACCCCAGAGCAAGCCACTTGAAAGGGACTTGATAAATGGTGAACGAATGAATAAATGCATCATTGGCAGTTCAAGCTATTTGAGAAAGGAGTAATCCGAATTAGTAAAATGTCTCAATTATAGATATTTCTCATTGAAATTTGATTATGTTCAAGAGGTAACAGAATCTAGTATAGCATCAACAGGTAAACTTATAGAGACCTGAATTAGTTGGACAAAAAGCACATCAAATATCATCTTTCCTTCTTTCGTGCTATATTTGATCCTTTAAAAAAAAAAAAAAAAGAGTTTACAAGAATTAGGGTTATTTTCTACCTGCATAAATTCCTTAAGAGCTCATAATTTGTGTGAATGGTAATGAAAGATTCTGAACATCTAAGGTATATTGTTCAAAAAGAGTGTAACTATAAAGCAGGAATTTCAAAAGAAATTTTTCAGAGGAAGATACAAAAAGTTGACACTAAGCCAAAGACCATACTTCCCCATTCCCATAAAGAGATAGATGTCATAATGGTTTAAAGAAACTGCAAGATATTTGCTAAAAATGTCTTGTTTATTTCAGGGGCCACACTAAGTATGAGACCAGCCCCCATTCCAATAGAAGACCCTGAATGGAGACAAACACCTCCCCCAGTCTCTGCCACATCTGGTACTTTCCGACTACGACGAGGGAGTCGATTTACCTGGAGAAAGGAGTGCCTGGCTGTTATGGAAAGGTATATGTCACCTTTTTCTATGAGAAATCTCCCAAACTTAGGGAAAATACCAACTTTGGATAGATTGGGATAGTTTTCATGTCAAACAAGAAATTTAGTATCTAGGTTCTATCTCTAAAAGTACTTTGGAATATTGTAAGTGCTGTATTATTGAAATAAGGTGATCTTAGCATTGAGAATTCATAAAGCTGGAGTTAGCGTCTATCAATTTATTTTACTTATAATACTGTCCCCAATAATTTAAGAAATGTTAGAGTAAATAATTTTTGAATTCAGATCTTTGTATTACATTTTGGAAAAACTCTTTGAAGTCTTCTTTTTATCAAAAATATTGAATAATTGTGTATAGGAGACTACTGAGATTCAACTTTCTTTAATAATGAGTGTGGTCTGAGTAAGCATTGTCCCAGAGGTTAAACATACTTACTTTTGACTGTGATTTAGTAATTTATGCTCTCATTCTAACACCAGTACCTGGTACTCAGTTATTTTGTTTTTTAACCTGAATTTGACCTTAGCTTCAGTTTTCCCATCTGAAATGGTATAAATTAATTATGAATGTGAAATTTTGGCATACTTAGCATAGATCCTATAGCAGAATTATCTTTGTCATCTACTTGTAAGTGATGTTCACAGAATTTTGTTTCAGTGGAATTTTGTTTATAGTCAACATCGTAATAATGTTCCAGCTGTACATTTTTCTTGTCTGACCTGACTTGTAGAATGGTATATTGGACAGGGCACTGGACTCAGAGTCAGAAGACCTAAACCCAGCTAACTGTGTTTAGGTCAGAAACTCTGAGGTTTAACTTCATGTCTAAAATGAAATTTTTTGATAGCCAGTATGTCAGCTAAGCGCCATCTCTCATCCTGCTACATTCTGATTATTTCCCAGCTCATGAACTTCACTAACTGAAAGAGAGGGAGATTTAAAATGCCAAAATTCAGACATTTTTGTTCGTGTGATGTAGTTGAAATTAATAGGTTTGCTTAAGGTGAAGGATAGATCCAGTATCCAAAATGAGACTGTAGGTTATCCATTGATGTTGTCATCTATTCCTTTCCTCACTTTATTATAGATAAGAGCAGAAGCCATTCACTGAATAATGAATCCTTATGTGCTGGAGTCATTAAAGTGAAAGAATGAGACATTATTGTCCTGGAGACCTGACGTTCACAGTCTCCTCTACTTTTCTCATCTAGAAATTTTTATTCTTTTTGAAAATTTCTTTAGAACTTGGCACACAGCAGATGAGAATTAAAATAATGTCTAACTTAAATTATTTGCAGTATTGTACATTTTCCTTTTGGTATTTGTTTCTACCTGGTGTTAAGTTCTAATTTCCTAGTGATTTGGCCAGTTAGTTTTTTCATGAAAATACCAGTATATATTTATCACAGAATGTCAGCATGAGAAAGAATTAAGTTAAAAATTGATGACATTACTATCAATAGGTGATATTCCTAATGCATTTTCAGGATTGCACCTCACAAATTTAGGGATTCTTATTTTTCCCCAGCGACAAGAATTAGTCACAGAATCACACTGAATTTTAATTAAAAAGATATTGAGCATTTACCCTATTCTATGACTCCTATTTAGTCTTAATTTACTCTTTTTAACATTAATTTTAATTAATAAGTGGCTTTATCTAATCCAGGAGTTGGTGATCTTTGGCTTAATTTTATGTTACCTGGCACCACTAGAAAGAGGATGTGGTTTATGCCAATAGTTGCAAAAATGCAGAAAGCCTTTCAAAATAATAGTACAGAAGGTCACAGTATGACTTTTATTCTGTAAAAATGGAAATTTTTGTTTTTCAAAATGAAAATTCCTACCATTAGCATGACACATAATATTTTTTTCCTTGACCGAATGGAGGAATAAATGCATATGCATAGACTGTAAAACCAACAAAGTGAGCCTCACTCGAATGTTAGTATAAGACAAAAGTAAGGCCAGACATGGTGGTTTACACCTATAATTTTGGCTTTGGGAGGCAAAGGCAGGAGGATCCCTTGAGGCCAAGAGTTTGAGACCAGCCTGGGCAACATAACAAAACTCCATCTCTACCAAAAATTCTAAAAATATCTGGACGTGGTGGCATATACCTGCATTCCTAGTTACTCAGGAGGCTGACATGAAAGGATTGCTTGAACTCAGGAGCTTGAGGTTACAGTGAGCGGGGATTGCACCACTGTACCCCAACCTGGGTGACGTAGGTCCTATCTCAAAAATAAAAATGAAATTTTTAAAAAGTCAAAAATTATTTCATTCTTTACACATCAAGATAAATTTCAAATGAATCCAAGAAGTGAATCCATATAAATAAGAAGAAAACATGAGTGGTCCCTTTATATCCTGGAACTGGGAAAAATATTTCCTGTGACTCAAAATCTAAAAGCCTTAAGGGAAAAGATTGATAAATATGATTACATAAATTAAAAGAAAAATTTTGGAGGGAGAAAAAGCTAAGCAAAGTAAAAGACAAATTGGGAAAAAAAAATTGCAACTTTTGTTATCCCTAATAAAGGCTCTTAAAAGAGAGAAGACCAACAACTTTATCTTTTTTGGGCTAAAGATAAGAGAACAAAATGCAAATGGTCCTTGAAGATATAAAAATATATTCAATCTAATTCATAGAGAAATTCAAATTAAAACTACATTGAGATACCATTTCTCACTTACTGTATTGACAAAAATCCAGAAGTTTAGCAACATTTTCTATGATTGGGCTGTAGAGAAACAGAAACTCTCATATATTACTTGTAGAAATCCAAAATGAAACAACTTCATGGAAGGGGATTCAGCGATACCAAGGAAAATTACCTATGAGTTTACCCTTTGACCTGACATTCCTACTTCAAGAAAATTATCTTAGGGCCAGTGGCTCACATTTGTAAATCCCAACCCTTTGGGAGTCTGAGATGGAAGAACCACTTGAGGTTAGGATTTTGAGACCAGCCTAGGCAACGTAATGAGACTCCATCTCTACAAAAAAATACAAAAAATTATCCAGGTGAGGTAATGTGCACCTGTAGTCCCAGCTGCTCGGGAGGCTTAGGTAGGAGGATTGCTTGAGCCCAGGAGTTTGAGGCTGTAGTGCACCGTGATCACACCACTGTACTCCAGCCTGGGTGACAGAGCAAGACCCTATGTCAAGAAAAAAAAGAAAAGGAAAAATCTTAGAGATATACTGGCAGAACTGTGAAAAGATAACAACAATGTTTTTACTAATTTCAAAATATTGAAGATGTCTTTATGTCTATAGTTACTGTACAGTGATTAGGTCAATAAATTATAGCATATCCATAATTGGATGTTGAAGCCCATGTAATGGAGTACTAAAAAGATAAAGAACGAAAAATTATATACAGTGGTCTTCAGGATATAACATTAAGTTAAAAACAAGGCAGAATCATCTGTATATAGTACAAAGCTATCATTTATGTATTTGCTTATAACTTATTTAAAATGGAGGAATAAACCATAAAATAAAATGGTTATCAATAAAAGAGAAACAACTTAGAAGAGGGAGAGGTAGAAGCTAGATTTCTCTGAAAATACTTTTGTTTTGACCTGTAACTAAATTACATAATTATAAAACAACATTTAAAATTGGGGAAAAATGGAGGTGGGGGGTGGGGAAGGTGGTCCTTAAAAAATAACTAAAATGAAACAAACCTGTGTATCAAAATATTGACTTAAACACTCTAGAATTCTGTCATGTGTTTATAACACAGTAATTTCACTATACTTCCAAGTGGGAAAGAGTTTAAGAATAAAAACAAACACCAATAATCTTACACAGTTTTTACTGAATTTGGTAGTGCAGATACTGCTGTTCAGGAACTATTTTTATTTACACAGCTTGGTAGGTATAAATATAGATGTAGGTAAAGATAAATAGTCATATTAATGTTGTTAGGAAACAAGATTGTCAGTGCAAGGGAAAAGAATAATATAAAATCAAAAGAAATAAAACACTGTAGTCTTCTGTGTGTCTGTTTGCATAGACAGAAATTTATCTTGATTTAAAAAACAAAAGGCTTAATGAGATAGAATTCATCTATTTAAAGTATACAATTTAATGCTTTTGAGTATATTCACAGAATTATGCAACCATAACCTCAGTCAGTTTTAGAACATTTTTATCAGCCCCTTTCCCTTTTTGATACAGGGTCTTGCTCTATCACCCAGGCTGGGTGTAATAACATGATCATAGCTCACTGCAGCCTCAAACTCCTGGGCTCAAGCGTTTCTCCCACCTCAGCCTCCCAAGTAGCTGGGACTACAGGCACGTGCCACTATGCCTGGCTAATTTTTATATTTTTATAGAGACAGGGTTTTGCCATGTTGCCGAAGCTGGTCTTGAACTCCTAGGCCCAAGTGATCCACCTGTGTCGGCCTCCTGCAGTACTGGGACTATAGACATAAGCCTGAATTTTAGTAACCATAAGATTAATCAGTGAACTCAGTGTTATCTTCCTGATTAATTTATTAGAAAATTCCCCATTAACCATCTACCTGATAGTTTTTAGAGCAGTGATTCTTAAATCTAGATGCATATTAGGATCACCTTAGGAGCTTTTAAAACTGTCACGGGGCTTCACCCCTGACCGACTGAATCTTAATCTCTGGATATAGAGCCTAGACAGAGGTATATTTTGAAAAGTTCCCAAGTGATTCTGAAATGTAGCCAGGAATGAGAATCACTGTTTTGTTATCCATTGACGACTGCTTCCTGGTCATTTTTTCCATAAGGAGTCACAAAATTGTATTGAAATTTGTATATGTCTTATACATTAATCAGCTGGAATTCTTCTGTAAAGAACTTTCCCTCCTTAACTCTTTGGTTACCCTAAAATATACTCCCTCACAAATGTGTGGCAGCAGGGAGGGAGCTAACATGTAAGTAATTTTGGAAGTGAGAAGTAAATGCTGTTACAATGAAAGGCGCATGAGATGTAAGTAAGTAGAGAAAAGAGGAAAAACTTCACCAGAGTGGTGATATTTTAGCTACAGTCATATGAGGGATGAGAGTTCACGAGTTAGAGAATCTTAGAAAGGGCATTTTAATGTTGGGAGCATTCCTACTTTGATTATGCAGAACTTGGTTATACTGTGCATTCTGTAATCAAACAAGTACCATGCTTAATTATACCATAATCGTTGGCATTTGGGCCTTATGTAGGAGATGTATCTGATTAGACTGGTCTATTAGATAATATTGGTGGGAGTATGAATAATGGACAAGAAATCAATCAAGTATGTATTTTAACACATACTACATGCATATAATCAAGGGGAAATACATGTAAAATATATTTAAGTTATAGTATCTGCCTCATAAATCTTAATGCAGTAATAGTATACATTTGAATAGAAATTTAATTACTATACAGTTACTAATCTTATTGATAATTATAGGAAATTATTTTTAATCTTCACAATTCTGTACTGTAGGTATTTTGTTATTTGCAATTTATATATAAGAGCCTCAGAAGGCCGGGCGCGGTGGCTCAAGCCTGTAATCCCAGCACTTTGGGAGGCTGAGGCGGGTGGATCACAAGGTCAAGAGATTGAGACCATCCTGGTCAACATGGTGAAACCCCGTCTCTACTAAAAATACAAAAAAATTAGCTGGGCATGGTGGCGCGTGCCTGTAATCCCAGCTACTCAGGAGGCTGAGGCAGGAGAATTGCCTGAACCCAGGAGGCGGAGGTTGCGGTGAGCCGAGATCGCGCCATTGCACTCCAGCCTGGGCAACAAGAGCGGAAACTCTATCTCAAAAAAAAAAAAAAAAAAAAAAAAAGAGCCTCAGAAAAAGGAAGTTACTAACTCATATGCAAATGGTTAGAGAAGGGATCCCTAACCCCCAGGCACAGCAGGAGGCACGTGGCAGCAGAGCAAACTGCCTGAGCTCCGCCTGCTGTCGGATCAGTGGCAGCATTAGATTCTCATAGGAGTGCAGACCCTATTCATTTTCGTCCCTAAATCACCCTCCCTATACCCCACCAAGTCCGTGGAAAAACTGTCTTCCATATCTTCCATAGAACTGGCCACTGGTGCCAAAACAGTTGGGGACCACTGGATTACTGGAGAGATAGATGGAGATCAGCTTAGGAAGCTATTAGAGTAACCTTTGCATGACTGCTGAGGGCCTAAGCTATATTGTAAAAGCGAAAGGATAGAAAATGGATAGAAAGTGATAGATATCATAAAAAAAAAAAAAAAAAAAATAGAAGAAAAACTATCTAACCTAGTTAACACGTTGAACATAGGAATGACAAAGCAGGAAGTATAAGAGCTTAGCATTGTGATAGCATCTGGGAGACAGTACCTGCCATTAGAAAACGATTTCACTTGGGGCAAATCATTCAGCATCTCTGGGCCCTAGTTGCCACATTTATCAAGAGTTAAATATCATAACGAAGTTTAAAAAAAAAAAAAAAAAGACTTCAGAACCACACAGACTTAGGAATTAGTCCCAGATTCATTTTATGTTAACCTGTGGGAATTTCCACTTTCTGTAAAGTGAAGATAGTTATTATGAGAAGAGTTATGAGAATTATTAGAGATGATATGTGTAAATCACACAGTAGAATGCCTTTCTCATAACTAGTGTTAGACCAGTGTTCTTTTTCCAACTAAGCTTCTTCTAGTTTAATGCTTTGACTGTGAAGTCACCTCAAGCTTTCTGTGTTAGGAGATTACAGTGGCACTAGAAATGGAGATTTGGGAGTCACCAGTATATGAGGTACAATTAAAGCCATGAGTGTGAATAAACTCTGGTTAAATATCTCCGCTTACACAGTTTCTGCATTTTTGCAGGGAAATGTGGCTGGAGAAAAACTTAAAACCCTGCTAACCGATCTCATTTTAAATTCATGACCACGAACCTCAAGTGGGTCTTTAACTCTGCCAAGCAGAATTAATATTATGCCTTTCTGGTTTATTTTTTCCCACTCTACTATAAGATTACTTCACACTTTCTTCTCTCTCTGCAAATTCCCCATCCTCATTCTCTCATTATGACCTTGCTCATCATGCAAGGAAATGAGGAAAATGAAGCAATCAGGGGAGAGTGTCCACAAACTACCTACTTGCTACCATGTATGTGTGTGTGGACGCACACACACAGAATTTTCCTCCATCTTACCCTCCCCAGAGCACTTCAATGATATATATATTTCCTAGCACGTGTCTTGGTGCATCATTCATATATATGTGCATTTTCTCCTTCTCTGACCTCATTCCACTGTGTATTCCACATATTTGACTTTTAAAATATTCAATTCCAGAAACATTTATTGTCACAAAGGACAATATTGTATAATTCCATTTATATGAAGTATCTGGAATAGGCAAACCTACAGAGACAGAGAGTAGATGATTGGGTTACCCAGGGCTGGGGAAGATAGGGGTGTTGAGTTGGGGATGTGATGGCTAAGGGGTGTGTGTTTCTCTTTAGGGTGATGAAGATTTCTAAAACAGTTGTAGAGGGGCTTGTACAACCTTACGAATATGCTGAAAACTATTAAATTGTATGCTTTAAGTGAGTGAAGTTTTTGGTATATGAATTACATCAAGCTGCTTTTTTAAAAAAAAGCATTTATTCAGTGTACCATTAGAAGCTTCACATATATTTATCCTCCATATTTGCAGTCCTGGTTTCTCCTTTTTCTAATGAAGCAGTCAAGGCTCAAAGAGGTTGAATAAGTAACTTCCTGGGGCCGCAAAACTTAACAAGTGTCCCAGTCACATGTAGACCTTTAGCCAGTGCTAGTCACAGATATGAGTCCCTGTTATTAACCAAGAAGAATGTTATTTTCATTTGGGTATACACTGATTGTTTTTAATTTGTGGACTTCGATTTTGTTAACTCTAAAGTCTGATGCCCCTAGATTAATATATGTTACAAATTTCCATTTGTTTAAGAGCATATGGGGATTGTAACTGGGAAATGAAACAAGAATGGCAAAATGGTTGATAGTTATTGAAGCTGGTATGTAGGGGATTGTGGGTTTATTTGTGTGGGTTTAAAATTTTTATAATTAAAGAGGATTTTCTTATTTTAAAAAGAGGACCTGACTAGATTTTAATGGATAAAATAATTGTCTAATATTTATTCATTTTCTTAATAAAGCATTTGCTATGTGTTAGCACTAAGCTAGGCTTACTTCAAGTAGTTTACATATTCTCAAGGGGAAAAAAGTCATCTGTAATGTATGTCTGAAATATCTCCATATGCAAATAATGTAATGCTTAAAAGTGATTCTGTAAAGGTGTCTCTTTGTTCATTCATTCAGTGAAGTACTTGATGGCTGTGAGGCAAAGTGCTAGGGATAGAGAGAATAGATGGATTTTAGGGTGAGAGGAATGAAAGGAGTAGATCTGAAGAGAGGGTTTATGTCAAGTTTTGGAGGCTTCATGGCCTTAGGAGGGTGACTTCTAATGTACTCTTTTCTTACCAATCCTTCAGCAAGTTGAGCTAGGTATTCCTTTATATTTGGAAACACGTTTGTCTCTGGAGCATTAGGGTATGTGATTGGGACACAGAAGAATAAGACCTAGCTAGGGGAGAAGGTAAAATAAGCTTCCAAATCTCCTTGTAGGTTTTTTAACCCAACTAAGCAAGAAGGAAAGAGAAGCAACAACTTGTAAAAAAGCTTTGAGTGGATGCAGGAATAAATGTGAGAATACCTAGCAGTGATCAGTAGAAGCAGTAGAATATAGTGGTTAACAGTATCAGCTTTGGGGTCAAATTTGTATGAAAAGGTTACTTATTGCTATCATTTTTAATCAGCTGAATGATGACCCTGTATTTGAGTGTATCCAGGAACATGCAAATTAAATGCTAATGAAGGCAAATGTGTGTTTGTAAGTAAAACGATTGCACGTTTTTTTCTTATGGATAAGTATATTTAATATGTTTTTTGTTACTAAATTTTTTTCATGTTCATCTTCAGTGGGCAATATAAAACCATATCATTAGTAAAGCTTTAGAATCCTTTGAAATTACATGGCAAATATTTTGTTTTGGTTGTTTTAACCTCTGTCACTCTCCAAAACAGCTGTAAAAAATTAATCCAAAATATTCTGCCAGGCAAGGAATCAGCACTAAAAATTTCAGCTTGAAACTATCTCTTTCCCCAAATTTAAACATCTAAAAAATCAGGTCTTAGAATAAAAGTATGTCTTCATGAGCAAAAACAGAATCACAACCACAATAGTATAAAAAACCAAAATTATATCGTAGTTCTAAATTTGGTGTCACTGCTGTTAACCTGACACGCATATAATCTGAATTAGACATATGCATCTAGTAACCAAGTGGATTTTATTCAAGGGTGCTATACATCCCGGGAGAACTACCATGGAAGAGACAAATCAACTTGTAAAGTGATTTCTAGAACATTACTTGAGGTTTCTGTCATTTAATTTTCTTGGTCTTTACTGCATTTTGGAATTCTTCCCAGGACAGTTTATCAGTACATAGACTTTCCTTTCAGTTTCTTTTCTTTCTCCTTTTTACTTTTAATTTTTTTTAGTGAAGGTTAATACTAACAGTTCCAGAAACTAAATTCTATATTTAACTGCGGACTGGGTGTGGCTCAGACAACTGCAGTGCAACTCCCTTAGTGTTTTGCCAGTCATCAAAACTCTGACCTGCAAAGAACATTCCTTTTCCTAGTCTTCTGACTCTGAAATATGCTGAGCGATGATATGATGATCTACAGAAATGCTTTCATATGTGTAAAGAAAGACAAAAGAGGCTCATAGGTGCAAGCTTGAAGTGACTGTGGAGGATCAGTTTCTTCTGTGTTCTTTTATAGCATTCTCTGAGTAATAGTAAGCTGCCCTTTTTCCCAGTGTCACTTCCTGTTATTCTTTTATTGCCTTTATTAACCACTGGGAGATTTTCAAAATATTTACCCAAGAAGCTCTCTCCACTTCTGCTCTCATTTCATGAAGCTACATTTTAATATATTTTTTCTTGTTTGCTTTATATCATTTGAGGCTTTCTTAATTGTCAGCTAAAAATAATCACGTTTTTGTTCCTTAGCAGTATCCTTGCTTTGTTTTGGCATTGCGATTGTGATGCTATTTTGTTTATATCTTTCATTATTTTGGATGATGTTCCAATATTTATATCACTTATGCAGAAATCATGGAGTTGGAGACCCTTCTAATGTCAGTAAGATTACACCTAGCTGGAAGAATAATTGGAGCAGAAATACTTATAAATCCTTTCTAACGTTGCTCTTCTGAGAAATTAAAACCTATCTGGATGTTTCTTTGAGCAGCAGCTTATATCATGTGAACAATAAGGGACTTTTGCTCTTGTTGTACAAAAAAAATATAACTTGCATCTACTGACCACTGATTGCATTTAAGCAGTCCAGGTTTGAGCTGAGAACCTTCCTTTGATTTCATTTACCTATATTTGGTCATCATTACTGCAGAGAATAAGGAAGTGACCGTAAAGATCATCTAGTTCAAACAGTTTCTTGTTTAGATCAAGAACCTGTAACTCAAAGAGACTAATTAACTTGGTTAAGTTCACAGAAGAAATGAGATTAAGTTACTTATTTGGAGACCTTAGTTATGGGAACCATAAAATATGATTTGAAAAATAATTCTACTTATTGAACTCAGCCTTTTATCTTCCTTAACTTTTTTTTTCTTTCTTCCTTAACTTTTATGTGATTCTTTAACATTTATTGACTGTTACTGAGATTTAGACTAAGAATTGGGACACAAAGATAAGGAGGACAAAAGCCCTTATTTCATTGAACCCAAATGTCTTCTCTTTGTTTCTTTGTTTACTTCTTATTTCTCTCAGGTCCCCTTAATTTTTAAATTTTAATTCCTAAACTCCTTTCTGTATCTTCCTCTTCCTCACCTTCTGATATTTTAGTTAGAAAAACTTCTGTCCATTTCTTTTTTTTTTTCTTTATTTTATATATATATTTTTACTGTGTTTTAGGTTTTGGGGTGCATGGGAAGAACATGCAAGATTGTTGCATAGGTACATACATGGCAATGTGGTTTGCTGTCTTCCTCCCCATCACCTGTATCTGGCATTTCTCCCCATGCTATCCCTCCTCAACTCCCCACCCCCCACTGTCCCTCCCCTAGTGCCCCCCAACAGACCCCAGTGTGTGATGCTCCCCTCCCTGTGTCCATGTGTTCTTATTGTTCAGCACCCGCCTATGAGTGAGAATATGCGGTGTTTGGTTCTCTGTTCTTGTGTCAGTTTGCTGAGAATGATGATTTCCAGGTTCATCCATGTCCCTACAAAGGACATGAGCTCATTGTTTTTTATGGCTGCATAGTATTCCATGGGGTATATGTGCCACATTTTCCCTGTCCAGTCTATCATCGATGGGCATTTGGTTTGGTTCCAAGTCTTTGCCATTGTAAACAGTGCTGCAGTGAACACTCGTGTGCAAGTGTCCTTACAATAGAACGATTTATAATCCTTTGGATATATACCCAGTAATGGGATTGCTGGGTCAAATGGAATTTCTGTTTCTAGGTCCTTGAGGAATCTAATTTACACTCCCACCAACAGTGCAAAAGTGTTCCTATTTCTCCACATCCTCTCTAGCATGTGTTGTCTCCAGATTTTTTAATGATCGTCATTCTAACTGGCATGAGATGGTATCTCAGTGTAGTTTTGATTTGCATTTCTCTAATGACCAGTGATGATGAGTATTTTTTCATATGTTTGTTGGTCTCATATATGTCTTCTTTTGTAAAGTGTCTGTTCATATCCTTCGCCACTTTTGAATGGGCTTGTTTTTTTCTTATAAATCTGTTTTAGTTATTTGTGGATTCTGAATATTAGCCCTTTGTCAGATGGGTAGATTGCAAAAATTTTTTCCTATTCTATTGGTTGTGGATTCACTCTAATAATTGTTTTGCTGTGCAGAAGCTTTGGAGTTTAATGAGATCCTATTTGTCTATTTTGGCTTTTGTTGCCAGTGCTTTTGGTGTTTTAGTCATGAAGTCCTTGCCTATGCCTATGTCCTGAATGGTTTTGCCTAGATTTTCTTCTAGCACTTTTATGATGTTAGGTCTTATGCTTAAGTCTTTAGTCCATCTGGAGTTAATTTTAGTGTAAGGTGTCAGGAAGGGATCCAGGACCTGCTTTCTGCACATGGCTAGCCAGTTTTCCCAACACCATTTATTAAACAGGGAATCCTTTCCCCATTGCTTGTTTTTGTGTGGTTTGTCAAGATCAGATGGTTGTAGATGTGTGGCATTGCCTTCGAGGCCTCTGTTCTGTTCCATTGGCCCGTATCTCTGTTTTGGTACCAGTACCATGCTGTTTTGATTACTGTAGCCTTGCAGTGTAGTTTGAAGTCAGGTAGTGTGATGCCTCCTGCTTTGTTCTTTTTGCTTAGAACTGACTTGGCTATGCAGATTGTCTTTTGGTTCCATATGAAGTTTAAGGTGTTTTTTTCCAGTTCTGTGAAGAAGGTCATTGGTAGCTTGATGGGGATAGTATTGAATCTGTAAATTACTTTGGGCATTATGGCCATTTTCACGATGCTGATTCTTCCTAACCATAAGCATGGAATGTTGAGAGGACACAAACAGATGGAGAAACATTCCATGCTCATGGTTAGGAAGAATCAATATTGTGAAAATGGCCATTTCTTTCTTCTTTTCTCTTATACTTTTTTTTTCTTTTAAGCACACCCTCTACCCTCCAAATCTGTTCTTAGTTTTGTTGAATATAATGTAAAACTGAAGTATATGCTTTAGTGTATCTTACACTTTCTGAATAAAGTATTAGGTTCCAGTTTCATTTTTTTTTTCTCTCCATGTAAAAAGCAAATTGGTCAATACCTATTTTTAAAAGCAATTACTAAATGTTACATAACTTCTTAAAAGATCCTTCAAATTATTAAAATTATTATTATATCACTCTGTTGTTATTCTAAATAATTTATTGTTTTATGTAGAGCCTTTGTTTTCTCTGAAACTCTGGCTTTGGATAAGAAAATATTTCCCACCCTAGAATTAAATCTTTGGAAAATAACTGATTCTTAGCATAACAACATGAACAGACTAACTTCAAAAAACAAAATCACCTCTATAAGTTTTGGCAGAAGAGCAGTTCTTCAGGACTGTTTTAATGCATATTCTCATGATCTACCTTAGTGTTTTGTTTAGCAGTCAGCTTGGATTCTGGTTCCCTCAGTTTTTACGGTTATAAAAATTATAGAAATGAAATATCTTGAGGTTGCTGCAATCTGAAAATGTAAAGAAATTATTGTTCACCTACCATCTTATCAGTCTAGGTAGTTAGAATTATTTCCTTCTTCCTTACAAATGAGAAAACTAAAAACTCACCTTCCTACTGCTTAGAAGAAATCATCTTTTGTTATTTTTCAGTTTTTCTCTAAAACTTGTTTCAGTGCTTTACAGTTGGAAATAAGCTTACATTTCCTTTTCATTTTTATTATGTTGCTGCTGAATTAAGTGAACTAGCTAAGGGTATCTTCTGCATATTTCATATCAAAGAGCCCATGTGTCTGACCAATTCAGTGAATGTTTTTTCAGCTTCCTTACATTTAACTCTGATAGCTTTATAGCAAGTGGCTAAGTCTGTGATGATTAATTTATCAAGTAGATTATCATGGTAAGATGACAGATATGGCCTATGTAAATTTGAATAAAAATGTAAATCAAATAATGTTAAGCAAAATAAGAAACAGTATATTATAATGTAAAAAGCCATAAATATCCAAAGATAAATATTGAGAGAAGTAAATATGTGTCTTAAATATTGAATAATTTGTACTTTTTTTTTTTTTTACTTCTTATCTTTTTGTTTTTTTTCTGATGACATAGTTGAAAACACAGACTTTGGAGTTAGAACAGCTGGTGCTCCAGGCCCTATGCTCTTATTCACCAGCTGTGTATCCTTATGGAAATTGTTATAACCATGGCTGTCTAATAGGAGTGCTTTGGTATGGCTTTAGGAACATACCTTTTCTAATAGTGTTGCTCCTCACACTGTACCTGGTACTGAGGAGTATGGAATGATTAGCTCGTAGCCCTGGCAGGCTCAGTCCATTGGAGGAGTTAGGTTAAAAATGTCACACAAAAGATGGGTACCAAGTACAATAAGGACACAGGAAAGTGTTGCAAGGAAAGGAAACCGTGAGGTGACAGTGGAGTGGGGTCTTGGAAAGCGGTACGGTTTCAGTGGGTTGAGAAGAGGAAGAATGGCATGGCCTGTATCGGGAGCAGCATGTGCAAAGGCACGGAGGCTGGAAAAATGAGACTGCTCAGTCGGGTGGGAAATGAGGCTGGGTGAGTAGGTTGCAGCCAGATTAGCAATGACCATATGTTGTGACATTTGCAACATTTGTCTTTTTCGAAGCATCCTCATTTGTATCTATGCTGAAGTATGTTCTTTTAATAACCAAAAAAAAATTTTATTAATCAGTTTTTGGGGTCATTGGTGCCACTTTCCTCCAGATGTAAAACAGAAATAATAACTCTTTTATGCCAGTGATTCAAACTATTTTGGGGGCGAGGGGTGGATTTTATGTTAATATTTGTAAAACGTCCTGGGAATTAAAAACTTGAAACTGTTTTGAAAAATCTTTCTAGCCTTCCTTCTTAAACACAGAAGCCTGAATAAGATTCCCCTTTCTCCCTGATCAAGGAAATATCTTGAAATTCCAGTCATTTTCAATTAGGAAAAACAAATCTTTTGACCAGTTTTTTTTTTTTTTTTTTTGTGCTGATTTGTGTTACACAGGTCATTGTTAACAAAAGTCATAAATTCAGTTTTTCTTTAACTGACTTCTATTGTAGAGGTGCATTGGTAGAATGAAAATTTGGGCAATATCTTTGCCAGAATGAATGATTTCACCATCTGCTAAGTAAAGTTTGCTTGGTATTTCAATGGTACAGTTTTTATTTTGGGCTAAGGTTTGATTATACTCAGCTGGTCTACAGGCTGGCATAGTGGTATGTATAAAGTCTGATATTACAGTGTCACTTGAACTTGATTGAATTGAATATTTAAGAAGATCCTATAACTTTAACAGAATTAGAAAATGTTGCCACCCTCTTTCCCCCACCATACCTGTTAGACTCAAGGTGTAAGATACAGTAGTGCAGCATTTTCTAATTTGGTTAAAATTGTAAGGCATTCATATCAATTTGATGATAAAAAATAATCAAAAGATTTAAAGTGATCCAATCAAAATGACTCAAAAAAGCAGGAAAACTACTTTTGAATGCCTCAGTGTTGTTTTCCTTAGAACATTATATCATTTTCATCCATAGAAAAACATTTTTTGGGAGCAGAGTTGAATCGTTTAAAATGTAATGTTTGTCCTGGTCTCGAATGAGGATGTAAAACATGCACTCTGCCCTCCCTTAGGTCATTTTGCCATCACTGCAACCCCTGGCAAGCTGGTCTTCCTTTCCCTCTCTTCTGATGTAATTGCTGTTCTAAGAGAACATGCTGGAAGAATACACTATAAATTTTGGAATTAATTATGCTGGAAGTTGTATTTTAAAAGGAGTTTATCCTCTTTTATACTCCTTATGGAAAGACTTGGGTGGAACATATTGAACTATACCTCCTGTATCTCTCTACAAATAGAAGGCAGTTCTTAACATTTATATGAGACAGCAGGAGCCTGGACATGACCTCATTTCAATCCATTAGACTATTTGAGGAAAAAACAACAAAACTTTCCCACTTATTGACAGGTAAAGTTATCCCAATCCATTTCTCATAGCCAGTAAGAAGATGAACTGTACTTAAATGCATTTAAAATTGGCAAATTATACTTCCTGGTTCCTTTTTGGTCAAACAGAAATAGCCAGAAGGAAAATTATCATGACGTTTTTGAGCAGATTAAAATTTTACCCTATCGTCATAGAGATGCTATGCCAGACGTTCCATTTTGTACAAATGGCATACCCTTTATTTCTCTAGTCCTCAAGCCAATTAAACAGGACAAAAGACCCCATGTTCCTCATACAGTGTTCTGTGGCTGCAGTTTACAAATAATTGAAGCATAATTAGGTAAATATTGGTGTTGTATATAATGAGTGACCAGTGAAGTATCTGATTCATCTCAGGGCAGGATTCTAGGCATCATATTATAAAGGTTGATACCAAGGGAGATCAGCTTCTAGACATACTGGAAACTCTTCACAGAAAACTAGTGAGCTTTTAAAAAACTCAAGCAAATATATTTTGAGCTTCTGCTTTGTACCAATCATTGTATTAGATAGTGGGGAATACAGTAATTAACAAGACAGATGTGGTCCTGGCCTTTATAATGGCATTAAGAAATCATTATTGTTATACTAAACATTCACGGTATGTACAGAGGCTTGTATATGTGTTTGGTGTTTGAAGATCTCATTTGGTAGGATCTGAATTTGCCGGTAAATATCCAAGTTTGGTTAAATAAACTTGAATGGACTGTGTTATTTTATTGGTAGGAGGCATCTAAATAAAAGTGGTCTTAGAGTATGCTTTGAAAACCTAGGAGTCCTAATTATAATAGTGTTTCATCCAAATATTCTATTTAATTGGTTCCTACTTTGACATGTCATCCATTAAATTAAAAGGTGAGACTAAGCTATGGTTCTGTCTTTCTTGACACTATTATATAATTATCATCATCTTACTAGGTTTGTCATCAAAATACTTTTGCTCTGCAGTGTGACTTTGAAGGATTTATTTAGCTTGTTTACAATTGGTAAGATAACTTTTCATCTCTGTCAGTATTAATATTAAGTAGCACATTTTTTGGTCAAATGTTATCAGAATTATTTTGGCTTTTTAAAAGGCAATTGAGGACTCATTTATCTATATCCTGGTAGTTTGACTGACTCCTAGTAAAAACAGTAGCAAGCCTAAGAAAAAAAGAAGTAAAAGTCTAGGTTTAAAAAAAACTAGTGGCCAGGCGCGGTGGCTCATGCCTGTAATCCCAGCACTTTGGGTGGCCGAGGTGGGTGGATCAGGAGGTCAAGAGATCGAGACCATCCTGGTCAACAAGGTGAAACCCCGTTTCTACTAAAAATACAAAAATTAGCTGGGCATGGTGGTGCGTGCCTGTAGTCCCAGCTACTCTGGAGGCTGAGGCAGAATTGCCTGAACCCAGTAGTGGAGGTTGCGGTGAGCCGAGATCGTGCCATTGCACTCCAGCCTGGGTAACAAGAGCGAAACTCCGTCTCGGAAAAAAAAAAAAAGAAAAACTAGTAAGTCCCCCTGTGGACAAAGAATTGTGTTTCTCCCTCTGCCTTCAGAGACATATCAGGATAATCCCAGACCAATGCACCTCTGATTCTTTTTTTTTTTTTTTTTTTTTTTTTTTTTGAGACGGAGTTTCGCTCTTGTTACCCAGGCTGGAGTGCAATGGCGCGATCTCGGCTCACCGCAACCTCCGCCTCCTGGGCTCAGGCAATTCTCCTGTCTCAGCCTCCTGAGTAGCTGGGATTACAGGCATGCGCCACCATGCCTAGCTAGTTTTTTTTTTGTATTTTTAGTAGAGACGGGGTTTCACCATGTTGACCAGGATGGTCTCGATCTCTTGACCTCGTGATCCACCCGCCTCGGCCTCCCAAAGTGCTGGGATTACAGGCTTGAGCCACCACGCCCGGCTTGATTCTTAAAAGAATCTGTGCTAGTCTCCGTGTTTGTTTTGCTACTTGTTGAGATGAAGAATTTGGATTCATCCCTGGGAGGACCAGTTCTCATTTTGGATACAGACAGTAGCTTTTTAGCATGAGGCAGTCATTTTGCAGAAGCATAGTAATGATCATAAGAAAAACCAGCAAAAAAAACAGTGGATTGATCTTTACCAGTCCTGTTCCGTTTATCTTCATGTTATAATAACTGTCGGTCAGTCATGTCAAGTTTGTAAGGGGCCAGTTTATAATTCAGCACTTAAAAAAAATAGGCTCCCTGCCTTGGGACAACTTGTATACCAGGAATAAGAAACTTCATTCCAGGTCACCTTACAGACCTCTTTGGTCAACCTGCTTCTACCAGTGAAGCCTGACAAAACAGAGAAAGCAAGATGCACCTGCTATCTAGCTAAAGGTGGAGCAAATGCAGCAAGGAGTATACCAATGCCAGTGCCTCAGGAGTTTGTGAACTGGAAAGTGCAGTTTATTCTCCAAGGTACCATGGTTTCTGCTGGTATGACCTTAGTTATCACTCACATTTGGTCGTTTCATTAGGAAACTAGGAAATCCACAGACTAGCAACAAAACCAAACACTGCCCTCTTGTGCGTGTTCTTTTTCTTCATTATTAAAATAAAATGGAGGGCTAAGCAAGTACTTGCTAAAATCAGTGGTAGTCAAGAGACTTGTTTCAGGAGAACTACTGTTTCTCAGTTGTTTTTGTTTAAGGTTGTTAAAGTTGTCAATTTTATTGGTTTTGTGACACCTCTAGAAAATTGTCTCCATTCTTTTCAAGGTCTTCATAGACATGATTAAAAGGTAATATGTATTAGGAGCAAAACTAATTGTTACATTGTAATAAGACTCACATCAAACCTCTAGTATGGTGTAACCAATTGTTACATCCTAATAAGACTCACACCAAACTTCTTCATTTAAGGCTGCAGGTTTTTGGTCAAGTGATAGCCTGTGTTGTTTCAAAGGCTTAGTGAGAGGATAAAGTGTACTGTTTCAAAGGCTTAGTGATAGGATAAAGTGTACTAAAAACTCACCTTCTAAATCCAGTGTTATGCTGGATACCTGTTTATCAATTAGCAAGTGGGGTCTAGTGGCAGTTAGCATGCTTCAAGTAAAGGAAACATTTAAATATAAATTTTTGCAGTGAAGGCCTGGAGAAAAGAAAACTTTCTAGTAGGGCACATTTCCTACATGGTATCCATAATTTTCATTCTCATGTATGGTTTTTTTCTTTTTTAAACAAGTAAAGAAGGGTACCCTACCATCCTGATAATGATTTGGAAGCTTTGTTTTCTGCTAGTGTCTAAGGAGGTACTAACTCTTCTAAGATAGGTTAACGGTGCAGTAGACATAGACTTTAAATGTGTATTGATGTTCTGTTTCAAGTGAGAAGTCCCAGAGTTTATTTAATTCTCTGCCCAGGAAAAAAGGAAGGTCAGTGTTATGGTTGTGTCTCCAGAGAAATTAGATTTCCTTTTCCAAAGAGAAAAAGGCAAGGCCCTAGATGAGATGTAACTGTGGTCCTTGGGCTATCACGAGTTTATTTCTGATGCCACCACATCTTTGCTTCCAGGAACTCTTGTGAAATTAACAGGAACTTGGTCTAGGTGATTCACTGATACAGAGATTTGCATTACATATCTTAAATGAAGTGGGAAACAATAACATGTCTTAGCTGAATAATGGCTGTTCCTGAGCCAGTGAAACTAAGACATCAGGAAACCTGAGTTACAGGTCATGTGACCTTGAGCAAGACAGTTCCTTCTGGCTCCTCATTTGCAAAGTTCGTGTCCTTACCTGCAAAACAAAGCAGCTTTCAGCTTAAAGGTCTTTGATTCTTTGTTAGATCTACACTGTGTTATATCTAAATCCATGTGTAATGAGCTGTGTTATGGGATTCCATAGGCATTTGTAAATTAGGCTTCAAGAATTCACTTTCTCATGTGAATCTCTTCCTAGGCCAGTACAAATTTTTCCATTTAGAATTCTCTTCTCTTTTCATGGGCTATTCTATTTTAAAACATTAAGATGCTGCAAGTCATGAAAACTTATAGCTTCTTCTGTAACAGAACTCATTTATATTTTAGCTTTTCCTTATGCTCACACCTTCTGAAAGGTTGATGTGGACAGAGCCATTATTTATTTTTTTTATTAAGTCTGTGGAGTTAAAAATCAGCTCATCTGTAAAAAATACATTAGTATAGAGCATCTTTTGTTTGTTATACCTTAGTGCATTTGCAAAACAAACTTTTAAAATGTAAACTGGTTTGTTGCTAAAAGGCATTAAGCTAAGTTTATTAAGAGTAATTTTAATCTAATTCCATTTTGCTGATACTTTAAGACTGCAAACTTTATTTTTAAATAACGCTTTTTTCTGCATGTAGCCAAGCATGAAAAGGAGGAAAAAAAAAGAGAAAATAATAGTAATGTTTTTCTAAATTAAAAAACTAGCACATGTTTAATATATAAAATTGAGGGATACACAAGAGAAAAAAAGAAAATTAAAATACCTCAATACAACCCTCCAAAGATAATAATTGTTAACATTTCGTATATGTTATTTTTATTTTAGTCACTTTTCTGTATATTATATATACATCTACATATCTTTTTAAACAAAAGATGATGCCAGATATGTAGTTTTATGCTTACTCACTTATATAATCTTTGATAACATGATTTTCATTGACTAAATCCATTTTAAGAATATCCTCTTATTTATTAACCAGTCTCTGGTGGTTGGATATTTAAATTGTTTTGTTTGTTGCCAAAGACTGTTTACCATGTAGATACTCTCAAATACGAGATGGGACTTAGGTTCCAAAGTATGTTAGTTTAAAGTTGTTCTTTTTTTTCTTCTTCTTAAAGAAAAATCTTTCTTCTAAAAGCAGGCCTTTCATGCTCACTGCCCACTGCCTTAGCGATGAAGAAATACACACTAAATTGTAGTTAGTGGGAAGTGTCTGGCAATCCTAAAGCCTTATTTTGGATCACTGAAATGATGAGGTTTAAGTATCTCTTCAACAGAGAGAGTTCACAAGAAGGCATGGTAGAGCATGTTCATTTGCATGGCGTTATTCCTTGCTTAGAGAGTCCGTCTCTGTCTTCCGTATGCTCACCAAGACACAAAAGGAGGAATTCTTTGGCTGCGATTTGTACAGACTTCAGTGTTACTGAAATGAAAGCGGTTCAAGGACATTTCCATTTGTTGCTAGCTTATGGTTTCTCATCTCATGTAAATTATTTTGCCACTTTTCATTTTAATTTTTTGCTGTCATTGTCTGGCAAAAGATCATTTGGTTTCTCCCTGTGAAGACATTCACTGATCACTCAGCTGACAGTGTCCTTTGTCTATAAAAGTGTAGTGCCCTTAGGATTTATTTTATCACTTTTTTATCGCTACCTGTGGATTTTTGTTAACGCTTCTTTCCCTGTTTTGTCCAAGAAAATGTCTAGGGCTATATACATTTCATATGGACTAGAAGCATGTTTTGAGTTACAGTTTCATTTCAGAGACAGGTCCCCTTTAGAGTCTCACAGCCAAGTTTTCCTGCAGTTTATCCACTTGGTAACAGAAAAGTCCTTCAAAATAATCTAAAATGCTGAGTGTGTACTGTTCTTAGGGCTGTCTTGAATGCGTTTTATCACCATTCTGAAACAGCTCTTGAATCTCACCTTTCCTTTCTATGTCCAGGCCTCAACGTACTTCAGGCCTTCTCCACAGCCATTGCCACAGTTACCTAACTGGTTCTGCCTCTAGCTCACCAGAGATATTGCCCTAAAAAATCACTTTGATCTTAGAATACCTCTGCTTTAAATTACAGCTCCCAGTTGCCTAAAAAATTAACACCATACCCTTTAAAATCTGGACCCAACCTTTCCTTCCAGTTTGATCCCGAACAACCCCCTGTCATACACTGTCTGTTCTACTCACACTGCACTCCTTCCCGTTTTCGGAACATGGTGTGCTCTCATGACTCTGTCACTGCCTTTGGACACACTGTTGTTTCTTCTGCCTTGCAGCATTTCCCTGCACTTGCCCTCTCCACCCGAAAACCCTTGCTCTTTCTTCAAGACTCTGCACAAATGTGCATTCCTCTCTGCTACCATAGTACTGCATTCATACAACTAAGACCATTTCTTTTACAATACTTCCTAATATCTTCTTTACATACCTATATCTCCTGGTAACTATTTGGGGCAACTTTGTCTGGTTCTCCTTTGCCACCATTTAGCCAATTGCCTGGCATAAACTAGGACTCAACATTTTGGGTGATTAAAATGAATGAATAATTCATTATATTCAAAATTACAGTTATTGGACCTGTTTCCCAACTTTGTTAGCAGTTCATTTTGGTTATATATAGCTCAAAAATAAACACAAATATCAAAAATAAACACAGACAAAACAAAAATATCTTAGGCTAAAACCACCTAATGTACCTGGAGAAGATTCTATCCAAAATGGTGAAATCCTCACTTTCTCCTTAGATAGTCTGGATTTTGCCAAGAGTCTTAACTGAAACCACTGTTTCCTGTTTTCGCGTCTGTTTCCTTTTCTCATTCATTTATTCCCTGATGTATTCAATTATTCAAACATCTGTTGATTTAGATACTTATTGTCTATTATATGCCAATCATATTTTTGGGGCTTCAATACCTTCTTTTGTGCGTAGATAGAAACTATAGCCATCTTCCTCTTGATGCTTCCTTTTTTTTGAGCAACTACCATATCCTCCTTGTCAGAGCACTTGTGAAAAAGACCCAGGGGATTTTAGTTGACATTAAATTCAGATATGTATATAATATAGTGTGGTTCTGGGTTGTCCATATAATTTATTGTCCAAAGTGGGATACTTTGGAGGATTAAGATGGGATATGTTAATAATCCAAGATAACAGCACTATCTCAGGCAAACCAGGGTGTATGCTCACCCCTATTATAAGCCCGTTAGTCTAATCAGATCACATCACTGGTTGCCTTCTGTTTTTCAAGTATGTCTTAGGTTTTTATGCCTTCGTATTTTCATCTTTACTGTTAATGTTACCCTTGCCTTGCCAATGCCTGCAGCCTGCGCACCCCTCAGAAGCCTTCCCAATTAAATGAGCTTTCCCAATCAGCCCAATCCGTAGAGATAGCGGTCTGTTCTTAAGTTATTTAACATGTGTTTTTTACTTAATTTAGAAGCTAGGTGCATTTTATTTTGTCATAGTTATGTTTTGATTCCTTGTATTATTTAAATTTTTTGTATATTCTCAACTGAACCATAATCAGGGCCCATATTTTGAAATTACACATACCTGTCAAGTATAATGCCTTATGCATAGTCATGTGATACATAGTTGTTTGCTATTTTATTTCCTGGTCTACCTTAATCTTTTCAAAAAACTCTTTTATTTATGTCAATATTGTGTGTCTTTTCTCACAAAAAAAGTTTTAAGAGTTCTGCAGTGAAAAATCTTACCACTTTTGCAGGGCACGGTGGCTCATGCCTGTAATCCCAGCACTTTGGGAGGCCAAAGAGGGCAGATCACCTGAGGTTGGGAGTTTGAGACCAGCCTGGCCAATGTGCAGAAATTCTGTCTCTACTAAAAATACTAAAAACTAGCCGGGCATGGTGGCACATTCCTCTAACCCTAGCTACTTGGGAGGCTGAGGCAGGAGAATCGCTTGAACCTGGGAGGTGGAGGTTGCGGTGAGCCAAGATCTCGCCACTGTACTGCAGCCTGGGCAACAAGTTCGAAACTCCACCTCAAAAAAAAAAAAAAAAAAAAAAATCTCCACTGCGCCCGGCGAAAATCTTACTACTTTTTAAAGTTAAGTATTTACCATAAATACTATAAACATACTATAAACATCATGTTATCAGTTTAGATTATATCTTGAATATTTTTTAAACATTGAAACATTACAGAAATAGAGAAGGAAGAAAATTGTGCT
This sequence comes from Saimiri boliviensis, assembly GCF_048565385.1. Taxonomy (NCBI): domain Eukaryota; kingdom Metazoa; phylum Chordata; class Mammalia; order Primates; family Cebidae; genus Saimiri; species Saimiri boliviensis. The sequence continues at coordinate 104,098,028 of NC_133461.1, forward strand.
GACAGTTCTTTGTATACACCTCCAGCTGCAGTAGCACATTTCAGTGAAAATTCATATTTTTCAATAGGCCTACATTTCTTAATTACAAAAATAACAGGTCTTTAATAGAGAAGAAAGGTTTAAGTAGTTACCAGGCTTGGAGATTCAAAACCATATTGAATCAATTCTTATTTTCTTGAGCCTTGATTTGGAAAAAGCTACAGATTTCTTTTTTTACTCTGGTCTTCTTAATTTTATATCGTCAGATCCTAAAAATACAGATTAATTTTAATCTTTAATTAAATTTAATTTTCAACCTTTTTAACTCAGTACAAAAAAACCATATATACCATGAAGAATTGCAAATTCTAATTTAGCATCCAGAGATAGCATGGCTTTATCTGTTGGTCAAGAGAACAGCAATCACAATCTTAATGTTTTCTAGCTGGTCCAAGAGTTGTATTAATCATTAAACTAGTTCTTAAATATGGTAATGACTCCAAAGTAATTTATAAAAATAGTATGTGTTTATTTCAGAAATTCAACAGAGAAG